>NC_138305.1:43740000-44340000 GCF_965601325.2 Salmo salar | reverse complement strand
GTATGGTTGAGAAAAAAGTAGAGGAAGGATTTGAGAGACAGCGTGAGAGGGAAAGATGATGTTCCTGACCACAATTGTATCCTATTTGTTATTCTGCTCCTCTCTCTCTCACTCTCTCGCTCTCTCTCTCTCTCTCTCTCTCTCTCTCAAACACTCTCTCTCATTTTTACATTTACATTTTAGTCATTTAGCAAACACTCTTATAGTTAATGCATTCATCTCAAGATTGCTAGGCGGACAACCGCTCATCACAGGCGTAGTAAGTACACTTCTCCTCAATAAAGTAGCTATCAGCAAAGTCAGAGCTAGAAGGGGGGAGGGGTGGGTCAAGTGCAAGTGTTGGTTCAGTGAATTATATAAGATACTCTTTGAAGAGGTAGGATTTCAGGTGCTTTCGAAGATGGGCAGGGGCTCTGCTGTCCTAGCTTCAGGGGGAAGCTGGTTCCACCATTGGGGTGCCAGCACAGAGAAAATATTGGACAGGGCTGAGTGGAGCTGCCCTCCCATAGGGGTGGGAGGACCAAGAGACCAGAGGTGGAAGAATGGAGTGCTCGGGTTGGGGTGTAGGGTTTGAGCATAGCCTGAAGGTAGGGAGGGGCAGTTCCTCTTGCTGCTCCGTAGGCAAGCACCATGGTATTGTAGTGGATATGAGCTTGGACTGGAAGACAGAGGAGTGTGCAGAGAAGCGGGGTGACATGAGAGAACTTGAGAAAGTTGTAAACAAGTTGGGCTGTAGTGTTCTGGATAAGTTGCAAGGGTTTGATGACAAGTGCCTGCATTAGGACCTGCGCCGCTTCCTGTGTGAGGTACGGCATGAACCTGGAGGAGCGAGTCACTGCTTTTATGTTTGCAGAGAACGGCAGGGTATTGTCCAGGGTCACACCAAGGTGCTTTGCACTCTGGGAGGGTGACACTGTGGAGTTGTCAACCATGATGGAGAGGTCTTTGAGCGGGCAGGTCTTTCCGAAGGAGGAAGAGCAGGTCCGCCTTGTCGAGGTTGAGCTTGAGATATCTGCCAGGGACGCAGAGATGTGTGTCGCCACCTGGGTGTTAAAAGGGGAGAAGGAGAAAAGTAGTTAAGTGTCATCCGCATAGCAATGATAGGAGAGACCATGTGAGGATATGGTGGAGCCAAGTGACTTGGTGTATAGAGAGAAGTCAGAGTGCCTAGAACCGAGCTCTGGGGGACACCAGTAGTGAGAATACGTGGTGCAGACACAGATCTTCTCCACGTCACTTGGTAGAGGCGGCCTGCCAGGTAGGATGCAATCCAAGTGCAGAACCTCAGACGCCCAGCCCTGAGAGGGTGGAGAGGAGGATCTGATGGTTTGTGGTATCGAAGGCAGTGGACAGATCTAGGAGGATGAGAACAGAGGAGAGAGAGTCAGCTTTGGCAGTGCGGAGAGTTTCTGTGATACAGAGAAGAGCAGTCTCGGTTGAGTGACCCATCTTGAAGCCTGACTAGTTAGGGTCAAGAAGATCATTCTGAGAGAGATAACTAGAGAGTTGATCAGAGACAGCACACTCGAGTGTTTTGGAAAGAAAAGAAAGAAGGGATACAGGTCTATAGATTTGACGTCAGATGAGTCGAGTGTTGGTTTCTTGAGGAGGGGAGCAACTTTGGCCATTTTGAAGTCAGAGGGGACTTAAACCAGTGGTCAGGAGGAGTTGATGAGGAATGAGAGAAGGTCTCCAGAGATGGTCTTGAGAAGAGAGGAGGGATTGGGGTCGAGTGGGCAGGTTGTCGGGCAGCCAGATCTTACTAGTCGCAGGATTTCATCTGGAGAGAGAGGGGAGAAAGAGGTCAAGGTGTAGGGTAGTTCTGTGTGAGTGGGACCAGTAAACTCAATAGGCTGAGTAAATGAGGAGCGGATGTTGTCATCCTTCTTTTCAAAGTGGTTGACAAAGCTGTCCGCAGAGGGGGGGGGGGGGGGGGGGGGGGGGGATTAAGGAGGGAGGAGAAGGTGGAAAAGAGTTTCCTAGGGTTAGAGGCAGAAGCTCTAAGAATTGATAGAGTGATAGAAAGTGGCTTTAGCAGTGGATACAGAGGAAGAGAAGGTAGAGAGGAAGGAATGAAAGGATGATAGGTCTTCCAAAGTTTATTTTTCCTCCATTTTCGCACAGCTGCCTGCAGCCCTGTTCTGTAAGTTCGCAATGAGTCACTCAGCCACGGAGCAGGAAGGGAGGGCCGACCCGGCCAAGAGGAAAGGGGACAGTGCAAGTCGTAGGATGTGGATCAGGGAGGAGAGTAGAGTCGAAGAGGCGGAATCAGGAGACAGGAGGGAGAAGGATTTAGCAGAAGGGAGAGATGATAGGATAGAAGAGGAGAAAGTAGTGGAAGAGAGAGAGGGAAGATTGTGACGGCGCTTGACCATCTAGGTAGGGGATGAGTGGTTAGGGTTGGAGGAAAGGGAGACAGAAAAGGAAACAAGGTAGTGATCAGAGACCTGGAGGGGGGTTGCAGTGAGATTAGTAGGCGAGCTGCCTCTAGTAAATATGAGGTCAAGCGCATTGCCTGCCTTGTGAGTTGGAGGGGACTGGGAAAGGGTGAGGTCAAAAGAGGCAAGGAGTGGAAAGAGAGAGTTGGAAAGAAATGAATCGAAGGCAGACGTCGGGAAGTTGAAGTCGCCAAGAATGAAGAGCTGGGAGCCATCGTCAGGAAATGACCTTATCAAGGTCTCATTGAGGAATTCTCCAAGGGCACCTGGTGTTACTCTGTTCCTCTAGGTCATTGAAAGCAAGGGAAGTGATGTGGAGAGTCAGGGCTCAGCAGCAGAAGGCAGGGAGAAAGAGGAGTTAGAGATGATTTCAGGGATAGAGATGTGGAGCGAGGAGGAAGAGGAGGGAGGAGTAGAGCGAGAGGAGAGTGGAGGGAGAGGAACACGGAAAAGAAGAGGAACATGAGGAGGAAGAGGAGTAGGAGGAGGAAGAGGGTGAGAAGGGCGAGGGAAAGGAGGAAGCAGAGGGAGAGGAGGAGAGAGGGAAAAATGGAGAGCACACCTGAGAGGGGAGCCTACATTTCCATGGAGTGAGTCTGCCCCAAGTCTCACCATTCACTCTTGTAACACACATCCTGGGCCTAAAGTGACAGTGGCAGGGGTTTTGAAGTTGTTTTTATAAAGTGTTTTTTTTCCTTCAGATCTGGTGTTTAAAAGGGGGCAGGTAGGGAACTTGTTTGCCTGCCATATATTACAAATTGGCTGAAAGGAATAGGGATAAATATAAAAAAATATCCCAGTTTCAGTTGAGGACAGAAATGTTGACAGCTGCTCCATACAGGTTGAGATTTTCGACGTACCGATTCCATGGCACATAGTTAATAAATTGGTTTAAAAAACAACACTTGATTCAACACTTTGAGTTTTTTTATTTAAATTATTATACAAAATTCTTGCCACCAACAGAATGCTATATACAGCATATGGGGCATACAACAATCTCAGCTCTGTAGATTTTGCTGTGAAGAGACAGAATCACTAGATCATTTATTCTGGTATTGCCCCTATGTAGCTTGTTTCTGGTCACAGGTTCAGGATTGGTTAAAAAATCACAACATACACTTAAAATGAACCTTACAAATAGCAGTGTTGGGCGAGGTAGGAAAGGTTTTCATCTTTAGCTCACAATCTGTGGATACTATACAATTAGAAAGGTTCAAAATGTATGTACAACATCACAGCACAAAAAATATATGTAACATGGAAACCTAACAAGGTTGCTATGCTAAAATGACTAAAATGTAAAAATGTATGGTGATAGGTGGGATGGGCTGAGGGGTGGATTTAAAGAACTTATGGTTGGTAATGTATTATTGTTATGTGATTGCTTTATATAAAGAACAATGTACACTGAATTTGTATGTAAAATGTATATGTAAAATTTCTATGTAAAATGTATGTATATGTAGCAGAATTATTTTTAAAGAGGATGGGTTAATGATTCCAGTCTGTATTCCCAGTCATGGAAATCCATAGATTAGGGCCTAAATTATTTATTTCAATTGACTGATTTCCATATATTAACTATAACTCAGTAAAATGTTTCAAATTGTTGTATGCTGCTTTTTATATTTTTGTTCAGTATATATTACTTCCATTGCCATGAACACAAGGGACTGTCTGTGCTGGAGAAAATGATCAAATAAGGTTCAGTCAAACAATAAGTCATTTCAGATCAGTCGTTTAAGGATAAGGGTCAAAGGTCATTACAGAAAATAACATTCTCTCTTTCTCGCTCTTCTCTCTCTCCCTCTCTCTATACCTGCCCTTCTCTCTTTCTCCCCTCTTTCCCGCTCTCTCTCCCGCTCTCTCTCCCTGTCTCTTGTTCGACTTTCCACCACACTATTACCTCATGATGATCCCTACACTTTTCTGCTATGAGTAACTCTGACAATGGCGAGGCAGTAAAATACTGAGGAGGATTCTACAACTACATTCTGTATTGTGTGCTTTACTCACTCTACACCATCCTAATCAACACAACCATCCTGCCACGAGTTTTCCAGTCAGATCAGATCAATGACTTAGTGGTAATAAGCAGGCCAACAATGCAAATGATAAAGGAGCAATCAATTCATATCTGTACCACTCGGTGGTAATATCTGTACCACTGAGTTCACCACTGTGGTCTCATTGCTGATTCAATGGCTGCTGCCTGCTCCCCAGGCACTGAATCAATAGTTAGGCTACCAGTATTAGATAAATAATCATGCCATTGTTGGTCTGAGCCATTATTCTTGAGATGTTGACAGTGTTTGTTGATATACAGTACCAGTCAAAAGTTTGGACACACCTACTCATTCAAGGATTTGTCTTTATTTGTTACTATTTTCTACATGTAGAATAATAGTGAATACATCACAACTATGAAATAACACATATGGAATCATGTAGTAACCTAAAAAGTGTTAAACAAATTAATTTATATTTTATATTCTTCAAAGTAGCCAGCCTTTGCCTTGATGACAGCTTTGTACACTCTTGGCATTCTCTCAACCAGCTTCATGAGGTAGTCACCTGGAATGCTTTTCCAACAGTGTTGAAGGAGTTCCTGCATATACTGAGCACTGGTTGGCTGCTTTTCCTTCACTCTGTGGTCCAACTCATCCCAAACCATCTCAATTGGGTTGAGGTCGGGTGATTGTAGAGGTCAGGTCATCTGATGCAGCACTCCATCACTCTCCTTCTTGGTCAAATAGCCCTTACATAGCCTGTAGGGGTGTTTTGGGTCAATGTCATTGTCCTGTGTATTGGGTCGTTGTCCTGTTGAAAAACAAATGATAGTCCCACTAAGCGTAAACCAGATGGGATGGCGTATCGCTGCAGAATGCTGTGGTAGCCATGCTGGTTAAGTGTGCCTTGAATTCTAAATAAATCACTGACAGTGACACCAGCAAACCACCCCCACACCATCACACCTTCTCTTCCATGCTTCATGAGTGGGAACCACACATGCGAAGAACATCCGTTCACCTACTCTGTGTCTCACAAAGACACGGCGGTTGGAACCAAAAATCTCAAATTTGGACAAAATCAGACCAAAGGACAGATTTCCACCAGTCTAATGTCCAATGCTCGTGTTTATTGGCCCAAGCAAGTCTCTTGTTCTTATTGGTGTCCTATAATAGTGGTTTCTTTGCAGCAATTCGACCATGAAGGCCTGATTCGCACAGTCTCCTCTGAACAGTTGATGTTAAGATTTGTCTTACTTGAACTCTGTCAAGCATTTATTTGGGCTGCAATCTGAGGTGCAGTTAATTGCCGATTTCTGAGGCTGGTAACTCTAATGATCTTATCATCTGCAGCAGAGGTAACTCTGGGTCTTCCTTTCCTGTGGTGGTCCTCATGGGAGTCAGTTTCATCACAGCGCTTGATGGTTTTTGCGACTGCACTTGAAGAAACTTTCAAAGTTCTTGAAATTTTCTGGATTGATTGACCTTCATGTATTAAAGTAATGCACAAGACATTCTCCAAACACCCCACAGGGCCGCCATCCCCGTTATTTGCAAGAGGAAGCGACGCAGGTACAGAGGACAAAGAGCTAGATGCCTGGTCAGGACCCGGAGACTGGGAAAGCTGCCATTACCGTCAATACTACTCGCAAACGTGCAATCATTGGACAATAAATTAGACGAGGTACAATCACAAATATCCTAACAACGGAACATCAAAAACTGTAATATCCTATGTTTCACGGAATCGTGGCTGAATGACGACATGGATATTCAGCTAGCGGGATATACGCTGCACCGGCAAGATAGAACAGCACACTCCGGTAAGACGAAGGGGGGGCGGTCTGTGCATATTTGTAAACAACAGCTGGTGCACGAAATCTAAGGAAGTCTCTAGATTTTGCTCTCCTGAAGTAGAGTATATTGTGATAAATTGCAGGCAACACTACTTGCCTAGAGCATTTTGAGCTATACTTTTCGTGGCTGTTTATTTACCACCACAGACAGATGCTGGCACTAAGACCGCACTCAGTCAGCTGTATAAGGAAATAAGCAAACAGGAAATCACTCACCCAGAGGCGGCACTCCTGGTGGCCGGAGACTTTAATGCAGGGAAACTTAAACTTTCTATCAACATGTTAAATGTGCAACCAGAGGGAAAAAAATTCTAGATCACCTGTACTCCACACACAGAGATGCGTACAAAGCTCACCCTCGCCCTCCGTTTGGTAAATCCGACCACAACTCTATCCTGATTCCAGGAAGCACCAGTGGAAGCACCAGTGACTCGGTCTATAGAAATGTGGTCAGATGAAGCAGATGCTAAACTACAGGACTGTTTTGCTATCACAGACTGGAACATGTTCTGGGATTTTTCCGATGGCATTGAGGAGTACACCACATCAGTCACTGGCTTTATCAATAAGTGCATCGAGGACGTCGTCCCCACAGTGACTTTACGTACATACCCCAACCAGAAGCCATGGATTACAGGCAACATTCGCACTGAGCTAAAGGGTAGAGCTGCTGCTTTCAAGGTGCGGGACTCTTACCCGGAAACTTACAAGAAATCCTGCTATGCCTTGCGACGAACCATCAAACAGGCAAAGCGTCAATACAGGGCTAAGATTGAATCATACTACACTGGCTCCGACGCTCGTCTTATGTGGCGGTGCTTGCAAACTATTACAGACTACAAAGGGAAGCACAGCCGCGAGCTGCCCAGTGACACGAGCCTACCAGACGTGCGAAATCACTTCTATGCTCGCTTCGAGGCAAGCAACACTGACGCATGCATGAGAGCCGACGTGAGTAAGACCTTTAAACAGGTAAACATACACAAGGTTGCGGGGCCAGACGGGTTACCAGAACGTGTGCTCTGGGCATGTGCTGACCAACTGGCAGGTGTCTTCACTGACATTTTCAACATGTCCCTGATTGAGTCTGTAATACCAACATGTTTCAAGCAGACCACCATAGTCCCTGTGTCCAAGAACACAAAGGCAACCTGCCTAAATGATTACAGACCCGTAGCACTCACGTCCATATCCATGAAGTGCTTTGAAAAGTTGGTAATGGCTCACATCAACACCATTATCCCAGAAACCCTAGACCCACTCCAATTTGCATACTGCCCAAACAGATCCACAGATGATGCAATCTCTGTTGCACTCCACATTGCCCTTTCCCACCTGGACAAAAGGAACACTTATGTGAGAATGCTATTCATTGACTACAGCTCAGCGTTCAACACCATAGTACCCTCAAAGCTCATCACTAAGCTAAGGATCCTGGGACTAAACACCTCCCTCTGCAACTGGATCCTGCACTTCCTGGTGGGCCGCCCCCAGGTGGTGAGGGTAGGTAGCAAACACATCTGCCACGCTGATCCTCAACACTGGAGCTCCACAGGGGTGCGTGCTCAGTCCCCTCCTGTACTCCCTGTTTACCCACGACCTCATGGCCAGGCACAACTCCAACACCATCATTAAGTTTGCAGACTACACAACAGTGCTAGGCCTGATCACCGACAATGACGAGACACCCTATAGGGAGGAGGTCAGAGACCTGGCCGGGTGGTGCCAGAATAACAACCTATCCCTCAACGTAACCAAGACTAATGAGATGATTGTGGACTACAGGAAAAGGAGGACAGAGCCCGCCCCCATTCTCATCGACGGGGCTGTAGTGCAGCAGGTTGAGAGCTTCAAGTTCCTTGGTGTGTACCTCAACAACAAACTAGAATGGTATATTTTGGTTACTATGCACATGATTCCATATGTGTTATTTCATACTTTTGATGTCTTCACTATTATTCTACAATGTAGAAAAAAAAGGTACAAATAAAGAAAAACCCTTGAATGAGTAGGTGTGTCCAGTACCAAGACTGGTACTGTACATGTAGCTTTGATTTGTGTAAATGTTAGATTGCTACTGTATTATCTAGTTGTAAAAGTGGTGTTTTCAGACGAAATGGCATCATTCAGAGTAACATTATGAATGTTTTGTCTAATCTGAACAGTTTATTGTGATGTTGCAATAAACCATGCATAGTGCATACACCAAATAATCAGTGGTTGGAGATTTTCTGGTCAGATCTGGTGTTCAGGAAAAAATCCTGGTCCTACTGTACATGAAGCATATCAATCACTGATGGCTAAGAAATGGTTGATGGCCTGGCTGTTGAGAACATCCTCCACAATGCCATTTTACTGCATGAGTAGCTCAATATAGACAAGCATATGCACAGAAACAGCATGTATGCATATTACAGTGAAAAAAGCTGGTCCAAGAGGGGCACCAGATGATCTTCACCACCCAGTGAAAGGCACACCGTGTTCTTCTCTGGATGTTTAATTCATAAAATGACAGAGGGATCACTGACTGGCACTCAGCATAAATGAAACAGCAATAAGCTGCATTTAATAAGGCAGTTTCAGTGGAACCAGTCTGTTGCAGAGTGATCTAAGCCCTATGCTATGCCAAGTGGGCAGAGCAGGGCTGCTGCCACATAGACTCAGCAGTGATATCATCAACACGGTGCCCGCCCCCGCAGCCCACAGCCCGCAGCCAGCCGGCACTGAGCCATGGTGTGGCGACCAAGCAGCTGGCCACTTGCTCTGACTTATAATCCATCCAGGTAACCATCAACTACAGCTCCATTGGATTGTAGGAAGCCGTTCTACAGCCCCTATAGGCAGTAGATGATATGTTGTGGATGCAAGTGTGTGAAATTAGAGTTAATATATGTTGTTTGCTCAAGGAACTTAGTGTTTTGATTAAACGAGCAAGTACATGGTCTTGCATGTTGTAATCAGCTACAGTTGATACGGCAAACAATACCTATATACGGGTAGTATTTCTTGAACAATACAGGATGTTATTTAGATCTTATTGAGCTCTTCAAATATGTGCATAGTATTAATATCATTATAACCTGGTCATTACATTTGCATAAAATAACGCTTTGAAGGAATCACTTTGTCTTTTCACTTTGTATTCAGTGTGCCTATCTGGAAAATTACTGGAATAAATCAGAGGGGGATGCCAATCTGCAGAGAAACTTGCAGGCGTGAACACAATCCTTAAACATATCTATCGTTTTCCCAACTGAAACTTATTTCCTCCCTTGGGTTATAAAGCCTATCAACATTCAGCTAATGAGAACAATGTCTACACTATAGTAATAGAGAACATGCTGTCACATACCACCTATGTGTTTTCGTCTTGAAACAAGATATACATCAACATTTGAAAAGTGTTACAAATAATACTTGGAATGAAAATAGAACAATGTACTGCACTAACAATGTTACGACCTAACACCCTGTCATTTGCATTTAACTTATCTTTGACAAAAAGGGACAAAATCTTGACAAGGGGGTGGAGGGGCGGAGGCACACTTAGACATGTCTGGACATTTCCTAGGGGAGACATTTACAGATGAATGCAACTGGAGTTTCTTTGGCTTGGGGATGTCATACTGTACAAAGGAGATGCTGGACTGCCCATACAATGCACATAAATGCTACTGAAATGTGGGAAAGTGTGTTTATCCAAACATACTTAAACCTCCTCAATCCTTTTGGAGCCAAATTGGGCTCCCTTGGTTTTGTCCCATGGAAGGACGTCATCAAAACATCCATTAGATACAAGCAATGTAAGAAACACACTGATCACTTTCTACTCCACATTTGGAATAACACACTAATGGAAAAGGAAACCATTTACTGTACATGACAAATCATTTGTAATCTCAGAGTAGCTGGTCATTTTATGAGCTCAGCTGGGAAAAGGATGGGGTCATGTACATTCTGGACGTCATATCCAAGGATAATGTACATACAAATATAGCTTGTGGAAGTGTGAAAGTCGTACCAGTCAAGACCTTTATCCATAGGGTAAATTAACTCAATATTACACCATACACCAGAACATACACATGAACAAAACCAGTAAACTATTAAACAATAGCTTTTATATCGAAACCAAAGAGACAGGGGAAACAAAGCTGGAAATAAATATATTTTGGGATGATAATGCCTTGTGCAAATAATGGTGACAATTATCCTGCTTAATCAAACACTTTACACTCAGTGATAATTGATTCATGTATTCAAATCAGCTGTTAGCCTCTCTCAACCATGAAATTAGAAGACAGGGAGAATGCAGTGCTCTAATACATTTAGTCAATTTGGGAATTTATGGTAAAACACCATGAACACTATAAATCTGATTCAGCTCATTTGAGTGAGACATAAAAAGTAATATTGTCCAGGAAATGGAAGTATTTAGTGGATGAAGAATGAGTGAACGCATGAGCCCCACAGGTGTGTAATGAACAGAGACTGATCGCTATGGATGTATGACTTTGATTGGATATTGTAAGAGTGAACAAAGGTTCCTACATTACAGCTTGAATCCTACTTAAAATACAAAATATTTTGTTTTTAACGCATACAAAAACAGAATGGTGTCTACAATCTTCTCCCTTTTCCTCAGAAACCTTAGCCACATTTATTCCCAAAGGAAAGTACTGTTGGCAACATATCTTCAATCTTGATTTTACTCAGTCGGTAGAGCATGGCGCTTGCAACCCCAGAGTTGGGGATTCGATTCCCACGAGAGACCAGTATGGAAAAGTACAACAAATATATGCACATACTACTGTAAATCACTGTAGATAATAAGAGTGTCTGCTAAAATGTAAATCACAATGACTTATCAATGAGAATCACATAAAGACAGTTTAGCTGTATGTGACACATCCTTATGGGCATTTTCTGGACTTCTGATCGACTGTAGCTGGGTAGCCTGTGTGCCGAAAGCAATATTCTGTCATTTTAGTGGACCTATTCCCAACAGGGTGCCATAGCGATGTCTGGATCTTTTTTTAAATGCACAGATTTCCTGCTTGACTTTCCAGAGACATGCAGAGAATTTAGCTGACTGCTGATGTTTCTCTTTCTTGACCCCCAAGGATTCTTATATAAATCCACTGCTTAGGGTTGTAGAATAAATACTTATTGCCTTGGGGAGATAGAGGTAAAGAATCCATAACAATTTCATAAGATGCCTACTTCAAATAGATCCTTGTTTTGATAGCCCAGAATACATTTATTCAGTCTGGATCAAATTTGAATATATATTGCTGCAAATAAGTTGAAGTGGTGTGAGGCGATTTCCTACGGTATTTTCATTTTGCAAGTAGCCAGATAATTTAATCTGTGAATTTTGTCTGTTCATCGTAATGTACCTGTTCAGTGTAATTTTGTTACACTGTTGATTTTACGCTTTGGTGGGAATAGAATTTAGATTGAATTTAATTTCCATTGTAACATACACTGAGTGTACAAAATATTAAGAATACCTGCACTTTCCATGACATAGCCTGACCAGGTGAATCCAGGTGACAGATATGATCCTTTATTAATGCCACTTGTTAAATCCACTTCAATCAGTGTAGATGAAGGGGAGGAGACAGGTTAAAGAAGGAACGTTAAGTCTTTAGACAATTGAGACATGGACATCCAGCCAACTTGACACAACTGTGGGAAGCATTGGAGTCAACATGGGCTATCATCTCTGTGGAATACTTTCGACGCCTTGTAGAGTCCATGCCCCGACGAATTGAGTCAGTTCTGCAAATCAATATTAGGAAGGGGATCTTAATGTTTTGTACGCTCGGTGTGTATTATGTCCATCATACATTACCCAGTCTTTGTCTTAGGTTTTTGTAGAGATACTGTAGTTAGAGATGGGCACATATACAACTGTTCAAATGGAATTAACCGCAACCCGCACAGGACAGACATCTGTTCAAAGTTTAGTTCTGATTTACATTTGGTTGAGTTGTCAACTAACGTGAATTCAATGTGAAATCAACAAAAAAAGGCACCCTGTCATTGGATTTAGGTTGCAAATTAGATTTAAAAAAATACAAACATCTCTGATGACTTTTTATGAATCCAAACAGTTTCATCACAACTTCATCACATTGATTTATTTTTGTTGTTGAAATTATGTGTAAACAACATTTATTCAACCAGTTTTTGCCCAGTGGCACTATTTTTTGTGTGACTTAACCTACTATTGAGCTAGCCCTGATCATGATATTGTCTTTCCTTTAGCAATCGTTGTACAAGGTTATCAACACAGAGAGGACAAATATCCCGGAAGCCCTAATCAAATAATGAGCTGAGCCAGGCAGGGTTTTGGAGCAAGGCAGTGAATTGAGCAAGCATGACTCTCAGAGAGAGAGGTATTGGTCACTGGTCATGTTGTGGTACTTTAGCAACACATGACCTTTACACCAGATGGTGATTTAATTAGATACCATTAGCTCACTGTCCTCCCTGATTATTCCAAACCCTTCCAAGCAGAACTGTATTTGATCTGGTGCCAAACACATACTGTAAATGAGATATTTACAGAAACACATCTTTACATTTACCTATGGTCATTTCCATGTAAAAGGACCCATGTGAAGTTAATAGGAGCATATCAACTTTGGTGTCAAATGAAAGCTAAGAGTCTATATTTTGGGGAAATTAAGGCATAGATACATCTTTCAACCATTTTCCATCCTAAAAATTAAGAATAAGCAAAGGCTTTGATTTCTGGTCACACAGATGGAAAAGGAGACTTAAAAAAACATTACTATAAAAAGTCTTAAAAGGTATTAGTTATACATCAAAACACATTAATGTTGAAGTAAAGGCCCCTGGCGACTAATATCAACATTTATATTTAGTTTTGCATAAATTGTTTACCTTCTGTAAGTTTAAGAAATACTGCTTTGTAATGTCTTGTCATTCTGTTACCAAAACCCCCCACATCCTTAAGATATTTTCTAATTTCTCTCCCTCATGAGGAGGGAGGATTATGAAAGTTCACAGAACCAAGTAAAGATAGACCTATCAATTAGTTATAGTGTTTTTACTGATAGCAATTTTGATTATGAATTATTAAGTGATTAAAGCGTGTCACTCTGTTATCAAATCGGTAACAGGTTGACCAAAAAATCTGTAACAGAAAGACTGCAATTGAATTGGCCCAATGGGAAATCCTATACATTAGTAGTCACAAACCACAGTTGCATTAGAGCACAGTACAGCACAGTACAGCACAGAATATTACAGTAGAGTACAGTAAAGTTCTATACAATAGAGTATAGTTCAGTACAGTACAGTACAGTACAGAAGAGAACACATAACTAGAGTACAGTATAATGTAATCTACTCTACTGGACTGTACTGCACTCTACTGTACTGTACTGTACTGTACTGTACTGTACTGTACTGTACTGGACTGGACTGGACTGGACTGTGCTGCACTCTACTGTACTGAACTATACTCTACTTTACTTTACTGTACTGTACTTTACTCTGTGCTCTACTGTACTGTACTGTATTTTACTGTGCTCTACTGTACTGTACTGTGTTGTACTGTACTGAACTATACTCATCTACTTTTCATTACTTTAGTGTACTCTACTGTACTGAACTCTACTTCTCTTTACTATGTATACTGTACTGAACTCTACTGTACTGAACTCTACTGTACTGAACACTACTTTTCTTTACTGTACTGAACTCTACTGTACTGAACTATACTGTACTGAACTATACGCTACTTGACTTTTCTTTATTTTACTCAACTGTACTTTACTGTACTTTACTGTACTGTGCTCTACTGTACTATACTGAACTACAGTACCAGTCAAAAGTTTGGACACACCTACTCATTCAAGGGTTTTTCTTTATTTGACTATTATCTACATTGCAGAATAATAGTGAAAACATCAAAACTATGAAATAACATATATGGAATCACGTAGTAATCAAAAAAGTGTTAAACAAATCAATAGTGGTGGTATACAGAAGATACCCCTATTTGGTAAAAGACCAAGTCCATATTATGGCAAGAACAGCTCAAATAAGCAAAGAGAAACAACAGTCCATCATTACTTTAAGACATGAAGGTCAGTCAATACGGAACATTTCAAGAACTTTGAAAGTACTTGTACTGAACTGTACTCTACTGTACTGTGCTATACTGTACTCTACTGTGCTCTGCTGTGCTGTACTGTGATGTCCAAACTTGTGAAACTTGTGTCTATGATTGGTACAGATTGGTCTGGTCTGGGGGCAGAGCTCATTCAAATACTATCCACTGTGTAGAATAATACCCAAACATGCAAAGGACAATATACAATTGTTCTACCTGTCTCTAACCCTAATCCTATTCAGGATATATCACCATGAAGATAATGACATTAATCATTATGCATTTATTTTACATTTACATTTAAGTCATTTAGCAGGCGCTCTTATCCAGAGCGACTTACAAATTGGTGCATTCATCTTATAATATCCAGTGGAACAACCACTTTACAATAGTGCATCTAAATCTTTTAAGGGGGGGGTTAGAAGGATTACTTTATCCTATCCCAGGTATTCCTTGAAGAGGTGGGGTTTCAGGTGTCTCCGGAAGGTGGTGATTGACTCCGCTGTCCTGGCGTCGTGAGGGAGCTTGTTCCACCATTGGGGTGCCAGAGCAGCGAACAGTTTTGACTGGGCTGAGCGGGAACTGTGCTTCCTCAGAGGTAGGGAGGCGAGCAGGCCAGAGGTGGATGAACGGAGTGCCCTTGTTTGGGTGTAGGGCCTGATCAGAGCCTGAAGGTACGGCGGTGCCGTTCCCCTCACAGCTCCGTAGGCAAGCACCATGGTCTTGTAGCGGATGCGAGCTTCGACTGGAAGCCAGTGGAGAGAGCGGAGGAGCGGGGTGACGTGAGAGAACTTGGGAAGGTTGAACACCAGACGGGCTGCGGCGTTCTGGATGAGTTGTAGGGGTTTAATGGCACAGGCAGGGAGCCCAGCCAACAGCGAGTTGCAATAATCCAGACGGGAGATGACAAGTGCCTGGATTAGGACCTGCGCCGCTTCCTGTGTGAGGCAGGGTCGTACTCTGCGAATGTTGTAGAGCATGAACCTACAGGATCGGGTCACCGCCTTGATGTTGGTGGAGAACGACAGGGTGTTGTCCAGGGTCACGCCAAGGCTCTTAGCACTCTGGGAGGAGGACACAAGGGAGTTGTCAACCGTGATGGCGAGATCATGGAACGGGCAGTCCTTCCCCGGGAGGAAGAGCAGCTCCGTCTTGCCGAGGTTCAGCTTGAGGTGGTGATCCGTCATCCACACTGATATGTCTGCCAGACATGCAGAGATGCGATTCGCCACCTGGTTGTCAGAAGGGGGAAAGGAGAAGATTAATTGTGTGTCATCTGCATAGCAATGATATGAGAGACCATGTGAGGATATGACAGAGCCAAGTTACTTGGTGTATAGCGAGAATAGGAGTGGGCCAAGAACAGAGCCCTGGGGGACACCAGTGGTGAGAGCACGTGGTACAGATCAAGGACCCATGATGACATCATGTTACCGTCATTCTGTTATTGGGTGTTGATCCACTTCACTTACTGTAGCTCAGGACCACTATACCAGGCGGTGTCAGAGGAAGGCCCTAAAATTTGTGAAAGACTCCAGCCACCTAAGTCATAGACTATTCTCTCTGCTACCGCACGGCAAGCGGTACCAATGCACCAAGTCTGGAACCAACAGGACCCTGAACAGCTTCTACCCCCAAGCCATAAGACTGCTAAATAATTAACCAAATAGCTACCTGGACTATCTGCATTGACCCTTTTTGACTCATCACATACACTGCTGCTACTGTTTATTATCTATCCTGTTGCCTAGTCACTTTATCCCTACATATATGTACATATCTACCTCAATTACCTCTTACCCCTGCACATTAATGTTGATTTGATAACCGAAAGAGATTTTGTTTAACTTAATCTGTTATGTCATAGCTGGCACCCCATTTTAACTGAGTCTTTGGAAAACATGTTCACAAAAAACTGAGGGAGATTTTACTGTCATTCTGTTACCAAACTTTGCATTTGCACTGTTCCTCGAGTAAATGTATAATTTTTGAATATCACCTAGGTAGAGTGCGCCATTTCCATTGGATGTTTATTGAGAATTGGATATGAATCAGATGATATACTGTGATGAGAACAGAGATGATATCTACAAACGTGGTCAACCAAAACATCTTCATTAGATCACGATGAGGTAATATATTGGGATGCCATCTATCATCTACTCTTCCAAAAGTGAGAGTTGTACCTGTAGGAGTATCCCTGATATATAGTATAGTCATCTCTCTCTACAAATCCAACACAGCCCCAATCAGATCAAATAGAATTCCCGACGTGTTTCATAATTCCAATCAACTACAATATCTTGTCTTTTATCAGCATGCATCAACTAGTAAGGGAGCTAAATGCATCTGATAGCAGTCCTATTGTAAATTATTGGCCTTGAGTACAGTCCTGCTAAATTCCAGACATATTAAGACCTTCCTGTCACATGCTGCTCAGCGCAGCCACACATTTCCTTAGGTCTCACCCTCTCCCAAGACCTTGTAAGGCATTATGGAAAAAGCCTCTGACTTGACTTGTTCATACCAGTCATAGGGGTAAGATATCTGTGATATGCGGAGAGAGAAAACTAAATCTGTTGGCAGATAATTAGGTGGCCTATTTCCTTCTGTGTTTGCAGGGCATGGATACTGAACCTTGCCTGCCTGCTTCTCAGATATATGCAAAACATTGCATCATTGCTCAATTACTGTTCCTAATGATGCAAATAATAGTGCAACGGCGATGGTTTAATTATATTGCATTCAAAAAACTCCAATCATAATAACTTACTTTAAACAAATACAAGTAGTTAATTATCTCATCAAACACAGGGTTCAGGTTTTGCTCCCTTTTTAGGATTGGCGTGCAGGGGTTTTGAGACAAGGTAATGGGAGAGAAAAATAGAGTGTCCATAAGTATACTGGCAGGGCTTGTCTACATTCCAGACAACATGAAATCATTCTGATGCAAACCCCAAAATAGCATGCAATTAATTTAAGGAGAAATGAGAGTAAATAGTCAAATGGTAGTAAAAACATCTGAAATATATTGCTCTTGGATAAATCTTGAAGAAATTGGGAATACTGTAGCTAGAAAATCATTAATTTGCTCAAGTTTAATTCATGAATTTCTCATACTGACGTTTTTCTGTGTGTTGGAAATTCCTCTGTGATTACTACAACCTGCATGGCTTTTGAGATGTAATTATTACTGTAATTATTCTACTGTCTATTGTATAGCTCCAAATATAATTAATTGTATTGCTTCATTAAGTGCATTGATAATCGATTGTGTATTTTCATTTTCAAACTGCTATTTATGTAACAGTATGATATAACGATATCTTGAATCTTCTTGATCTAGATCTAGATCCCAGTGGTCAAAGCTGGTTGAACTGATGTCATGACAACCAGTTTACAACTGGTTGTTATCTGGTTGTAATGATGTCATTTGAATAACATATAGAATGACTTGCACAGATAGTTGAATGCTGATGTTAAAAAGTGAACATTTCCAATCACTATTAAGCTTATTAACTGTCATCATTTTTGTAAAGACAACATTAATAAGGCTTTATAGAAAAGTCAGTATATGCGGCATGTAGGGGGCAAGCTAAGCCACTCTTTTGTTTCAGGGAACAATGATTAAACTTTAAAATAACTAATGACGGGAAAGCAGTTTAAAAGTTCCATGAGAAAAAACAGGATCCATAATCCCCTGTAGTCGTAAGAGAGAAGTCATCACTACAAAGTGGAAATAATGAGTCATATTTTCCATTGCGTAATTAATGCATGACTTTTTAAGTAACTGAAGCGCAAAATGAAGGTTATAATTGGTTTTAGCGTACCCTTGTCTTAGCTTCTCCTCTCTGTGCTGACAGACAGTTACAGTGTTGTGGCTTAGTTTACACCGGAGGAAGGAAGAGTGGATTAATTTCTGTGCTCTTTTACTCACTTTTTACAGTCTAAATATTGTTTCTTTTAAACAGTGTCATATCTCAATCAATCAAATAGATTTTATAAAGCCTTTTTTACAACAGCAGTTGTCACAAAATGCTTATACGGAAACCCAGCCTAAAACCACGAACATCAACCAATGCACATGTAGAAGCACGGTGGCTAGGAAAAACTCCCTAGAAAGGCAGGAACCTAGGAAACCTAGAGAGGAACCAGGCTTGAGGGGTGGCCAGTCCTCTTCTGGCTGTGCTGGGTGGAGATTATATGAGTACATGGCCATTTAGGCCAGATGGTTCATCATAATGTTCAAATGTTCATTGATGACCAGCAGGGTCAAATAATAGGCACAGTAGTTATAGAGGGTGCAACGAGTCAGCACCTCAGGAGTAAATGTCAGTTGGCTTTTCATAGCTGAGCATTCAGAGACCGAGACAGCAGTGGGTGCATGCACCAGTGCGTTTCACATTAGTTTAGGCAGACGGCACCAATAAAGCAATGTCTTTATAGAGCAATTTTATAGAGCGATGAAATAATATTAATCTTCTGAAGAGTCTAAATATTTGGGGGACTAATGGTATAATTTTCAGTTTTCAGTTGTTTTTGTGTTGTATTTTGTAATCTTCTTTGTAAGTTCATATCATGGACCTCAAATCATGGACCTCAAACCTAAGCCAGCTTTACACCACACCCCACAGCTGTATATCTGTGACAATGCAGTAGAGATATCCCATCTCGCTCATGCAACGTGTTCCATTTCAACATAGTCTATAACCAACTTCAGGGTTGGCATATTGCCTAAAGCAGAGCTGGCAACCCCAGAGAAAGGTAACACCATACGCTTTACAGCCTTATTCATCCGGGAAAACTTTCTGCTTTATTGAAGCAACCACTATGTTCTGTACTGGATTGTCAAGGTGGATTGTTCAAGCTATTTGCATTTCCTTGCTGACTGCTCCCTGGAGAGACACAAAAGCCTTACGCTGAAAGCCTTACATAAAGTCTACTGTTTGCATCCTTGGAAAAATAATGTTCTGAGTGTCTCAGACATTGCAGTGCTTACTCTTTTATTGAGAGGCTCTTTCAGATAAACTCCAATGAATTGGGATAACGGGATAATGCAGATCCAGCAATAATGCTCAGTCCCTAATATATTTAAATGTCATTGCCACTTTGTACAATATACTATGGATGGTGCAGTTTACATAATGCAACTGCATTGTGATAAGTAAAGATGTGCAACCAACTTACAACACACGTTTCTTTATGAGAGGAACATATTGTGCTGTTACTGGCTGTCCTTCTTTTGACAGAACATT
This sequence comes from Salmo salar, assembly GCF_965601325.2. Lineage (NCBI taxonomy): Eukaryota > Metazoa > Chordata > Actinopteri > Salmoniformes > Salmonidae > Salmo > Salmo salar. Next base: position 44,320,287 of record NC_138305.1, on the reverse strand, counting down.
TCCACTTGTACAAAACGTTTCATGAAATCCTCTAGATGTGAATCTCAACTAAAATGATGTGGCTGCCAGCAGTCCATTCTCTCTTTCATTATTTGATGGGAACAAGAAAAGTTGTGGATTTCTCACTAGCATTATTCATAGTATTTGGGGAAGTTTGCCCATTTTAATACTACTACTTTAATACTAAGACAAAAAACCCATGGTGATATTTTCCTTTTTCTGAAAACATTACAAGTGTAATCATATTTTCACATCACTGATAAAGTCTTCAAGGTACACTTAACAACATAACAGTAACAGAGAAGAAAGAATCATTCCCATAGATGGCAGTCAAATAACAGCATGAGTGAATGTCACGATGGCACCATAAAAATGTATAGGTCATTTTAAATGGTTGGTCCTGTCTGTCACGCTTCAGGGAGATTTTACTGTTGGGCATATACAGTATCTAGGTTCAGCTTCCTAACCTTAACCATTAGGGGGAGAACACATAGCTGGTCTTGGATCAGTGTCTAGGGCCAACAACAGCCTACAGATGTAGGATCTTAATTTGAGCCAGTTTGCTACAGCAGGAAAAAATGTATTTCTGATATTTGGAAATTACAAACTTCAGAAGCCTTTTTAAACCTTAAATACACTACATTTCCTACATTGCAGGAAAGTTATCCTGCACAGGGTGATCAAATTAAGATCCTAAGTCTGTACTCCATCAATAATGCTGCAACCACAAACTACCAAATTCAGTTTAAAGGGGCATGTTTTTTCCCCTCAAATCCAAGCTGAAGAACCACTTTGAGTAAAAAAATAATAATACCTACTGTGTGGATTAAACAACTAGCTTTCAGTCTCACATCAGATTTAGACATTCATCCATGTTTCTCAAACATTACATTTCGAAAGTTGCTGCAAACGTCAAATTTCTTACGTTTTCAAGGTTAAGTTTTGGCATTAACTCCACATTTTTAAGGTTAAGGTTAAGTTTAGGCTTTAAAGCCGAAATTGTAAGGTTAGGCATTCACTTTGAATGGTTAAGGTAAGGGTTAAGGTTTGTGATAGGCTCAAAACACAAATCTCAAAAACAACTGTCGAACGATGGATTCAAACTCGCAATGTTTGGAATCAGAGGCAGATGCTTATGCTTATGCCCATATGACATCCCGTCCACAACGGGCGAGTGAAACCAAAACTTACTTGAAGGTAACAGAACTCACTGTTGCCCCTAGTGGCCGGTTTCCACATCATCCTCCTCAGACATGGATTGACTTTGAATACTGACTTGTATCACGGGTGACCTGGCTGGGGTTAAATATGCAACTATTATTAATCTAATGTCTATATGTCTGTCATCTCTCATCTTAATCCCACATGGGAGTAACTTTATTATGAAACAACAAACAATCCCGAACCCTGGCAGTTTTATACACCAGTGACTGTCAGGAGCATCCACCTCAACATATCAATGGAATTGTAATGGTGAGGTAGTTAAAATGTTTTCCCCTTTAAGTGCCATGCAGAGGCAATCTTCCTCTGGAAAAAATGTGCTTGTGTAACAGCATGTGGCCTCCTCCCAAAGCCTGCTTTGAGATGGGGGATGGGCAACCCAGCTGCTTCCTCTTGCACCACCACATTAAAAACTGCTTTTGCTGGAAGAATGAAAGAGAAAGTGTCAATCAAACATACTGTAGACCCTCATTAATTATCTGCTGATGCCCCAACAAACATGCATGGTGCAAATCATAGGACAATAGTTTCTCTTCCCCGACTGTGTCAGAGTATTATTCATGCCTTTGGATGAACAGACAGTGACTTGAATGCTTGAATTAGAAAATCAAATCTCCATAAATGTTTTGACTATTCATTCAATAGGTCAATAGCATATCATGTGATCAATATGACATCAGAAATTACATACTTGTCTACTGTTGTTGATTTACAATTATTATTATTATTATTTTTTTTTTGTATATTAACTTTGAGTCACTGTGTTAAAATGGCTGATTGGATTTTCAAGCCTGACATCTTAAAATGACTTTAGCACTCAGGACTTATGGAGTTTGTTACCACTCGTAGCTATTGGCGTATGTCATACACACTTCTGGAGTATTTGTAGAGCAGTTACCAAGTCTGACCCCATGTCTTTACCTCATAACCTTGGATACACTATATCTTTGTCCAAAGGGATTGTGTTATAGCATGGATCACACTTTGGCTTTCTGGAACATTGGGAATATCCAGTAGCTACTGTATGTGCTAAATGATCAATCTAAAACCACTCTAGAAGATGAGTGTTGTCTGTGTAGAGGCATGTCCAATATTGCACACTTAAAATTGCAAATACAGAAAGTGTGAAAAAGTATTTTTACTTCAGCATTTTTTTTCTCTCAATGTTCCCTTCTCTAATTTTCTCTTTTTGGATGAGCAGTTCTCTTCTTTACAGTGCCCCATTGTCACTCACTGTGATGACATTTTCACTGCCAGCCTTACCGTTTTCCCGCGTAATTTGTTCAGGCATCCAGTGAATCTTAATGCCATCTCGAGTGATGTGACGTGGGTCCTGTTCTCTCTAACTCTGGAACGCTTGGTACAATCCCATTAATCACTCACACACAGGCTGCTCACTCAGCCCCGGCCAGCCGCCCAGCCCCTCTCGCCATCCCTCTTCAGCTCTCAGGCAGGCAGGAAGGAATAGCCTTGTCAATGCTGTTTCAGCACACATGCCCTCTTTAACATCCGCCCCCACTGTGGACCTGACGTCTAATGACCAATACAAAGAGGCAGGAATGTGACTAGTGCCTATTAACCTGTACTTAATGTTTTTCATGAGACGCAGTCCCGTCAACATTGAGGTAATCAATGCAGCAAGGCAGTCTGATCTGTTTTTAGAAGACACTTCAACATGATGTTGTTTCTATACCTAACCCCCTTTTAATTTCACTACAGACTTAAAAAATGACCTTGATGGTTATCAAATGAAACATATTTCAAAAGTACATCTTGATGTCCAGAGATTTTCTTCAATCCTTCTGAACATAATCTACCAAGGTCCTTGAAGTCCAAATCAAAGTCATGTTCTATTGCCAGCCAGCCATCTCTCTAGAACATCTGTGTTTGTTCATCCTTGTAACTAACTGCCATATACTACATCCCACTGGCGTTCCTGTCACAAACTCTAGTCTGGATGTGGTATTTCCCAATCCTAAATCCAACCCTGACTCTATCTCATGTTTGTGCCATATGTTGTTTTCTTACCACTGCTAATACTATCCATTGTGCTCTTCATCACTCCATTTGGATTCATGAGTAATCATTATTTCCCTGCTCCAACTGGTCCCCAGAAAACTTGCTTTGCTGTGTGACAAACAGGGGGTGTCATATTTTTTTGACAAATATCATTAGCTTGAATCGTAAGCTGTCACAACCAAATATCATTAGCTTGAACTGTTAGCTGTCACAACCAAATATCATTAGCTTGAACTGTAAGCTGTCACAACCAAATATCATTAGCTTGAACTGTAAGCTGTCACAACCAAATATCATTTGCTTGAACTGTAAGCTGTCACAACCAAATATCATTAGCTTGAACTGTAAGCTGTCACAACCAAATATCATTAGTTTGAACTGTAAGCTGTCACAACCAAATATCATTAGCTTGAACTGTTAGCTGTCACAACCAAATATCCTATGTGTTACTGATTAACAGTATGCTATTGCTCAAGCAGGGATACACTGCCGGGGAAACAGGCTGTCATAACTACTGTAACATTTCCTCTGCCTATTTATCTACAGGCTGACCTACTTAATAAAATCCTCCACAGTTTGGTTACATGAGAGGACAAGTATGGATATATTCAAGATATACGTATAACATAGAACAGACTGTTATTAAATATGTTAGTACCAGTGTTGGGGAGTAGTGAACTACATGTTGTTCAATTAATAATTTAACTACATTTTGCAGTAGCTTGGTGGTAGTTGAACTAAACTCAAATCTAGGTAGTGTTTTCAGTAGTTAATTACTTTTTAGCCATGTAGCGGTGTAGCTAACTAATGGAACTACACACTACTTTTTTTGCAAAAATAAAATATGTGTGAAGTAGGCAATAATCTCCTTTCTTTTTCAGCATCAAATCTGCCTAATTCTCATGTTTTGTTGTGTATAATCGGGCTAAATGACACATTCTGTTAACATAATTGCCCCAAAGTGATTTTGTGCCTTGCAATTTGTAGTCTATGACATTTCAGATTTATATATGATCATTTTTCACAAAATAGTTTGGATGCAGTGAACACTTTTTCAAATTAACTTTAGTAACTGTAAACTATATTTTTCTTAAAGGTAGCTTTAGTGTAGCTTATCTTCTTCCAGTGTGAAATAATTGGTAGCTTGGTAAACTATATTTTCAGAGCAGCTTTCCCAACACTGGTTAGTACTACCAGTACTTGGCGATCAATTCATTGTGCTATAGAGATTACCCTCAAGATAGCAATTGTCAAGGCAAGAATATAGAGGATGTGCAGTATAACTTTAATTGAGGGTAGAGTATGATAGCGGTAAGACTGCATACAAGAGAGAGACTCAGGGCACGTGAGAGATAAGTACATTCAACTTTCCGGTCACTTGATATTAATGAATGCATCTCATAAAAGTATCCCTTTTCCAACCTTTTATTTCAATGAAACTCATTAAACTGCATACTTAAAATGGATCACCAGCTTTTCATTGAAGTTATGTAAATGGAGTATATTTCCATGGAATGAGGCAAATTGAATATGACATACCTGTTTAACATTTAACCTACTAATACATGAGGAAAACCCTACTGAAATATGTCTATCAAGTGACTCCCGTCAGATGTGAACACTCTCTTGACATTGGCCATTTCCCTAGTTCTAAGAAAATTATTATCTGTAGAAAGAACAAAATGATAATTCTGTCATCGAGATTCTGTGATACGTATGGCATATTGAATAATACCATCAAGACAATAACTGCAAGCTTATACTCTGATGTGATGGATGAAGTGCCTAGAGTAAAAATAAAACACAGAATAAATCTGTTACTGCAATAAAACACTTTTGATATGTGACATTAAACACCTTGCAGTCTGTTCCAAAGTATGATAGTACATGAACTGGTCATGCATACACTGCTGTACACTACACCATGTATAGAATGACAATGATTGGTTGTAGCCTACTGGAGGTGAGTTTCTTAAGGATTACTGTTTTATTAATATACTTACATTTACATATTTATTGTTTTAAAATTAAATACTAAATTAAAATCCTCCAACTTTTTGTCACTCCCAGTTATACCATTAAGTTATGAGAAGGGCTTACCAAGAAAAACTTCCAAAATGGCTAATTCGAGGGAGAAACTGAACTAAAGTCATACCATCAAATTACGGAATAGGGGCTGTTCCTTATTCCACTAATGTAACAAAAACACTCTACTCCATTACTATGCAATTACAAAGCAATTACTGAAGTACCATGTAACAACAACATTGTTAATAATCACAGTTACTACAGATACACAGGTACTGTATCATAATTAGACCAGCAAAGAATGTCTAGATCCTCATATGTTGCATAATCTGCTGATTCCACAGTTAATGAAACTCAGGATTCAGGACATTGCGCTTCCAAAATAGAATTTACCAACCACTGTTTGCCTGTAGGTGTTTGTTTTGGCACCATGTTGGGGATAAACGTGTATGAAGTTACATTTCACAAGTGAAAAGAGCTTCATTTTTAGACCGGCAGGGCCGTGTTCCTTGGGTCAATGTCGAAATTAGTATGCACAAAGAGCATGAGTGAGAGACACATATTCATTAGATTAACAATTTGCATTACAGATATAAATTGATTATGGAACACTATGCACATATCTGACAGAAATGTAATGCCGCAAACGCACATCCCAACATTTTGCTGAAATTCTAGCTTTTTTTCTCTCACTCAAGTGAGAAAACAAATGTTATGCTAATAAAACAACATTGTAATGTTCAAATAGGCTAATGGTTTTCATGTAAAGCCTGTTAGTGAAAGCCTGTGCTGATGTTTCATAACAATTCATAATTTGGACTATATGCTTCGAAATGTAAAGAAATTGTGAGAAATTACTCATCAAGATTTTCCTGTATGGGGCTGTACCTAAACTTAAATGTATGATATTGCAATAACTAGGTAAACATTATTGTGTTGAAACTTAAAGTAGACATTATGGGCACTACTTCAATTTTATTTGACATTTTTTAAGCACCTTTAAACCTCCCCTCAAATAAACTTTGCGTACTCCTAGATAATATGTGAAAGTTGGCCAGTATTGCTACGTACATCCTGACTCTTGCAGTAGTCGGCTCTGACAGCACTAAAAGCATCCACCGCTCAGGCCGGAGTGTTTTAGACTTCGCTTTGCATCATCTGTATTAGACTCAGAGGAGTAGTTACCATGGCAACATGGCAGACAGGAAGTTACAACCCAAATTATTCTGAAGGTCATACTTGCATACTGGTATAAAAAAAAAAGATACATTCTTAGAACGTTTTAGAGACCTCATGGGCCATAGAACATTAAACAGACACTGTTTGATTATTCATGTTTTAAGGTATTATAAAACATACACTCAAACACATTGAGACTTTATATTGAGACGTGTTATCTGTTTAAAAGCTGACATCTGAGGAACTACTGCATACTTCCTTTAGCTTATGTTTACCCATTGCATAAGTTTCACTTAAAATAATAGCAGATTGTATTCTTTTAATTTGCCACACACAGTTCATTTTTTGTATTAAATCTGAAGCAGTATCACAGACGATTCGGCAAGCTGTCCTGAGGCACATTACGTTTACACCATTAGCTTGGTCTTGCTTGAAGAACAGTGGAGTAACTCTGAAACACACTAATGAGCAAAACATTAGGGGCTGTAGACATTTCAAAGCCAAATACACAAGAAAGTATTTGTCAATATTTTGTGTTATCTTCATAATCTATTAGGTGTCCTTGGCTCTGTTATATCAGGCCATGTGAGTTGGGGCATGGTATCCAGACTGCACGGCACTGCTTCCACTTGTGCCATGAAAATAAGTCATTTACTTCTACCAACATGTCAGCAGATTATATAGAACCAGCAAATGACATTGAGCTCTCTCATGGCTCTGAAAAGATGTCTTATAAAGACTACCTGAAAAGTGTGGTTGACTATATTCCTGTAAGTGTTTGTTATTAACAGGCGTAGTGGTCATTACACACAAGTGCCTAACAACTTCAGATCACAAGGTCCAAACAGCTAAAACCACCATATACTGGCAACATTGATTCCGTTGTTAATTTTCTCATTATCTTACAATGTTTCGAACAGGTCAAGACTCTGATTAGGAAAACCTCCATGACCTCCTTGGTCTCTGAAGGTGTTTGTCAGTATCTGAAGTCTCACTCCAGTTGTGCAAACATTCCCTGTTCTGTCACAGCTTTTTAAACTATCATGTGTAAATATTTTGCATGTGAATATGTTCTTTAGTGGAGAAGAGCTACAATGTATACTATGATGAAGACTACAATGTATAGGTCATTGAGTGCTGTGTACTCCACAGTCGCTCTATATGGTAGCTATATTGTTCAGTAGGTAGAGTATGGATGATACAGGTCTGTTGAACTAACAGACTGCTTGATCCATAGCTCCCTGGCAGTGGTATTGATCTCACCAGGTAACATTCTGATCTTTTATGAAAAGAACACTATGCTAAATTAACTTGAGCTGTGTACAAACCTCAAGTCTTTTTTTTAAGACATTTATTTTATTATTCCACATAAAGATGTGGAGAGAATGACTCAACATTCCAATGTTGTGCCATTGTTGGGCAATAAAAAGGTTATTGGACAGTTGCGTAAATATTGCCATTCTTCACACCACAGTGGAGGCATCCTTTGCCAACGAGGGGAATTTAACAGAAAAGTCTTGTGAGTTTAGACCAAAAAAGTGTATATCTATCAGCTTCCTTGTGAGGACATTCTTGTAGAGAATCTCAAGGTAGCCTACCTAGTTAAATAGCAATTAAATAGATAGTGGTAGACTGGTATGATGGCAATACTGTGTCAGGTATTGCCTACTCATGGTTAAGTGACATTTATTTCCTGAACGATATCTTGCCACATTTTATCTTTGTTAATACACCTTCTTCTGTGGCCTCAGATACATGAATGACTCTCTGAAACAACAACTGGGTAGTAGTGTTATCACACCTTAGATTCTACATGATATGCATCAGCATCCCATCCTATATCACATCCAGGGTTCTGTCTGGATGCAGTATGGCTAACAGGGGTCTCAATGGGGTATGATGCTGTTGGGACTGAGTGTGTAATAGTGTGGTTACTGTGGAAGACTTAGCAGAAGACATCTTTGTAGAAGACACTTTTCCTGCAATCAAATGGCCAAAACGCCCTCTAGTGGCCTCATGGGTGGAATGTTACTCTTATTTTTCATAATTTCATAATTAATAAACCTTTAAAAAAAAGAATCGCAGAAACTCCAGTGTTTTTATGTCAAACAGTTGTGTTATATTTCAGTCTTCTGTGATGTATATCAAGTTTAATATTGGAATGAAAACTCAAAATTGAATACATTTAAATTTGTCATGGTACAGGTGTCTTCTTTTTTTAAAGCCTATAACCATGCGTGTGAGGTATATCCTTTTGTTTCAAAGTAGATTTGTTTAAGACTACCAAGAAACACTTTCCGACCCTGATTTAGCTCACTGCAGTAAAATGTTTTAATGAGGGCTGGAACTATTATTGGCTCCTTCTGAGGTTGAAATTTAGGGTACTTCTCCGATGAATATCCATTACAGTGAGGGAAAAAAGTATTTGATCCCCTGCTGATTTTGTACGTTTGCACACTGACAAAGAAATTATCAGTCTATAATTTTAATGGTAGGTTTATTTGAACAGTGAGAGACAGAATAACAACAAAAAAATCCAGAAAAACGCATGTCAAAAATGTTATAAAATGATTTGCATTTTAATGAGGGAAATAAGTATTTGACCCCTCTGCAAAACATGACTTAGTACTTGGTGGCAAAACCCTTGTTGGCAATCACAGAGGTCAGACGTTTCTTGTAGTTGGCCACCAGGTTTGCACACATCTCAGGAGGGATTTTGTCCCACTCCTCTTTGCAGATCTTATCCAATTCATTAAGGTTTCGAGGCTGACGTTTGACAACTCGAACCTTCAGCTCCCTCCACAGCTTTTCTATGGGATTAAGGTCTGGAGACTGGCTAGGCCACTCCAGGACCTTAATGTGCTTCTTCTTGAGCCACTCCTTTGTTGCCTTGGCCGTGTGTTTTGGGTCATTATCATGCTGGAATACACATTTTCAATGCCCTGGCTGAGGGAAGGAGGTTCTCACCCAAGATTTGACGGTACATGGCCCTGTCCATCGTCCCTTTGATGCGGTGAAGTTGTCCTGTCCCCTTAGCAGAAAAACACCCCCAAAGCATAATGTTTCCACCTCCATGTTTGACGATGGGGATGGTGTTCTTGGGGTCATAGGCAGCATTCCTCCTCCTCCAAACACGGCGAGTTGAGTTGATGCCAAAGAGCTCCATTTTGGTCTCATCTGACCACAACACTTTCACCCAGTTGTCCTCTGAATCATTCAGATGTTCATTGGCAAACTTCAGACGGGCATGCATATGTGCTTTCTTGAGCAGGGGGACCTTGCGGGCGCTGCAGGATTTCAGTCCTTCACAGCGTAGTTTGTTACCAATTGTTTTCTTGGTGACTATGGTCCCAGCTGCCTTGAGATCATTGACAAGATCCTCCCGTGTAGTTCTGGGCTGATTCCTCACCGTTCTCATGATCATTGCAACTCCACTTTGTCAGTGGGCAAACGTACAAAATCAGCAGGGGATCAAATACTTTTTTCCCTCACTGTATACACCTTTCTATCAAAATGTAGCTTTTACTAGGTCATTGATCCTTTTGTTGACACAACTCAATCCGATAAGTGTATCATATTTATTTTATTTATTTATTTCACCTGTATTTAACCAGGTAGGCTAGTTGAGAACAAGCTCTCATTTGCAACTGCGACCTGGCCAAGATAAAGCAAAGCAGTTCGACACGTACAACAACACAGTTACACACATGGAATAAACAAACATACAATCAATAATACAGTAGAAGTAGAAAAATCTATATACAGCATGTGCAAATGAGGTAAGATAAGAGAGGTAAGGCAATAAATATGCCATGGTGGCGAAGTAATTACAATATAGCAATTAAACACTGGAATGGTAGGATGTGCAGAAGATGAATGTGCAAGTAGAGATACTGGGGTGCAAAGGAGCAAGATGAATAAATAAATAAATACAGTATGGGGATGAGGTAGATTGGATGGGCTATTTACAGATGAGCTATGTACAGGTGCAGTGATCTGTGAGCTCCTCTGACAGCTGGTGCTTAAAGCTAGTGAGAGAGGTAAGAGTCTCCAGTTTCAGAGATTTTTGCAGTTCATTCCAGTCATTGGCAGCAGAGAACTGGAAGGAGAGGTGGCCAAAGTAAGAATTGGCTTTGGGGGTGACAGGTGAGATATACCTGCTGGAGCGCGTGCTACGGGTGGGTGCTGCTATGGTGAACAGTGAGCTGAGATAAGGCGGGGCTTTACCTAGCAGAGACTTGTAGATGACCTGGAGCCAGTGAGTTTGGCGACGAATATGAAGCGAGGGCCAGCCATCAAGAGCATACAGTTCGCAGTGGTGGGTAGTATATGGGGCTTTGGTGACAAAACGGATGGCACTGTGATAGACTGCATCCAATTTGTTGAGTAGAGTGTTGGAGGCTATTTTGTAAATGACATCGCCAAAGTCGAGGATTGGTAGGATGGTCAGTTTTACGATGGTATGTTTGGCAGCATGAGTGAAGGATGCTTTGTTGCGAAATAGGAAGCCGATTCTAGATTTAATTTTGGATGTGAGTCTGGAAGGAGAGTTTACAGTCTAACCATACACCTAGGTATTTGTAGTTGTCCACATATTCTAAGTCAGGACCGTCCAGAGTAGTGATGCTGGACAGGCGGGCAGGTACGGGCAGCGATCGGTTGAAGAGCATGCATTTAGTTTTACTTGCATTTAAGAGCAGTTGGAGGCCACGGAAGGAGAGTTATATGGCATTGAAACTCGTCTGGAGGTTAGTTAACACAGTATCCAAAGATGGGCCAGAGGTATACAGAATGGTGTCATCTGCGTAGACCTGGATCAAAGAATTAACAGCAGCGAGAGCGACATCATTGATGTATACAGAGAAGAGATATACAGGGAAATGCCATAATGCACACTTTATGGATATAGCTATAATGTGTACTGAAAGGTGATTTGAACCAATTGACATGTTTTGATGTGGAGAGATAGTAGAGGACAAGAGAATATAACTTCCATAGATATGCCTCCACAGATGAGAAACTTCAATATAGTTGTACGAATTATGCATTATGGTTTAGAGGACAATCATAATCATACACACACAAAGATGAGTATGTATGTCTCTTCTATAATAAAAACAGATTTTCCTTAGTTCAGCCATACTGCTCTAAAACAGCTATTGAGGTGATGAGACATTATATCAAGCAAACACTCTCCTTGTTTTCTCCCTTGTTCTTCACAATTTGCCAGATGTACAGCCTGCTGAGTCTGACACTCTGTGGTAAGTCACCTTGAGAAAGATGCTGTTGGTTTGTTAGCTCTCCGTGCATGGCGCTCTGTGTCAGGGCTTCTTAATCAATCATTAACGGCTTATGAAAAAGGTAAACTTCCTTCAGGCTACGAGAGCCATAAGCACAGCACACATAACAGACATGGCTTCCAGACAGAAAACTTGCTTCCCCGCCTTACCTGCACTCTTACTTACACAGGCAATAAGGAAATAGACAAGGATCCCATGGAAACAACAGTACATGTGTAACACATTAAGCATGATGATCACACAAATTAAGCAATACTGCAATGCTGACTACTACACTAGTGAAAGTATTCAAATTATGGAATCTTTAAGTTATCAACCAGTGCTTAATGTTATTTTAGTATTTTGGAAAGCACCACATGAGTTATGCCGATAGACAGTTAACCATTGACAGTGTGGGCCAATCGTCTAACCAGAACAGTGTGGACTCCTAAGCTGAAGCTGTCTAAGAGTGGGGGTAATTTACCCCAATGAAACACATTGAGCTCTATGAATCATTGTAATAACCACTTAAACCCATGCAGTGTTTGAGTAAACACATCTACTGCGGTTAGTATTTTAATAAAGCAAATTTAGTTCAACAACTGTCAAAAAGCATGTAGAATTTAAATTGTCCATTAATGTGGTTATATCATACTGAGAAGATGTTTATTCGTAAACAGCAGATGTCCTTGTTTTCTTAAGACATTTACATAACACGCTGGGTGAAAATACTCCCTTTTTCCCTCTATTTAGCTGCACATACTTCCCGAAGATAGAAGTCTCATTTTCAGGAGATTAGTGGCCTGAACGACGAGCTCATATGAAATCATGTGACAGGAAAAATATTGCAGATAATGAGAATACAGAGACAGAGCTGCAGGGACCTTCACTTAAAGCCGTTTGTACACTTATTAACAAGCATGCATAACTTCAAATGTATTCATGTAAAAGCAAAGAGACATATCATTAATATGTTTGTCACTGTTTGTGTCTTTTGATTTTGGCAAGAATGTACAAAATATCCTTTGACTTTCATGCCCAGTTGGTAATAACTCCAAAACAAGTGCCATCTGAAAACTACATTTTCAAATAATTCAAACATGACTGCTATAAAACAAATACCAGTGTAGTTTAGGGTTGGTCTGTATATTGTATATACCAGTGTAGTTTAGGGTTGGTCTGTATACTGTATATACCAGTGTAGATTAGGGTTGGTCTGTATACTGTATATACCAGTGTAGATTAAGGTTGGTCTGTATACTGTATATACCAGTGTAGATTAGGGTTGGTCTGTATACTGTATATACCAGTGTAGATTAGGGTTGGTCTGTATACTGTATATACCAGTGGCTGTCGGTGCCTTTTAAGATGAGGGAGGATGATAATTATTTTTTACAAGCATGGCCTTATTTCTATTACAGCGTATTGGATGACTGTCATTCATATTCCATTCACCCAGTTAAATGTAACATTGCTAATTTTAAGCTACTACATGATACTCAACTTTTCCTTATATCCATCATGAAGTTGCTACAACCTAGCCTATGAATGAAAGTTTACAATGTAGGTGCACACAGGTCGAGATAAATATTTGAGGTGACAGACAGTGACACATGGACAGACAAGTGAGACATTCAATACCACCTTACACACTCTTGCCTGCATCTAGCTGATCTAGGGTGTAATCATTAGTCCAATAGTTGCAAACAAGAGTTTCTATTGGACAAATTCAGGCATGTTTATCCCCGTTTCATTCTGTTTGCTTCCGCTCAAGAAACATTTGTCAACAGAATCGATGGAATTAATACACCCCAACATAAAAACATCTTGTTGTATTCCTTCTCACATCTCCGCTCTATTCTCCTCTCACTTTTTCCCTTCACTTGTGGAATTCAATGCACAACACATCAGCTGTCTGTGTCCAGGCAAAAAAAAACTTTCCAAGCCAAACCTTCATATCATAAACACTATACACAGCCTACCCCGTTGTCACCATATTAACTAAAGTAACATCATAGTCAACATAGCTAATATAACTAATGCATTAGTAAACCAGCTACAATCATGCAGTGCAGTGTACAATCAGTAAGCAGTTTAGCAGTTACACCGGAGGGCCCCGGTGGCAATAAATGTGTAAAAGCAAAATCTTACCTTGACTTATAAATGTTCCAGTGTTGATAGTCATAGCTAGCTAGCTAACATAGCATTCCTCTGTTTGAGCCGGGTGTTTGAATAGGCTAAACTATCTAGCTGCATTTGCTACATAAGTAAGTGAAAGTGAAAAAAAGACAAAATATAGCTAGCTCTCTCTCTCTCTCTCTCTCTCTCTCTCTTGCTCCTCCATTTTTGAAGAAATGAATTTGTTAAAAACTGTTCAACTATTGTCTTTCTCTCTCTTTGAGTCAACTACTCACCACATTTTATGCACAAAATAATCTGAAACACAACCAAAACAAATAGCAAATGCATCCAACAAGTTGGTAGAGTCATAAGCTTGATGTAATCATTGCGTGATAGGAATATGGGACCAAATACTCAACTTTTAACTACTTTAATGCACATATAAGTGAATTTGTCCCAATAATTTTGGTCCCCTAAAATGGGGGGACTATGTACAAATAGTGCTGTAATTTCAAATCAAATCAAATTGTATTGGTCACATACACGTGATTAACAGGTGTTATTGCGGGTGTAGCAAAATGCTTGTGCTTCTAGCTCCGACAGTGCTGTAATATCTAACAAGTAATATCTAACAAATTACACAACATTTACCCAATACACACAAATCTAAGTAGGGATGAATTAAGACTATGTACATATTGATGAGCGATGTGAGAGCGGAATGGACTAAGATACAGTAGGATCGTATAGAATACAGTATATACATATGAGATGAGTAATGCAAGATATGTAAACATTATTAATTGAATGAGATAAAGTAGAATAGTATAGAAAACAGCATATACACGAGATGAGTAATGACCGATATGTAAACATTAAGTGACTAAGATACCATAGAATAGTATAGAATACAGTATATACACATGAGATGAGTAATGCAAGATACGTACATTTTATTAAGTGACTAAGATACAGTAGAATAGTATAGAATTCTCATTTCTAATGGTTCCCCGAGATGGATGAAAATACTCTCAAAATAAAGCTGACAGTCTGCACTTTAACCTCAAAGTCATTGTATAATTTCAAATCCAAAATGCTGGAGTACAGAGCCAAAACAACAACAAAAAAAGTCACTGTCCCAATACTTTTGCAGCTCACAGTATATACAGTTGAAATCAGAAGTTTACATACACTTAGGTTGGAGTCATTAAAACTAGTTTTTTAACCACTCCAAAAATGTCTTGTTAACCTGTTTAGGATAGGGGGCAGTATTTTCACGGCCGGATAAAAAACGTACCCGATTCAATCTGGTTATTACTCCTGCCCAGAAACTAGAATATGCATATAATTATTTGATTTGGATAGAAAACACCCTAAAGTTTCTAAAACTGTTTGAATGGTGTCTGTGAGTATAACATAACTCATATGGCAGGCCAAAACCTGAGAAGATTCTATATGGAAAGTGCCCTGTCTGACCATTTCTTGTCCATCTATAGCCTCTTTATCGAAAATAGAGGATCTCTGCTGTAACGTGACATTTTCTAAGGCTCCCATAGGCTCTCAGAAGGCGCCAGAATGGGGAATGATGACTCTGCAGTCCCTGGGCGAAAAACAGTAGGGGTTTTGGAAAGTGGTCGTTCTGAGAACAATGACACTGGCGTGCGTGTGCATGTGAAGACTCCATTTTCTATTTTCAGTGTTTGAACGAAAACAAGGGCTCCCGGTCGGAATATTATCGCTATTTTACGAGAAAAATCGCATAAAAATTGATTTTAAACAGCGTTTGACATGCTTCGAAGTACGGTAATGGAATATTTTGACATTTTTTTGTCACGATACGGGCCGGCACGTCACACTTCAGATAGTGTCTTGAACGCAAGAACAAAACGCAGCTATTTGGATATAACTATGGATTATTTGGAACCAAAACAACATTGGGTGTTGAAGTAGAAGTCCTGGGAGTGCATTCTGACGAAGAACAGCAAAGGTAATCCAATTTTTCTTTTAGTAAATCTGAGTTTGGTGAGTGCCAAACTTGGTGGGTGTCAAAATAGCTAGCCATGATGGCCGGGCTATCTACTCAGAATATTGTAAAATGTGCTTTCACCGAAAAGCTATTTTAAAATCGGACACCGCGATTGCATAAAGGAGTTCTGTATCTATAATTCTTAAAATAATTGTTATGTTTTTTGTGAACGTTTATCGTGAGTAATTTAGTAAATTCACCGGAAGTTTTCGGTGGGTATGCTAGTTCTGAACGTCACATGCTAATGTAAAAAGCTGTTTTTTGATATAAATATGAACTTGATTGAACAAAACATGCATGTATTGTATAACATAATGTCCTAGGAGTGTCATCTGATGAAGATCATCAAAGGTTAGTGCTGCATTTAGCTGTGGTTTTGGTTTTTGTGACATTATATGCAGGCTTGAAAAATGGGTGTGTGATTATTTCTGGCTGGGTACTCTCCTGACATAATCTAATGTTTTGCTTTCGTTGTAAAGCCTTTTTGAAATCGGACAATGTGGTTAGATAAAGGAGAGTCTTGTCTTTAAAATGGTGTAAAATAGTCATATGTTTGAAAAATTTAAGTTTTGGGATTTTTGAGGTGTTTTTAATTCGCGCCACGCTCTATCATTGGATATTGGCGAGGCGTTCCTCTAGCGGAACATCTAGATTTAACAAACTATAGTTTTGGCAAGTTGTTAAGGACATCTACGTTGTGCATGACAAGTAATTTTTCCAACAATTGTTTACAGACAGATTATTTCACTTATAATTCACTATATCACAATTCCAGTGGGTCAGAAGTTTACATACACTAAGTTGACTGTGCCTTTAAACAGCTTGGAAAATTCCAGAAAATGATGTCAGGGCTTTAGAAGCTTCTGATAGGCTAATTGACATCATTTGAGTCAATTGGAGGTGTACCTGTGGATGTATTTCAAGGCCTACTGTCAAACTCAGTGCCTCTTTGCTTGACATCATGGGAAAATCAAAAGAAATCAGGCAAGAAGTCAGATTTTTTTTTTATACCTCCACAAGTCTAGTTCATCCTTGGGAGCAATTTCCAAATGCCTGAAGCTACCACGTTCATCCGTACAAACAATAGTGCGCAAGTATAAACACCATGGGACCACGCAGCCATCATGCCGCTCAGGAAGGAGATGCGTTCTGTCTGCTAGAGATGAACGTACTTTGGTGCGAAAAGTGCAAATCAATCCCATAACAACAGCAAAGGACCTTGTGAAGATGCTGGAGGAAACAGTTACAAAAGTATCTATATCCACAGTAAAATGAGTCCTGTATTGACATGACCTGAAAGACCGCTCAGCAAGGAAGAAGCCACTGATCCAAAACCACCATAAAAAAGCCAGACTACGGTTTGCAACTGCACATGGGGGCAAAGATCATACTTTTTGGAGAAATGTCCTCTGGTCTGATGAAACAGAAATAGAACTGTTTGGCCATAATGACCATCGTTATGTTTGGAGGAAAAAGGGGGAGGCTTGCAAGCCGAAGAACACCATCCCAACCGTGAAGCACGGTGTTGGCCGCATCATGTTGTGGGGGTGCTTTGCTGCAGGAGGGACTGGTACACTTCACAAAATAGATGGCATCAATGAGGAAGGAAAATTATGTGGATATATTGAAGCAACATTTACATTTACATTTACGTCATTTAGCAGACGCTCTTATCCAGAGCGACTTACAAATTGGTGCATTCACTTTATGATATCCAGTGGAACAACCACTTTACAATAGTACATTTATATCTTTTTTGGGGGGGGTTAGAATGATTACTTTATCCTATCCCAGGTATTCCTTAAAGAGGTGGGGTTTCAGGTGTCTACGGAAGTGGTGATTGACTCCGCTGTCCTGGCGTCGTGAGGGAGCTTGTTCCACCATTGGGGTGCCAGAGCAGCGAACAGTTTTGACTGGGCTGAGCGGGAACTGTGCTTTCGCAGAGGTAGGGGGGCCAGCAGGCCAGAGGTGGATGAACGCAGTGCCCTTGTTTGGGTGTAGGGCCTTATCAGAGCCTGAAGGTACGGAGGTGCCATTCCCCTCACAGCTCCGTAGGCAAGCACCATGGTCTTGTAGCAGATGCGAGCTTCAACTGGAAGCCAGTGGAGTGTGCGGAGGAGCGGGGTGACGTGAGAGAACTTGGGAAGGTTGAACACCAGACGGGCTGCGGTGTTCTGGATGAGTTGTAGGGGTTTAATGGCACAGGCAGGGAGCCCCGCCAACAGGGAGTTGCAGTAATCCAGACGGGAGACGACAAGTGCCTGGATTAGGACCTGCGCCGCTTCCTGTGTAAGGCAGGGTCGAACTCTGCGAATGTTGTATAGCATGAACCTACAGGATCGGGTCACCGCCTTGATGTTAGCGGAGAACGACAGGGTGTTGTCCAGGGTCACTCCGAGGCTTTTAGCACTCTGGGAGGAGGACACAATGGAGTTGTTCACCGTGATGGCGAGATCATGGAAAGGGTAGTCCTTCCCCGGGACGAAGACCAGCTCCGTCTTGCCGAGGATCAGCTTGAGGTTGTGATCCGTCATCCACACTGATATGTCTGCCAGACATGCAGAGATGCGATTCGTCACCTGGTTATCAGAAGGGGGAAATAGGAGAGGGCCTAGAACAGAGCCCTGGGGGACACCAGTGGTGAGAGCACGTGGTGCGGAGACGGATTCTCGCCACGCCACCTGGTAGGAGCGACCTGTCAGGTAGGACGCAATCCAAGAGTGAGCCGCGCCAGAGATACCCAACTCGGAGAAGGTGGAGAGGAGGATCTGATGGTTCACAGTATCAAAGGCAGCAGATAGGTCTAGAATGATGAGAGCAGAGGAGAGAGAGTTAGCTTTAGCAGTGCGGAGAGCCTCCGTGACACAGAGAAGAGCAATCTCAGTTGAATGACCAGCCTTGAAACCTGACTGATTTGGATCAAGAAGGTAATTCTGAGAGAGATAGCAGGAGAGCTGGCCAAGGACGGCACGGTCAAGAGTTTTGGAGAAAAAAGAAAGAAGGGATACTGGTCTGTAGTTGTTGACATCGGAGGGATCGAGTGTAGGTTTTTTTGAGAAGGGGTGCAACTCTCGCTCTCTTGAAGACGGAAGGGACGTAGCCAGCGGTCAAGGATGAGTTGATGAGCAAGGTGAGGTAAGGGAGAAGGTCTCCGGAAATGGTCTGGAGAAGAGAGGAGGGGATAGGGTCAAGCGGGCAGGTTGTTGGGCGGCCGGCCGTCACAAGACGCAAGATTTCATCTGGACAGAGAGGGGAGAAAGAGGTCAAAGCATAGGGTAGGGCAATGTGAGCAGGACCAGCGGTGTCATTTGACTTAACCTCTCTAGGGCAGGCGGGACGAATTCGTCCCACCTACGTAACAGCCAGTTGAATCCTGTGGCGCGATTTTCAAATACCTTAAAAATCCTATTACTTCAATTTCTCAAACATATGACTATTTTACAGCTATTTAAAGACAAGACTCTCGTTAATCTAACCACACTGTCCGATTTCAAAAAGGCTTTACAACGAAAGCAAAACATTAGATTATGTCAGCAGAGTACCAAGCCAGAAATAATCAGACACCCATTTTTCAAGCTAGCATATAATGTCACAAAAACCCAGAAGACAGCTAAATGCAGCACTAACCTTTGATGATCTTCATCAGATGACACACCTAGGACATTATGTTATACAATACATGCATGTTTTGTTCAATCAAGTTAATATTTATATCAAAAACCAGCTTTTTACATTAGCATGTGACGTTCAGAACTAGCATACCCCCCCGCAAACTTCCGGCGAATTTACTAACAATTTACTAAATTACTCACGATAAACGTTCACAAAAAGCATAACAATTATTTTAAGAATTATAGATACATTACTCCTCTATGCACTCGATATGTCCGATTTTAAAATAGCTTTTCGGTGAAAGCACATTTTGCAATATTCTAAGTACATAGCCCAGCCATCACGGGCTAGCTATTTAGACACCCGGCAAGTTTAGCCTTCACCAAAATCAGATTTACTATAAGAAAAATGGTCTTACCTTTCCTGTTCTTCGTCAGAATGCACTCCCAGGACTTCTACTTCAATAACAAATGTAGGTTTGGTCCAAAATAATCCATAGTTATGTTCCAACAGCGACGTTTTGTTCGTGCGTTCTAGACACTATCCCAATGGTAAATAACGGTCGTGCGCACGGCGCATTTCGTGACAAAAGATTTCTAAATATTTCATTACCGTACTTCGAAGCATGTCAACCGCTGTTTAAAATCAATTTTTATGCCATTTTTCTCGTAAAAAAGCGATAATATTCCGCCCGGGAATCTGCAATTAGATAAACAGCCGAAGGAAAATATATCACTGGGTCGAATCGGGCACGCGCCTAATTCCATTGTCCTCTGATGGGCCACTTGGCGATTATGTGTTCCAGCCTGAGGCTGCCTCGTCATCGTTCAGGTTTTTCCCGGGCTCTGAGAGCCTATTGGAGCCGTAGGAAATGTCACGTTACAGCTAAGATCCTGACTCTTCAATAAACAGAAGCAAGAACAACAACACCTTGTCAGACAGGCCACTTCCTGCATGAAACCTTCTCAGGGTTTTGCCTGCCAAATGAGTTCTGTTATACTCACAGACACCATTCAAACAGTTTTAGAAACTTTAGGGTGTTTTCTATCCATTTGTAATAAGTATATGCATATTCTAGTTACTGGGTAGGATTAGTAACCAGATTAAATCGGGTACGGTTTTTTATCCAGCCGTGAAAATACTGCCCCCTAGCCCCAACAGGTTAAAATGAAGCACATGAATCTGCTTTACAATGGGTGTAGAGCCTAACTGGCATACATACGCAGCGAGTGAGTTTCAAGTTTGGGGAAGATCATTTTCACCATAAAAATGCATTTGCCGTCACTTTTGAGAATTGTGTTTCCCTGCTAATGGAACATTCACACGTATAGCCTACTGCCGTGTGCGCATTGCTGCGCTTATGTGAAGAAATAGCCAAATAGTTTATCAACATTTTAAGCAAACATTTTCTGACAGGAAGTGGATACCTGATGTGTTGAATTACCTTTAAGCCTATGCCATTGAAACACACAGGGGTTGATTAATGTTTTGGCACTTCCTATTGCTTCCACTAGATGTCACCAGCCTTTACAAAGTGTTTTGAGTCTTTTACTGTGAGATCTGACCGAACAAGAGCCATGGAACGGTGATGGCCGATTAGACTCTGGCGCGCGAGTTCATGTTGGGTACCCTCGTTCCAATACGTTATAAAAGAGAATGCATTCGTCCACCTTGAATATTATTCATGTTCTGGTTAAAAAAGGCACTAATGATTTATGCTATACAACGTTTGACATGTTTGAACGAACGTAAATATATTTTTTCCCCTCGTTCATGACGAGAAGTCCGGCTGGCTTAGATCATGTGCTAACAACACGGAGCTTTTTGGATATAAATGATGAGCTTTTTTGAACAAAACTACATTCGTTATGGACCTGGGATTCCTGGAAGTGACATCTGATGAAGAGAATCAAAGGTAATGGATTATTTAAATAGTATTTTCGATTTTAGATCTCTCCAACATGGCCGTTTGTCTGTATAGCAAAGCATATTTTTCTGGGCGCAGTGCTCAGATTATTGCAAAGTGTGATTTCCCAGTAAGGTTATTTTTAAATCTGGCAAGTTGATTGCGTTCAAGAGATGTAAATCTATAATTCTTTAAATGACAATATAATATTTTACCAATGTTTTCTAATTTTAATTATTTAATTTGTGGTGCTGACTTGACTGTCGGTTATTGGAGGGAAACGATTTCCTCAACATCAATGCCATAGTAAAACGCTGTTTTTGGATATAAATATGAACTTGATAGAACTAAAAATGCATGCATTGTCTAACATAATGTCCTAGGAGTGTCATCTGATGGAGATTGTAAAAGGTTAGTGCATCATTTTAGCTGGTTTTATGGTTTTGGTGACGCCTGTCTTTGAATTGACAAAACATTACACACAGCTATTGTCAATGTACTCTCCTAACATAATCTAACTTTATGCTTTCGCCGTAAACCCTTTTTGAAATCGGACAACGTGGTTAGATTAAGGAGATGTTTATCTTTCAAAGGGTGTAAGATAGTTGTATGTTTGAAAAATTTGAATTTTGACATTTATTTGGTTTCAAATTTGCCGCTCTTGAAATGCACCTGCTGTTGATAGGGTGCACCACGGGTGGCACGCTAGCGTCCCACATAGCCCCAAGAAGTTAAGGAGATGTTTATCTTTCAAAGGGTGTAAGATAGTTGTATGTTTGAAAAATTTGAATTTTGACATTTATTTGGTTTCAAATTTGCCGCTCTTGAAATGCACCTGCTGTTGATAGGGTGCACCACGGGTGGCACGCTAGCGTCCCACATAGCCCCAAGAGGTTAACAAACGAGGATCGGATGTCGTCGACCTTCTTTTCAAAATGGTTGATGAAGTCATCCGCAGAGAGGGGGGGGGGGGGGGAGGAGGATTCAGGAGGGAGGAGAAGGTGGCAAAGAGCTTCCTAGGGTTAGAGGCAGATGCTTGGAAGTTAGAGTGGTAGAAAGTGGCTTTAGCAGCAGAAACAGAGGAGGAAAATGTAGAGAGGAGGGAGTGAAAAGATGCCAGGTCCGCAGGGAGGCTAGTTTTCCTCCATTTCCGCTCGGCTGCCCGGAGCCCTGTTCTGTGAGCTCGCAATGAGTCGTCAAGCCACGGAGCAGGAGGGGAGGACCGAGCCAGTCGGGAGGATAGGGGACATAGAGAGTCAAAGGATGCAGAAAGGGAGGAGAGGAGAGTTGAGGAGGCAGAATCAGGAGATTAGTTGGAGAAGGATTGAGCAGAGGGAAGAGATGATAGGATGGAAGAGGAGAGAGTAGCAGGAGAGAGAGAGCGAAGGTTGCGACGGCGCAATACCATCTGCGTAGGGGCAGAGTGAGTAGTATTTTAGGAGAGCGAGAGGGAAAAGGATACAAGGTAGTGATTGGAGACTTGGAGGGGAGTTGCAGTGAGATTAGTAGAAGAACAGCATCTAGTGAAGATGAGATCAAGCGTATTGCCTGCCTTGTGAGTAGGGGGGGACGGTGAGAGGGTTAGGTCAAAAGAGGAGAGGAGTGGAAAGAAGGAGGCAGAGAGAAATTAGTCAAAGGTAGACGTAGGGAGGTTAAAGTCACCCAGAACTGTGAGGGGTGAGCCATCCTCAGGAAAGGAACTTATCAAGGCGTAAAGCTCATTGATGAACTCTCCAAGGGAACCTGGAAGGCGATAAATGGTAAGGATGTTAAGCTTGAATGGGCTAGTGATTGTGACAGCATGGAATTCAAAGGAGGAGATAGACAGATGGGTCAGGGGAGAAAGAGAGAATGTCCACTTGGGAGAGATGAGGATTCCAGTGCCACCACCCCGCTGACCAGATGCTCTCGGGGTATGCGAGAAGGCGTGGTCAGACGAGGAGAGAGCAGTAGGAGTAGCAGTGTTTTCTGTGGTAATCCATGTTTCCGTCAGCGCCAAGAAGTCGAGGGACTGGAGGGTAGCATAGGCTGAGATGAACTCTGCCTTGTTGGCCGCAGACCGGCAGTTCCAGAGGCTGCCGGAGACCTGGAACTCCACGTGGGTCGTGCACGTTGGGACCACCAGGTTAGAGTGGCAGCGGCCACGCGATGTGAAGCGTTTGTATGGCCTGTGCAGAGAGGAGAGAACAGGGATAGACCGACACATAGTTGATAGGCTACAGGAGAGGCTACGCTAATGCAAAGGAGATTGGCATGAAAATTAACTAAACAACTGGGGAAGCAATAGAGCAGGGCCTCCCTCACTAACAATTCACTGAAACACTAAAACGCTAAAATATAGGAAGTTAAAGCGTGGTCACAAATGGGTCTTCCAAATGGACAATGACCCCAAGCATACTTCCAAAGTTGTGGCAAAATGGCTTAAGGACAACAAAGTCAAGGTATTGGAGTGGCCATCACAAAGCCCTGACCTCAATCCTATAGAAAATGTGTGGGCAGAACTGAAAAAGCGTGTGTGAGCAAGGAGGCATACACACTTGACTCAGTTACACCAGCTCTGTCAGGAGGAATGGGCCAAAATTCACCCAACGTATTGTGGGAAGCTTTTGACCCAAGTTAAACAATTTAAAGGTAATGCTACCAAATAGTAATTGAGTGTATTTAATCTTCTAACCCACTGGGAATGTGATGAAAGAATTAAATTCTCTCTACTATTATTCTGACATTTCACATTCTTAAAATGAAGTAGGTCAGTTTAAATGTATTTAAATGTAGTTTAAATGAGTTTAAATGTATTTGGCTAAGGTGTATGTAAACTTTTGACTGTCGATAAATGGTCTCCTGGAGAGTCTCCTGAGGAGTCTCCTGAAGAGTCTCCTGAAGAGTCTCCTGAAGAGTCTCCTGAAGAGCCTCCTAAGGAGTCTCCTGAAGAAACTCCTGAAGAGCTACTGGGTATGCAGGATTTTGCTCAAGCCCTGCTCTATCTAACACACCTGGTTTTACTAATCAGCTGCTCATTAAGACCTTGATAAGCTTAATCAGGTGTGTTACAGTGGGCTGGATAAAAAGCCTGCATGACCCAGGAATATCCTGTGTGGCTCAATTGGTAGAGCATGGTGCTTACAACGCCAGGGTTGAGTGTTGTATTCCCATCGTGGACTAGTATGAAAAAAAGTATGAAAATGTATGTTCCTCTGGATATGAGTCTCTGCTAAATGACTCAGATGTCTAGAGCTGTTAAGTAGTATTAATACCTAGGCACTGGTGATTATTAGTGTCTAGTAAAGGGGTAAAGGCTTGAAACAAACCCAGCAATTATGTTTACTTCTCCACTCTAATGGAACTTACTGTGATGGGGGAGGACTAATGCTTCACTCTCATAATGAGCAGGAAAACTACACACCTCAATTGATTAGTTTTCGCTGTGAACATACAATCAACATCTGTGAAACGTGGTCCAAATCGGATCCTTTCTCAATGGGCCTGTTGGGGCCATTGTTGATGATGTAAGAGAATAAATGCACTTATATCAAGCATTATAGGCATTTCATTCAGTACTCATTAAATTAAACAGATGGTGGTATGGTGTTTGAGGAAGTCATTGGAAAACCAGTGGATTGAGCTCTCTCAAGCTTATCCATAGTAGTTTTAAATATGTTTTAAACATATTGCATTTTTATAAAGAAAATCAGCTCTGAAATAACTGTTTAATAGTTGATTGCATGATTGACTCTGGAATCACTTACATATTCTGATGCATATTTGTATTGTTTTCAACAGTCAAACCCACTTTGTTGCACATCTAATTGGCATATTGCAATGCTTGCCAAGTTTATCTATATTTAACTTCTCTCATAGTTACTAGCACGCACAAAATATATGTATGAGAGCACGTTAGTAGCTGTCTTGATGAGGTCAGAAATCGATTACATACTGTGGACTGTAAGTATATGTCATGACATAATTGGGACATGATATTCTATTTCGCTGGTCTGATCCCATGGAGATAGCCAATGTCATTTATGGTAGTAAGGTGCCAAATATACCCTCTGACTTCTGTGGCGCCAGATAGACCAATATTGGTGATAACATGCACTGTCCAACACATGCATTTCTGGTTACGTGTCCAGTCCACATGTATCTGCAAGAAAGTTGACCTCAAGGCTACACTTTATGCCACAGCTAGGGAAGCTCGAAGACTATTTGATTATTTAGTCTGCTTGTATAACACCATACAGAAGCATGAACGTGTTAAGCCACTTGACAAAATAGTTATTTATATGAGACTCTCGGAGGAAATCGGACCATTATAAAACCCAGTAAGGGTATTATTACATCAGGTATTCAAATTCCAGTGGGGGAGAGACTCATACTATTCTGGACTCAGGGGGAAAGACTGTTGCTGGTGGGGAATGTTCAAATCAAGCTCTAAACGCAGCGTGCTTGATAATGAAAAAGTAGGACGTGCACAGACTCATAAAACTTGGGAGTATGTCAGTGATTCCACTGTGGTGCTTATGGATTTCCCTATGCCCTGTTAGACTTTGAACGACTCTCACTGGTTTTGTCATAAAACCCTCCATCATATAGGTGATACTGACAGTGATGTGCAAGCCTCACATTGTTTTCCCATTCACAGCCAAGCCAGGTTATTTCTCCTGGAGGAGGGAAGCAGTGGAATGCAAATGACACAAACAACAAGCTGTGGGATATAACGAAGAGCCACTCTCATCGGAGCCAAGCGGCTATACACAACAACTGTTTACTGATGAGACTATTCACAAACACACAAAGCAAATCAGCCAAATTGTACCAGATTAGAAACAAAGACAAGAAGATAAAACTGGAAATTGATCATTTTAAAGGCCAATGAGAATATGTGAAAGCTGCAATACAATAGGAACATGTCTGAGAGTTCTCTCGAAGATTCACTTTAGTCTTATGTGTAATTGAGTCAGTTTATGACAAATATGAAGAATGTGGGACAAGCGTTTCTGAATGACGCACCAAACATGAAGCGTCATCAAAGTGTCAGCTGATTGCCTGAGGAACACTGAGGTCACTGTCTCTAAATAACGTGTCTTAGACTAACAGTACATGTATAGTCACAGTCATAATTATCCATGTCTACTGATCATGACCACAACCCTGTACACTCAGCAGATCATGTGGCTTCATTCGTAATCAAAAAATCTATGTCTGATGGTCTGACTGCTAGAGATGGAGGAAGCATGCACACACACCCACATGCACACATGCACTCACACAAACAAACAATGCATTTCACATTTTGATCAATAAAAGCAATTAAAACACATCCATATTTGTTTTATGTTATTTTTACATGATATGATGGGAATATGTTGAAACTAAAGCATAGTACCCAGGAGCTGTGAAAAACAGCCTGTTCTGTTCTTCTGGTGACAGTGTAACGGCTGGGTAATCTTGGTGATCGATTGGAAATCCAGCTAACCATTTCATGAGCATTGTCAAGCACAGCACAATTTACTTGTCTCTCCACAGAGGCAGCTGAGGGAGCCTGGAAATACTCAGTTACAGTGAGGAATTGATTGATGAAGTACTCCTGACTACCGACTGCATGTTTATATTGGCTTTTATTAAAGGGAAAATTGACACAAAAACTGTCTTTTGGTGTATTTTCTTCTCATTAGTCCACTGTTATTACAGTCCCAAAATGTTTTGCATGTCAGCATATGATTCATTTTGCATCATCATGATGTAGCCAGTGACTCTGCTTCTTGAAAGTCCAATATCTTGAAAACTTGACCGCTGACATGCAAAACAATTTGGGACAACGTTGGACTAATAAAAAAAATACTGAAAGATCGTTTTTGAGTGGATTTTCACATGAACAATCGCGGCCTTTGCTGGAGTTAACTCAACACAGCGTGATGGATACAGTGGTGTGGAAGTCAGGCATGTTGGGGCAATGCCCTCTAGATGATGATTGGTTAACGTTGAGTAAGCTTCTGCATATCATTTGGTTATTTAGGTGCAGCTGAATATCATAAAGATATTTCATAAGCATGACGTTAATATTTGTATTCTAAACTATTAAAATGCATGTAATATGAGTGATGAAGAACAACATGAAATAGATCAAGGATCTGTAAATTGATGTGTGTAGAACTGCTAGAGATGGAGGAAACATTTGTGCATGGTTGCTCTTTTCTCATCTTTGTTAATTAACATTAAGATCAAAATGAACTGGGCATCATGAAGTACAGTGCCTTCAGAAAGTATTCACACCCTTTGACCTTTTCCACATTTTGTTGTGTTACAGCCAGAATTTAAAAAGAATTAAATTGAGATGTGGTGTCACTAGCCTACACATAATACCTCAAAATGTCAAAGTGGAATTATGTTTTCAGAATCTTTTTCAAATGAATTCAAAATGAAAAGCTGAAATGTCAATAATTATTCAAACCCTTTATTATTGCAAGCCTAAATAAGTTCAGGAAAAAAAATGTGCTTAACAAGTCACATAATAAGTTGCATGGACTCTGTGTGCAATAATAGTGGTTAACATGATTATTGATATACAATTATCTGTAAGGTTCCTCAGCCGAGCAGTGAATTTCAAACACTGATTCAACCACAGAGACCAGGTAGGTTTTCAATGCCTCGCAAAGAAAGGTACCTATTGTTAAAAAAAGAAGAAAAAAAAGTAGACATTGAATATCCCTTTGAGCATGTTGAAGTTATTAATTACACTTTGGATGGTGTATCAATACACCCAGTCACTACAAAGATACAGGTGTCCTTCCTAACTCAGTCGCTAGAGAGGAAGAAAACCACTCATGGATTTCACCATGAGGCCAATGATAACTTTAAAACCATTACAGAGTTTAATGGCTGTGATAGAAGAAAACTGAGGATGGATCAACAACATTGTAGTTACTCCACAATACTAACCTAAATGACAGAGTGGAAAGAAGGAAGCCTGTACAGAATAAAAAATATTCCAAAACATGCATCTTTTTGCATACTGTTTGCAATAAGGCACTTGTCACGGTTGTCGTAGGGTAGAGACCAAGACGCAGCGGGAAAATATATACTCATCTTCTTTTTATTAGGTGAAGAAGGAAAACACAAACGTATACAAAACAAAACGAACTTGACAGTCTTGTCAGGCAAACAGCTAAACAAGAACAATCTCCCACAAAATCCCATGAAAAACAAACTCCTAATTATAGGACCCTCAATCAGAGGCAACAATAACCAGCTGCCTCCAATTGAAGGTCCAACTCCAATTAACTAAACATAGAAATACAAAAGACTAGATAGAACATAGAAATATACTAACATAGAACAATGACAAACAAACCCCGGACTAATAAATCAAATACCCCTCTACCTAAACACATACACAAAACACACCCTGAACCACATAAACAAACACCCCCTGACACGTCCTGACCAAACTACAATAACAAATAACTCCTATACTGGTCAGGACGTGACAGCACTAAAGTAAAACTTCAAAAAATGTGTCAAAGAAATTAACTTTATGTCCTGAATACAAAGCATTATGTTTGTGTCAAATCCAGCACAACACATCACTGATTACCACTCTTCATATTTTCAAGCATGGTGGTGACTGCATCATGTTATGGGTATGCTTGTCATCGGCAAGGACTAGGGAGTATTTTAGAATAAAAATAAATGCAATATAGCTAAGCACAGGCAAAAGACTAGAGGAAAACCTGGTTCAGTCTGCTTTCCAACAGACATTGGGAGACAAATTCACCTTTCTGCAGGACAATAACCTAAAACCCAAGGCCAAATATACACTGGAATTGCTTACCAAGACGACATTGAATGTTCCTGAGTGGCCGAGTTACAAGACTTAAAAATGACTGTCTAGGCCTCCCGAGTGGCGCAGCGGTCTGTGGTGTCACTACAGCCTGGGGTTCAAGCCTGTGTTGTGAACGGGAGTCCCATAGGGCGGCACACAATTGGCACAGCGTTGTCCGGGTTAGGGGAGGGTTTGGCCAGGGGGGCTTTACTTGGCTCATTGCGCTCTAGCAACTCCTTCTGGTGGGCCGGGCACATGCAGGCTGACTTCGGTCGTCAGTTGAACGGTGTTCAACACATTGGTGCGGCTGGCTTCCGGGTTCAGTGAGCAGGTGTTAAGAAGTGTGGTTTGGCGGGTCATGTTTCGGAAGACGCATAACTCGACCTTCGCCTTTCCCGAGCTTGTTGGGGAGTTGCAGCAATGAGACAAGATCGTAATCACGAAATTGGGGAGAAAAACTTGAATAATTTTTTTAAGTGCATATATTGTACAATCCAGGTGTGCAAAACTATTGCTGACAAAGGTGATTCTAATATGTATTGACACAGGCGTGTGAATACTTACAGTGTATGTAAATTTGATATTTATGTATTTAATTTTCAATAAATTTGCAAACAAATCTATATCATCCATTTTGGATTCAAGCTCTAACACAACAAAATGTGGAATAAGTCAAGGGGTATAAATACTTTCTGAAGGCACTGTAGATACCTGTCCATTGTCTTCACAGATACTTGAAGATCAAAGGAAGGTTTAAACAAAACACACTATTACCGGTATAATAATTTAAAAAAAAGCATTGGTCACTACTTCTGACTGTATACAAAGTGACAACCTGTGGTTTGTTTTGGGGAAATGGGATTAGGTGTACTTTCCGTGTAGTAGCCTTGCCTTTGAACTGATTTAATCCCTCAATATCCTCCCTGCTGTTTACTTGTTGCCTAACCCAACGCTGCTGACTGCACACATAAACTTGAGGAATCGCATTAGGTTGACATAATGGTCCAAGGCTGAGACAACCAGCTCATTGTACAGATGGAGATGATGGGGTAAACATGGGCTTTTCAAACCAGACCCAGGAGTGGAGTCAAAGACACAATCAAGGAAACAACGCTAACAATATAACAACTTGAGGGCGTTTTTTCACAAATCCCTTTAAACTTACAATGTGCACTAGACTGGTATCAGTGGTGTACTGGAGGATAAACACTTAATTTAGATTTTGCCAGAGCATTTACCCACCTTTTGCACAAAAATGCATTGGAGGAATAGGAAGCCTTACTTTACTCACCGCAAACAGCGTTTGCCCACCTATTTTTTTGGCCAGTACATCACTGTCTGGTATATGTAATTATGCATGCTCTATGTACTGTATTTGAATCCAAATAGAGTAGAACATGGTTCACTTGGACCTCTGTAACACTGAAATGGCATGCGTCTGGTGTTAAACACTTCAGAGAGAGAGAAGTGAAATCACAATTCGCTCACACAATACAGAGCTATTAGTGAACAAAACTGCATGAAAATATATGGGTAAACCCAAGGTTAATAGATTTCTATAAGAAATTCCATTAGGCTGTAATTTGCTATTGGGCTGTTATGCAAGACCTAACACCACAATCTAATTCAGATCTGGTGGTTTTAAGTTGAGAGCTGTCCAGTCAATTTCCGTCTGCAGACCATTTGTACTCTGTTAAGGATAGCATGAGCTTCGGCAGCCCATTTATGGTTCTTAAGGATGCCTTTGAATATGGATCTAATGGCGACTGACACGTGGAGAAACCAGAGAGGTGCCCCAGGAGGTGTTTACTGTTCAAGTGTGTCCAATTAACACAGATACAAAGGAAAAGCTCTGAGTGTATATCATTTAGGATAAAATAGAGTATTAAAGTGTAACGTCATAAAGTCAAAGAATTAATTGCATGTGTTGCAATTCATTTGGCAGTATGTATAATCCTACTGTGCTTCGTGTCATTATTATCTTAACTTGTCTTTATTGTCTTAAGTGCTATTGCTATATCAATTTCAACTGCTTTGTCATGAAAAAGAAGTAAGCAACCAGAAGTTAAATGGTTGACTTATGACTTGCAATGCTCCCATTATTCTTCACAAGCATAAACATAGCGAATATTCCCCTCTGTAATGAGGAGAGTCTCATTTCCGCCGCCATCTTAATATTTCATCAGGCATCTTGCCTCCCCATTGAGAGACACAGAGCACAGAGTAATGGGAGCAATCTGAGGAATGTTTGGGCCTTGGGGGAAAGCATGGCACCGTCTGCTAGCTCAACATTTATTAC
Organism: Salmo salar; assembly: GCF_965601325.2. Classification (NCBI taxonomy): domain Eukaryota; kingdom Metazoa; phylum Chordata; class Actinopteri; order Salmoniformes; family Salmonidae; genus Salmo; species Salmo salar. Next base: position 44,288,778 of record NC_138305.1, on the reverse strand, counting down.
TGAAACGCTCCTCTAGGGGAAACTCCCAACGGTACAATAGGAAATGTGGCATACACAAAGGGACAGAGATTTCCCCCCGGTGAGATGGGAGAGATAGCCAACAGAGAGCTCAGTTGTGAGGTGCGTTCCTAATCTGATTTAAATAAGATTGTGTTTAACAAACACCTTATCAACCTCAGAGGAAATCCACTCAACCTTACTATTATGCCTTGATATGTACGGGAAACAGTGTTCCTGGTCCATGAGGGTGAACAATATATATTGATATGCATCCTGAGCCCAGTATTCTCCAGGTGAATTGTTCTACATTACACTAGAACATAACCGGCTCAGTGAGTGGGTGAACTCACAGCCATAAACCCCAGACTCTCTAGGTTGGCCTCTGCTTTGTTCTTAAGTTGTCAACGCTGAAATAACCTCCAGAGAGGGTACAGTTGTAAAATTCGTATTTTTCCCTTCTTCAGATTGCCCCCATATCCCCACCTCTCTCCCCTCCCTTCCACCTTAATTTCTTCTTCTCCTCTCTCTCGCTCCTTGTGCGAGTCTCCACTTTAATTTTTCTCCATGAGTGCACTAGATTTATTGCTCCAGTAAATTTCTGCGAAAGAGAAGAAGGCGCACTGGGCCCCCAGGGAACATCGGCAGGAGATCACCTGACCATGTTGTGGCCACATCTGCAACAAAAACACATTCCTCAGGAGTCATTTGTTATTCCAATTCTAATCCCAGGCCTGGAGGGGGAGGGAGGAGGGAGGGGGAGGCAGGCGGAGGGAGGGAGGGAGGGAGGGAGGGAGGGAGGGAGGGAGGGAGGGAGGGAGGGAGGGAGGGAGGGAGGGAGGGAGGGAGGGAGGGAGGGAGGGAGGGAGGGAGGGAGGGAGCGGTGGCATGGTTAAGCTACAGGAAGCAGCAGAACACCAGCACCAGTTACAAGGCAGCAGGCAGCATACATGCAAGGATATTTCCCTGGGAAACAAGGGACCAGAGGACCAGACTACACAGTCCTGTCATGACTCTGAAAGCTATAGGGATGCATGAGCTCACTGAACAACAGAGCGTGGGTGGGTATATATCTTATTAATAAATGGCTAAAGTAAATTGGTCAATGTTGGATCTTTCCACCTCAGTGACAAATCAATTACAATGTTAAAATGTTTTGACATCTTGGTGTTCAATGTTCTGCTCTAGTTGGGAACATTGATCTTGTCATAATATTTTTCATTGGAATATTGAAACCTATTTGATGCCTTTCCAATGCCCCAATGTTTTTTGTTTGTTACTTACATTTTAAAAAGTTGCTTTAAAAAATGCAATTTATCAAACCATACAGATGTCATGAACAATATACAATAAACATCTTCAACTTCATATAAAGTCAAGGACCATAAATCTCCTTTTAGTGCTGGCTGTTCACTTCTTGTAGTGTTGTATACGGTATGTTAGCATGGTAATCAATCTCTTATTGCCACCCTCATATACAGTCCTAAAGGCGTCAGCATGCTTCAGTTTGGCTGGTGCCTAGCCGAACTCGCCTAGGCAAACCGTACGAGTGTGCTAGCATACTCCCTTAAAAGACCTTTGCTTGAAAAACAAGAAAAAAGCGGCATTAGTACAATTTCTACATTTTGAGACGCCGTAGCCCGTATACGCTTCCTCAAAATAGTCCAAATGAATCTAAGATAACTCAAGAAATCTGTGGTTAATTTTGACAGTTTTAGTCACTCAATTTTACATCTAACTCACATTTTTGGTGCAGTATTTCTCAATTAAAAGATTTGCATGAAAACGAGCCATCTCTCATTGAATGACAACAAAGACTTTATTGAAGAATCCCTACTGTTGACTAAGGGGCGAAGACTTCGGCTATCGACTTCGGCTTGCCTCAAGAAAAAATGTTGTGTGCCCGAACAGCCCTACTGAAGTCCAAAACGAAAAAACAATTCACAAAATGTCATCATAATATATACACAAACTCTCCCAACTGTTTCGGCTGGGAAGCATGTGGACGCGTTAAGGCCTCCTCCCCCTATACTCTAACTCCTTCTATACAACTAGAAGGCATTGGCTCTCCCTATCCTCATCACATCAGCTTGTGACTTGTGTTCTGACACACTTTCCTTTATAAAACCCATTCAAGACGAGTAGACACACGTTCTAACAGTCTAAAGAGGGCCATGTGTTAGAAAGCTGAACGGAAGTGTGATTGAGCACTAAGGCAAATTCCCCAGGACCTCCCGAGACAGGGTCAGAATAGTTTGGGCAATACATAAAAGGTACATTACATGCATGAATGCTTTACCACCATTTGTCCTGGTACATCTAGACCTTGAAGTCCTGAGGTCGCATTTACAAGAGCTGCCAAGTCAAAAGAAATAAGTGAAGTTCACTGAAAGGCAATGGGTGAACTTGTGTGAAAATGTTTCAACGAGCATCAAATGGATTAGGAAAACAACTGTTTTTGACATTCCTAATTATGATAATAGAATGGGAAGCATCTTATTTTTGGTAAGCTATTAAAACTGGTATTCACTTAGCTAATAACTATTTGGGTAAATAATTTGAAGTTATTATGCTGTAAAATATATAAACTGGAGACAAGTCAAGAAGGAAAAACATCGCCTACCACTACTTCTTACCAACTCAAGATGATTAAGTCGGCCTTGAGGCCAGTCTTTATATAAGATCCAGATGATAGAACATTGACTCAACTCCATCATTACATATGCATTAAGTAACTCTTCACAAGTTATTATCTCAACTCTTTGAAAAGAAGCAGTGAATGAATTAATTAAAGCACTGGCTGGCAGAATGGAGAGACCAACTGTCGAGCAAGGGGGAACTAACTGCTGGATTTAGATTGCTGTAGACATGCCAACAAGATTATAAAATGTGCTTGCTGCTTTCCCTGGGCCCAGAGGCATAGTGAGGAGAAACAAATACTTCCAGATCATTGAAAATGAGACAAATGTAGCCTAAAGCATCAGGAAGTAATTTGTACCTGCTATTTTGGTTTTTCACACTTGGATGGCAAAAATCATCTGGCAGATGGGATAAACTAATGACACTTCATTACATGAACCGGCAAACCGAAAAGCTGCTGTCTATTATTCAATATGGAAATAAACAGGAATCGCGGTATTGAAGAGAGACAGAGAGGTTTCTGACAGAGATGAAAGCAACTTTGCTCCCGATGACTCTTAAAAAGTACTTGTCATTCTGTCATTTCATTGTCTATATACATAAGTTTCTAATCACTTGTTGACAGTGTAGCCCTTACTGTGTTTTTCTACCTCCTAAATTGCTCCATTCTGTCTATGGCATCTTCTATCCCCGGAGATCCTCAGGGTTATCATGTTCATAACATTGCCACAGCTCTGTGTAGTGTCTGTCCCTCTGCAAGCTATAAACACACATCCAGAGCAAAATTTCCCCAAAAAAGACCCCATCGTGGCGTTGTACTGTGAGATGTTCTTGGCCGTATGCCAGTATTGCAGGTCTGACTGTCTGAGAGACTGATGGTTGATAAAGCAGCAGACTGCATGGGTGACTTCCCAATGACCATGGCTGTGGTCTGCCAGCTGGCTGGAAATGGACAGAGGGCCAGGCTGGGCCTGCAGACTGCTCCGTTAGTGCTCAGTCAGTCTGATTTCACAGTCTCTAATGAACACACTGTTAATCAAGGACAGCAAGCCTTTAGAATATATGAGAGAAACACAATGTATCCTGGTAATGTTATTATTTTTTTCATTGTTGTGCATGTATTATCTTAGCTCTGACTTTTTACTTAAAACATAGTATGAGGGATTTAATTGATATTATTGATCACTCAACTCATTCACATTCAATAACATTTGCCTAACAACCAATGCTGTGTGCCATTTTCTCAATGAAAGGACATGGATGGATATTTAGCTGTGGGGTCAAACTGATTTTGGCAGTGTAGCCAACAGCCAAATTAGCTCTCCCTCAGGGTAGCTGAAGCTAATTTCTATTTTATGATGTGACACTTATAATTCCTGTGACTCTTATAATTCATGCCACCCAGGATATTATTTAGTTTGGGTCCTTTTCTGTTATGCTAATAATTTTGTTCCCAGAGCTCTACTGTCCTGTACTCCGTGACATGCTGAAATAAAATAAAGCGATTAAATGCATAATGGTGCCTTGCCAATTGAAATACTGCCTAATCTTATCAAACTGTTGGGGAACAAAACATTGAATACATTTCTGGGTAAACAATTTCAGAGCTTGTTTAATCTTTTACTGCATAGTAATGAAATAGTTCCTGTCTATGTGCATTAGTTATGACTAATGATGGGACCAATACACACATACATTCAGTTCGTAGATACACCATGGCAAAAGATGTACACGTGCAAATCATCTCATTCAAAAACAACATTTGTACAAGCACTTTATTGTTCTCAAGCTTGAATTATGTATACATTACATATGAATAAATACCGAGTGTAGGAGCACAGGTACAACCTATTCCTGTCTCCTCTGATGTTTTCCCAAGTAATTAACAATTAGGCAATGTTATATGCAACAATTTTTTTTCATATACTATACTAACATCCTTGCATGCAGGTGGTGAAAAAAACAACATAAAAACACAAAGATATTATTTTCCCTAAGTGTTAAGCTGGACGGAACATCCTTCATTTAACTTTTCAGATAGCACAGGTTGCTTGCCAGTTCTTAGTTGCGATTTGAAATAAGTCAACATTTTTAAAAGGAGTCCATGAAGGTGAGATTAAAAAAAAAATCAGCACTTCATTAGGCTGATAATGATAGTCTGGAATTCTATGTGGGCAGGCTGTACTGGTTTGGAGCTGTCTAGTGCTCAATTCTCCGAGCTGTACTCCATTATCTCCTCATTCCCCTCCTAGGTAATCGCACTAGATCACACAGAGCTATTACGTTTTGATCCAATCTCATCCAGGAAGCACTACAATCGGGATGTAGATTATGTCCCAGTTTGCAACCTGTCTGATGGAACTTCCTCATTAGTGTAGCAGTGTGGGAGTAACAGCAGTAGTTAAGAGGACTGGAGGAGACAGAGACCAGCTCAGAGGGGAGAGCCCTCAACAGTGGGAAGAGACTCAATGGGCTCCCAGCTACATGGCACAGAACCACAGGAGGCCTGGGGTGCACTGGTAGTGCGAGGCAGATAAAGCATTTTTTGTGACATATTCCTTTTCTCTGAAATGACAGCAAGAACTAACATTAAGATTATGAGGCATGGGACAACATTATGTAGTGTGAGTGTGAAAATGTTACAAGAGGTAGTATATTTGTACACAGGAGTTATCTTATTTCTAGAGATATTTTACATTATCATTAGCTGTAATAGCCAAATTGACAAAAGGCATGTTAGTTTAGGCTAGATTCAATAACCCAGTTAACCTATTGTAATTCATTTTGGGGAAAGCTACAAATGCTTCAGGCACACCTGGGATCTCCTCATCTTTAGCTAACGCTCTCTGCAAGTCATCAAGGCCTTAAAGCCTAACAAGTACACACATTTGCTTCCTTTGACTCCGACTGAAAACCCTCTGCGAGCTACAGACGTCACAATTACTTTCACACAATTACCCTTACATAACGTTCTCCCTGAGGACTGGACGACCAATCAACTGTCTCTCAGCTAAGTGGCAACTGAACACCATGTCTCAAAGGACAGCATGTCTGGACGGACACCACAATTCTCAGGACAGACAGGGAATGCAGAATGCACATGCTGGTGATGTAACCGTCATTGCCCAACATCTTATCAACCAACAAGGTCTTTAACCCCTCACCACCCACCTCAGCACCCACCTCAGCGGGGGAACAAAGGGAAGACAAAGAAACTGGACAAAAGTATTTTGTTATTGGAACACTTGTTTGAAGAACCATTTCCATGGTAATTGCCAGCAGGTACAAACAGTGCAATAATTAGTGCCAGGCCACTGCTATGTAATTACATGGCTTCTCAGAACCATGAGAGAGAGGAGAGTGGAGTAATTCAGAGAGGAGGGGAGCCGAGCCCCCCACCCTAGTATCCCCCTTGTCTCCCTCCAACCTCCAATCAGACAGAAGACTCCTGATTGCTGCACTGTAGTGGCAGCACTCCTGCCTTGTCATTCTCTCTATGCTTTTGGTTAGGAAGATGAAACAGCCTCTCAGTCTCCACTATCAGTCGTACTATACTGAATGTTCACTGGGCACAATTTCTTACTATTACCTTGTTACTACTACCTTGTTAGGAATCTATGGCATTAGGAAATGTTGTGCAATGGACCTATCAAAACATATGTAACTGAATTCAGGAAGGTCAGCTTATGTCAAATTTCTTTGGGCTTTCTTTTTTATTTATTACAGACTCCGAATGGTACAGTATATTGTTCACTGCAGTTGGGGGAAACATGGGGAAGTTATGCTTGTTTGAAATTTGATAAACTTCTTATCCCACTTTGGAGACAAGTAGGAGAAAATGTCATTGAATGATTTTCACACATTTAATCTGTTCTTTAAAGTATCCCAGAATGTTTCAATAGGTTGTGGGAAGAGTCTGGTGTGAACATTGTGGGGATATCACAAAAGATATGTTCCCAAAACACAAAAACTGTCCAGTTTTTTGGGGTGCAAAAACATTCACCTGATGTTACAAGAACATTCCCAGAAGAGCCTTTCTGAGTTCTTTAAAGGTTCCCAGAACATTTAATTAGGTTGTAGGAACAGTTATTATTTTTACTTTACTTTGAAAGGGAAGTACTGAGACTATGGTCTCTTTCACAGATGAACCCCGAAACATTTATCAACATAGAGGTCTCCAGTCATTAGTCTGAACTGACCAAGGGGGACCAGAACATCTCATTTCAGAGAGCTCTGGAAGTTGTTCCACATAAATGGCGCAACAAAAACTAAAAGCAGCTTTACCTAGCTCTGTGGAAACCGAAGGGGCCTCAGTGTTTTCAAAGCCTGGGCCCGGGTTTGGTCATTTGGAAGTCTAAATTGAATTAATGATGATAAATACATAGGACGTTTCTGCATGAGTACCTTGTCGATAAACACAAGAAAATGCTGCTATTTCCCTTCATATAAAGAGTCCCAACCCACTTTTTGATACAAAACACAATTGTGACTTCTGTAACCATTACCAGTAATAAAACTAAGGCCACAATGGAAAACAGCATCTAGTGGTTTAAGTGTAGATGTTCAAATCAAATCAAATTTTATTTGTCACTGTAAGGGGTGCATACTGGCGGCAGAGAAGTCAGACACAGGAGAGCAAAAACTGTGTTTCCAATGGCGCAGTTTAATAATAAAAACCCACCGGAAAACAGAACAATCAATAAATGGGTACAAAACCCGACGCACACCAGACATAACGTGCACTTACAATAAACAATACCGGACAAGGACATGGGGTGGAACAGAGGGTTAAATACACAACATGTAATTGATGGAATTGGAACCAGGTGTGTGGGAAGACAAGACAAAACAAATGGAAAATGAAAAGTGGATCGGCGATGGCTAGAAGACCGGTGACGTCGACCGCCGAACGTCGCCCGAACAAGGAGAGGGACCGACTTCGGAGGAAATCGTGACAGTCACATACACATGGTTAGCAGATGTTAATGCGAGTGTAGCGAAATGCTTGTGCTTCCAGTTCCGACAATGCAGTAATATCCAACGAGTAATCTAACCTAACAATTTCACAACAATTACCTTATACACACAAGTGTAAAGGAATGAATAAGTATAATAATAATATGTACATGTATGTATATGTATTATAATAGTATAATAATATGTACATAAAAAAAATATGAAGGAGTGATGGTATAGAACGGCATAGGCAAGATGCAGTGGATGGTATAGAGTACAGTATATATATATATATATGAGATGAGTAATGTAGGATATGTAAACATATAAAAGTGGCATTGTTTAAAGTGGCTAGTGATACATTACATCAAGATGGCAAGATGCAGTAGATGGTATAGAGTACAGTATATACATATGAGATGAGTAATGTAGGGTATGTAAACATATAAAAGTGGCATTGTTTAAAGTGGCTAGTGATACATTACATCAAGATGGCAAGATGCAGTAGATGGTATAGAGTACAGTATATACATATGAGATGAGTAATGTAGGCTATGTAAACATTATATGAAGTGGCATTGTTTAAAGTGGCTAGTGATACATTTATTACATAATTTTTTCCATTATTAAAGTGGCTGGAGTTGAGTCAGAATGTTGGCAGCAGCCACTCAATGTTAGTGATGGCTGTTTAACAGTCTGATGGCCTTGAGATAGAAGCTGTTTTTCAGTCTCTCGGTCCCCGCTTTGATGCACCTGTACTGACCTCGCCTTCTGGATGATAGCGGGGTGAACAGGCAGTGGCTCGGGTGGTTGTTGTCCTTGATGATCTTTTTGGGCTTCCTGTGACATCGGGTGGTGTAGGTGTCCTGGAGGGCAGGTAGTTTGCCCCCGGTGATGCATTGTGCAGACCTCACTACCCTCTGGAGAGCCTTACGGTTATGGGCGGAGAAGTTGCCGTACCAGGCGGTGATATAGCCCGACAGGATGCTCTTGATTGTGCATCTGTAAAAGTTTGTGTGTTTTTGGTGACAAGCCAAATTTCTTCAGCCTCCTGAGGTTGAAGAGGCGCCGCTGCGCTGCGCCGCTGTGTGGTTGGACCATTTCAGTTTGTCCGTGATGTGTACGCCGAGGAACTTAAAACTTTCTACCCTCTCCACTACTGTCCCATTGATGTGGATAGGGGGGTGCTCCCTCTGCTGTTTCCTGAAGTCCACAATCATTTCCTTTGATTTGTTGACGTTGAGCGTGAGGTAATTTTCCTGACACCACACTCCGAGGGCCCTCACCTCCTCCCTGTAGGCTGTCTCGTTGTTGTTGGTAATCAAGCCTACCACTGTAGTGTCGTCTGCAAACTTGATGATTGAGTTGGAGGCGTGCATGGCCACGCAGTCGTGGGTGAACAGGGAGTACAGGAGAGGGCTGAGAACACACCCTTGTGGGGCCCCAGTGTTGAGGATCAGCGGGGTGGAGATGTTGTTACCTACCCTCACCACCTGGGGGCGGCCCGTCAGGAAGTCCAGGACCCAGTTGCACAGGGCGGGGTTGAGACCCAGGGTCTCGAGCTTGATGACGAGTTTGGAGGGTGCTATGGTGTTAAATGCTGAGCTGTAGTGGATGAACAGCATTCTCACATAGGTATTCCTCTTGTCCAGATGGGTTAGGGCAGTGTGCAGTGTGATTGCGATTGCATCGTCTGTGGACCTATTTGGGCGGTAAGCAAATTGGAGTGGGTCTAGGGTGTCAGGTAGGGTGGAGGTGATATAGTCCTTGACTAGTCTCTCAAAGCACTTCATGATGACGGAAGTGAATGCTACGGGGCAGTAGTCATTTAGCTCAGTTACCTTAGCTTTCTTGGTTAACAGGAACAATGGTGGCCTTCTTGAAGCATGTGGGGACAGCAGACTGGGATAAGGTCTGATTGAATATGTCCGTAAACACACCAGCCAGCTGGTCTGCGCATGCTCTGAGGACACGGCTGGGGATGCCGTCTGGGCCTGCAGCCTTGCGAGGGTTGACACGTTTAAATGTTTTGCTCACGTTGGCTGCAGTGAAGATGAGCCCGCAGGTTTTGGTAGCTGGCCGTGTCAGTGGCACTGTATTGTCCTCAAAGCGAGCAAAGAAGTTGTTTAGTCTGTCTGGGAGCAAGACATCCTGGTCCGCGACGGGGCTGGTTTTCCTTTTATAGTCCGTGATTGACTGTAGACCCTGCCACATACCTTTCTTATCTGAGCCGTTGAATTGCGACTCTACTTTGTCTCTATACTGATGCTTAGCTTGTTTGATTGCCTTGTGGAGGGAATAGCTACACTGTTTGTATTCGGTCATGTTTCCGGTCACCTTGCCCTGATTAAAAGCAGTGGTTCGCGCTTTCAGTTTTGCGCGAATGCTGCCATCAATCCACGGTTTCTGGTTTGGGAATGTTTTAATAGTTGCTGTGGGTACGACATCGCCGATGCACTTGCTAATAAACCCGCTCACCGACTCAGCGTATTCGTCAATGTTGTTGTTCGCCTCAATGCGGAACATATCCCAGTCCACGTGATCGAAGCAATCTTGAAGCGGGGAATCCGATTGGTCGGACCAGTGTTGAACAGATCTGAGCACGGGAGCTTCCCGTTTTAGTTTCTGTCTATAGGCTGGAAGCAACAAAATGGAGTCGTGGTCAGCTTTTCCGAAAGGAGGGTGGGGGAGGGCCTTATATGCGTCGCGGAAGTTAGAATAGCAATGATCTAGGGTTTTGCCAGCCCTGGTAGCGCAATCGATATGCTGATAGAATTTAGGGAGTCTTGTTTTCAGATTAGCCTTGTTAAAATCCCCAGCTACAATAAATGCAGCCTCAGGATATGAGGTTTCCAGTTTACATAGAGTGAAATGAAATTCGTTCAGGGCCATCGATGTGTCTGCTTGGGGGGGATATATGCGGCTGTGATTATAATTGAAGAGAATTCTCTAGGTAGATAATGCGGTCGGCATTTGATTGTGAAAAATTCTAAGTCAGGTGAACAGAAGGACTTGAGTTCCTGTATGTTGTTATGATCACACCACGTCTCGTTAATCATAAGTCATACACCCCCGCCCTTCTTCTTACCAGAAAGATGCTTGTTTCTGTTGGCGCGATGTGTGAAGAAACCAGCTGGCTGTACCGACTCCAATAGCGTGTCTCGAGTAAGCCATGTTTCCGTGAAATAAAGAATATTATAGTCTCTGATGTCTCTCTGGAAGGCTACCCTTGCACGGATTTCGTCTACCTTGTTGTCAAGAGACTGGACATTGGCGAGTAGTATGCTCGGGAGGGGTGCGCGATGTGCCTGTCTATGGAGCTTGACCAGAAGACCGCTCCGTCTGCCCTTCTACGGCGTCATTGTTTTGGGTCGCCGGCTGGGATCCGATCCATTGTCCTGGGTGGTGGTTAAAACAGAGGATCCCCTTCGGGAAAGTCGTATTCCTGGTCGTAATGTTGGTGAGTTGACGTTGCTCTTATATCCAATAGTTCCTCCCGACTGTATGTAATAAAACATAAGTTTACATGGAGTAACAATGTAAGAAATAACACATAAAAAAACAAAATACTGCATAGTTTCCTAGGAACGCGAAGCGAGGCGGCCATCTCTGTTGGCGCCGGAAGTAATCCGGTGATGTTGCTGCATGCATATAGATAATATAAAATAATATAAAATAGACATAAAAGTGGCCTGGAAAATGTCCTTCCTATTAACAATAGTAAGACATGCTTTGTTTCTGTAAAAGAAACCAACCTTGAACTTCAACTTCTTCACCAGCTCAATAGCACGTTTTTTAACTGACACTTTGTCATCAAGCCAGAAAGCAAGATATGTGTAGGAAGGAACTCAATTTGTGTACCGTTCAAACTAGTCATTACAAATTCAATTAAATATGGGTTATGGGACCTAGAAAAAAGCATGCACTTAGTTTTGTTTGCATTTAGCACTAACTTTAGATCCAGTAGTGCCCTATCCAGTGATTGAAAATCAGACTTCAAATGTGAAAAGGCTTGGCCAACCAATGGAGTAATGGAATACAACACTGTATCATCTGCATGAATATGTTTTTTTTTCAGCATTACTAATGTTATTTATATAGATTGGAAACAGTAGGGGGCCGAGTATCAAACCTTGGGGCACACCTTTATGTAACTCAAGGAACTGAGATTTGACCCCATCTACCTTGATGGCCTGAGTTTTGTAATTGAGATAATTATGAAACCATTGGGAAGCATCAGTACCCAACCATTTTGAGGACAGCTTATTCAACAGAATAACGTGGTCTACAGTATCTAAAGCTTGTGACAAGTCTACAAACATGGCAGCACAATTCTTTCTATCATCTCAGACATTTGCTATATCATTTACAACAAGCATGGTAGGCCTAGTGATGCTATATTTAGGTCTGAATCCGGACTGATTAACACTAAGAATACCATTTACAGAGAGAAAATCACGTAGCTGTTTGTTGACAAACAATTCTAGTATTTTCACAAGAAAAGGGAGCCTGGAAACGGGTCGATAATTATCAAGGGAACTACTATCCCCGCCCTTATAGAGAAAAGCTGCTTTCCCCAGTTTTTTTTATATTTCCTGATACTAAAGTTAAATAAATAATGTGTTACTGAGCCAAGAATGAGGGGCACTGCATAGTTAAGCAAGGACGGGTCAAAATTGTCAGCCCATAATTACTTCTTGGTGTCAACAGCTAATAAGGTAGTAAGAACTTCTGTTTCTGTGAGTAGCCAAAAGGAAAAACCCTGACTACCATTTCCCAAGTCACGTGAGGTTGACTGATCATCCATCAAGGCAACTGGAGGCTGTATGTGGGAAGAACAGACAACGGACTGGCCAAGACCAGTTTGACCACCATTTCTATCAAATTAGAAACCAGCTGAGATAAAATGCTGATTAACGCATCACACATCTTAACTTTTTCAGTAATGATACAGGAGTCTAAAACTACTTGCTTAGGCAAGGAAGTAGAGGAATTATCCAGCTTCAGTGAATTAATGATTTTCCAGAATTTAGAGGGATCATTAACAGTCTGTCATAGTACTAAGGAAGTTAGTTTGATTTGGCATGTTTAACTGAGGCAGTACACCTATTTCTCAATTGCCTAAATATCTGCCATCAGCTAACGAGCCAGTTTGTCTAGCCTTGGCTCAGGTCTGAAAGTACAGGAGAGTGCCATGGATTACTTAATTTTTTGACTCTGAGTCGCTTGAAAGGGGCATATTTATCAGCCAGAGAGGTAAAAATGGATGAGAAAAATGTAAGTGTCTGGTATGCAGTTAGTAGAAAAAAGCTCTGAATAATATAGATAGTAAGGAACGAAGGGGTGAGATAAAAAACAAAATATTCACAATTATACGAGGGTCAGAGTTTTTCCATTTGGTATCTGTATTGCAAGAAATAGGGCAGTGGTCGCTGATAACATTTGCAAAAACACCACTAGCCAAATACTTATGGGGACAGTTAGTCAGGATAAGGTCAATCAATGAGGAGTTTGACAGATATTTTACATTCATCCGAGTGGGTATCATTATCAGCTGAGTCAAGTCGAACTTAGGACAGATATTCTTAAACTGATCTGAGGCATGTGTAGCCCAATCAAGATTTAGATCTCCTAACACAACCAGTTAAGATACCAACAGCCTCTGCCGAAGCGGCTGGAGGGTGGTAGACCGCAGCAATAAATATATGCATGTTTTGATTTATGGACACTTTTATAACCAACAGCTCACATATTTTGGGGACAGAGATGCTAAGAGAGCATGATGTAAGAGAAGATCTTACATAATAAGCCACCCCTCCCTGTTTTTTTGTTTGTTTTTGTCTATCACATCTGAAAATGTTGTAGTCCGCACTAGCAATGTCCTTATCCATAATCAGATTATTCAGCCAGGTCTCTGAGATAACCAGAACGCCCGGGCTAGTGTCATGCACTCAGATGTCCAGAAAGTCCAGATTAGACAACATTTATATGTAAAATTCCAAGCCCTCTGTGAGATTTGAAATCAGCAGGAGTATCCATGGTGACACAAGAGTCAATAGAACTGGTTGAGTTAGCCACAATAGGCTTCCTGATTGGATTCAAAGTTGCAGAGCTAATAGTAGAATTTTACAAGGTATCCAAGACTTTGAGTGCTGATCTAGGTCTCTTGCTTTCCAGATCAGGAAAAATAAGACAGTGGGGACCATATGAAGAATTTCAAAGTAGGAATCATATTAGGTAAGTATTTTTAACAGTGCATATTCCACAATGTTTTATTTTTTACAGTTAGTTTAAATATTGCAATTCTGACTGGATTTATACATCTGGACAAAATAAAGACTCTCTTTTAGTAGAGTATATCTGAGCCTCGATTTCAATTATTGTTTTAAAAGAAACATGGTTGAAGAGTATGTGGGATTGAACCTGCAATCTTTGACTCTACAGCTAGATCATCAGCTGTAGCCTTGTGTTCTTTTTCTTCTTCATTCAAATATGGTCAATCAGGCTACAGAACACAATTTCTGAGTTATTATAACGTTCCCTTCCTCTTCATATGCTGTGTATTATTTAACTTCCATCTCCTTTTGTCTTTCCACAATCATCAAGCTGTAATGATAGATCTTTTAGAAAATTCATCTTCTACTGTCTGCACAGCTTCCTAGGCAACCACAGCAGCAGGAATGCTGTGATACAAAATCAGCTTTCCCAAGGTAAATTAGGTGGGATATGCTGTGAAACCTGTGAAGACAGACCAAACATACTGTAAGTTATAGTTATTTATTGCAAATGTGCATCAATTGAACATTTCAGGCACACAATGATTAATTTAAAGGTTTCACAAAAAAGTGCACAACCAAATATTGCATATTTCAAATGGAGTGCTTCTAAACACCAGAAAACACATTGTAGAATGAGTAGACCACTACATCAACGAATTGAGAGCATCATAACTCAGAAAGGAAATAAAAGGAAATTAAATTCACGATCCATTGAACAAACATTTCCCTTTCCAAAAACTTTACAGGCTAAGTAGACAGGGGGTGGCAGGCAGCCTAATGGTTAGTGTTGGACTTGTAACTGAAAGGTAGCAAGATCGAATCCCTGAGCTGACTAGATAAAAAAAAATCTGTAATTCTGCCCCTGAACAAGGCAGTTAACCCACTGTTCCTAGGCCATCATTGAAGATAAGAATTTGTTCTTAACTGACTTGCCTAGTTAAACAAAAATAAAAAAACAGGCTCCTGGATCTCCTCTTCAATGATGTCACCCTTGATCCAGCGCTGCATGTGGGGAAGCTGTCCATCCCAGAACCCCTGTCTGCCCAGTGTGAGAGGCCTGACAAGGTAGAGGCCATAGCTGGATTTTGGGGGTGACTGAAGCCTGCTTGATTGAAGCGGGGTCCTTTTCCGCTCCCCTCTCCATCAATCTCTGTAGTTGGTTGTATTTCCTAAACCCTAAGTAATTATATTTTATGTGATATGACATCACATTTTGATACTTTGTATTGTTTTTCAAGCATTCGGACAGGAGATGAGCGTTACAAAATGTACGAATCAATGGGTCCTGCACACTGTTGGGAAGGAGTGTTCATGTTGATCAATATTTTGGCTATGCAGTCACCAAAACAATTTCCAGTACATGCTGTTTTCATGTACTGTGCATTCCCTTATGTCTATGCTTCTAAGGTGAGTTGGGCTTTACTAATTCTTGTAAAGAAGTGTATCAGTGAACTGTATTCTGTAATTAGAATACAGATAGAAAACAATAGAAATGTAATTGTGTATTGCTGCTGTTCGCCTGATATCCAACAGTCCATGATCAGCTGTGTTGACCATGAGAGCATTTAGTAAAGAAAATAGGTTGAGGCATACTATTTAGGATTGGAATAACATGTGGCTCATTGTTTACCTTGTTACCTGAAAACGACCACAAGGGCGAATATAATGAATATAAGCACCCCGCACACTTATACTGTTCTTACAGGCTTCCTGATAAATAGAGATTAGAAAAAAGGTACAATTTCTTAAATTCTGAGCATTTTAATAGCATAAAAATACTGTGGGTGATGTTTTGGACATTCAAAGACTATTTTTATTTGAGAAATAGGAAGACTGTGCGGGACCTTTAATAACTCAGAAATTGGGTTCTGATTGATCCTATTTGACTGAAAACCCACAACGCCACAGTGTCAAGGTTACGGAGTCCGTAGCCTTGACACAGAGGGTTAACAATCTTGCTGTATATCTGACAATTGCAGGTTCAAAATATTCTTTAACCATGTTTCTTTTCAGATCATTTTTTTTAACTTGAGGCTCAGATTTCCTCGACGAAAAGAGATTATGTCTTTATTTCGTCCAAATGTATAAATCCAATCAGAAATGCAGAATTTAGACTAACTGTAAAAAATAAAACATTATGTAAAAAACTGCTGTTCAACACATCAATATCATTTGTAGTTTGAGACACTTGATATGGTCCCCCTGGCTTATTTTTCATGATCTGAAAAGCAAAAGTGATTGTAGATCAGCCCTCATAGTCTTGGTTGGATACCTTGTAAACATGGGCCCAGAAGTAAGCAGCATATAAAGAGGATGGGTGAAGTATTTCCCTGGGTTAGTTATCTCCAAGGCTAAATGTTTAAAAGGCGGGAATTCCTGATTGACCAGCATATACTGAAATAAATCCGCTGTAAGAGAGCTTTCCGAGTTGGCAACCCAGCAACAAAGCACACTTGTTGGGTCAACACGAGATGCAGTTCAGCCTTAAGAGGAAGCAGACCTTCAAGTATGTTGCTGAAAACTCTCTTTGGTGTGCTGGGTATTTGGTGGCATCGATGAAGACTTATGCAAAAAAACATGCTGCCAATCAGATTACTTTGAAGGAGTCCCACCATTCAGCATCCAGGCCACACCTCTACCCGCATCAGTCCTAAGCTCCTGTACGGACTCCGTAGCCTTGACACCTGTGCCCGGGTGGGCCTCTGTTCATCATTGCCACACCTACGCTCGGCTGTCCCTCAGTCAGCCACGTCCTCTGCTCCTTACGGGCTGGGCTGGGCATTCTGATGGAGCCAGCGATCAGTTACTCTCCATTTTCAGTTCAGTATATATAATTGTAATTATTTGTGTTCAATTGTTTGTCCCTTTGTGGTGTTTATTTAACTGTATATACAGAATCATTTTTCATTGATGTATTACTGAACAGTATTCTACCCTTCCTTTTAAATCCCGCACAAAAGCCCTTAGCTGAATTCTCTAATTACATTTTGATCAATTAATGTCAGTCTTTGAATGCTCCATTGTATAAACTATTTAATTTTCTTGCTTGTGTGCTATGTGCACTGATTTCAAACAATTAGAGTATATTTTTCATTCTCACGTATCCTCCAATTCTGTGTCTTCAATTACTTCCTTGACTTACAATCAAAACAATTTCGCCAACATTACGTTTTTGATGTGAACTTGATATTAAATGTATAAATTAAGCCATTTCTCTTATTTGAGATAAACAAGATTTAACTCCTGTGGTGTTTAGGCTTTACACATTTAAGCTCCCCTTCTATAAGAATGTCAATATATGAAGTGCGAATTTTTTGTTGTTGTTGTGTTTGTGTAATTAAATGCTGTTCAAATGTCCTGTAAAGGAAATTACCATGTGGTGTGTTTCTATATCACCTACAATATAGTCATAAAATGCAAATTGCCATTAAATCTGGAGAGAAACATAATGGGGATGTATTCTAATCTGATTTACAGAACTAAACAATTCAATGTTGTGGTTAAGTTAAATATAACATGTTCTTGAAATTTTCTGTGGACCTCCAAGAAAATGTAAAATGTATATTGCGTGAACATCAATTAAATATTTTGTTAAGCCTGAAACAAATACACTATGAATTTCATAGCTGACATTTTATTCTTACAACATTAAGGGAATTCCCTTTGCTACTGTCATAGGGGTCGTTGAATGGAGACCAAGGCGCAGCGTGCATAGTGCTCATTCTTTGTCTTTAATGAATACACTTTAACAACAAAACAACAAAAAAATTAATAAAGAGATGGCAGATTGAAACAAGCATTCGTACCACACACCAACCTGTGTTTTCTCATGTCCCTTTGAGTCTAGCTGGCTTGTGTTAGCTTGCTACCTAATGTTAAAAAATAGAAACCAAAAAAAAGAAACATTTTGCTTTTCTTGAGAAATAAAGTATAAGTCAGACCACTAAAGAAATGCAAGTACATTTTTTTGTTAATAACACTACATTTATAAAGACCACCATCGATTATAATTTAAACATTTTTGTGGGGGAAAAAAACAACTCCAAACGTCAGGTACACTAGACTAAACGGAAACAACTACCCACAAACCCCAAAGGAAAAACAGGCTGCCTAACTATGGTTCCTAATCAGAGACAACGATAGACAGCTGCCTCTGGTTAGGAACCATACTCGGCCAAACACAAAGAAATACAAAACATAGAATGCCCACCCCACACCCTGACCTAACCACATAGAGAAACAAACCCTCTCTCTCAGGTCAGTGCGTGACGGCTACCTAACTTAATCATTGTATGACTGTCATCACAACTGAGCATATTTTTTGTTTTGGGAACCTATCTCTTGTAATGTACCCACACTGTTACCACAACCTAATTAAATATTCTGGGAACCTTTAAAGAACAGACTAAATGTGTTCTGGGAATGTTCTTGCAACATAAGGTGAATGTTTTTTGCACCCTAAAATAAACATTGTAGAGTCACTCACAAAACTGGAGAGTTTTTGTGTTTTGGGAACATATATTTTCTGATGTCCCCCCATTGTCCTCAGAAGACTGTTCCCACCACCTAATGAAACATTCTGGGAACATTTAAAGAACAGATTAAATGTGTTCTAGGAACGTTTTTGCAACATCAGGCAATTTTTAATATAAACATTCTATAATCATCACCACGACTGGACAGTTTTAGTGTTATGAGAACATTTGCCGCAACCTAACGAATCTTTTGGGAACTTTCACAGAACGAATTTTGGCTTGCTGCGGACTTACCTGGACCACCTATTGAGATGTGCCTTTTGTTAAGTAAATCATGTGTTAAATGAGGTGAAAAGGAGACTGGAGTGCCACTTTAAAGCTAATTTCCTGAAATTCTACAGATTTTGCCATGTCTTATGGTCCAAAAACAATAATAAATGTAATTGTTTATAGAATAATAATAAATGTTTGTTCATCTCCATGGGGGGCATGCCCCACAGTTTAGGAACTACTGCTTTAACGACAACAAAATCCCTCCTTCCATGGCTATTGTTTTCAGGTGGGCTTTTAACTACAGGAGATCTGATGTTAATGTAAATCTAAAAAGACAAAGGGGAGTGATTTGGGGTGTAAAGTGAGAGTTACACATCCCCCTTGGCCTGATGAATACTATCACTATAGTGTGTGGCGAGGATTAAGCATTTTTCATGGTGAGCCATTTTCCTTTCTAAGCAGAATGCATGTTCATTGTTCATTTTGAAAAAGGTTTTGCCTTCAGGATCAGAGAATAATAGTGACGAATAATAGTGTTCTTTCACAAAACATCTCATTATCATTCTCCTGTAACACTGATAATCTATATGTACTGCATTGTTCTATATCACCCACAACATTGTTACTCTTAACTGCTGCCCCTACAGATGTAAAATCTTAATTTGAGGTAGTTTGCTACAGCATGAAAATAATTCTGCAGCAACAGGACATCTTTGTAGGGGTTGATACATTTTCGATAAGAGAAAATGTGGAAATTACAAACCTCAAATGCACAAGTTTTACATAAAGTTCTCCTGCAACAGGGTGATAAAAGTAAGATACAACATCTGTATCTGTAGACTGGATCTGAACAATATGACATCCAGATCTGGCAAGGGATCAGTAATGTATTGACAGTTGCTAATTCATGTTGTTTATTTGAATTTTCTTAACTTAATACCTTTATATTTTGTTGATTGTTTAATTGATACAGTTGAAGTCGGAAGTTCACATACACCTGAGACAAATATATTAAAAATCAGTTTTTCACAATTCCTGACATTTAATCCTAGTAAAAATTCCGTTTTAGGTCAGTTAGGATCACCACTTTATTTTAAGAATGTGAAATGTCAGAATAATAGCAGAGAGAATGATTTATTTCAGCTTTTATTTCTTTCATCACATTCCCAGTGGGTCAGAAGTTTACATACACTCAGTAGGTATTTAGTAGCATTGCCTTTAAATTGTTTAACTTGGGTCAAACGTTTCAGGTAGCCTTCCACAAGCTTCCCACAATAAGTTGGATGAATTTTGGCCCATTCCTCCTGAGAGAGCTGGTGTAACTGAATCAGGTTTATAGGCCTCCTTGCTTGCACACACTTTTTCAGTTCTGCCCAAAAATTCTCTATAGGATTGAGGTCAGGGCTTTGTGATGGCCACTCCAATACCTTGACTTGGTTGTCCTTAAGCCATTTTGCCACAACTTTGGAAGTATGCTTGGGGTCCTTGTCCATTTGGAAGACCCATTTACGACCAAGCTTTAACTTCCTTACTGATGTCTTGAGATGTTGCTGCAATATATCCACATAATTTTTCTTATTCCTGATGCCATCTATTTTGTGAGGTGCACCACTCCCTCCTGCAGCAACGCACCCCCACAACATGATGCTGCCACCCCCGTGCTTGGGATGGTGTTCTTCGGCTTGCAAGCCTCCCCCTTTTCCTCCAAACATAGCGATGTTCATTATGGCCAAACAGTTCTATTTCTGTTTCATCAGACCAGAGGACATTTCTCCAAAAAGTACAAGGTTTGTCCCCATGTGCAGTTGCAAACCATAGTCTGGCTTTTTTATGGCAGTTTTGGAGCAGTGGCTTCTTCCTTGCTTAGCGGCCTTTCAGGTTATGTCGATATAGGACTTGTTTTACTGTGGATATAGATACTTTTGTACCTGTTTCCTCCAGCATCTTCACAAGGTCCTTTGCTGTTGTTCAGGGATTGATTTGCACTTTTCGCACCAAAGTACATATATCTCTAGAGACAGAATGCGTCTCCTTCCTGAGCGGTATGATGGCTGCGTGGTCGCATGGTGTTTATACTTGTGTACTATTGCTTGTACAGATGAACGTGGTACCTTCAGGCGTTTGGAAATTGCTCCCAAGGATGAACCAGACTTGTGGAGGACTACAATTATTTTTCTGAGGTCTTGGCTGATTTCTTTTGATTTTCACATGATGTCAAGCAAAGAGGAACTGAGTTTGAAGGTAGGCGTTGAAATACATCCACAGGTACACCTCCAATTGGCTCAAATGATGTCAATTAGCCTATCAGAAGCTTCTAAAGCCATGACATCATTTTCTGGAATTTTCCAAGCTGTTTAAAAGCACAGCCAATTTAGTGTATGTAAACTTCTGACCCACTGAAATTGTGATACAGTGAATTATAAGTGAAATAACTTGTTATGGATAGGGGGCAGTATTTTCACGGCCGGATAAAAAACGTACCCGATTTAATCTGGTTATTACTCCTGCCCAGAAACTAGAATATGCATATAATTAGTAGCTTTGGATAGAAAACACTCCAACATTTCTAAAACTGTTTGAATGGTGTCTGTGAGTATAACAGAACTCAAACGGCAGGCCAAAACCTGAGAAGATTCTGTACAGGAAGTACCCTGTCTGACCATTTCTTGGCCTTCTTTGTCATCTCTATCCAAAACAGGGGATGTCTGCTGTAACGTGACACTTTATAAGGCTCCCATAGGCTCTCAGAAGGCGCTAGAACGTTGAATGATGACTTTGCAGTCTCTGGCTGAAAAACAGTAGCGCATTTGGATAGTGGTCGATCTGAGAACAATGAGACGGGTGCACGCGTGCACGAGACGACGTCTTTGAACGAAAACAGGGTTTCCCGGTCGGAATATTATCGCTATTTTAAGAGAAAAAAAGCATAAAAATTGATTTTAAACAGCGTTTGACATGCTTCGAAGTACGGTAATGGAATATTTTGAATTCTTTTGTCACGATACGCGCCGGGCGCATCACCCTTCGGATAGTGTCTTGAACGCACAACAAAACGCCGCTATTTGGATATAACTATGGATTATTTGGAACCAAAACAACATTGGGTGATGAAGTAGAAGTCCTGGGAGTGCATTCTGACAAAGAACAGCAAAGGTAATCCAATTTTTCTTATAGTAAATCTGACTTTGGTGAGTGCCAAACTTGGTGGGTGTCAAAATAGCTAGCCATGATGGCCGGGCTATCTACTCAGAATAATGCAAAATGTGCTTTCACCGAAAAGCTATTTTAAAATCGGACACCGCGATTGCATAAAGGAGTTCTGTATCTATAATTCTTAAAATAATTGTTATGTTTTTTGTGAACGTTTATCGTGAGTAATTTAGTAAATTCACCGGAAGTGTTCGGTGGGAATGCTAGTTCTGAACGTCACATGCTAATGTAAAAAACTGGTTTTTGATATAAATATGAACTTGATTGAACAAAACATGCATGTATTGTATAACATAATGTCCTAGGAGTGTCATCTGATGAAGATCATCAAAGGTTAGTGCTGCATTTAGCTGTGGTTTTGTTTTTTGTGACATTATATGCTAGCTTGAAAAATGGGTGTCTGATTATTTCTGGCTGGGTACTCTCTTGACATAATGTAATGTTTTGCTTTCGTTGTAAAGCCTTTTTGAAATCGGACAGTGTGGTTAGATAAAGGAGAGTCTTGTCTTTAAAATGGTGTACAATAGTCATATGTTTGAAAAATTGAAGTTTTCGGATTTCCGAGGAGTTTGTATTTCGCGACACACCCATCATTGGATATTGGAGCAGGTGTTCCGCTAGCGGAACGTCTAGATGTAAGAGGATAATCTGTCTGTAAACAATTGTTGGAAAAATGACTTGTGTTATGCACAAAGTAGATGTCCTAACCGACTTGCCAAAACTATAGTTTGTTAACAAAAAATTTGTGGAGTGGTTGAAAAACGAGATTTAATGACTCTAACCTAAGTGTATGTAAACTTCCGACTTCAACTGTACACATATTTAGCAGATGTTATTGTGGGTGTAGCAAAATACTTCTGTTCCTAGCTCCAACAGTGCAGTAGTATCTAACAATTCACCTCCTCCCTATATGCTGTCTTGCCATTGTTGGTAATCAGTCCTTCTACTGTTGTGTCGGGCTGAGCACGCACCCTTGTGGGGCCCCTGTGTTGAGGATCATCAAAGTGGAGGTGTTGTTTCCTACCTTCCCCACCTGGGGGCGGCCCGTCAAGAAGTCCAGGACCCAGCTGCACAGGTCGCGGTTGAGACCCTGGGCCCCAAGCTTAATGATGAGCTTGGATGGTACTTTGGTGTTGAAGGCTGAGCTATAGTCAATGAACAACATTCTTACATAGGTATTCCTCTTGTCCAGAAGGGATAGGGCAGTGTGGGCGGTAAGCACATTGAAGTAGGTCTAGGGTGTCAGGTAAGGTAGAGGTGATATGACTAGGCGTCCCGCTAGCGGCACACCTCGACAACATCCGGTGAAATTGCAGAGCGCGAAATTCAAATTACAGAAATATAAATATTTAACATTCATGAAAATACAAGTGTTATACATCAAAATAAAGCTTAACTTCTTGTTAATCCAGCCGCTGTGTCAGATTTCAAAAAGGCTTTATGGCGAAAGCACACCATGCGATTATCTGAGGACACACGCCCAGCATACAAAAGCATGAAGAACATATTTGAACCAGGCAGGTGCGCCACGAAAGTCAGAAATAGCAATATAATAAATGCCTTACCTTTGATGATCTTCTTCTGTTGGCACTCCAAAAGGTCCCAGATACATCACAAATGGTCCTTTTGTTCGATAATGTCCTTCTTTATATCCCCAAAAACTCAGTTTAGCTGGCGCGCTTCAGTCAATAATCCACCGGTTTCCCTCCATCAAAATGCATACAAAATGAACCCCAAACGTTACTAATAAACTTCTCCAAACAAGTCAAACAACGTTTATGATCAAACCTCGGGTACTCTAATACGTAAATAAACAATAAAATGTAGCCCATAGAGGTTAACAGATTTAGAAACTTTAGAGTGTTTTCCATCCAAATCTACCAATTATATGCATATCCTAGCTTCTGGGCCTGAGTAACAGGCAGTTTACTTTGGGCACGCTTTTCATCCGGACGTTAAAATACTGCCCCCTAGCCCAAAGAGGTTTTTAAAACTAGCCTCAAAGCACTTCATGATGACAGAAGTGAGTGCTACGGAGCGATAGTCATTTAGTTAAGTTACCTTTGCTTTCTTGGGTAAAGGAATTTAATTTGGTTGTGGAAACAGTGTGGGTACATTATAAGAGATAGGTTTCCAAAATACAACATATGCTCAGTTGTGATGACATTCATATAATGTTTAATTTAGGTTGCACAGGACATTCCTTTAATGTTGTAAGAATGTTGACAGAACAGCTGGCCTAAGTTCTTTGAAGGTTCCCAAAATATTTCATTAAGTTAAGGGAGTTGTCTGGGATGTTGAATATTCTTGTGATATTCACATATGTTGCACAAAACATTCCCACAATGTTGCGCAATGTTCCACAATTTCAAAATAAGTCTATTTCTAATGACGGTCATAGCATATTTGTTTTAGGTTTAACATAATATTGAATTGATGTTCACGCAATATACATTTAACCTTGTTTTGAAGGTCCTCTGAACATTTAAAGAACATTTAGAAGATGTTATATTGAAATTTTACCTAATATTACCACAACATTCTCAGCATGCAAATTTGTCGCTCTTTAAAGCATATGTTTCTCTCCAGATTTATGGCAATTTGCATTTGATGTACAGACACACAGCATTATAATTTTATTCATAGGACATTTACACAGAATTGAATCATACTAACACAGCCATATTCTTTACACTTCATACGTTGACAATCTGCAGATTATTTCATAGCACATTTGAACAGCATTTAATCATAATCACATTTTTTACACTTCAAATGTCGACAATCTGCACATTATTTAATTTATAGGACATTTGAACAGCATTAAATCATACAAACACAACCATTTTTGTACACTTCATATGTTGACAATCATTTTAATATCTCAGAAATTGTGCTCTGTGTCCTGATTGACCATATTAGACTGAAAAATAAATCCAATACCACAGCTATCCCCTGGTGGTGCAGAGGGTTAATGTTCTGGCTGCAGATCCAAAGATTGCAGGTTGAACCCACATATTCTGTAACAAAGGAAGCATGGAATTCCTGCTTGACTATACTGCCATGGCTATAGACTGACAAAAAGAGGTTGAATTAGTGCTTTCCTGGTGGTTTAGGGGATCAAAGACCTGGTGTTGGGAACCAAACATTGCAGGTCCAAACCCCACATGTGCAGATGGTCAATATAAAATGACAAAAAAATATGGTTGAATTTGTATGATTCATTGTTGTTTGAATGTCCTATGAATGAAGTTGTCTATATAAACTTGTAGTGGGCCTACATTAAAGACCTCAAATGAGAATTACTGTATTGCTTTAAGGAGCTACAAATTTGCATGCTGAGGAATGTTATGGTAATATTAGGTACAACATTTTCTAAATGTTCTTGACATTTTCTGAGGACCTCCATGACATTGTATAATGTATATTTGAACATCAATGGAATATTATGTTAAACCTAAAACAAATATGCTATGAATGTCATAAAAACGGACTAATTTGTAAATTGTGGAACATTGTGCAACATTGGGAATGTTCTGTGCAACCTTTGTGAATATCACAACAATATGTTTACAATATGTTTGCAACATTAAGGGAATATCCTGTGCAACCTAACTTAAATATTGTATGAATGTCATCAGAACTGATCATATTTTTGGGAACCTATCTCTTGTAGTGTATATACACTGTTCCCACACTCTAATTAAATGTTTTGGGAACTTTTAAAGAACATAAAAAATGTGTTCTTGGAATGTTCTTTTAACATCAGGTGAATGTTTTTAGTACCCTAAAATGAACATTGTAGAATCATCCGGACAACTAGCTAGTTTTTGTGTTATGAGAACATTTGCCACAACCTAACGACTGTTCTGGGAACTTTTACAGAATCAATTTTGGTTTGCTGGGAAAATATTACTAGTACATTGTGTTATTACATTACCTGGAAACCTAATGAGAACTTTGGGGGAACGTTCTGTGGTTGTTACAGATGTTGTGAACAACATTTTAGTGAATTTTAGGAGAACATTTCAAGGATATTTCATAAAAAAAGTAAAAATGCAATAAAAAATATTTTGTTATCAAAAACATTCTTTGAATGTTTTTGGGATGTTATCATCCTAATTTTAGATAAAACCCTAACTACAAGTTAATGTGAATCTTAGCTAATGTTCTGGGAATGTTCTCAGTTTGCTGGGATGAAGGTAATGAACATTGGTGTCAGAGAAAATCAAGGCATAAGCTATGGCACTAAACTGCATTACTGAATCTGTTCAAGTTGAGTATTGATAATTGTCTGACTAGTTGCTCAAGAGCTGGACTCTGGTTGTTTCATTGGATAATGGAGATACACATCTATTTGGTATCTCTCTCTAATACCATCATGAACATAATTCCTCTTATCTGGGGAAGATGACAAAAGAACATTGATGCAAAGAGTGGAGACCGGAACAATCCAAGGACAGTCTTACAATATCACATGGTGTAACACAAACAGTGACTATAATAGGGTATTTTTACTTTCCATGGAGCCAGCAGTGCAGAAAATACTCCCTTTGAAATCCACAAAAGATTTACAACGCCAGTATGTGCCACAGGGTTTCCGAAAGTCCTAGGGTTTTATTTGAACACTGTGAACACGAAAACGCAACATCTTATCTAGTCCACATGCCCCCAATGTTTAGAAACTGTCATTCCATGATGCATGCCATTAGAATAGAAAAGGTCTTGGCTTCCATATAATGCCATTTTAGTTTGCAAATGTTGAACCGTTTTCAGATGTCTCCTTAGTAATCTGTCCACCTTGGTACCCCTGCTTTTTCAAAGCCCCTTGATCTGCAGTCGTTTTAAGCATCATGGCAGGATGCTGCTGCCCTTTGAATGTCAGAGGCAGTGTGACACCTGTACCCCTATCCTCTGAAAGACTCTATCCCCACATTTCACTTTATTATCTACTATGATACTGTACAACATCTATATGGAACCAGGGAAAACAAGAGATGTGGGGCTGGTTTCAGATTATTAAGACTATAGACCTAGGACAAAATTGACTTTTGGTAAGACTATTGATCATTAGTTTTCACGGCAATGTCTTAATCCTGGGTTATGGTTAAACTCATCTAAAATGTTACAGAACCTGATATTCCTGAACTCCACCCCATACATTCCCGGTCTCCTCACAACTGTGTTACTTTTGCATAAAATATTAATAACACTTTAGATTCACACTCAGTTTCAGTATTCAGTATTTGCCTTTACCTCCTGATGTTCTCAGAAAACATTTAGACAGTAGACACTCTCTTCGCACAGGGCAAATTAATTAAGATGAGAGACATCTCAAACAGAGCCATGATTGCCTCAGTCTCAGAGGGCTATCTTTCAAATGAACCATCTCCATAAAACATTAACAACCTAGCAGTTAAACTCAAGATGTATCCTGCATTATCCAGACGCACTTGCTCAGTCCTAATAAGACTATCCTTCTAGCAGTGAGTGTAGTGCAGAGCAACACTCAAGCAGCATGTTCTTGTCAAGAAATACTGTTCCAACTCATTGGGTATCTTTAGTGACCAATAAAACTGGAAGTCTGCATGGACTAGCAAACCCTGGAATGGGATTTCAGGATCATTTATTTTATTTCTGTGTGACCCTGCCTTTCATCCAATAGGTCTTAAACTTCACCTTTTTTACAGAAAGTTAAATCTAGACTTGGAATCCTCTATCGTAATCGCTCCTCTTTCACCCCAGC
The DNA here is from genome assembly GCF_965601325.2 of Salmo salar. Lineage (NCBI taxonomy): Eukaryota > Metazoa > Chordata > Actinopteri > Salmoniformes > Salmonidae > Salmo > Salmo salar. The sequence goes on along the minus strand of NC_138305.1, from coordinate 44,261,203 downwards.
TGCCAAACTAACCCTGATTCAGATGACCATCCTACCCATGCTAGATTACGGAGGCATCATTTATAGATCAGCAGGTAAGGGTGCTCTCGAGCGGCAATATGTTCTTTACCATTCGGCCATCAGATTTGCCACCAATGCTCCTTATAGGACACATCATACCCATCGCAAGACCCACTGTAAACCCGTCGCAAGACCCACTGGTTGATGCTTATTTATAAAACCCTCTAGGGCCTCACTCCCCCCTATCTGAGATATCTACTGCAGCCCTCATCCTCCACATACAACACCTATTCTGCCAGTCACATTCTGTTAAAGGTCTCCAAAGCACACACATCCCTGGGTCGCTCCTGTTTTCAGTTCGCTGCAGCTAGTGACCGGAACGAGCTGCAACAAACACTCAAACTGGACAGTTTTATCTCAATCTCTTTATTCAAAGACTCAATCATGGACACTCTTACTGACAGTTGTGGCTGCTTTGTGTGATGTATTGTTGTCTCTATGTCACGTTCTGACCAGTAAAGGGGTTATTTGTTATTGTAGTTTGGTCAGGACGTGGCAGGGGGGTGTTTGTTTTATGTGGTTCAGGGTTGTTGATATAATAGTTTATGTAGAGGGGTGTTTGTAGCTCAGTTGGTAGAGCATGGTGTTTGCAACGCCAGGGTTGTGGGTTCGATTCCCACGGGGGGCCAGCACAGGAAAAAAAAAAAAAAAATGTATGAAATGAAATGTATGCATTCACTGCTCTGGATAAGAGCGTCTGCTAAATGACATAAATGTAGTATTCTGGGGTTTTGGTCTATGTTCTATGTTAGTGTATTTCTATGTTCAGTCTATCTATTTCTATGTTTAGTTAATTGGGATTGGGCCTTCAATTGGAGGCAGCTGTTCCTCGTTGCCTCTGATTGAAGGTCCTATGTATAGGGGTGTGTTTGTTATGGGAATTGTGGGAGTTGTTTGTGCATTACTGTTTGTGGTCTTGTTTTGATTGATAAGTGTTCCAAATAAAGTTATAATGAGCACTCAACCCGCTGCGCCTTGGTCCACTTCCTACGATGACCGTTACACTCTACCTTCTTGACCTTTGTGCCGTTGACTGTACCCAATAATGTTTGTACCATGCTTTGTGCTGCTACCATGTTGTTGTTATGTTGTGTTGCTTCCATGCTGTGTTGTCATTTGTTGCTGCCATGCTATGTTGTCTTAGGTCTCTCTTTATGTAGTGTTGTCTCTCTTGTTGTGATGTGTGTTTTGTCCTATATTTATTTACAATATTTTTTTTTATCCCAGGACCCGTCCCCGCAAGAGGCCTTTTGGTAGGCCGTCATTGTAAATAAGAATTTGCTCTTAACTGACTTGCCTAGTTAAATAAAGGTGAAATTAAAATGAAATAATAAATTGGTGGAGTGCTGTAGAGAAGGTTGTCCTTCTGGAAGGTTCTCTCATCTCCACAGAGGAACTCTATCGCTCTGTCAGAGTGACATCCCTGACCAAGGTCCTTCTCCCCCGATTGCTCAGTTTGGCCAGCCAGCTCTAGAAGAGTCTTGGTGGTTCCAAACTTCTTCCATGTAAGAATGATGGAGGCCGCTGTTCTTGGGGACCTTCAACACTGCAGAAATGTTTTGGTACCCTTCACCAGATCTGTGCATCTACACAATCCTGTCTCGGCGTTCTACGGACAATTCCTTCGACCTCATGGCTTGGTTTTTGCGCTGACATGCACTGTCAACTGTGGGACCTTATATAGACAGGCGTGTGCCTTTCCAAATCATGTCCAATCAATTGAATTTACCACAGGTGGACTCCAATCAAGTTGTAGAAACATCTCAAGGATAATCAATGGAAACAGGATGCACCTGAGCTCAATTTCGAGTCTCATAGCAAAGGGTCTGACAAAATGTTTTGTCATTATGGGGTATTGTGTGTAGATTGCTGAGGATTTGTATTTATTTAATCCATTTTAGAATAAGGCTTTAAAAAGTCAAAGGGTCTGAAGGCACTGTATATTTATAAATGTATGTTCTTAGTGGTTGTACCCAAGGTTATTTAAAAAATAATTATTTAACCTTTATTTAACCAGGTAGGCCAGTTGAGAACAAGTTCTCATTTACAACTGCGACCTGGACAAGATAAAGCAAAGCAGTTCAACACATACAACAACACAGAGTTACACATGGAATAAACAAACATACAGTCAATAATACAGTAGAAAAAGTATATACAGTGTGTGCAAATGAGGTAAGATAAGGGAGGTAAGGCAATAAATAGGCCATGGTGGTGAAGTAATTACAATATACCAGTTAAACACTGGAGTGATAGATGTGCAGAAGATGAATGTGCAAGTAGAGATACTGGGGTGCAAAGGAGCAAGATAATTAAATACAGTATGGGGATGAGGTAGTTGGATGGGCTATTTACAGATGGGCTATGTACAGGTGCAGTGATCTGTGAGCTGCTCTGACAGCTGGTGCTTAAAGCTAGTGAGGGAGATGTGTCTCCAGCTTCATAAATTTGCTAAAAATCCCCAAATCCTGGTTTTGCTTTTTCATTACGGGGTATTGCATGTAGATTGTAGAACAATTTAATCAATTTTAAAATAAGGCTGTAACCTACCAAAATGTGGAAATAGGGGCCTGAATACTTCCCGAAGGCACTGTATATCAGTGGTAGTCAGTAACGTTTAAGATAAGGACAATACATTTTTTTTCATGAGCATGGCCTTATTTCTATTACAGCATATTGAATGAATGTGTAATGAATACTCAGGGAGAAAAAGGTGTAGATTCACGAGCAGAACGCGGCAGAAGTTTATTAAGCCTTCGTGGAAGGCAGAAATCGTGGTCAGCAGGCAATGGTCAAACACAGGTAGGTAGTCAAAGACAAACAATACCTCACAACCATACAAACAGAAAGAACTGAACTAAATAGGGAGCTGATGAGACCAGGTGAGAAACGAACACAGGTGAAATCAATGAACAAAAATGAAAGACAGGGCTACGTTCAAGAACACAAAGAAACAGAACACAAGATTGATGAAGAAAAGAAAAAGAAAAGCAGAACCTTATATTCATATTCATATTCACCCAGTTCAATGTAACAGTGACAGGCTTAGGATACTACATGATACTCAAATTTTCCTTATACCCATCATGAGGTTGCTACAACCTAGCCTATGAATGAAATTTTACAACGTAGGGTGCACACAGGCCGAGAGAATAAAATTACACATTCAGTATCGCCTTGCACACGCTTGCCTGCATCTAGCTGATATACAGTACCAGTCAAAAGTTTGGACACTCATTCTACTCATTCAAAGGTTGTTTTTTTATACAATTTTCTACATTGTAGAATAATAGTGAAAACATCAAAACTATGAAATAACACATTTGGAATCATGTAGTAACCAAAAAAGTGTTAAACAAATCAAAATATATTTTATATTTGAGATTCTTCAAAGTAGCCACCCTTTGCCTTGATGACTGCTTTGCACACTCTTTGCATACTCTCAAACAGCTTTATGAGGTAGTCACCTGGAATGCTTTTCAATTAACAGGTGTGCCTTGTTAAAAGTTCATTTCTGGAATTTATTTCCTTCTTAATGTGTTTGAGCTTAATCAGCTGTGTTGTTACAAGGTAGTGTTGGTATACAGAAGATAGCGCTATTTGGTAAAATCCCAAATCCATATTATGGCAAGAACAGCTCAAATAAGCAAAGAGAAATGACAGTCCATCATTACTTTAAGACATGAAGGTCAGTCAATACAGAAAATTTCAAGAATTTGAACGTTTTTTCAAGTGTACTCGCAAAAAACCATTAAGCGTATGATGAAACTGGCTCTCATGAGTACCGCCACAGAAAAAGAAGACTCAGAGTTTCCTCTGCTGCAGATGATAAGTTTATTAGAGTTAACTGCACCTCAGATTGCAGCCTAAATAAATGCTTCACAGAGTTCAAGTAACAGACACATCTCAACATCAACTGTTTAGAGGAGACTGCGTGAATCAGGCCTTCATGGTCGAATTGCAGCAAAGAAACCACTACTAAAGGACACCAATAAGAAGAGACTTGCTTGAGCCAATAAACACAAGTAATGAACATTAGACAGATGGAAATCTGTCCTTTGGTCTGAAGAGTCCAAATTTGAAATTTATGGTTCCAACCACTGTGTCTTTGTGAGACGCAGAGTAGGTGAACAGATGATCTCCGCAAGTGTGGTTCCCACCAAGAAGGAGAGTGATGGAGTGCTGCATCATATGACCTGGCCTCTACAATCACCTGACCTCAACCCAATCGAGATGGTTTGGGATGAGTTGGAAAGCAGAGTGAAGGAAAAGCAGCCAACAAGTGCTCAGCATATGCAGGAACTACTTCAAGACTGTTGGAAAATAATTCCTCATGAAGCTGGATGAGAGAATGCTAAGAGTATGCAAAGCTGTCATCAAGGTAAAGGGTGGTTACTTTGAAGAATCTCAAATATAAAATATATTTGGATTAGTTTAACACTTCTTTGGTTACTACATGATTCCATATGTGTTATTTCATAGTTCTGATGTATTCATGCAAACAAGAGTTTCTATTGGACTTATTCAGGTATGTTTATTCCAGTTTGGTATGTTTGCTTCTGTTTAAGAAATGTTTTTCAACAGAATCAATGGAATGAATACACCCCTGATCACCCGTAAACACCATTCACTTCATAGCAGCCATGTTGTATTCCTTCTCGCATCAATGCGCTCTCCTCCTGTCACCTTTTCACTTCACTTGTGGACTTCAATGCACAACACATCAACTGTATGTGACCAGGCGAAAAAACTTCACAAATAGTCTCCCTGTCCCTGCAGCTGAATAAAAGTCCCACAGCATGAAGCTGCAACCACCATGCTTCACCGTAGGGATGGTGCCACGTTTCCTCCAGACGTGACGCTTGGCATTCAGGCCAAAGAGTTCGATCTTGTTTTCATCAGACCAGATAATCTTGTTTCTCATGGTCTGAGAGTCCTTTAGGTGCCTTTTGGTAAACTCCAAGCGGGCTGTCATGTGCCTTTTACTGAGGAGTGGCTTCCGTCTGGCCACTACCATAAAGGCCTGATTGGTGGAGTGCTGCATAGATGGTTGTCCTTCTGGAAGGTTCTCCCATCTCCACAGAGGAACTCTGGAGCTCTGTTAGAGTCACCATCAGGTTCATGGTCACCTCCCTGACCAAGGTCCTTCTCCCCCGATTGCTCATTTTGGCTGGGCAGCCAGTTCTAGGAAGAGTCTTGGTAGTTCCAAACGTCTTCCATTTAAGAATGATGGAGGCCACTGTGTTCTTGGGGACCTTCAATGTTGCTGAAATCTTTTGGTACCCTTCCCCAGATCTGTGCCTCGACACAATCTTGTCTCTGAGCTCTACGGACAATTCCTTCGACCTCATGGCTTGATTTTATATTTTTATATATATATATATATATATATATATATATATATATATCTTTTTATTACACCTCTTTCACAGAGAGACCTAAGATGGGGCCATTAGAGAAATGCTCATGAAAGAGGAAGAATAACTGTCACAAATTAAACTAAATGTCTTTTGCATCCATCTTCCACTTAGTGAATAAGTGAATCTTCCATAAAACTTTAATTATAATATATATAATTAAAGTTTATATATAATTAAAGTATATATATATATATATATATATATATATATATATATATATATATATATATATATATATATATATATATATATATATATATATACACTGCTCAAAAAAATAAAGGGAACACTTAAACAACACAATGTAACTCCAAGTCAATCACACTTCTGTGAAATCAAACTGTCCACTTAGGAAGCAACACTGATTGACAATAAATTTCACATGCTGTTGTGCAAATGGAATAGACAACAGGTGGAAATTATAGGCAATTAGCAAGACACCCCCAATAAAGGAGTGGTTCTGCAGGTGGGGACCACAGACCACTTCTCAGTTCCTATGCTTCCTGGCTGATGTTTTGGTCACTTTTGAATGCTGGCGGTGCTTTCACACTAGTGGTAGCATGAGACGGAGTCTACAACCCACACAAGTGGCTCAGGTAGTGCAGCTCATCCAGGATGGCACATCAATGCGAGCTGTGGCAAGAAGGTTTGCTGTGTCTGTCAGCGTAGTGTCCAGAGCATGGAGGCGCTACCAGGAGACAGGCCAGTACATCAGGAGACGTGGAGGAGGCCGTAGGAGGGCAACAACCCAGCAGCAGGACCACTACCTCCACCTTTGTGCAAGGAGAAGCAGGAGAAGCACTGCCAGAGCCCTGCAAAATGACCTCCAGCAGGCCACAAATGTGCATGTGTCTGCTCAAACGGTCAGAAACAGACTCCATGAGGGTGGTATGAGGGCCCGACGTCCACAGGTGGGGGTTGTGCTTACAGCCCAACACCGTGCAGGATGTTTGGCATTTGCCAGAGAACACCAAGATTGGCAAATTCGCCACTGGCGCCCTGTGCTCTTCACAGATGAAAGCAGGTTCACACTGAGCACGTGACAGACATGACAGAGTCTGGAGACGCCGTGGAGAACGTTCTGCTGCCTGCAACATCCTCCAGCATGACCGGTTTGGCAGTGGGTCAGTCATAGTGTGGGGTGGCATTTCTTTGGGGGGCCGCACAGCCCTCCATGTGCTCGCCAGAGGTAGCCCGACTGCCATTAGGTGCCGAGATGAGATCCTCAGACCCCTTGTGAGACCATATGCTGGTGCGGTTGGCCCTGGGTTCCTCCTAATGCAAGACAATGCTAGACCTCATGTGGCTGGAGTGTGTCAGCAGTTCCTGCAAGAGGAAGGAATTGATGCTATGGACTGGCCCGCCCGTTCCCCAGACCTGAATCCAATTGAGCACATCTGGGACATCATGTCTCGCTCCATCCACCAACGCCACGTTGCACCACAGACTGTCCAGGAGTTGGCGGATGCTTTAGTCCAGGTCTGGGAGGAGATCCCTCAGGAGACCATCCGCCACCTCATCAGGAGCATGCCCAGGTGTTGTAGGGAGGTCATACAGGCACGTGGAGGCCACACACACTACTGAGCCTCATTTTGACTTGTTTTAAGGACATTACATCAAAGTTGGATCAGCCTGTAGTGTGGTTTTCCACTTTAATTTTGAGTGTGACTCCAAACCCAGACCTCCATGGGTTGATAAATTGGATTTCCATTGATTATTTTTGTGATTTTGTTGTCAGCACATTCAACTATGTAAAGAAAAAAGTATTTAATAACATTATTTCTTTCATTCAGATCTAGGATGTGTTGTTTAAGTGTTCCCTTTATTTTTTTGAGCAGTATATATATATATATATATATATATATATATATATATATATATATATATATATATATATATATATAATTAAAGTTTTATGGAAGATTCACTTATTCACTAAGTGGAGGATGGATGCAGAAGACATTTAGTTTAATTTGTGACAGTCATTCTTCCTCCTTCATGAACATTTCTTTAATGGCCCCGTCTAAGGTCTCCCTGTGAAAGATGTGCAATAAATCGATGGTTTTAGATGTATTGCTCTCAATAGCTGTGATATAAGCTTTGTTGCCACTATTTTACCCATTACATTTCATACCCTCCAGTTCTCCCAGATTTATGTATATAATATATAACATTTTTAAATTCACATTGTGCCATATTTCCATATCTTAGGCAGACATAATTGTATGCCTGCAAGTCTTCTGTGTTCTGTGAGAAGGAGAGTAATTTCATATTTATGAATAGAATCTGTGCTATTCTTTTTCCCTTCACTTCAGTGGGCACCGACAGTTAAAGGGAGTTATCACTCTGTCAAAATAACCGTTCTAAGCCTCTTAAAGCCTATTAAGTTATTTCCTAAACTCATTGTATGGTTTAAAGGTTATTAGCACTGTCAGAGAGCTTGGGAGGTTTTGTGGCTTTGGAACACAGGGGGTTGATACGCCTTGGGGGTTAATCTTTCTGTCGCTGTTGTGACTCAGAACCACTGAGAAGCCAACCGCTCCAGGTCTCAGATTCTATTAGTAGGAGCTGGTAGTTAGAGTCGTAGCTAACTCACACTGGTCTGGATGTCTCCACTCTCTACTGCTGATGAATACCTCTAGGCACTGTTCACCGACTCATCACCACCAAGATAATGCCTGAGCCCTGGGAGTAATGGATGTCTATCAGTGAGAAATGATCTCACAATGAGAATAATTATCACTTGAAACATGAAGCCTGTGGTTTGTAACAAAGCACTGGCTAAATAAAGATGTTCAAATCTGTCACGTCCTGACCAGTGAAGGGGTTATTTGTTATTGTAGTTTGGTCAGGACGTGGCAGGGGGTGTTTGTTTTATGTGGTTCGGGGTTTGTTGGGCTATGGTATTATGTTAGAGGGGTGTTTGTTTAGAGTGTTCTGTTTTTTTTTTTTGTCTATGTTCTAGGTTAGTGTTTTTCTATGTTCAGTCTAGTTTTCTACTTCTATGTTTAGGGTTTGTCGATTGACCTTCAATTGGAGGCAGCTGTTCCTCGTTGCCTCTGACTGTTGAGTGGCGTTCGTTGTTTTGTATACGTGATTTGTTTGTTTTTCCTTCTTTTGATTTAATAAAGAAGATGAGTATACACGTTCCCGCTGCACCTTGGTCTAATCCTTACGACAACCGTTACAAAATCCTATTATTATAGATATTATAGATACATTGGACGAAAACAGGTTTTGTTGACGATGTTCACAATTATGAATTTATGCATAAATAAATGTACAAAACTAAAATATAAATGACAATACTCTGTACTGTAAATTCTACTCTGTTAGGAACTGATTTCACTTGTTGCAGCTTTAATTTCACAGTATGTACAGTATGTAGGATCTTGACTAGGTATCCCCCCCACTTATCCCTTACCCTTAATTTGAGCCTGTTTGCTACAACAGGAAAAGAATCCTGCAGCAACAGGAAATGTGAATTATTATGTGGATTATAATTATTGGTCATTTTTGTCGGCGTTGATACATTTTTATAAGTGAAAATCAAGTCAGAAATTTTGAAGTGGAAATTAGAAACTTCAGAAGCCATTTTAAACCTCAAATACACTACAAGTTTAAAATGTCCAGCACTGCAGGAAAGTTATCCAACAGGGTGATCAACTTAAGATCCTACATCTGTGGGGGAGAGTGGGGTTAGTTGAGCCACTCCTTGTTTCTAGGAAACCATACACAAAATGAATCATGTGACCAATTATTTAGGGAGCGATCATCATATCATAGAGTCGTTTGAAGGAAGAAACCACATGGATAAAGTGGTAAGCAAGGTAGGTCCAAAAAACATGACGCTTGTATCTATACCAAAGTAGATTTTAAGATTGTTTTATTCATCAGTTGAGGTTTCTATAAGCTTCAATATGAGGTCCTAAACCTAGCATGAAAGTGCATCCTTGGAGCTGTGTGGGCTAATATAGTCAAAATGGTTGCCTTGAGTTAAGTTGAGCCAATAGCCGTGGGGTAAGTTGAGCCAATGGCCACCATACCCCATTCAAATGATGATGACATATGTCAGTTTTCTGCATAATATGCATAGTATTTTTTGCTATGTGTCATGCATATAAACTCAAGATAGTGCATTGTCATTGTTACAGAGAAGACGTCATCATACCCTGTGTATACATGCAGTACAAACGTAAAAGAAACAGTGGTCCCGCCCCCTTGAGGTTCTTTAGAGAGCAGCCAAGGAAATAGAGAAAGGAATGAGTCCCATTCGAGCAGCAGCAAGGGATAAAAAATAGACTGAATGACACGGAACTTACATGTACAGTGCTTTCAGAAAGTTTTCATACCCCTTGACTTATTCCACATGTTGTTGTGTTACAGCCTGATTTCAAAATGGATTGAAAAAAGCAGTATCACCCATCTACACACAATACCCCATAATGACAAAGTGAAAACATATTTTTAGAAATTTTAGCAAATGTATTTAAAATGAAATACAGAAATATCTCATTTATATAAGTATTCACACCCCTTTACTATGACACTCCAAAATGAGCTCAGGAGCATCCAATTTCCTTTGATCATCCTTGAGATGTCACTTCAACTTGATTGGAGTCCACCTGTGGCCAATTCAACTGTTTGGAAATGATTTAGAAAGAAACACAATTGTCTATATAAGGTCCCACATGTCAGAGCTGAAACTATACCATGAACTGTCCGTAGATCTCCAAGATAGAATTGTGATGAGGCATATATCTGTGGAAGACTATAAAACAATGTCTAGAGTGTTGAACGTTTCTAAGCACAGTGGTCTCCATCATTGGGAAATTGAAAAAATATGTAACTAGCCAGAGCTGTCCGTCCGACCAAACTGAGCAATTGGGCAAGAAGGACCTTGGTCAGGGAGGTGACCAAGAACCCAATGACCACTCTGACAGAACTACAGAGTTCCTTCACTGAGATGGGGGAGACTGAACTGAACTCAGAGACTGAACAGTCTCTACAGCACCAAAACCAATCTGGGCTTTATGGGAGAGTGGCCAGACGGAAGTCACTCCTGAGAAAAAGGCACATGACAGCATGCCTGGAGTTTGCAAAAAGGCACATGAAAGACTGAGATCATCAGGCAAAAGATTATGTGGTGTGATGAGACGAAATGGTACTCTTTGGCCTGAATGCAAAGCGCTATGTCTGGAGAAAACCAGGCACAGCACATCCATCACCCGTCTAACACCATCCCTACCGTAAAGCATGTTGGTGGCACCATCATGCTTTGGGGATGCTTTTCAACGGCAGGGACTGGGAACTGGTAAGGATGGAGGGAACAAAGGTGCTTCTACAAAGTGACTCAGGGGTGTGAATAATTATGTAAATGAGATATTTCTGTATTTCATTTGATACATTTTCACAGATTTCTAAAAACATATTTTCACTTTGGCATTATGTGGTATTGTGTGTAGATGGGTGAGAGGATAATTTTTTTTATCCATTTTGAATTCAGGCTGTAACACAATAAAATGTGGAATAAGTCAAGGGGTATGAATACTTTCTGAAGGCACTGTACCTGTGCAAATGAGAGGCTATGATGACATGGAGTCTGAGCTTGCTAAACATATCAAGAATCTCGAGGGCCAGTTTCATGTGCTTAGCAGCCTCAAACGGTCTGCAGGTAGCCTAGTGGTTAGAGCGTTGAGCCAGTAACTGAAAGGTTGCCCGATCGAATCCCTGAGCTGACAAGGTACAAATCTGTTGTTCTGCCCCTGAACAAGGCAGTTAACCTACCATTCCCAGGTAGGCTGTCATTGTAAATTAGAATTTGTTCTTAACTGACTTGCCTAGTTAAATAAAGGTTATATAAAAATATTAAACGCAGAGAACTTGCCTACGAGTTGGCACATTGAACCAACATCCCTGACACAGACAACTGGTCAAGAAATGGAAAGGTAAGTGATATTGAACAGATCTATATCTGAATGTAGGCATACATTTAAGACATACAATATATCACACTGCCATTCCATGAATTAAACTTTGACCTACCAGCACCATCACCACTTACCCCAAGGCGGCTCAACTTACCCTGCTCCTATGCTCAATTTACCCCATACCCAGTGTAAATTGTGCCAAGAGACCACTTTTTTTGGACAAGCTATGTTTTCAAAACGGTTATGTTCACATTAATTCTTATTATGTCCAGGGATACACCACATCTTGAAATATACACAATGTAGATGTCTTTGTTAGAAAGAATACAACATTTCCCTTGACATAGTGATGCTGAATGTAAACAATGGCTCAATTTACCCCAGTCTCCCCTACTGTTCTCACAGATTACTTTAAAAACAAATCTCTGGATTACGTATTTTGCCTCTATTGTTTACACAATATAAACATTGAACCCATACAAAAAACGTGCTATATTATCATTTCCCCGCTTCTGGAATAACAGCACAATACTGCATGAAATCCTGGCTGCACTGTTTTACACCAAATATAACTTCAATGAAAGTACCAAAGTTCTGATTATTTTTCTACAGCTTTGGATGCTTAAGTCAATTGAGACGCAAACTATCTTGCAAAAAGTTACATTTTGAGGGAGTTGGATAAATACACACTAAGTTGGTGATAAACTATTAATTATAAGGATGTTGTACTAAGTTACACTTTACTTGACTTTTTTCATCAGGGCTGTGAGAGCTATAAGCACAAAAGCAAACTGAGAGCACTTTTTTATAACTGGATAATGGAAGACTTGAGGGGAGTAATAGTCGAAATCTCTAATTTTTCCATGTAAACAGGAGTTAGATGTGGAATGTGGATGATGAAACTGTGGAGCTGGAAGAAGCCAGCTTTAGGACATGTCCTTTGGGAAAAGGCTTTCTTCCGGCACTGGAGGATTGCATGTCTGCACACTTCCTTCTTGTAACAAGCATTTTGCTGCACCTGCGATAACATCTGCAAATCTGTGTACGCGACCAATGAACTTTAATAACAAAGGAATTTAGTTTTCGAAATTTTGGCTCACGTTCACTTGGGATAGACAGATAAGACTATCCTCAAGGAAATATTCAAATCTGTTATACATTCACTGTATTTTAGTATGGTACATTTTTTATGAGTTTTAAATGATTTGCACCTAGAATAACACCACTAACTGTCAATATGTCCTCCTACTACACATGAATAGAATCAAATGTTTTTTATCTGTGTGTTCCTCAGCCTGATTCCATGTCTATTATTTATAGTCTGTGAATAACAGCGGTGGTGAAAGCTGATGGATGGGTGGAAGCATTCAAAAATATATAAGGGGCACTTAGAGCACAGTAGCAATCTCCAATGCTGCTTGCTCCATCTAATCAATATGTCAATGTCTGGCAGTACTAGATAAAAGGCACCAAGCTATCCCTCCCTACTGCACGGCTGGGCACCTTTGGGTAAATTATGGGATTCTTGAGGTTTCATCTGTTTAGAGTGGATTCCAGTGACGTTGGAGCCAGTCTAGACCAGAGACCACAGGAACAAATTAGTCCTGGCTTATTGCTGTTGTGCAGGGTAACTGGTGCTATCAATTTCCCACAAGTGGTAGAATTCATCCAGTAAGCCCCTCAGAGCCACGCAGGAAAAGGGCCTGCTGGTGTTTTAACAATAGTTGGATGGTCAGGCTTGACCCAATCATAACATCCTGGAAGGTGAGAAGAAGCACATTTGTTACATTTTAGATAAATTAGGGGTTAAGTGCATTGCTCAAGGGAACATCGTCAGATTTGTTCACCAAGTCGGTTTGGGGATTCAAACCAGCAACCTTTCGGTTACTGTCCCAAAGATCTTAACCGCTGGGCTACCTGCCTCCCTAGTAGGGCTCAAACATAAGGGTTGGGGCTGACTAATACTTTGGGTTTAAAAAAGTAGTTGCTACAACACTACACATAGACCGCTTGAAATGTTGAAGACAGGAGACATTATTTACAAGGTGTAAATGAATGGAAACTCTGTAACTGAAAGCACCTTATGAGCTGAAGTAATGGAGGTTTATTATAGTTCTCCAGTGTGAGACGCAAGGCATTGTATTTCAAGGCAATGATAGGAATCATTCATCTGAACTTGACATCACCAATACATTACTGATGTTGTTGCCCCACAATCCAATATTGCAGACGTCTAGTGAATTAAATTGAGATAAGCAAAAAGCTAAACATATTTTGCCAGTACTGAACTCTTCTGGGTGAGCTTTCGTGTCATTTACCATAATATCACACCGCTCATTACTTTCACCACTCAACTTTTGGTGAAGGCTCTGAAGAATTCTGCTTAAAAGAAACCCCATGTATAATGATAGATTCTACCAGGCATATTGTATCTCTGCCAAATACACTGATGTTATTCTGCAAAGTCTCTGCTATAAGTATCCCACTCTAATTTATACTGTATGTTCAAAAGCACTACTTTCCCCCCAGTTTTACAGAAATAGAATTGCGAGGTGATCTTTATCTGCCAGTCATAGCAGAGCTGAGCTGACTAGAATGCTATAATAGGTCATGAAGAATAACTTAGTAAGTAGCAGGCGATGTGTATCATGTCTATCCAAGCCATTTCCCCCCTCTTATGGAGGAACAAAATGTTATAATGTTTTGCTTTTTGGATTTTATCTGCAATAATCAAACATGTACTTCTATGAAACATTCATAATAGTCTCAGAGATGTTATATTGTAACATGAAGGGAGAAAGCCAGCATAGTGGACAAAGACAATGGTCAAAATGAATGATAGAATTTTTTATTTTTTTTAAAGTAAACAACTGTGCATTTCAAAACAAAAATGTCATCAAATTAGTGTCCAAATGTTAACAATGATTTACACTCTTAATACTTCTTCAACTGCCTAAGGAAGAACATTGTGGCTGATAAGCAGTGTGTACTCAGCCTGGTAAATTTGCTCAGCCTGGTAAATTTGCTCAGCCTGGTAAATGTCCTAATGGGCGATGAAGGATCGGTGTCCCGCTAGCGGGACAACTTCCGGTGAAACTGGAGGGTGCTGTCACGAGCTGGCTCGAGGAACAACAGGAGAGGTAGAGTCAGGCGCAGGAGACAGAGAGAGTTCGTGACCACACTTCTTTATTGGAAGCACTGTACGTGGTCGACAAAGTATAGGGGCGCAGCCCTGAAAGATTCTGCGGTGGTGTACACTAACAAAATAAACCACTGGCAGAAGGAAAAACTCAGTACACATTCTTTTCGAACACAAAAAACCCGGACAAGCAACACAATCACGTACAACCACATACATCCTACGCTAACCTAAATAACCCCCCCTTACTAATGACTAACCCAAAACATGTGCGTGCCTACCTAGACCTAACCAAACGAAAGTGAAACAAAAAGGGATCGATGGTAGCTAGTAGGCCGGCGACGACGACCGCCGAGCTCCGCCCGGCCGAGGAGGGGCGCCACCATCCGTCACTGTCGTGACAGGCGCACAATTCAAATAAATAATCATAAATATTATGGATTTTAAACATTTATGTACATATAAGTGTCTGATATTAACTGAAAGCTTAAATTCTTGTTAATCTAACGGCACTGTCCGATTTACAGTAGCTATAAACATGCCATGCGATTGTTTGAGGACGGCGCCCCACATCAAAATATTTTTCCACCTGCACAGGTTTCATACATTCACAAATAAAGATTAAATATTCACTTACTTTTTGAAAATCTTCCTCTGATTTGTCATCCAAAGGGTCCCAGCTATAACATATAGTGTGGTTTTGTTAGATAAAATCCTAATTTATATCCCAAAAAGTCAGTTTAGTTGGCGCCATCAATTTGAGTAATCCACTCATCCAACTTGCAGAGAAAGGAATCCCAAAATCTACCCATAAACTTTGTTTCAACAAGTCAAAATATGTTTCTATTTACTCCTCAGATAACCTAAAATGTAATCAAACTATAATATTTATTTCGGAAAGAAGTATGTTCAATAAGAAACCGATTTTAGCAGGTGTGTAATTTCTTCATGGCGCGGCAAACACAGATTTATAAGACTGTGTCCTTCTACTAAAACTGTTATTTGTTATTCATTTTTTTGTTGAATTGAGTTCAATTGCATCCAGGGAGCTTATTTTCAATATGACCTTTCTCTTGCATTTCTAAGAGGATCGTCTCTCCAAAATAATTATTCTGGTTGGTTTTTCTTTGGATTTTCTCCTACCATATCTATTGTGTTATATTCTCCTACATTATTTTAACATTTATACAAACGTCAAAGTGTTTTCTTTCCAATGGTACCAATTATATGCATATCCTGGCTTCAGGGCCTGAGCTACAGGCAGTTTACATTGGGCACGTCATTCAGGCAGGAAATTGAGAAAAAGGGGTCCTAGCCCTAAGAAGTTAAGTCTCGACAGCAAAGGGTATTATGCAACAAAAGTGAGTAATCACAAACCATGAATGATTGTCAATATTTCAGGAGGGTATCTGCATTTCTCTGCCCTTCACATTTTCTATGGACCTTTTAAGAAATCCCTTTTTCTTGTTTTCCTTTTTGGTTAGAAGAAATCTGTACTCCAGACATGTAATTATGTGGTGGAGAACAATAACATTGTTTAGCAGCTCTGCCGAATGGCACAAACATGCACTCAGCAGCTGATTTACTCATCTTAGTCAATATGAAACTCTTAGAGTAAGAGCTTCTGTTAAAACCTCTATGGAGGCACATTCAAGCACTATTCACTATAGGTACTCATAGTGACAATTTGCAGAGATAAAATGCATGTTTTAAGTGAAGCAAATACAGTGGATAATAGACAGGCTACATTACTGTTATATAGTTTTAAATTGGTTAAGAATGGATCAAACCACCACTATCGTTTCTATAATAAATGTCCATCCACTTTCCATGCCATTTCACTCTGTGTTCTAGTTCCTTTCATTGCAGACCCAGAGTTGCCTCAGGTTATTCAGCTCCTTGTTTTGAAGACTCTGAAGGCTAGCCACAACTTTTGCAAAGCTACAGGTCCTATATCCTCTGAAAATAATGTAGAGGGAATGCATTTTTCCAACAGGCACATGAGCAGTGCTCTGCTGATGTAACTCTCCTCCTTCTCTTTCCCTATATCCATTCATTTTGTTAAGATCGATGGAATAAGGTGTAAGTATATACAAACTATAAACCAATCTTGATGTCGTATAATGTTGATGAAAATGATTGCCCTTATTTGAAGCTCAAAATGTAGGACTGGTCTTATTCCACTAATGGATACATAGCCTAGTTGTCATAGCTCCTCTTAGTGTAAAGTGCTCCAAACAAAGGCATGCACTCTGCCAAACAACACCAAACAACACTAAAACGCTGTGCACAAGGTGCTAACACAATAACATCCCTATTAAAGACTGCCATCCAAAACGGTTCGTTACGGACAACTGACACAACAGCACACATCCAACCAGCTCATTGACGATCATTTGTGCTGCAGCCGATGCCATTGTCTAGAAGACTATTTCTATATTGGCCTATTCAAAATGTCTGGCACTAGACAAAGGTCGCTGCCCTGTGGATGCCAGATTTCACAATGACTAGCCTACTCTGCCCGTGCAGTCCAGCAAATCCAGCCTGGGCCCCAGACACTCCAAAACCATGGTAAGTAATTACATACTGAAGGATCCAGAGCAAAAACAACAAACTAGCTATAAAAGAGAAGAATTCCATGAAAGATTTATGCATATTGCAGCAGCATAGCAATCAGTCAAATCAATCCTGAAGTGAGCCTTGATACTAATAATAGCAACAGTAGCAATGCTCTTCTTTTTCTTTATGACAATATAATCACAATGACTGATGTTAGCGACTGTCTCCATGTCCTTTGGGGCATCTCGTTCTGCATCTCCATTATGTCTGTCAAATACACATTAACTAAGGCTGAGTGGAAGGAAAGAAGAATGAGGGAGAGAAACAGTGGGAATGAGCGGAGTGATTGTTCACAGAAGCTGTTTGTAGCATTTTTCAAGCCATCTGTATAATGCTTGTAGTAGGTAATAATTAGCCATTTGTCACCACGCCATCTTGTCTTTGCCCTCTCTAATTACTCTAGTGGTACCAGGAGTAAGGTTGAAACTGATCTGTTATTATTTGTTGACGGGGAGATGATGCCATTTACCATTTTGCTTTGTTCTACAGTCCCCGAGCGTTACACAGAAAAATTATTCGCAGCTGATTGAAGATTGCAAGGTGGAATGATCTCTTTGGTTTGTTGTGTGCAGTGAGTGACAGAAGCTGTTGGTGGAGCGGCGAGTCTTCCATCTCCTTCCTGTCATGTCCCCAACACACGGCCTGACCTTGTTCACCACTGTTTTTGGTTTGATTATGGAATCAAGGCTGGTCAGGGGAAATAACATATTATTCCTTATTGGTTTGTTTAATGGGGTGCAGAATGCACATACCTCTCTTTCACATGGCACATTAACCTTCTCTGTGCTCTGCATTGTGAAGGAACAATACCGCATTGTCCCTAAATTATTCAATGGCTACTTTGTGGGTTTGGTGGTCTGTAATTGTTTGGATCATATTTGGATTTTGGAGAAGGCCAATGTCTAAAAACTGAGTGAGGAAACTCTTGCCATTTTTTGTGAAATATATAAACTCTTGCCTCTTAGGGAGGAATCTGTCCTCTGCCATTGCAGTTTAATGTCAGAACTGTCAGGGGAGTTCAACAGCTTGTTAGTGGCAGACAGTCATGTCTTGCAGATTATTTCCTAGAAGAACCCTCTCCTCTCTTCCTCTGTTGACGTGTGGATAGATAGAGAGGCATCTGAGAATCACCTTGTCTTAGGTGACGTGACTGAAGTCCTGTCACAGAGACCACTGCAGGGGTACCTGCCTGTCTAGGACATCAATCACAGAGAATCACACACTTCCTGTGTTGAAATGACCAGGAAATGATTAACCATGGAGAGTGCCAGGGAACATGGGCTACTTTATATCAGTATTTGCTGTTGTTAAATTAACACTCACAATGAGTTATTAAAGTGTGTGCCAAATAAACTCAGCACAAAAAGAAATGTCCTGTTTTCAGGACCCTGTCTTTCAAAGATTATTCGGAAATATCCAAATAACTTCACAGATCTTCGTTGTAAAGGGTTTAAACACTGTTTCCCATGCTTTTTCAATGAACCATAAACAATTAATGAACATGCACCTGTGGGATGGTCGTTAAGACACTAACAGCTTACAAATGGTAGGAAATTAAGGTCACAGTTATGAAAACTTAAGACACTAAAGAGGCCTTTCCACTGACTCTGAAAAACACCAATAGAAAGACGCCTGTCACGTCCTGGCCAGTAAAAGGGTTAATTGTTATTGTAGTTTGGTCAGGACGTGGCAGAGGGTATTTGTTTTATGTGGTTCAGGGTGGTGTGTTAGTTAGGAGGGCGTTTGATTTATTATTTCCGGGTTTTGAGTTATGGTCTATGTTTATGTATTTCTATGTGTAGTCTAGTGAGTGTGTTTCTATGTTGAGTTAATTGGGGTGGACTTCCAATTGAAGGCAGCTGGTTGGTGTTGCCTTTGATTGGAAGTCCTATATTAGTTGGGTGTGTTTGTCTTGTATTTGTGGGAGATTGTTTTTGCACTGCGTATGTATAGCCTGCAAAACTGTCATTTGTCGTGCTTATTGTTTTCTTGTTTTTTCGTGTTCAACGTTCGTTAATAAATTAAGAAAATGAACACCAACTCTGCTGCATATTGGTCCACCTTTTCAGACGACGATTTCGCTATATCATCGGATGATGAAGAAAATCGTGACAGAATCTCCCACCAAACCAGGACCAAGCAGCAGAGGAAGGAGCAGTGGGATTATGAGTTGGACTATGTGGAGAGATGGACATGGGAGCAGGTTATGGCCGGAGAAGGCCCATGGAGTATGGCTGGTAAGGACCGGGAACGTTTCCGAGGATCAAGACTGGCGTTGAAGCACGAGAGGCACCCCCAAGACATTTTTTTGGGGGGGCACACGGGTAGTTTGGCTAGGCATAGGAAGAGCCGGAAGCCAGCTACCCGTGGTTATATGGAGGAGCGCCATGTTTCGCTGAGGAGCGCACTATCTCACCCATACGCACGCACAGTCCGGTGAGCGTTATTCCAGCCCCTCGCAGGTGCCGTGCTAGAGCGGGCATCCAGCCTGGTAGGAGGATGCCTGCGCAGCGCATCTGGTCGCCGGTATGCCTCCGAGGACCAGGCTACCCAACTCCCGCTCTACGCACGGCTACCATCAGGCCCCTGCACAACCCAGTCCGCCCTGTACCAGCACCCCGCTCGTGCAGGGCTACTAGTTCCATCCAGCCAAGACGGGTTGTGCAGGAGGTAAGATCAAGACCGACTGTGCGCCTCCATAGCCCTGGGTTTCCAGCTCCTGTCTCTCGTGCGGACCCGGAAGTGCGTCAACCCAGTCCGACTCGTCCTGTTCCCGCTCCCCACACTAGCCTGGAGGTGCGTGTTCTCAATCTGGTACGCCCAGTACCAGCACCACGCACCAGGCTTCAAGTGCGTAAACCCAGCCTCGCCAGTCAACAGTCACCAGAGCTGCCCGCCAGTCAACAGTCACCAGAGCTGCCCGCCAGTCAACAGTCACCAGAGCTGCTCGCCAGTCAACAGTCACCAGAGCTGCCCGCCAGTCAACAGTCACCAGAGCTGCCCGCCAGTCAACAGTCACCAGACTGCCCTGAACCGCCGGAGTGGCCAGACTGCCCTGAACCGCCGGAGTGGCCAGACTGCCCTGAACCGCCGGAGTGGCCAGACTCCCCCGAACCGCCGGAGTGGCCAGACTGCCCCGAACTGCCGGAGTGGCCAGACTGCCCCGAACCGCCGGAGTGGCCAGACTGCCCCGAACCCCCGGAGTGGCCAGACTGCCCCGAGCCGCTGGAGTGGCCAGACTGCCCCGAGCCGCCGGAGTGGCCAGACTGCCCCGAGCCGCCGGAGTGGCCAGACTGCCCCGAGCCGCCGGAGTGGCCAGACTGCCCCGAGCCGCCAGAGTGGCCAGACTGCCCCGAGCCGCCAGACTGCCCCGAGCCGCCGGACTGGCCAGACTGCCCTGAGCCGCCGGACTGGCCAGACTGCCCCGAGCCGCCGGACTGGCCAGACTGCCCCGAGCCGCCGGACTGGCCAGACTGCCCCGAACCGCCAGACTGGCCAGACTGCCCCGAGCCGCCAGACTGCCCCGAGCTGCCAGACTGGCCAGACTGCCCCGAGCTGCCAGACTGGCCAGACTGCCCCGAGCTGCCAGACTGTCCCGAGCTGCCAGACTGCCCAGACTGTCCCGAGCTGCCAGACTGCCCAGACTGTCCCGAGCTGCCAGACTGCCCAGACTGTCCCGAGCTGCCAGACTGCCCAGACTGTCCCGAGCTGCCAGACTGCCCAGACTGTCCCGAGCTGCCAGACTGCCCAGACTGTCCCGAGCTGCCAGACTGCCCCGAGCTCCCAGACTGCCCCGAGATGCCAGACTGGCCAGACTGCCCCGAGCTGCCAGAGTGGCCCGACTGCCTGGAACGGCCAGAACCGGAGCCACCTCCTGAAATAGGTGGGTTGGGGAGGGGGGGTGTAGCACAGTGCCGTCGTTGACGGCAGCCACCCACCCTTCCCTCCCTTTTAGTAGAGGGGAATTTTTGTTTTGTTGTTTGGGGTTGTGTTTTTTTTTTTTTCGTTTTTTTTTTTAAGGTGCTTCCGGGGTTAGCACCTTTAAGGGGGGGGGGGGGGGGGTACTGTCACGTCCTGGCCAGTAAAAGGGTTAATTGTTATTGTAGTTTGGTCAGGACGTGGCAGAGGGTATTTGTTTTATGTGGTTCATCGGATGATGAAGAAAATTGTGACGACGCCCAGGGTCCCTGCTCATCTGCGTGAACGTGCCTTAGGCATGCTGCAAGGAGGCATGAGGACTGCAAATGTGACCAGGGCAATAAATTGCAATGTCCGTACTGTGAGACGCCTAAGACAGCACTACAGAGAGACAGGATGGACAACTGATCATCCTCGCAGTGGCAGACCACGTGTAACAACATCTGCACAGGATCGATACATCCGAACATCACAGCTGCGGGACAGGTACAGGATGGCAACAACAACTGCCCGAGTTACACCAGGAATGCACAATCCCTCCATCAGTGCTCAGACTGTCCACAATAGGCTGAGAGAGGCTGGACTGAGGGCTTGTAGGCCTGTTGTAAGGCAGGTCCTCACCAGACATCACCGGCGACTAAGTCGCCTATGGGCACAAACCCACCGTCGCTGGACCAGACAGGACTGGCAAAAAGTGCTCTTCACCGATGAGTTGCGGTTTTGTCTCACCAGGAGTGATGGTCGGATTTGCGTCTATCGTTGAAGGAATGAGCATTACACCGAGGTCTGTACTCTTGAGCGGAATCGATTTGGAGGTGGAGGGTCCCTCATGGTCTGGGGCGGTGTGTCACAGCGTCATCGGACTGAGCTTGTTGTCATTGCAGGCAATCTCAACGCTGTGCGTTACAGGGAAGACATCATTTTCCCTCATGTGGTACCCTTCCTGAAAGCTCATCCTGACATGACCCTCCAGCATGACAATGCCATCAGCCATACTGCTCGTTCTGTGCGTGATTTCCTGCAAGACAGGAATGTCAGTGTTCTGCCATGGCCAGCGAAGAGCTAGGATCTCAATCCCATTGAGCACGTCTGGGACCTGTTGGATTGGAGGGTGAGGGTTAGGGCCATTCCCCCCAGAAATGTCCGGGAACTTGCAGGTGCCTTGGTGAAAGAGTGGGGTAACATCTCACAGCAAGAACTGGCAAATCTGGTGCAGTCCATGAGGAGGAGATGCACTGTAGTACTTTATGCAGCTGGTGGCCACACCAGATACTGACTGTTACTTTTGATTTTGACCCCCCCTTTGTTCAGGGACACATTATTACATTTATGTTAGTCATATGTCTGTGGAACTTGTTAAGTTTATGTCTCAATTGTTGAATCTTGTTATGTTCATACAAATATTTACACATGTTAAGTTTGCTGAAAATAAACGCAGTTGACAGTGAGAAGATGTTTCTTTTTTTGCTGAGTTTAGTATGGCAATAACCATAGCTGCCCGCCATGTCTTAAGGCGTCCACATGCTTCCCAGCCAAAACAGTTCAGAAGAGTTTGTGCATAGATTATGACAACATTTTGTTACGTTGTTAATCGTTTTGGTTTTTTAGGCTGTTCGGGTACACAGCATTTTTTTCTGGAGGCAAGCCGAAGTTCAGAACCGAAGTCTACACCACTTCGTCTGTGATTGGTCAATAGTAGGGATTCTTCAATAAAGTCTAAGTTGTCATTCAATTAGATATTTTTTTCATTGAGAAAAACTGCACCAAACATCTCAGTTAGATGTAAAATTGCACGACTAAGATCTCTGCAAAAACATAAAAATTCATGACTGATTTCTTGAGTTATGTTAGATTAATTCTGACTATTTTGAGGAAGCATATACTGGCTATGGCGTCTCAAAATGGACAAGCCGTACTATTGCCACTTTCTTCTCGTTTATCAAGCAAAGGTCTTTTAAGGGAGTATGCAAGCACACTTGTTCGGTTCGGCTAGCCGACTTTGGCTAGGCGCCAACCGAACTGAAGCATGCTGAGACCTTTACTAGATTAGTCCTGTCCGTGCAGTGTAGTCTCGGTCTACATTTACAATCAGAAAAGCCTCAAACATGCAGAGATAATATAGCAGAACATTTGAGATTTGTATGCCTGTGTGTTGTAAAAGTAACAATACTTCAAATCAGATGTTATTTGTCACATGCGCCGAATACAACCGGTGTAGGCCTTACCGTGAAATGCTTACTTACAAGCCCTTACCAACAATGAAAGTTCAAGAAAATATTGAGTAAATAAAATAAAGTGAAAAAAATTAAAAACATCTAATCAAAAAATAACACAAGAAAATTACATAACATAACGAGGCTATTAAAAAGGGGGTACCAGTACGGAGTCAATGTGTGGAGGTACAGGTTAGTCAAGGTAATTTGTAAAGTGATTATGCATAGATAATAAACAGCGGGTAGCAGCAGTGTAAAAACAAAGGTGGGGGTGAATGTAAATATTCCGGGTGATTATTTTGATTGATTGTTCAGCAGTCCTATGGCTTGGGGGCAGAAGCTGTTAACCTCTACAGGATTGTTGGGTTCCCCGCAGGACGATTGAGCTAACGTAGGCTAATGTGATTAGCATAAGGTTGTAAGTAACAAGAACATTTCCCAGGACATAGACATATCTGATATTGGCAGAAAGCTTAAATTCTTGTTCATCTAACTGCACTATCCAATTTACAGTAGATATTAAAGTGAAATAATACCATGCTATTGTTTGAGTGCACAGTTATGAACTTGAAAATGTATGAATAAACCAATTAGTCTTGATACAAAATTTTGAACAGAAATGCAATGGTTCATTGGATCAAACTAAAACTTTGCACATACACTGCTGCCATCTAATGGCCAAAATCTAAATCGCGCCAGGGCAGGCATAATACATTATGGCCTTTCTCTTACATTTCAAAGATGATGGTACAAAAAACGCATTTGTTTTTTTCTTTGTATTATCTTTTACCAGATCTAATGTGTTATATTCTCCTACATTAATATAGAGTGGCAGATAGCCTAGTGGTTAGAGTGTTGGACTTGTAACTGAAAGGTTGCAGGATTGAATCCCTGAGCTGACGAGGTAAAAATCTGTCCTTCTGCCCCTGAACAAGGCAGTTAACCCACTGTTCCTAGGCCGTCATTGAAATTAAGAATTTGTTCTTAACTGACTTGCCTAGTTAAATAAATAATACAATTCCACAAACTTCAAAGTGTTTTCTTTCAAATGGTTTCAAGAATATGCTTATCCTTGCTTCAGGTACTAAGCTACAGGCAGTTAGATTTGGGTATCATTTTAGGTGAAAATTGAAAAAAAAGGGTCGGATTCTTAAGATGTTTTAAGGAGCCTTTTGATCCTAGACTTGGCGCTTCGATACCGCTTGCCGTGCGTAAGCTGAGAGAACAGTCTATGACTTGGGTGACTGGAGTCTTTGACAATTTTTTTGGGCCTTCCTCTGACACCGCCTAGTATATAGGTCCTGGATGGCAGGAAGCTTGGCCCCAGTGATATACTGGGCCTTATGCACTACCCTCTGGATGCCGAGCAGTTGCATTACCAGGTGGTGATGCAACCGGTCAGGATGCTCTCGATGGTGCAGCTGTAGAACTTTTGAGGATCTGGGGACCCATGCCAAATCTTTTCAGTCTCCTGAGAGGGAAAAGGTGTTGTTGTGCCTTCTTCACAACTGTCTTGGTGTGTTTGGACCATGATAGTTTGTTGGTGATGTGGACACCAAGGAGCTTGAAACTCTCGACCCGCTCCACGACAGCCCTGTCGATGTTAATGGGGGTTTGTTCGGCCCTCCTTTTCCTGTAGTCCACCATCAGCTCTATTGTCTTGCTCACATTGAGGGAGAGGTTGTTGTCCTGGCACCACACTGCCAGGTCTCTGACCTCCTCCCTATAGGCTGTTTCATTGCTGTCGGTGATCAGGCCTACTAGTGTTGTGTCGTCAGCAATCTTAATGATGGTGTTGGAGTAGTACTTGGTAGACGCGCAGTCTTGGGTGAACAGGGAGTACAAGAGGGGACTAAGCACGCACCCCTGAGATCAGTGGGGCAGATGTGTTGTTGCCTACCCTTACCACCTGGGTGTGGCCCGTCAGGAAGTCCAGTTGCAGAAGGAGGTGTTTAGTCCCAGGGTTCTTAGCTTAGTGATGAGCTTGGGAACTATGGTGTTGAATGCTGAGCTGTAGTCAATGAACAGCATTCTCACATAGGTGTTCCTTTTGTCCAGGTGGGAAAGGGCAGTGTGGAGTGCGATTGAGATTGCGTCATCTGTGGATCTGTTGGGGCGGTATGTGAATTGGCGTGGGTCTAGGGTTTCCGGCATGATGGTGTTGATGTGAGCCATGACCACCCTTTCAAAGCACTTCATGGCTACCGACTTAAGTGCTACGGGGCGGTAATCATTTAGCTAGGTTACCTTCGCTTTCTTGGGCACAGGGACTATGGTGGTCTATTTGAAACATGTACGTATTACAGACTCGGTCAGGGAGAGGTTGAAAATGTCAGTGAAGACACTTGACAGTTGGTCCGCGCATGCTTTGAGTACACGTCCTGGTAATCAGTCTGGCCCAGCGACTTTGTGAATGTTGACCTGTTTAAAGGTGTTGCTCACATCGGCTACCAAGAGCGTTATCACACAGTCATCCAGAACAGCTGGTGCTCTCATTCATGCTTCAGTGTTGCTTGCCTCGAAGCGAGCATAAAAGGCATTTAGCTCATCTGAAAGGCTCGCGTCACTGGGCAGCTCGCGGCTGGGTTTCCCTTTGTAGTTCTTTGTGCAATAAAAGATGATAACACAAGGTACAGATTATTATATAACCTTGTACAGAACATGTAAGCAAATGCATAGGCTACACAACATTTATGTTATGACTCTGTTAGTATAATGCAACTAGCAGATGTCAGAAATGTGAACTGAAACATGACACAGTGAGTGAGGAATGTGTCAGCTCTGATGAAATACGTATGTCTGCTTTGGATCTACTGGAGGCAAGCCCTAATTGTTAAAGTGTTAAAAAAAATCCAAAGTGCAGCAGCAGAGCTGGGCTGTGCTAACGTTAGGCCAGACAATTTTTGTAGGGCCCAGTCAAGCGTTGTGGGTGAAGGCTTTATTCTAACTGCCTGTCTGCTTATTCATCTACATACTGCTCCTTCTCCCTTTCCCTCATTCTCTTTAGCTCCCTCTCCCTTTTTTCCTCTCCCTCAATCCCCCCATCTCCCAGCTGCCTTGGATACCTCCAACAGAATGATGCTTACAGCTTAAGCCTTCATTTTTATTGCATTTTTAGAGCAGGGTATATGCCTAGATTTTTTTTATATGAAAATGAAAACTGAGAAAATATGTGAAGATATTATATTGATTTATAGTCATTCAAATTAATATCTACATATATATTTCTTCAAACGTGTGGCACTGATTACAAAACTGATTTCACTGTATACAGCAAGTTAGACATGACGCATATAAAATGTTCACTAAGATAAGGCCTGAAGATGCAAAAATATCTGAAAGCCATTTTACATGTTCACTTTTATTATAAGAAAGATATTTATATTTGACTGTAAGATTTAAAATCCTCCCCAGCAGGAAAGATAAGAAGTGTTTTTGACTAAGATATCCTTGGCATCTCCGGGTTGATACTGTATGCTTTGACCTAAATACTCCACTCTGGATGATGTCAGTAAGAATCAAGGCCCCAGACACTTGAGTTGTATCCACAATAAATCTGAAACTCATATAAAGGCAGCCAAGTCTGTTTTGAATTGCCTAGTTTCAGAAATCATGTTCATACCTAGAACACTTTTCTTTGTAACACACTAGCTCAAACCGCTCCACTGATCAGTTACACTTCAATAAGTACAGTTGCCTGTAGTTATAGCCCAAAGATCTTTCTCACATATCTTTGCGGCATCTTTTGAACTCGCTGGTAATCTGATGACAAGTCTCTCAGACAGATCCTCTGGAGATCTGTTTCACTGTGGAGGGAGGGAGGAACGGGGCCCAATGCCCAGATACTAAGGGGGCTCCTGCCACCTTCCTCACACCTTCACAACTGCATGTGGCTCCTTAAGAGCTGTGATCTGCAATCTCCTGGGTGTTTCTTGCCTCTTATCCCCCAGGACTCAGCTTTTCTCTCAACAAATATTTCACCCTGCCTCTAATTGCCACAGGCTGCTGTGGCTGTAGGGTTGCAGACTACCTCTGTTATTGCTCAGACACAGGTCTTCTACTCCTTGCTCTTTCTTCCTATCTGGCTTCGGCTGAGGTGATTGTTCACTTCTAGAATTTAAAAGACAGATGGCCACTCGTTTCTCTAAAGGTTGTACTGCTCTGCCATTTTTGTCTAATAGGGGCTCCACTGACTAAATCCACTGGCTTCTATCTGTAGTCTTCTCTAGCACACGGGATAATATTTCAATTCAATTTGCTGTTGACATTTCCACTCATATTCACTGGTAAGCTATTGGAATATTACACCTCGTAAACCTCTTTGCATAGGCTTGTGCAACATACTAGGGAAGCATTGGCAAGCTGGGAAAACTGGACGAAAACAAGCTGGTCCTAACAGAGCATGGAATTTGACAGTGGCTTGCGTAGGGCTGTGGCGAATCACTTGATGAGAGAATAGCGTGTGCAGCCTGAGGCAAGCAACAGAGCATTCTCAAATCATCAATAGCCTATAGTCACATCATGCAGCCCATATTGGTTTTCGCAAGACATAATGGGACCCATCTCGTCCAAAAATATACTTTTCACTCATCTGTCCATTGAACATTATTCCAAGAGTCTTGATGATCATCCAGGTGCTTCCAGGTGCTTTTTGGCAAACTTCAGTCAAATTCTTCAACGATATGGGTCACATTACTGGATGTCTGGCAAAACCCAAACACTGCATTCCTCAGTAAGAACCTGATACCAATGGTGAAGCATGGTGGTGGAAGTGTGATGGTTTCAGGATGCTTTGCCCAGGACCTGGACGACTTGCCTTAAATAGAAGGAACCATGAATTCTGCTCTGTATCAGATAATGGCAGGACTTATGTCAGGGCTTGAAACTCCCGAGTGGCACAGTGCTTCCAAATGGCGCAGCGGTCTAAGGCACTGCATCTCAGTGCTAGAGGCATCACTACAGACCCTGGTTTGATTCCAGGCTGTAACACAACCGGTCGTGATTGGGAGTCCCATAGGGCGGCGCAAAATTGGCCCAGCATCGTCCGGGTTAGGGTTTGGCCGGGGTAGGCCGTCATTGTAAATAAGAATTTGTTCTTAATTAACTGACTTGCCTAGTTAAATAAAGGTTAAATAAAACATGTGCAGTTCATGCTTGAAAACCCACAAATGTCGTTGTGTTAAAGCAGTTCTGCATGCAACAGTGGGACAAAATTCCTCCACAGCGATGTGAGAGACTGATCAACAACTACAGGAAGCATTTGTTTGCAGTCCTTGCAGCTAAAGGTGGCACAACCAGTTATTGAAAGTAAGGGGGCAATTATTTTTTCACACAGGGTTATTTGATGTTACATAACCTTGTTAATTAAATAAATAACATAAGTATACATTTTTTTATGTTATTTGTAAACTCAGGTTCCCTTTATCTAATATTAGGTTTTGGGTGAAGGTCTGATAACATTCAGTATCAAAAATATGCTGAAATAGAGAAAATCAGAAAGGGGGCAAATACTTTTTAATCACACTGTATAAGGGCGCGATCATTATTTGAATGTGTTTTTTTGGGACTTTCGGGCTCATATATAGTCCTATGTGTATGCATTAACTCTAATATCGTATGGGTGTTTGGAATGAATCATCACCTTAGAAAGCACTGTCCATTTCGTTGTGCTAGGCTTTGAAACAACATCCACAACCATGTTTTACACTCAGTTTCAAAATGTTGTTGAACTTCTTTCTTCAAATTGGTCAATCACAGTGAGGTGAGTTTTAAAAGCACATACTGTTTTGATGATAAGTGTTTGATGTGATTTTCGATACCATTTACATTGCTGTCAGAGTGGTTAGAGGGACAATAGAGCCCTGAGTACCAAGTCCTTAGGACCTGATGGTCGTTAGCAAGTTGGGTACTACGAAAGCATGTCCAGAGTGCATAAAAGGAGATTACCGTGGAATTTTACTGTGGTCATGCGCCGGTAATATAGTCACCGCAACAGCCCTAGTTTTGCGCCACAACATATGATTCAGTTGACATTGTTTGTAGGTCTTTGCTACATATAGCCTGTTTGCAGAATGGTGAAAGGTGGCTTTTTCTTGCATTTTGAAAAGGTGGTAACCATACACAGCTTCTTCTTGCTGACAGAGCTAAATGTCAAGCATTAAAATGACAACACTCCCTTGTTGGCTCTGGTATTGCTTGGTTACTTACCAGAGAGCAGTGAGGATGCTCACCAGAGTCTTAAATAGGAAAGAGATAGACCTTGTACACAATTTCTCAAACATCATTAAAGCTTACTATTTGAAGTGTGTAGGGGCAGATGGCTTGTCAGAATGAGAGTCTGCAGTCTGTAGTTGTGATTGAAACTGCAGCGTGCTCTCTGCAGAGATGACTAATCTAATTTGTGTCTTTCACAAGCTCTGCACAGCAAACCAGCATCATCACAAGGCTCTAGGCAAACATGCTCTTCAATGTCAGAGTGCTGCGCTGTTCAAATATTAACATAGGGATTTCTAACTTGTGTCATTTTCTACAAAGCAATCTCTCAGCTCTATCTTGATAGAGGCCCTGGGACTCAACCCCACCCTGTGCAATTGAGTCCTGGACTTCCTGACGGGCCGCCCCCAGGTGGTGAAGGTGGGAAACAACATCTCCACTTCGCTGATCCTCAACACTGGGGCTCCACAAGGGTGCGTGCTCAGCCCCCTCCTGTACTCCTTGTTCACCCATGACTGCGTGGCCATGCACACCTCCAACTCGATCATCAAATTTGCAGACGACACAACAGTAGTAGGCTTGATCACCAACAACGACGAGACAGCCTATAGGGAGGAGGTGAGGGCACTCGGAGTGTGGTGTCAGGAAAACAACCTCCAACTCAACGTCAACAAAACAAAGAAGATGATCGTGGACTTCAGGAAACAGCAGAGGGAGCACCCCCCATCCACATCGACGGGACAGCATTGGAGAAGGTGGAAATGTTCAAGTTCCTCGGCGTACACATTAGGGACAAACTGAAATGGTCCAACCACACAGACAGTGTGGTGAAGAAGGCGCAACAGCGCCTCTTCAACCGCAGGAGGCTGAAGGAATTTTGCTTGTCACCTAAAACCCTCACAAACTTTTACAGATGCACAATTGAGAGGATCGTGTCGGGGTGTACGCCGCCCAGAACAGCAGGGCTCTCCAGAGGGTGGTGCGGTCTGCACAACGCATCACCGGGGGCAAACTACCTGCCCTCCAGGACACGTACAGCACCCGATGTCACAGGAAGGCCAAAAAGATCATCAAGGACAACAACCACCCGAGCCACTGCCTGTTCACCCCGTTACCATCCAGAAGGCGAGGTCAGTACAGGTGCATCAAAGCTGGGACCGAGAGACTGAAAAATAGCTTCTACCTCAAGGCCATCAGACTCTTAAACAGGCATCATGAACAAAGAGAGGCTGTTGTCTACATACAGACTTGAAATCATTGGCCACTCTAACAAATGGATCACTAGTCACTTTATTAATGCCATGATGTTTACATATCTTGCATTACTCATCCCATATGTATATACTGTATTTTATACCATATATTACATCGTGTCTATGCCGCTCGGTCATTGCTCATCCATTCTATTTATATGTACATATTCTTATTCCATCCCTTTACTTAGATTTGCGTGTATTAGGTAGTTGTTGTGGAATTGTTTGATTACTTGTTAGATATCGCTGCACTGTCAAAACTAGAAGCACAAGCATTTCGCTACACTCACAAAAACGTCTGCTAACCATGTGTATGTGACTGTCACGTCCTGACCCTTGTAAGTGGTCATTTGCCATATTAGAGCGGTCAGGGCGTGACAGGTGGTTGTGTTGGGTGGTTTGGGGTTTTCTGTTTATATGTGGGGTTTTTCTAGTATTCTATTTCTATGTTTTGTTTTCCAGGTTTTGGCCGGGTATGGTTTCCAATCAGAGGCACAGAACAGTTGATTTTGAGATGTGTCTGTTACTTAAACTCTGTGAAGTATTTATTTGGGCTGCAATCTGAGGCGCAGTTAACTCTAATTAACTTATCCTCTGCAACAGAGGTAACTCTGGGTCTGTCACGTCCTGACCAGTGAAAAGGGTCATTTTGCCATAGTAGAATGGTCAGGGCGTGGCAGGGGGGTTGTTTTGTGTGTTTTGGGTTTTTTTGGTTCAAGGGGATTTTGTTCTAGTTTTCATTTTCTATGCTTCATTTTCCATGTTTGGCCCAGTAGGGTTTCCTATCAGAGGCAGGTGTCTTTCGTTGTCTCTGATTGGAAGCCATACTTAGGCAGCCTGTTTTCCTTTGGGGTTTGTGGGTAGTTGCTTTCTGTTTTGTTGTAAGTACCTGACGGAACTGTCGGCTGTCATTTTTGTTATATTTGTAAAGTGTTCATTTTTGGCATGAAAACTACAAGATGAACATATTCCACGCTGCACCTTGGTCTACTCATTTTGACACCTGTGACAGTGACCAATAAAATTTGATTTGAAACTAGATATCATGCGCTTAGATTATGGTCAATGTTAACCACATCTATACACTTTCAAAATACAAAATAAATTAAAAATAAATTATTTCACTGTGAATACAAGCAAAAGAGTAAAGGTTATTCTTAAAAGAGCATGATAGGATAGAGACCAAGATATATATACAGTACCAGTCAAATGTTTGGACACAACCTACTCATTCAAGGGCTTTTCTTTATTTTTGCTATGTTCTACGCTGTAGAATAATAGTGAAGACATCAAAACTATGAAATAACACGTACATTTTATATTTTATATTCTTCAAAGTGGCCACCTTTTGTCTTGATGACAGGCACACTTTGGCATTCTCTCAACCAGCTTCATGAGGAATGCTTTTCCAAAAGTCCTGAAGGAGTTCCCACATATGCTGAGCACTTGTTGGCTGCTTTTCTTTCACTCTGCAGTCCAACTCATCCCAAACCATCTCAATTTGGTTGAGGTCAGGTAATTGTAGAGGCCAGGTGATATGATGCAGCACTCCAACACTCTCCTTCTTGGTCAAATAGCCCTGGATGTGTGTTGGGTCATTGTCTTGTTGTAAAACAAATTATAGTCCCACTAAGCGCAAACCATGCTGTGGTAGCCATGCTGGTTAAGCGTGCCATGAATTCTAATAAATAATAAATCAGACAGTGTCACCAGCAAAGCACCCCCACACCATCACACCTCCACCTCCATGCTTCACGGTGGGAACCACACATGCGGAGATCATCCGTTCACCTACTCTGCGTCTCACAAAGACACGGTGATTGGAACCAAAAATCTCAAATTTGGACTCACCAGACCAAAGGACAGATTTCCACCGGTCTAATGTCCATTGCTCATGTTTCTTGGCCCAAGCAAGTCTCTTCTTCTTACTCATGTCCTTTAGTAGTGGCTCCTTTCCAGCAATTCAACCATGAAGGCCTGATTCATGCAGTCTCCTCTGAACAGTTGATGTTGAGATATGTCTGTTAATTGAACTCTGTGAAGCATTTATTTGGGCTGCAATCTGAGTTGCAATTAACTCTAATGAACGTATCTTCTGCAGCAGAGGTAACTCTGGGTCTTCCTTTCCTGTGGCGATCCTCATAAGAGCCAATTTCATTATAGCGCTTGATAGTTTTTACGATGGCACTTGAAGAAACTTTCAAAGCTCTTGAAATGTTCTGTATTGACTAACCTTCATGTCTTAAAGTAATGATGTACTGTCGTTTCTCTTTGCCTATTTGAGCTGTTCTTGCCATAATATGGACCTGGTCTTTTACCAAATAGTGCTATCTTCTGTATACCACCCCTACCTTGTCACAACACAACTGATTGGCTCAAACCAATTAATAAGGAAAGAAATTCCACAAATTAACTTTTAAAAAGACACACCTGTTAATTGAAATGCATTCCAGGTGACTACCTCGTAAAGCTGGTCGAGAGAAAGCCAAGCGTCTGCAAAGCTGTCATCAAGGCAAAGGGTGGCTACTTTGAATAATCTCAAATATAAAATATTATTTGTTTAACACTTTTTTGGTTACTACATGAATCCATATGTGTTATTTCATAGTTTTGATGTCTTCACTATTATTCAACAATGTAGAAAATAGTACAAATAAAGAAAAACCCTTGAATGAGTAGGTGTGTCAAAGCTTTTGACTGGTACTGTATATTGTATAGTGGAAGATATAAAAAGTAGTGAAAGGACTTTTCGCCCCTTTATTTAAAAGGGACGTTTATTTTAACCATGTGTTTTATCATTTATGGGGGTTTCTTTACTACCATATGTTTTAGTACAATAGCATTCCCCCCAGCCGCCTCTCAACTTTCTCCACTTAGATTCTAGCTCGCTCCAGTTGAACAACACTCTACAGAGTTTGTCCTCCCTCCAATCACCATTATTCCCTTTGAAAAGCCCTGCGATGCTTCCTCCCCATCTCTGTATCTTTGTTTAAGTCAAGTCAACACAGCATCTAGCACAAGGCCATGGAGCTTGTCAAGCCTTTACTGGAGGAACCAAGCACAACTCAACAAACAGAATAAAAATACAACAAAACAAAGCACATTAAAAATTAAACATGGATATACAGTCCAGACATAACATGGGCTGGATGCTTCTGAGGTGGTATTTGCTGTTATAAGGGTAAAAAGTGTATTAACCAAGACAGGCCTTTTAAGTGTTCCCCTGAGGCAGGTCTGCTGAAGCCTTCATGTTCTGCTCTGCTCGGAGGGCCAGGACAACCCTTCAGCTCACTGATCTGAATATTAAATTAAACCTGCTCCTTTGCTCGCTGTCTCCAGTATGCTTGGCGCTTGGATCACTCCCTCTCGAAGCACAGCTCTTACTTCAGCTCAATCCCCTATGGCTTTCCCTGACAGACAGCTAATTAAGCCTGGTCCAAATAATTTTCTACATCATTATCGCTGTGCACTTCTCCCAAAGCTGGGTGTTTGCAGAGAAAATAATCACTATTGCTTTGGCTTTATTGACACACGCGGCTACAGGTTATGGAGCTCTCCTCTGATGTGGTCCGCTATTCATTTATCTAATATCTAACAGAAATTCTTTGTTGAGTTGAGACTTTTTCCCCCCTGAAACAAATGTGTATGCACACGGCTCCTACAGCGAACTCAGAGTGTGAGACAGAAGAGGACAGAAATGGCTGGTTTAGTTCTGCACCAGTGATCGCTTTAGTACAACCACTGTCCCTGGCCTGTATAACCTGCTCCAAACATCCTGGACAAGTACAGCAGTACCCATAACACTGTTTACATCAGTGGAGAGGAAGACATGGATTTCTGACCGAGTGACAAGGGAGAGAAAATTATTTCACATCTTCCTGACTGAAGAATAGAACATACTTTCCTTCATATTCCTATATGATTTTTTACTTCAGAAAACACAGAGAGAGCTTCAAAAGGGCCATATTTTCAGGGAGGTAAGAACTTGCTGAGTCTAAGCGTTGCTGAACGTGCATAGCGGGTGAAGTTAGTGCATATGCAGTCCATTGAAACTGCAAGTGTCATGCAGCCCAATACAGCCCATTGAAATTCAACCGAGGGGGCAGTAGGAATGACAGTGATCTTTCAAAAGTTCTCTCTCTATATCTTCCTATGACTCTTCATCAGGCAAATCCCATGACTGTTACTAAAACATGCCTCTTCAGCTACACTGACAAGGAAGCTCATATTTGCAATGCTGTAAATCCTTCATAGATTATCGTAGATTATGTGTGCACACCATGAAATTACATATCTCACACAAACAAACAAACTCATACAAAGAAGAGCCTACATTTTTCATAAAGACCACTTGCTGTGGTTCATATCGTTCATAGATCCTGTGGCATTTACACTGATGACATCTAGAACAATTACTCTACACTGAATTTACTCTTTTACTCTTTCTGGCTGGTATTTTGAGTGCATCATTGGACATATTTTTGAGGTCTTTGTGGATTTGAGAACCAATAGAAGTAAGAAGTGGCGACCACAGACGAAGTGAGTTTGTGCGCAATGTGTTGTCACAACATTGCATTCAGCTCATGATCCAGTCCATACTGATTTATTCCAACCTTGCCCCCTCTTTTCAATTCTGCCTCTTGCCCTCAGGAAACAGGGAGATATTGTACCACAAATCCACTTTTGAGAATGAATCCCATCTGGTAGCATTTTTTTTTTTAGGTCATAGGAAGGTTTGTTAAAGCTTAGTGTTCCAGTGCATTCTGTCTGCATTCTGTCTCACTCCACATTCTATTTACTAACAATAAACTCTGCCTGCTCGTATTCGCCTGCCACAGTCAATAGCATGCTGGATGCATTGTGCACCCCTGACATTTAATCGAGAG
Organism: Salmo salar; assembly: GCF_965601325.2. Lineage (NCBI taxonomy): Eukaryota > Metazoa > Chordata > Actinopteri > Salmoniformes > Salmonidae > Salmo > Salmo salar. The sequence goes on along the minus strand of NC_138305.1, from coordinate 44,225,552 downwards.
TTATCTTTTAGAAAACCCAAACGTTGATTTTGTGTCAAGAATGAAAGGGGGGCCAATGCCAACAAAGACTAAAGCACTAATAAAAACACATTACAAAAAATAAGGAAAATGTGACTTGTTTAACTATGATGAATTCACCACCCATCTGTAAAATGTATTACATTAGCTCCCTGGTGTTTATACAAGTTTGGAGATACGTACACTACCGTTCAAAAGTTTGGGGTCACTTAGAAATATCCTTGTTTTTGAAAGAAAATCAAAAAATTTTGTCCATTAAAATAACATCAAATTGATCAGAAATACAGTGTAGACATTGTTAATGTTGTAAATGACTATTGTAGCTGGAAACTGCAGCTTTTTATATGGAATATCTACATAGCCGTACAGAGATCCATTATCAGCAACCATCACTCCTGTGTTCCAATGCCACGTTGTGTTAGCTAATCCAAGTTTATCATTTTAAAAGGCTAATTGATCATTAGAAAACCATTTTGTAATTATGTTAGCACAGCTGAAAACTGTTGTCCTGATTAAAGAAGCAATAAAACTGGCCTTCTTTAGACTAGTTGAGTATCTGGAGCATCAGCATTTGTGGGTTCGATTACAGGCTCAAAATGGCCAGAAACTAAGAACTTTCTTCTGAAACTCATCAGTCTATTCTTGTTCTGAGAAATGAAGGCTATTCCATGCGAGAAATTGCCAAGAAACTGAAGATCTCCTACAATGCTGTGTACTACTCCCATCGCAGAACAGCGTGAACAGGCTCTAACCAGAATAGAAAGAGGAGTGGGAGGCCCCGGTGCACAACTGAGCAATAGGACAAGTACATTAGAGTGTCTAGTTTGAGAAACAGACGCCTCACAAGTCCTCAACTGGCAGCTTCATTAAATAGTACCCGCAAAACACCAGTCTCAATGTCAACATTGAAGAGGCGACTCCGGGATGCTGGCCTTCTAGGCAGAGTTGCAAAGAAAAAGCCATATCTCAGACTGGCCAATAAAAAGAAAAGATTAAGATGGGCAAAAGAACACAGACACTGGACAGAGTAACTCTGCCTAGAAGAGATTGGATTGGATAGAGATTGAATAGAGATTGGATAGAGATTGAAAAGTGATAGTTAAGCATTTCTTGGATATTATTCAATTCAAATTAGTTTCTTCAAATTACAGAAGACTGAGGAGGTAGATTATAAATAGTTTTTCTTGGTTTTATAACTTTATTTTCATGCACAGTTTATTTATTTCAATTTGCCTTGCTAATTACAGTAACAAGTAGCAGTAGCTCGCTGGCTAGCTACCAGCTCGAGTGTGCAGTTTTTGCGCCAAACACTACCGCCAATTTTGGCAACTTTTTTGTTAAAGAACCCCTTTCATTCTCTGGGGTACATGGAAAAGGTGCAAATTAAAACCGAGGGTTGACCTCAGCCCGAGATCATTTTAATGAAGAAAGATGAAACGGTGAGGACATTCAATACCAATTGGTATCAAAAGTATAGCTGGTTAACACGGAGCCTTTCATTGCTGGCCTTGCCTGCTTTTTGGAAAGTCTGAGCTTTGGGTGAAAGGGGGGTACAGTGGCCTGAAGAACAAATATCGTTCAGCTAAATAGAAAAACAAAAGCAGAGAGCATATAAATGCCCTCATCAGATTTAAGCTTCTGTGAAAAGCTGAATCGATCATGACGAAGGTCTGCGTATTCAAACTGCGCAACACAACGAGAAAGTAAGAAGAAACAGGGATGTTCTCGAGTGGCTTATCAACAACACTGCGTTTTTGGGCATGCAAGAATAGGCTTTTAGAGGACACAACGAGAGGGAAAGTTCAGCTAACAAGGGCAACTACATCTGGGATGTCTAAATCAATTCAGAATGATTTGATAGCTTCCATCGCATCACCCATTCAAAGTTAGATTAAAGAGAGAGGTTGACGAAGCACATTTTTTTCACGCGCTCTCAAGTAGGCTTTCCACTTTCCTCCGGTATTTATTTAGCATAGATGATAACACATACTCACTTCGGACAGACACAAGCAAAAAGTCATTACATAAATGTTGCAGCAGCCTTCGATGTTTTTTTTCTTCCATTTTTTTAAACCATGTGACCTGATTTGGAAAAATTGGTCACCTCATAGCTCTTATAGGGCCCAGAGTTTTCCTGGTTAGGTTAACAGATAAGGAAAAACTCCAGGTCCCAGTAGATAAAAAACGCCCCATCACTCTGGGACCTATGGTGCCACCAGACTGCTTGCAGTTGTCAGTTATCGTCAGGTATGTGGATGATCAGGGATTTATTCAGGAACGTTTCTTGGGGGGTGAAATGTGCAGTCTGTTTGGCTTTGTGTATTTTGAGATGTCCGAGATTAACTTCATGGAGAAACTTGTTGTTCAAACCTACAATAGCGTAGCTGTAATGGAATGTATCTGCTATTAGTATTTACAGCTAAATCCCCTCCTCTTCCCTGATTAAGAGGTGAAGACCACTCCACTCCACTATCAGTGTCAACTCTCTCCTGACATGAACTGAAGCCACATCTCATGTCCCCTTTCATCCACTGGCACGTTGAATGTTTCCTCTCCATGCACTGTGAGTACCACTATCAATTTTCTTTCATTACTGTATGTAGAGTCAATCACATACACAATCACATGATTACACATCAATGATTTTACTCCTTGCTTGGACTAACTCATTCTTAGCTCTTTTGTCTAACTGTGTAGTGTGTTGTGTTATTTTTTTTGGTCTTCCCAGTCAAATATTGTCTTGCACTGAAGTCAAGCCTCTGAACACCTCAACTCATGCCTCATACCCTCATTCAATCACTGCTGTGATCCCTTCCCAACACTGTGTAAGTAGCCCTCTCATTCCTATTCCCCATAATATTGACTATAAATGTCTTTATTAAATGCTTTAGGTTAAATGTTTTTGTCTTTGACGATTTATGAAACATACTTTGTCATCTCCGTGCGTTCCGCGCCTACACCGTAGGTCTCACATCCTCTTCAATTTTTCAAGTCACCAGCCTCTGCTGCTCTATATTCATTAGTGTCTGGAGCAAAAGTCTAACCCGGAGCCACTGAGGGGAGCGACCTTTGCTGCTCACCATGAGACAGGCAGCATTTACCAGTCCAAAGGTGACAAACACATTACATCAGATGGGGTGTCTGGGAAACATGGGCTGTTTATACCAGAAGGTTCCTCCTTAATCCGCTCCAGTGTTGGGCATTTGGGAGGGTTGGTTAGTTGGGGGGGTGGGGTGTCTGCCATAGAGAAAGAAAACAACCCTCTCTCTTTAATTGAAAGCAAGTTTGTAAAGAAAACAAGATGGTATTACTAGTGCAAGAGGATCCAACCGGTTCCACCTCAGACACTGGCATGTAATTGACACAGGGACAGCCCAGCAACAAAAAAATTACTTTTTAAATAATTTAAAAAAACAGGGAGTAGGAAAAACAGAGTCAGCATACCAGCCGTGGTAGTGTAGTGTGGCTCTGCTCTTTCCCTTCCCCCTCTCCTGGCCCTGCCTGCACACATACAGACAGCTGGCAGAGGCTTTTTAAAGGCACAGTTCCTCAACTCAACTAGGACTTCATCTGGGGACTGAGGTGATAGTCTACACTCCTTCCACAGTAAATAAACATACCTCCAAATATGGTGTCAGGCTGCATGATCACAGGACAGTGAAAAAAGGACAAAAGGGCTCCTTTTGAGAACTGTTTGTGTTTCAAGATGGAGAGAATGTCAGAGAATCATGCTGAGATGTCAGAACGGCTGAGCGGTGAAATGAATAAAGAGTTCTCCCTGCTTGGTGCTGGGGGAAACACTAGCTCTGAGGGAAGCCTGATTAGGTGTTTTTCTTCACTGACCCAATTGGTGCTTACAAGGTCCTGATCCCCCGGCCAACTCAGTGGCTCAGCGCTGTGACCTGGAGGAATTCCTATCACACTCATTAGACACTGGGCCTCTCTCACGATATGCTAAACCAGACAACTTTGTATTCCACTTATATGGTCAGAGATCATATCAGTAGTTCACATTAGTTGAAGTTACTACAAGGACAACTGATGTGCTCTGATTAGGTTCCAAAAGGTAGATGGACTTTTCCCTCTAACTGAAAGAACTGTTAGTTTGTTATTTACAATGGTCTTCCATTTAATACCATGGGTGAAATTTTCCTCAATCAAAACAGCACTGAACTGTGAAGAAACAATAACAACAACAGTTTTACTAAAAGGATTAGCCACTTTTCTTTTCAATTTTCGCCTAAAATGACATACCCAAACCTAACTGCCTGTAGCTCAGGCCCTGAAGCAAGGATATGCATATTCTTGGTACCATTTGAAAGGAAACACTTTGAAGTCTATGGAAGTGTGAAAGGAAGGTAGTAGAATATAACACAATAGATCTGGTAAAAGATAATACAAAGAAACATCATCTTTGAAATGCAAGAGAAAGGCCAAAATGTATTATTCCAGCCCAGGTACAATTTAGATGTTGGCCACTAGATGGGATCAGTGTATGTGCAACGTTTTAGACTGATCCAATGAACCATTGCATTTATGTTCAAATTTTTGTATCACGACTACCCAAATGTGCCTAATTTGTTTATTAATAACTTTTCATGTTCAAAATTGTGCACTGTCCTCAAACAATAGCATGGTATTCTTTCACTGTAATAGCTACTGTAAATTTGACAGTGCAGTTGGATTAACAAGAATTTAAGCTTTCTGCCAATATCAGATATGTCTATGTCCAGGAAAATTTTCTTTATTTACAATCTCATGCTAATCGCATTAGCCTAGGTTAGCTCAACTATCCCGTGGAACACCAATCCCGAATACGTTTTTTAACAGAGTGAAAATATGTTGCACGCAATGCAATCATTGCAGTATTCATAACTCATCTTGTATGACATGCTTATCCCGTCTATAAAAAATGTTGTTGTTATTTTGCTCACTCTGTATTATTTACCCCCATGAGGAAACAGGAAACCCAAACAGTATTTCTAAAGTGCTAGAGAAAATCCACCCAGCTGAGAAACTGTGGTCTAACGGTGAGTTGAACTTTGCCTTTCAATGAATCCAGAGCTTAACATGAAATTGACTCTTATTGGTGTTTGCCAATGCTTCAAAGGAAGTCCTTACATGAACATGTATTTCCCGTCTTATGCAACAGCATGCCTGGTGTCACAATGGAAGTTCGAGCCAGGACATAGCCTACAAAGCTGTTAACAGGGAGCCAGAGGCATCCTCTTTCTAACTTGTAGTAACTCCAGTTGGTTTCAATATGAAAAGTTATGCCCTTCTGACAATCTCATGAAATTAAATATTACAAAACAATTTGTTTAGTATACATGATATATTGTTCATCCCCGACCCTGTACAGTACAATATTGGCTGAGCATAACCAATAAAGCGCCTTCTAACCCCTAAAGCACACAATTGTGAAATATTGTGGTGCCTGTGGTATCACATGTGGATGTTATTCCCCTTATTTCCCCATTTTTAACACAATCAAATAAATCTGCACTTTTCACAATGACAAGAGCCTCTCAGCTATGAAAAAAACATTAAACATTAAATTATAAGTAAAAAGACCAATTGTCTCCAAACAATGAAGTTCACCTGCTATTTGATGAGCGAGAGAGAAGTGAGTCATCATGCAAGTTTTGTTGCAGTAAACATTTGTCATGATGTTCTGCTGCAGTTGCCTGGCAACATTTCAGAGAGAGGGGCGAGGAGAGGAGACAGGCAGTGAGGGCTAAGAATGGGAGGGCAGCCCACACTACTCTAATCAAGCTGCTAAGATGAAGCTAATTACCACTCTGGTAAAATTAAAGACAAAAAATACTTAATATCCTTTACTCAAACTGGGCTGTAAGCGGAATCTTCCATAGCTAATCAAACAACCCATTAATATAGCATTGTCTGTCTGCATGGCAGGCCTGAAATTTCGTGATTTTAGGGGCCAGGCCATTTGGCCTTCGAGAGGTGCCAAATCTGCTAGGGCACCAAGGCCATTAACCAAAATAGCCAATTAAATTGATTTGAAAGCAGAAAAACACTAGCTATTCTGTTAAGAAACACATAAGTGTATGTAAATGTACATAAATAATTAGCATACATGTCGAGGTGTAGGTGAAGGGTAGGTGATAGCCTATGTCATGTCCAGAGAGATGCTGACATGAGAAAGGTGCTTGAAAATGTAACCAAACTTTAATGAGACTTTTAATTATATATACTGAACAAAAATATACATGCAACTTGTAAAGCGTTGGTCCCATGTTTCATGAGCTGAAATAAAGGTTCCCAGAAATGTTCCATTTGGACAAAAAGCTTATTTCTCTCAAATGTTGTGAACAAATTTGTTTACATCCCTGTTAGTGAGCATTTCTCCTTTGCCAAGAAAATCCATCAACCTGACAGGTGTGGCATAACAAGAAGCTGATTAAGCAGCATGATCATTACACAGGTGCACCTTGTGCTGGGGACAATAAAAGGCCACTCTAAAATGTGCAGTTTTGTCACACAACACATGGTCACAGATGTCTCAAGTTTTGAAGGAGCGTGCAATTGGCATGCTGACTGCAGGAATGTCCACCAGAGCTGTTACCAGAGAATGTAATGTTAATTTCTCTACCATAAGCCGCCTCCAACTTCATTTTAGAGAATTTGGCAGTATATCCAACCGGCCACACAACTGCAGACCAAGTGTAACCACGCCAGCCCAGGACCTCCACATCCGTTTTCTTCACCTGCGGGATCGTCTAAGACCAGCCACCCGGACAGCTGATGAAACTGCGAAGTATTTCTGTCTGTAATAATGCCCTTTTGTGGGGAAAAAAATCATTCTGATTGGACTGGGCCTGGCTTCCCAGTGGGTGGGCCTGGCTCCCAAGTGGGTGGGCCTCATGGCTGCGCCCCTGCCCAGTAATCTGAAATCCATAGATCAGGGCCTAATGAATGTATTTGAATTTGCTGATTTCCATGTATAAACTGTAACTAGGTAAAATTGTTTCAATTGTTGCATGTTGCGTTTATATCTTTGTTCAGTATATACAGTGCATTCGGATAGTATTCAGACCCCTTGACTTTTTCCACATTTTGTTACGTTACAGCCTTATTCAAAAATGGATTAATTACAAAAACAGGTTTTTAGAAATTTTTGCAAATGTATTAAAAATAAAAAACTGAAATAAAGTGAGAGGTGCTTCAGAGTAGGCTACGGCGATTAGCAGCCAGGAGAAGGGAATTATAATTATTAAATCCAGCCCAAGGGCACAACGGCCACTTTGTCCACAAGACATAAACATTCATTTGAGGGCATTGCGGTAACACAAGGGGGCAACGACGGCCATGGCTGCCGATGCCTCCAGCAAATTCGAGCCCTGCTGCATGGTATTAGATAGCAAGAAGTTAGTGAAATGTCAAATGTCTTGTGTTAAACAGGGAACGCAATAAGCTATGGAGTCCGTTTATCATTGTGTAAATTATGTTTTCCTATACACATCGCTGTTGTCCAATAACTTCTTAAAGGGTGATTGGATTATCACAACAATGGTTAGATTATTTATGAGCCGAATTATAGTTAATTTGCAAGTGGCAGCAAACTCTACTGGTCATTAGCATCCAGGAACTGACTTTGCACAGATGTTTCTAAGCATATCCATTTAAATCCTCTTAACATATCCATTTAAATCCTTTAAATCATTTTGGTTTCAGAGCAATACATTGGGTGCACACTTACTTACTGAAATCAATTGATCAGATAAATCAAGGAAAAGCAAACTAACCCTTATCTCACGTGTGTATGTCAATGGGTTTCTAAAGTGATGGCTCGTGACACACTGCTGCATATTCACACACCATATGGCCACCAAAACACAATCAACTTCCATGTGCTTCATGTGGATTCCTAAGTGTGCTGGAGTGGTAATGGCTCTGTATTCCAATATTAGATTCCATAAAGTGTAGGTCAGTGTGCAATACATGAGCGCATGTGTGTGTGCGTACATGGGTTCCTGCCTGCACGCATGTGTGTGCGTGGGTCTGACAAACTTCATAAGGTAGAGTAGATGAGTATGTAGCCTATCTAACCTGTCTGAGTGCTTGATGTCTGGGAAATTTAGGTAATATCTCCAACATTTCAGTTACAAAGCCACACAGCTTAATTTAATACCTTCAGGCTGGCAATTACATTCCGGGTAGCTAACAGTACACTGTCAATTCCAGAGTGTCGGATAGAGTATTAATTTCCAATGGCTCTTGTTGCTTGGAGACCAGGGGAAAGTTGCTCTCGCTTTTTTTTATCTGCTGGATTGCCTCAATGTTTATTTATCCTGCTGCTCTCAGCCAAGTGATGGGGAAATATTCTGGATGTACTTGGGATGAGAAAAACGCTCTTGGTTTAGTGGGAGAAAAACAAAGTGGTCAGTCCTTATCTTGTGGTCTTTTAGTTGAGATGTGCCGTAGATATTGTAGACAGTGAAATAAATACAGCCAATAAGAAGTATGTTTTGTTCTAAGCATTTTATCTTTGTGACAGGTCATACAGAAGGAGCATTAGTCAATAACATTAGTCAATAAGTGTATATATGGTAAAACGTCACAATATAGGTTGTGCCACAATCTCACACTCTGCAGTCCAATTTGTCAAGCCATGTAGAATTTTAGTGTTGACCTTGCAGTTCTGTTATGCCAGTGTGAATCGAGCACAGGACTGGTCTTGCCAGTCTGTGTCACGACTTCCGCCGAAGTTGGTGCCTCTCCTTGTTCGGGCGGCGTTCGGCGGTCGACGTCACCGGCTTTCTAGCCGCCACCGATCTACGTTTCTTTGTCCATTTGTTTTGTCTTGATTGTACACACCTGGTTTCCATTACGTTATAATTTATTCCCTATTTAACCCTCTGGTTCCCACATGGTTTTGTGCGTGTTTGTTCTTTGTTAAGTGGTCGCGCTGGATTGTTTTCCCTGTATGGAATTAGTTTGTGATTTATTCGAGTAAAGGAAGTTTTTACTCAGTTCTGTGTCCTGCGCCTGACTCCGTCCTACCCGCTGCACACTGACACTTGACAGTCTGATGGAATTCCACAATCATTTGGCCATGCTGAGTACACACAGATGGCAGGCATGTAGTAACCTGGAGACATTATCAAAACACATTTTGTTTATATGCTACTGATTTGTTTATTTTCTAGTGTTCATCTCACATTCATGTGAGACAAAAATGTAAGAATAACCACAATTATATTTACCTATGGTAGTCTGTAGTCTACATATTCTGTCTTGAATTCTGTATCTGAATTGCAATAAAATATATCAAAAAGTGACAGAAGGGGAAAGAGGGAGAAGAGGACATTGAACAGGAACTAATGCTTCAGCACAAAGGCAGCCTGATAGACGCAAGCAGTTCATTAGAGAAGTAGCTGACTTCCTGTAATTAATATCACAAATGATCCAGGGAGGTAAGAATCATATAAAGTTGTTACTCCCCAATAAGCTCCCAGTTTTCTATCTCTGCAGGTTTATTTTTTGTTTTTCGGTATGGATATAAAATCACATGCAGGTATCAGAGCTTTCTCCCTCAGAGCTTCCTTTGACAGCCAAACACAGCAAGGACAAGCACAGGAGGAGGGGAAAACGCCATAACGATGGCATCAACACAATATTAACCCATTAATTATAAAAAGCTCTGGAGCAATCCAGAGCAGAGGTGTTGCGAAACCCCTGTAATTCAAGCCTTCCCTCTGCTCGTCCATGATCAAAGCCCAGCTCCAACCCAAAGTGAATTGATTTATGGTAATTGTATGGCGAATTGGCTCTGAAGTGTGTAAACATCCTGTCTTTGCATAATGAAACAAATGAAAGGCCCCAGCCAGCAGCCGCGTCCCACTGAGAGAGAGAGAGCAGCAAAGCCAAACAGAGTGGTCACATGCACACATTCCTGGTGCGCCTGACCCCCCTGACCCTGCAGGCTGTTTTGGAGCATGGAGCACATATCACGGGGGTGGGAATGGGACCACATGGGAAGGAGAAGTGTGCAAAGCCTTGCTGTAAAGCCCCAACAGAGAAACACCTTCTGGCCTAACAGCATGCAAACTGAAATTTGGAATAGCATGAAGGGACATTAATACACAGCAAACTAGTCAGCTTAGAGGTACAATTGGCTTAGAGGAAGGACAGATAGGAACAAGCTCTGTTTGATTGATGTGTTTTGACTGGTGAGGGTGAGGTGTGAGGTGGTCAAAAAAGGTGATGGCAATGATTGTATTTTTATGAGGGTAAAAACCGTAAACTGTTCACTTTACACTCCAATAGAATGCCAAGAGTGTGCAAAGCTGTCATAAAGGCAAAGGGTGGCTATTTGAAGAATCTCAAGTATGAAATATAATTAGATTTGTTTAACACTTTTTTTGGTTTCTACATGATACATGTTATTTCATAGTTTGGATGTCTTCACTATTATTCTACAATGTATAAAATAGTAAAAATAAAGAAAAACCCTTGAATGAGTAGATGTGTCCAAACTTTTGACTGGTACTATATATATATAAATATATATATACAGTTGAAGTCGGAAGTTTACATATACTTAGGTTGGAGTCATTAAAACCCGTTTTTCAACCACTCCACAAATTTCTTGTTAACAAACTATAGTTTTGGCAAGTCGGTTAGGACATCTACTTTATGCATGACACAAGTAATTTTTCCAACATTTGTTTATAGACAGATTATTTCACTTATAATTCACTGTATCACAATTTCAGTGGGTCAGAGGTTTACATACACTAAGTTGAATATGCCTTTAAACAGCTTGGAAAATTCCAGAAAATGATGTCATGGCTTTAGAAGCTTCTGATAGGCTAATTGACATCATTTGAGTCAATTGTAAGTGTACCTGTGGATGTATTTCAAGGCCTACCTTCAAACTCAGTGCCTCTTTGCTTGACATCAAGGGAAAATCAAAAGAAATCAGCCAAGACCTCAGAAAAAAATGTAGACCTCCACAAGTCTGGTTCATCCTTGGGAGCAATTTCCAAACGCCTAAAGGTACCACATTCATCTGTACAAACAATAGTATGCAAGTATAAACACCATGGGATTACGCAACCGTCATACCGCTCAGGAAGGAGATGCATTCTGTCTCCTAGAGATGAACTTTGGTGCGAAAAGTGCAAATCAATCCCAGAACAATAGCAAAGGACCTTGTGAAGATGCTGGAGGAAACAGGTACAAAAGTATCTATATCCACAGTAAAACGAGTCCTATATCGACATAACCTGAAAGACCGCTCAGCAAGGAAGAAATCACTGCTCCAAAACCGCCATAAAAAAGCCAGACTACTGGTTGCCACTGCACAAGATTGTACTTTTTGGAGAAATGTCCTCCAGTCTGATGAAACAGAAATAGAACTGTTTGGCCATAATGACCATTGTTATGTTTGGATGAAAAAGGGAGAGGCTTCCAAGCCGAAGGACACCATCCCAACCGTGAAGCACGGGGGTGGCAGCATCATGTTGTGGGGGTGCATTGCTGCAGGAGGGACTGGTGCACTTCACAAAATAGATGGCGTCATGAGGAAGGAAAATGATGTGGATATATTGAAGCAACATCACAAGACATCAGTCAGGAAGTTAAAACTTGGCCGTAAAAATGGGTCTTCCAAATGGACAATGACCCCAAGCATACTTCCAAAGTTGTGGCAAAATGGCTTAAGGACAACAAAGTCAAGGTATTGGAGTGGCCATCACAAAGCCCTGACCTCAATCCTATAGAAAATTTGTGGGCAGAACTGGAAAAACCATGTACAAGCAAGGAGGCCTACAAACCTGACTCAGTTACACCAGCTCTGTTAGGAGGAATGGGCCAAAATTCACCCAATTTATTGTAGGAAGTTTGTGGGAAGGCTACCCAAAATGTTTGACCCAAGTTAAACAATTTAAAGGCAATGCTACAAAATACTAATTGAGTGTATGTACACTTCTGACCCACTGGTAATGTGATGAAAGAAATAAAAGCTGAAATGAATCATTCTCTCAACTATTATTCTGACACTTCACATTCTTACAATAAAGTGGTGACCCTAACTGACCTAAGACAGAGAATGTTTACTAGGATTAAATGTCAGAAATTGTGAAAAACTTAGTTCAAATGTATTTGGCTAAGGTGTATGTAAACTTCCGACTTCAACTGTATATATATACTACCGGTCAAAAGTTTTAGAACACCTACTCATTCAAGGGTTTTTCTTTATTTTTACTATTTTACACATTGTAGAATAATAGTGAAGACATCCAAACTATGAAATAACACATATGGAATCATGTAGAAACCAAAAAAAGTGTTAAACAAATCAAAATATATTTTATACTTGAAATTCTTCAAATAGCCACCCTTTGCCTTGATGACAGCTTTGCACTCTTATACTATTGCAGTATCACATAAACACACATAAGACATGGAAGAATGCATAGAATTGGAGGAAATTAGCTTTAAAACCGCAAAACAAATCTCTGCCCCATGCTAAATGTGTAGAATTGCGGGAATTTAGCTTTAAAACTGCATCATTTTCTCTCTGCCAACAAGAGGGGTGTGAACAGTTTCGGGTCGCATGGGTTGTGAGGTGGGGGTTTGTTACTACGGCAATAAATTCTAGACCTTTGCAACCTAGGAAATTTGTGTGACCAGACCTTCTAAAATAGTACTTGAGTACCCCTGATCTAGAACATGAAAGCTGATAATACCAGGCACCACTTTTGAGGAGCAGCTAGCCAAGTGGAGAATCCTCCTCTGTGTTAAGGCTTGGTAATTGTGGAGGAGGAATGAGGCGCAGGAACCAGCGAACACAGGGTAGTGGTGTTTTTAATATACACTCACCAAAAAAAAAAAAATGTTCCCACACACAGGGGAGAAAATACATGCGGCGTACAACAACGTCGACATGAACACAAGCCGTCACACAAGAAACAATCATTAATCCCGCACGAACAGGAGCGGGCCAGCTAAACTAAATAGCCCCTCTAATGGCTAATTGACCACAGGTGTCACAAAATAAAAAAAGGGAAAAGCAAAAGGGAATCGGTGGCAGCTAATAGGCCGGTGACGACGACCGCCGAGCGCCACCCGAGCAGGAGGGGGCGCCACCGTCGGTGGGAATCGTGACAGTACCCCCCTCCTGACGCGCGGCTCCCGCAGCGCGCCGACACCGGCCTCGAGGTCGACCCGGAGGGCGAGGGGCAGGGCGATCCGGACGGAGGTGGTGGAACTCCCTCAACATAGATGGGTCCAGGACGTCCGCCGCCGGCACCCAGCACCTCTCCTCCGGGCCGTACCCCTCCCAGTCCACGAGGTACTGTAGGCCCCTCGCCCGGCGTCGCGAGTCCAGAATGGCCCTTACGCTGTACGCCGGGGACCCCCCGATGTCCAGAGGGGGCGGAGGGACCTCCGGCACCTCATCTTCGTGAAGGGGACCAGCTACCACCGGCCTGAGGAGAGACACATGAAACGAGGGGTTAATACGGTAATAGGAAGGGAGTTGCAACCGATAACACACCTCGTTTATCCTCCTCAGGACTTTGAAGGGCCCCACACACTGCGGCCCCAGCTTCCGGCAGGGCACGCGGAGGGGCAGGTTCCGGGTCGAGAGCCAGACCCTGTCTCCCGGTGCGAACACGGGCGCCTCACTGCGGTGGCGGTCAGCACTCCTCTTCTGCCGCGCACTGGCCTCCTTTAGTGAGTCCTGGACGGCTCTCCAGGTCTCCTTGGAGTGCTGGACCCAGTCCTCCACCGCAGGAGCCTCGGTCTGACTCCGGTGTCATGGTGCCAGGACCGGCTGGTAACCTAACACACACTGAAAGGGTGATATGTTAGTAGAGGAGTGGCGAAGTGAGTTCTGGGCTAACTCAGCCCAGGGAATATACCTCGCCCACTCCCCTGGCCGGTCCTGGCAATACGACCTCAGGAACCTGCCCACCTCCTGGTTCACCCTCTCCGCCTGCCCATTGCTCTCGGGGTGATAACCGGAGGTCAAACTGACCGAGACCCCCAGCCGCTCCATAAACGCTCTCCAGACCCTGGATGTGAACTGGGAACCTCGATCAGAGACAATGTCCTCCGGCACCCCGTAGTGCCGGAAGACGTGGGTAAATAGGGCCTCCGCAGTCTGCAGGGCCGTAGGGAGACCGGGCAATGGGAGGAGACGGCAGGACTTAGAGAACCGATCCACAACCACCAGAATCGCCGTGTTCCCCTGAGAGGGGGGAAGATCTGTCAGGAAGTCAATGGACAGGTGCGACCATGGTCGTTGTGGAACGGGGAGGGGCTGTAACTTCCCTCTTGGTAGATGCCTAGGAGCCTTACTCTGGGCACACACCGAACAGGAAGAGACATAGGCCCTCACGTCCTTAGCTAAGGTGGGCCACCAGTACTTCCCCCTTAGACTCCCCACTGTCCTCGCCTCACCAGGATGACCCGCAGTAGGTAGCGTGTGCGCCCACCGAATCAAACGATCACGAACACCGAGCGGCACATACATGCGCCCCACGGGCACCTGCGCAGGCGCAGGTTCCAACACCAATGCCCGCTCGATGTCCGCGTCCACCTCCCATACCACAGGTGCCACCAGCCTAGACGCTGGAATGATGGGAGTTGGATCGATGGGCCGGTCCTCCGTGTCATAGAGACGGGACAGCGCGTCGGCCTTAGTATTTAGGGAACCCGGTCTATAGGAGATGGTAAACCTAAACCGGGCGAAGAACATGGCCCACCTCGCCTGACGTGGATTCAGTCTCCTCGCTGCCCGGATGTACTCCAGGTTTCGGTGGTCGGTCCAGATGAGAAAGGGGTGTTTAGCCCCCTCAAGCCAGTGCCGCCACACCCTCAAAGCTTTAACCACTGCTAGCAACTCCCTGTCCCCCACATCGTAGTTACGCTCCGCCGAACTGAGCTTCTTCGAAAAGAAAGCGCAGGGGCGGAGTTTCAATGGCGCACCCGAGCGCTGTGATAGCACGGCACCCACCCCAGCCTCGGATGCGTCCACCTCCACTACGAACGCTAAAGACGGGTCCGGGTGCGCCAACACGGGTGCGTCGGTGAACAGCGTCTTCAATTTCTTGAAGGCTCCGTCCGCCTCCGTCGACCATCGCAAACGCACCGCAAACGCACCGGCCCCCCCTTCAGCAGTGAGGTAATGGGAGCCGCTACCTGGCCAAAACCCCGGATAAACCTCCGGTAGTAATTGGCAAAGCCTAAAAACCGCTGCACCTCCTTCACCGTGGTTGGAGTCGGCCAATTACGCACGGCCTTAACGCGGTCACACTCCATCACCACCCCCGTGGTGGAAATGCGATAACCCAGAAAGGAGACGGCTCGTTTGGAAAACTCACACTTCTCAGCCTTAACGTATAGGTCATGCTTCAGCAGTCTACCAAGCACCTTGCGCACCAGGGACACATGCGCGGAGCGGGTGGCGGAATATATCAGAATGTCATCGATATATACAATCACGCCCTGCCCGTGCAGGTCCCTGAGAATCTCGTCAACAAAGGATTGAAAGACGGCTGGAGCATTTTTCAACCCATACGGCATGACGAGGTACTCATAATGGCCCGATGTGGTACTAAAGGCGGTTTTCCACTCGTCTCCCTTCTTGATACGCACCAGGTTATACGCGCTCCTGAGATCCAGTTTTGTGAAGAACTGCGCTCCGTGAAATGATTCCACCGCCGTAGCGATGAGAGGTAGTGGGTAACTAAACCCCACCGTAATAGCGTTTAGACCTCGGTAATCAATGCACGGACGCAGACCTCCCTCCTTTTTCTTCACAAAAAAGAAACTCGAGGAAGCGGGTGAGATGGAGGGCCGAATGTACCCCTGTCCCAGGGATTCCGTGACATATGTCTCCATAGCCGCCGTCTCCTCCTGTGACAAGGGGTACACGTGACTCCTGGGAAGCGCAGCGTTAACCTGGAGATCTATCGCACAATCCCCCTGTCGATGAGGTGGTAATTTAGTCGCCCTCTTTTTACAAAAAGCGATCGCCAAATCGGCGTATTCGGGGGGAATGCGCACGGTGGACACCTGGTCTGGACTCTCCACCGACGTGGCACCTATGGAAACTCCTAGGCACCTACCTGAACACTCCTCTGACCACCCCTGGAGAACCCCCTGTTTCCACGAAATACGGGGATTGTGACCAGCCAGCCAGGGGACCCCCAGCACCACCGGAAACGCAGGCGAGTCAATAAGGAAAAAACGAATGCGTTCCTTATGATTCCCCAGCGTTACCATGTCCAGTGGCACCGTAGACTCCCTGACTAGCCCTGACCCTAATGGTCGGCTATCTAGGGAGTGCACGGGGAAAGGAGAATCTATCGGCACCCGCGGAATGCCCAGCTTAATGGCAAGTCCACGGTCCATAAAATTCCCAGCTGCGCCTGAATCGACTAGCGCCCTATGCTGGGAAGAGGGAAAAAATTTAGTAAACAAAACAGGTAAAAACACATGACCAACAGGGGGTTCTGGGTGAATCTGGTGCTGACTCACCTGAGGTAACCGAGAAGTGTTCTGCCTACCATCTCGACTCCCAGACTGGCTCCTCCGGCACCGGTCGGCCGTGTGTCCTCTCCGACCACAGCTGGTGCAGGAGGAGCCACCTCCTCCGGTGCCCCTTGGCACGGCCCCCCCTACCTCCATAGGGGTAGGGGCGGGGGTGCACGGGGGTGGAACGGGCAGGACCCTCTCCGAACGCCCGCGGGCAGCCAGCAAGTTGTCCAGTCGTATGGACATATCTATCAGTTCGTCCAGGGACAGAGCTGTGTCCCGACAGGCCAGCTCCCTGCGGACGTCCGCCCGGAGACTGCAGCGGTAGTGGTCTATGAGGGCCCTGTCGTTCCACCCCGCCCCAGCAGCCAAGGTCCTGAAGTCCAGCGCGAAGTCCTGGGCACTCCTCGTCTCCTGCCTGAGGTGGAACAGCCGTTCACCCGCCGCTCTTCCTTCCGGAGGGTGGTCGAACACGGCCCGAAAGCGGCGGGTGAACTCCGGGTAGTGGTCCCTCGCCGAGTCTGGACCGTTCCAGACCGCATTAGCCCACTCCAGAGCTCTGCCCGTCAGGCAGGAAACGAGGGCACTCACGCTCTCCTCCCCCGTGGGAGCAGGTCTAACGGTGGCCAGGTACAGCTCAAGCTGGAGCAAAAACCCCTGGCACCCAGCCGCCGCCCCATCGTACTCCCTCGGGAGCGCCAGACGAAGCGCGCCAGAGCCAGACGTCATGGGAGGCGAAGATGGCTGTATCGGGGCAGGTGGAGGTGGAGAGAGGATACCACTTCTCTCCCATCTGTCCATCCTCTCCATCATCTGGTCCATTGCCGATCCGATGCAATGGAGGACTGTCGTGTGGTGGAGTACGCGTTCCTCCATCGAGGGCAGAGGAGTGGCCGCTGCTCCCGCTGATTCCATGCCTTCTATCGTGGTGCGGGATTCTGTTAAGGCTTGGTAATTGTGGAGGAGGAATGAGGCGCAGGAACCAGCGAACACAGGGTAGTGGTGTTTTTAATATACACTCACCAAAAAAAAACAAATGTTCCCACACACAGGGGAGAAAATACATGCGGCGTACAACAACGTCGACATGAACACAAGCCGTCACACAAGAAACAATCATTAATCCCGCACGAACAGGAGCGGGCCAGCTAAACTAAATAGCCCCTCTAATGGCTAATTGACCACAGGTGTCACAAAATAAAAAAAGGGAAAAGCAAAAGGGAATCGGTGGCAGCTAATAGGCCGGTGACGACGACCGCCGAGCGCCACCCGAGCAGGAGGGGGCGCCACCGTCGGTGGGAATCGTGACACTCTGTGAGTAATGACCAAGGGATGGTGTATTTTACAGTCAAATAGCAGCACAGGGTAGGCTATAGTATATCCTGATATCTATAGACAACAATCAAAGCTTTTAGAGTATTATGTGGTTGTGTGCTTTATATTAACCAAAGGCCTTCAGCCACAGCACCGGATACAGAGACATCTGACACTCAAGGTCATTCTTCAATTAGAGCTGACAAGAGATGACTCAAAGCAGCTTCTTTTCTCTCATTATGACCATCTCCAAATGGGAATGTTTATCCACAATGTAAGTAAAGCTGACTGGAAGTGTGTTGTGTTCATTTTCAAATGCTGACATTTTTAACCTGCTAAAATACTGACTGTTGTTTTTATCCCTGCTTCAGCATTTTCTGGTGAAACGTAAGGGTGAGGTAGTAAGCAAAAAACATGCTGCAACTTAAGCAGTCCAAGGTTTTACGAAATATAGGCTTCTGTAGATTGTAATTATTCAACCTTAATGTACAGCCTCAAACAGTAAATATAAGTAAAAAAATCACAAGCTGAGTATCTCAATTCCAACAAGGTGATGTAAATACTGTACAAGCAAACATGTCATCTGAACATCAAGACATGGATGTACAATATAACCCAACCATGAGGCTCAATAAAAAATGCATAGTGTTATTCCTGTGGCCGACAGACAGTTGTCTTGATGTTTAGTTAGAGAGAGACAAAGAAAGAGAGAGAACAAGCAAGACAGAATGAAAAGGAGTGAGAGGGAGGAGGGAGAGAGTGAGAGAGTGAGTGAGTGAGTGAGTGAGTGAGTGAGTGAGTGAGTGAGTGAGTGAGTGAGTGAGTGAGTGAGTGAGTGAGTGAGTGAGTGAGTGAGTGAGTGAGTGAGTGAGTGAGTGAGTGAGTGAGTGAGTGAGTGAGTGAGTGAGTGAGTGAGTGAGTGAGCGAGAGGAAAACAAAGAGAGAGGTATTAGGTGACAAATGGTTTAAAATACTAATAATAACTTTATTTGTATAGCGCGTTCAATATAAGTAATAAAGTGCTCACATCATAAAATAATAAAATAAAATAGAAGTACCAACAAGGAAACATAGACAGGAGGTAGGAGAATGAAACAAGATTGTTAATTAAAATCACACTGTACATTGAAATCATATATTAAAATAGTTTAAAAAAAATGTGTCTTCAGCAGAGATTTAAAAAGAGGCACTGGCTGAATCTGTAAGCCTGATCTCTGGCAGGCCATACCGAAGTCTAGGGGCTCTAATGGTAAATGTCTAGTCTCCTTTATTTTTCAACTTAGACTTTGGAATGGTCAACAGTGCCCTGACAGAGGATCTCAGGCTGCATCCTGGCTCGTAAAGAGATAAAAGACCTGAGAGTTAGGATGGGGCTAAACCGAGCTTAGCCTCAAACGTGATTAATAACATTTAAAAATCTATTTTTGAAAGTGAACGGTAGCCAGTGTAGAGAAGCTAAAACAGGTATGATATGGTTACACTTTCTCGTGTCGGTTAAAAGCCGAGCTGCAGTATTATAAACTAACTGTAGACGATGGAGGGATTTCAAACGGAGACATTTGGACAAAGAGTTACAGTAATCTAGGCATGAGGAAATAAAAGCATGTATAACTTTCTCAAGATTAGTAACTGAAATAAAATACTTGACTTAGCTATATTTTTTAGATGATAAAAGCATGACTGGACAACCTTCTTTAAATGCAGCTCAATGTTTAGGTTTCTGGTCGTAGGCTTTACATTGGTGAAGGTTATTTTTAATCTAGGTCCTAGCAAGGTGGGGGCCAAATAAAACCACCTCTGATTTCTTATCATTAAGTTGTCAGACATCCAACATTTGATGTCAGCAAGACACATGTGAAGGGTAGTTATGCTAGCTTGATCACTGGGTCTGACAGGTAAATAAAGCTGCGTGTCATCCACATTACCAGTGAAACTCAATGTTACGATTGCGGATGATGTCACCAAGGGGAAGCATGTACAGGGAAAAAAAGGATGGGGCCCAGAATTGGCCCCTGAGGGACACCATAGTGAATAGGTGCTGGGGACAATACTGAACCACCCATGCTCACTGAGAAAGGTCTGTCACATAAATATGACCTGAACTAATCGAGGGCAACACCAGAAATTTCCACCCACCTCTCCAGCCGGTCAACGAGAACGTAAATGATCAATAGCATCAAACGCGCCACTGAGATCCAAAAGAACGACAATAGAGCCTTCACTGGCATCGGCAGCCAACAGAAGGTCATTGTTGACTTTCAATTAAGCAGTTTCCGTGGTGTGAAGTGAGTAGAAGCCCGACTGGAATTTTTCAAATAAATTGTTCATATTTAAATAAGCCAGCTTGAGACAACTTTTTCAGAAATCTTGGTTTAAAAATGAGGTTTAGAGAGAGGTACATAATTACTCAGTGAGGAGGGGTCTAGATTTAGCTTTTTAAGGAGAGGTTGGACCAGAGCAGTTAAAATAGGCTGGAAAGGAGCCAAAGGTCAGGGAGCTAGTTACAATAGACATAATATGAAGGCCAACAGAAGGCATAACCTCTTCTAGTTTTTATTTATATTTATTTCACCTTTATTTAACCAGGTAGGCCAGTTGATAACAAGTTCTCATTTACAACTGCAACCTGGCCAAGATAATGCAAAGCAGTGCGACAAATAACACACAACACAGAGTTACACATGGGATAAACAAACGTACAGTCAAAAACACAATAGAAAAATCTATGTACAGTGTGTGCAAATGTAGTAAGTTTAGGGAGGTAAGGCAATAAATAGGCCATAGTGGCAAAAAAATTACAATTTATCATTAACACTGGAGTGAGAGATGTGCAGATGATGATGTGCAAGTAGAGATACTGGGGTGCAAAAGAGAAGAAAAAAAATAACAATATGGGGATGAGGTAGTTGGGTGTGCTATTTACAGATAGGCTGTGTACAGGTACAGTAATCGGTAAGCTGCTCTGACAGCTGATGCTTAAAGTTAGAGAGGGAGATAAGAGTCTCCAGCTTCAGTGATTTTTGCAATTCGTTCCAGTCATTGGCAGCAGAGAACTGGAAGGAAAGGCAGCCAAAGGAGGTGTTGGCTTTGGGGATGACCAGTGAAATATACCTGCTGGAGCACGAGCTATGGGTGGGTGTTGCTATGGAGACCAGTGAGCTGAGATAAGGCGGGGCTTTATCTAGCAAAGACTTATAGATGACCTGGAACCAGTGGGTTTGGTGACGAATATGTAGCGAAGGCCAGCCAACGAGAGCATACAGGTCGCAGCGGTGGGTAGTATATGGGGCATTGGTGACAAAATGGATGGCACTGTGATAGACTACATCCAACTTGCTGAGTAGAGTGTTAGAGGCTATTTTGTAAATGACATCGCCGAAGTCAAGGATCGGTAGGATAGTCAGTTTTACGAGGGTATGTCTGGCAGCATGAGTGAAGGAGGCTTTGTTGCGAAATAGGAAGCCGATTCTAGATTTAATTTTGGATTGGAGATACTTAATGAGAGTCTGGAAGGAGAGTTTACAGTCTAACCAGACACCTAGGTATTTGTAATTGTCCACATATTCTAAGTCAGAACCGTGCAGAGTAGTGATGCTAGGCAGGTGGGCAGGTGCAGGCAGCAAACGGTTGAAGAGCATGCACTTAGTTTTACTAGCATTGTTAACACAGTGTCCAAGGAAGGGCCAGATGTATACAGAATGATGTCGTCTGCGTAGAGGTGGATCAGAGAATCACCAGCAGCAAGAGCGACATCATTGATATATACAGAGGCACCCCCATAGAGATTGCCAGAGGTCCCCTCCAATTAGATACACTGATCTCTATCTGAGAAGTAGTTGGTGAACCAGGCGAGGCAGTAATTTGAGAATCCAAGGCTATTAAGTCTGCCGATAAGAATGCGGTGATTGACAGAGTCGAAAGCCTTGGCCAGGTCGATGAAAACGCCTACACAGTAGTGTCTTTTATCTATGGCGGTTATGATATCGTTTAGGACCTTGAGCGTGGCTGAGGTGCACCCATGACCAGCTCGGAAACCAGATTGCATAGTGGAGAAGGTACGGTGGGATTCGAAATGGTCAGTGATCTGTTTGTTAACTTGGCTTTTGAAGACTTTAGAGAGGCAGGGCAGGATGGATATAGGTCTGTAACAGTTTGGGTCTAGAATGTCTCCCCCTTTGAAGAGGGGGATGACCGCGACAGCTTTCCAATCTTTAGGCATCTCAGACGATACGAAAGAGAGGTTGTTGCAACCCCTATTACAGGCTAGTAATAGGGGTTGCAACAATTTCGGCGGATCATTTTAGAAAGAGAGGGTCCAGATTTTCTAGCCCAGCTGATTTGTAGGGATCCAGACTTTGCAGCTCTTCCAGAACATCAGCTATCTGGATTGCTGTGGGGGTGCAGAGCTGTTGGCCAGGGTAGGGCTAGCCAGGTGGAAAGCATGGCCAGCCGTAGAAAAATGCTTATTGAAATTCTCAATTGTCATAGATTTATCGGTGGTGACAGCATTTCCTAGCCTCAGTGCAGTGGGCAGCTAGGAGGAGGTGCTCTTATTCTCCATGGACTTTACGGTGTCCCAAAACTTTTTGGAATTTGTGCTACAGGATGCAAATTCCTGTTTGAAAAAGCTAGCCTTACACGGAACCCAAACCGGCTGCGTGCGTGCGCCATCGTGCGCTATCGTGCATACATTTATTTTGTCCCCCTACACCAAACGCGATCACGACACACAGGTTAAAATATAAAAACAAACTCTGAACCAATGACATTAATTTGGGGACAGGTCGTAAAATATGAAACATGTATTGAAATGCAGCTAGTTAGCTTGCACTTGCTAGCTAATTTGTCCTATTTAGCTAGCTTGCTGTTGCTAGCTAATTTATCCTGGAATATAAACATTGAGTTGTTATTTTACCTGAAATGCACAAGCTCCTCTACTCCGCCAATTAATCCACACATAAAACGGCCAACCGAATCGTTTCTAGTCACCTCTCCTCCTTCCAGGCTTTTTCATCTTTGAACTTATATGGTGATTGGCATCTAAACTTTCATAGTATTACCACGACTACCAGCAAAACAGTTTGTCTTTCAATCACCCACGTGGGTATAACCAATGAGAAGATGGCACGTGGGTACCTGCTTCTATAAACCAATGAGGAGATGGGAGAGGCAGGACTTTCAGCGCGATCTGCGTCAGAAATAGAAAGGAGTTCTATTTTAGCCCTTGGCATCGCAGACACTCGTTGGCGCGCGCGAGCAGTGTGGGTGCAATAATTGAATAACATGGATTTCTACATTTATTTTGCGACGCTCGCGCACGCGATGTGTCCGGTCTGGTCAGCATGTTAGCTTTCCTAATTGACTGTGTATATTGGTTCCTGACTTCCCTGAAATGTTGCATTTCACGGGGTCTATTCGATGCTAATGCAGTACGCCACAGGATGATTTTGGGCTGGTCAAGGGCAGTCAAGTCTGGAGTGAACCAAGCATTATATCTGTTCTTAGTTCTACATTTTTTGAATGGGGCATGCTTATTTAAGATGGTGAGGAAAACACTTTTTAAAAACAACCAGGCATCCTCTACTGAAGGGATGAGGTCAATATCCTTCCAGGATACCGGGGCCAGGTCGATTAGAAAGGCCGTTTAGAAAGGTTTTTAGGGAACGTTTGACAGTGATGAGGGG
The DNA here is from genome assembly GCF_965601325.2 of Salmo salar. Lineage (NCBI taxonomy): Eukaryota > Metazoa > Chordata > Actinopteri > Salmoniformes > Salmonidae > Salmo > Salmo salar. The sequence goes on along the minus strand of NC_138305.1, from coordinate 44,202,021 downwards.
TGGTCGTTTGACCGCGGGCCCATTACGTACACAGGCAATGCGTGATCGCTGAGATCCTGGTTGAAGACAGCAGACGTGTATTTAGAAGGCAAGTTTGTCAGAATGATATCTATGAGGGTGCCCATGTTTACGGATTCACGGTTGTACCTGGTAGGTTGCTTGATAATTTGTGTGAGATTGAGGGCATCTATCTTAGATTGTAGGACGGGTGCTAAACATATCCCAGTTTAGGTCACCTAACAGTACGAACTCTGAAGATAGATGGGGGGGCAATCAATTCACATATGGTGTCCAGGGCACAGCTGGGGGCTAAGGGTGGTCTCTAACAAGTGGCAACAGTGAGAGACTTATTTCTGGAAAGGTGGATTTTTAAAAGTAGTAGCTCGAACTGTTTGGGCACAGACCTGGATAGTATGACAGAACTCTGCAGGCTCTCTCTGCATTAGATTGCAACTCCGCCCCCTTTGGCAGTTCTTTCTTGATGGAAAATGTTGTAGTTGGGGATGGAAATGCCCACATTTTTGGTGGTCTTCCTAAGCTAGGATTCAGACACGGCTAGGACATCAGGGTTGGCGGAGTGTGCTAAAGCAGTGAATAAAACACATTTAGGGAGAAGGCTTCTGACATTAACATGCATGAAACCAAGGCTTTTACTGTTACAGAAGTCAACAAATGAGAGTGCCTGGGGAATAGGTGTGATGCTGGGGGCTATAGGGCCTGGGAAAACCACTACATCACCAGAGGAACAGAGGAGGAATAGGATAAGTGTACGGATAAAGGCTATAAGAACTGGTCGTCTAGTGTGTTGGGAACAGAGAATAAAAAGGTCAGATTTCTGGGCATGGTAGAAAAGATTCAGGGCATAATGTACAAACAAAGGTATGGTAGGATGTGAGTACAATGGGGGTAAACCTAGGCATTGAGTGACGATGAAAGAGCTTGCATCTCTGGAGACACCAGCTAAGCCAGGTGAGGTCTCCCCATGTGTGGGGTGTGTGACAAAAGAGCATTCTTAGGCATGTTGAGCTGGACTAGGGGCTCTACAGTGAGATAAAACAATAACTAACCGAAACAGCAGAAGACAAGGCATATTGACATTAGAGAGAGGCATGTGTAGCCAAGTGATCATAGGGTCCAATGAGCAGCAATAGATGAGTCCGGGAGCCGCTCGGTAGTCGCTACTATGCTAGGCGAGCGGGAGGCATGGCGTTCAGAAAGCTAGCAGGCTGGGGCTAGCAGATGGGTCTTCGGTGACAACGCAACAGAAAAGCCTTTTGAAACCACATCGGACGATTACGTCGGCAGACCAGTCGTGATGGATCGGCGAGGCTCCGTGCCGGCAATAAAGAGTCCAGGCCAATTGGCAAAAGAGGTATTGTAGCCCACGAATTAGCGGGTATACCTCTTCGGCTAGCCGGGAGATGGGCCTCGCTCGAGGCTAGCTAAAGGCTAACTGGTGCTTGCTTCGGGACAGAGGCGTTAGCCAGCGGTGGCCACTTGGTTGCAGCTAGCTAGCTGCGATGATCCGGTGTAATGGCCCAGAGCTTGCGGCTGGAATCCGGTGATGTGGTGGAGAAAAGCAGTCTGATATCGGGCTGTGCAGACTGGCAGGTATTGACCAAGCTAAAGCTGGCTGTTGACCGATCTAAAGGTAAAGACCGCTAGCTGTGGCTAACAGTGACTATTTGCTAGTAGCTAGTTAGCTGGCTATCTCCTAATGGAGGTTCCAGTTATAACGTATAAAAATAGCAGAGCCGTACCATATTGGGTGGGGTGGGTTGCAGGAAAGTATATTTAGATCGTAGGTGGAAAGTGAGATCAAAATATATCCAGAAAAAAAACGATGAGACCGACTATTTACATGGGACAAGACGGCACAAGACAAACACACGTCCGACTGCTACACCATCTTGGATACTAAGTAGTCTAGTAGGGACCACATCCAAGGGGCAGGAGGAGGTCTTCATGTGAGCTACAGTATCAAAGAAGGGCTCAAAGGATATTTGCTCAAAGGAGCAAACGGAAGCAGTAGACTGTCTCAGAATAGTTGCCTTATCCATGTGCTGCTGTCTTGGCTCTGCCCCTTTGCCCTAGCAACTTTCACTTTCAAGTTAATATTTAACCTCCGATTACGGCAGGTTCACTCACCTGGCCACCTATTTGTTTATGCCTCTCCAGCCTGAAGATAAGACATTTCTGCAGAGGGAGAAGTGGCCAGCCATCAACACAGACCACGTGACACAAACACAGAGCAGGCTCTTTTACAGCCTATAGTGAGTAGCGACTGTAATGTGAAATTCGAGCGAAGTCCTGCCACCCAATCGTTGAAAACGTTGCAGCATCCCAGGCCAATTGAGAGAGTTTATTTTCTAAAAGCTGTTTCTTCACATGCTTGCAGCCTGGTGTCCACGCACTCATTTTGCTACAGTGGAGCTGTTGATTGCATGGCTTGGCTATGAGTCACCGTATTTTGACTTATTTGCTTTAGTGCAAGGGAGTGAAGCTAACGGGTTGTGAACAAGAGGAAATTATCTCCTGACCATGGTGCTTGTAAACAGTATCATGTAGAGACTAGAGAGCTGTAACTGTTTAGTAACTGTTCAGATATTGTTCACTGTGTAATCATTATTTTTCACTTTTCCCAAAAGTTTTCCTCATGTACCATTATTTAATGGGAAGTCAAATAAAATGATGGTTTGTCAGACTCAGGTCATCCACTTACAAATAAGCCTTTTAAAACTGCATCTCTTCATGATCTTTGACATTTATCATCAATGACTTACTCTGCTCAAGAGCTCATCTCGTGTTATTATTCATAAATAATTTGTATTAATTAATTCATAAATAAGCTTGTTTAGAAAAAGCACATACTTTTATCATTTTACATCTGAGTAATTTAGCAGACACTCTTATCCAGAGCGACTTACAGTAGTGAATGCATATATTTCATACATTTTTTTCCCCCCATACTGGTCCCCTGTGGGAATCGAACCCACAACCCTGGTGTTGCAAACACCATGCTCTACCAAAAGGTTTTAAAACGTGTACTTAAGGCATGCACACATAGACACATGCACAGACACACACTATCCCCTCACACACACATTAAACCCAACCAAATAAATGATTAGGTCTACTCTTGGTTGCCCTCAGACTGATCCAGTGCCTCGGAGGGCAGTATCCTCCTCAGGCAGGTTTAATATAACTGGATATGGGCAGTCAGAACAGACCACAACAGTAGAACCTAATTCCTCTAAGATTGAGGTTAAACACCTGGACCTGCAGGCCTAGCTATAACCACACAGCGCTTGGCTGTATGGAGGTCTCAGCTGGATGCTAGTTTACTGTGCCTAACGGTGGGATTGTGCCATTGGAGACTAAAAGGAGGTCTACTGCAACCTTTTTTCTTTGATTTATTAAGAGGCATAAAGCAGTACTTTCTGATTCAATTAAATCGTATTGGCCCCACTGAGTTTACTGCATGGTTGGTTGCACTGCACAGCAGTAAATAAAAATGCAGACGCTTCTATTAATATAATTTCACACCACAGTGGATTTTGAGGGGATGTTTTTTTGGGGGGGGGGGTCTTATATTTTAGAAGCGGAAGAACAGTAGGAGAAATAAAATATGACCAATGAATTAAACAGTGAACAGCACATTAAAACATGAATAAAGCACGTTGCATTTCCTTTAAAACAAAGAGATCCAGCCAGAGCACCCGGGTGATTTCTTGTGGCACAAATGTGCAATAGGTTTCCATTATGGCTTAGTGGCTGTCGGCTCATTAGTTCTATTCCCCACTGGGGTTGAGTGAGGCGTGACGTTGGGATTAAACCACTGAGGAATGCTATTGTCCCTCCACATTCAACAGCTGGAAAGGGGAAGAAAACTGTACATTTGAAAAGGACAGACCAATTAGTAAAAGGATAGAAGCGTGGTTATACGAGACGCTGGCTGGCTGGCGGAAAGCCAGGCATTAAGTCTCTTTTATCAATATGTACAGTAAGCCTTGAACTGCAGGCATTCTGCAAAGTCTACTGTGGTGACTTGGAAGCAATGGCTCAAGGTTGTTTGTTCTGCTTCATAATGATAATAACCAATATCAACTAAGGAGGGAAATTGCATGTGGTTTGCCAAACAGAATGTGCAATATCCCTAGGAGGAAAGTGTGGAGAGACTGGAAACACAACAAATTCCTTTATGTTGTAGCCTACAGAGGAGACACAGCATCATAACTATTAGGGATCAATTCTAAAAGAAAAAGAGGCATTGGAGACCCCAGAGTGCTTCTATAGAGGATCAACATTGATTCAACCCTAAACGTGTAAACAACTTTCTATTTCCTTCCAATGGCTCCCCTTCCTTCTACTTCCCTCAACCACTTCCAGATCTGTGACTCAAAGGGCATTTTTACAAAGAGGTTGACTGCTGAGGTCTCAGAATCTCCAGCTCTCACTTTTCACACAACGGCTTAAGCGTTTCCCTCCAGCTAGGAGCAGTGCTTTCTAACCAAGCATGGCTAACTTAAACAGAATCCACACATTCCACACTGTGTGTTCCACTCACTAGTCCCTTTCATTTTTATACAGTTAGCTGAGTGCACTCACATAGCCTACCTCCTCTTCCCTCACTGTCAGTCAACACAAATGATCAAATCAAATCAAATTTTATAAGTCACGTTTAAAAAATAAGAGATAAAAGTAACAAGTAATTAACGAGCAGCAGTCAGAAATAACAATATATACAGGGGGGTGCCGGTACAGAGTCAATGTGCGGAGGCACCGGTTAGTTGATGGAGTATGTACATGTAAGTAGAGTTAATTAAAGTGACTATGCATAGATGACAACAGAGAGTGGCAGTGGTGTGGAGAGGGGGGGGGGGGGTAACTAGATGTTCAGGAGTCTTATGGCTTGAGGATAGAAGCTGTTTAGCAGCCTCTGGGACCTAGACATGGCGCTCCGATACCGCTTGCCGTGTGGTAGCAGAGAGAACAGTCTATGACTAGGGTGGCTGGCTGGAGTCTTTGACAATTTTTAGGGCCTTCCTCTGACACCGCCTGGTATAGAGGTCCTGGATGGCAGGAAGCTTGGCCCCAGTGATGTACTGGGCCGTTCGCACTACCCTCTGTAGTGCCCTGCGGTTGGAGGCCGAGCAGTTGCCATACCAGGCAGTGATGCAACCAGTCAGGATGCTCTCGATGATGCAGCTGTAGAACCTTTTGAGGATCTGAGGACCCATGCCAAATATTTTCAGTCTCCTGAGGGGGAATAGGTTTTGTCGTGCCTGCTTCACGACTGTCATGGTGTGCTTGGACCATGTTAGTTTGTTGGTGATGTGGACACCAAGGAACTTGAAGCTCTCAACCTGCTCCACTGCAGCCTCCATCGATGAGAATGGGGGCGTGCTCGGCCCTCTTTTTCCTGTAGACCACAATCATCTCCTTTGTCTTGATCACGTTGAGAGAGAGGTTGTTGTCCTGGCACCACACGGCCAGGTCTCTGACCTCCTCACTATAGGCTGTCTCGTTGTTGTCGGTGATCAGGCCTACCACTGCTGTGCCATTGGCAAATTTAATGATGGTGTTGGAGTCGTTTCTGGCTGTTCAGTCATGAGTGAACAGGGAGAACAGGAGGGGGCTGAGCACGCACCCCTGAGGGGTGCCTGTGTTGAGGATCAGCATATACAAGCTAGATTTCTGATGCTATGTATTGGCCAATAAGAGGCTTTGAAGCCGCCGGTCGGCCATATTGGCACTCCCCAGAAGAAGAACGGTGTAGCTGCATCCCAATATGGCGACCAGAGTATCAGCGAGTGGGTGTGTCGAAAGGATAGTAGTGGGTGTGTGTGGAAAGGAGTGGGTGTGTCGAAAAAGCTCTGCTATAGGTTAGATGGTTTTGATTGAGCAGTTTTTTTCCATCCGTTTCTTACCTTGCAACTACCTTACATTGAGCTACCGTACTGCGAGAGTTTGGACTTCTGTTTTTAAGACAGAGGATGAGTCTGAGTCGTATTTCACTGTTAGTTTTACACAAATCATTTTAAATGTTCAGTTGTAAAACTGACCATTGTTAATTTTTTTATAAAAGTACTGATGATGGGTGTACTGTTGCTTCATGCGTTGTATGCGTGCGCTTACTGCGACTGTCACCCTTATATTGGCTACTAGGTAGCTACTTCCCACGCTGTTGCCAGACAGTAGTGCTTGTCAAGCAGGAGCAAAAGGCACTGTGTCCCGGTGTTGTTGCTGTACATGCCCTCCCCATTGAGTAGTAGATAGTATGTACAGTGAATTCGGAAAGTATTCAGACCCCTTGAAAAATTTTAACGTTACAGCATTATTCGGAAAATTGATTAAATAAAAACAAATTCTCATCAATCTACACACAATATACAAATGATATACGATCATGACCATCCTACTAACAGGACATTAAAAACTGTAATATCTTATGTTTCACAGAGTCGTGGTTGAATGACGACACGGATAATATGTCTATTTGTCAATAACAGCTGGTGCCTAATGTCTAATATTAAAGAAGTCTCGAGGTATTGCTCGCTTGAGGTAGAGTACCTTATGATAAGCTGTAGACCACACTATCTTCCAAGAGAGTTCTCATCTATATTATCCGTAGCCGTCTATTTACCACCACAAACCGATGCTGGCACTAAGACCGCACTCAACCAGCTGTATAAGGTCATAAGCAAACAAGAAAATGCTCATCCAAAAGCGGCGCTCCTGGTGGCTGGGGACTTTAATGCAGGCAAACATAAATCTATTTTACCTAATTTCTACCAGCATGTCAAATGTGCGACCAGAGGGGAAAAAAACTCTAGACCACCTTTACTCCACACACAGAGACGCGCAAGCTCTCCCTAGCCCTCCATTTGGCAAATCTGACCATAATTGTATCGTCCTGATTCCTGCTTACAAACAAAAAACTAAAGCAGGAAGTACCAGTGACTGTTTTGATAGCACAGACTGGATATGTTCCGGGATTCATCCAATGGCATTGAGGAGTATACCACCTCAGTGATCGGCTTCATCAATAAGTGCATCGACGACGTTGTCCCCACAGTGACCATACGTACATAACCCAACCAGAAGCCATGGATTACAGGCAACATCCGTATCGAGCTAAAGGCTAGAGCTGCCGCTTTCAAGGAGCGGGTGTCACATCCTGACCAGCATAGGGAGCAATTGGATTAGTTTTGGTCAGGATGTGGCAGGGTTTTTGTGTGTGTGAATGGTTGTGTTGGTGATTAGGATTCCCAATTGAAGGCAGGTGTGTTGAGTTGCCTTTGATTGGGAGTCCTATATAGGAGTGTGTGTTTTTCTTTGGGGTTGTGGGTAATTGTTTCTGTTCAGTGTGTTATGCTGTCAGTACTGTTGAGCTGTCGGTATTTTCTTGTTTTGTAGTGTTCCAGTGATCTTTTTTTGAATTAAATGATGCTGAACACTAACTCTGCTGCATTTTGGTCCATTTCTGAAGACAGCTGTGACAGCGGGACACTAATCCAGACGTTTATAAGAAATCCCGCTATGCCCTCAGATGAACCATCAAACAGGTAAAGAGTTAATACAGGATTAAGACTGAATCATACTACACCAGCTCTGACACTCGTCGGATGTGGCAGGGCTTGAAAACTATTACGGACTACAAAGGGAAAGCCAGAAACTCGCTTCGAGGCAAGCAACAATGAAGCATGCATGAAAGCATCAGCTATTCCAGATGACTGTGTGATAACGCTCTCAGTAGCAAGACCTTTAAACAGGTCAACATTCATAAAGCCGCAGGGCCAAACGGATTACCAGGACGTTTACTCAAAGCATGCATGGACCACCTGGCAAGTATCTTCATTGACATTTACAACCACTCCCTGACCAAGTCTGTAATACCTACATGTTTCAAGCAGACCACCATAGTCCCCCAAGGAAGTGAAGGTAACCTGCTTAAATGATTACCGCCTCATAGCACTCACGTCGGTAGCCATGAAGTGCTTTAAAAGGCTGGTCATGGCTCACGTCATAGCATCATCCCGGATACCCTAGACCAGGGCTGCCCACCCTCTTCCTGGAGATCTACTGTCCTGTTGGTTTTCAGTCCAACCCTAATTTAGCATATCTGATTCAGCTAGTTAAGGTCTTGTTGAGCAGCTAATTAGTAGAATCAGGTGTGTTAAATTAGGGTTGGACTTACCGCCCCAACAGATCCACAGATGACTCAATCTCAATCGCACTCCACACTGCCCTTTCCCACCTGGACAAAAGGAACACCTATGTGAGCACCTCCCTCTGCAACTGGATCCTGGACTTCCTGACGGGCCGCCCCCCAGGTGGTAAGGGTAGGCAACAACACTTCTGCCACGCTGATACTCAACACTGGGGCCCCTCAGGGGTGCATGCTTAGTCCCCTCCTGTACTCCCTGTTCACCCATGACTGTGTTTCCAAACATGACTCCAACGCCATCATCAAGTTTTCTGACGACACAACAGTGGTAGGCCTGATTACAGACAACGATGAGACAGCCTATAGAGAGGAGGTCAGAGACCTGGCAGTGTGGTGTCAGGACAAAAAACTCTCCCTCAATGTGAGCAAGACAAAGGAGCTGATCGTGGACTGTAGGAAAAGGTGGGCCGAACAGGCCCCCATTAACATCAACAGGGCTGTAGTCGTTCCCTCTTTGCTTCCTCCAGTTCCGCCTTCGGGCGCCGGTACTCCCCAGCCTGGCTCCATGGACCCTTGCCATCGAGGATCTCCTCCCACGTCCATGACTCCAAATACTTCTCCTGCTGCTCCTTCTTCCGCTGCTTGGTCTTCTTCTGGTGGGTGGTTCTGTCACAAACGTCGTTAAGGACAGACCAAGGCGCAGCGAGTATAGTGCTCATTCTTACTTATTTATTTTAAGAGAGCACTTAAACAAAGAAAAAACAGACGACAGCAAGCAGTTCCATAAGGTTCACAGACTATAACGGAAAATAACCACTCACAAAACCCAAAGGAAAACAGGCTGCCTAAGTATGGCTTCCAATCAGAGACAACGAAAGACACCTGCCTCTGATTGGAAACCACACTCGGCCAAACCTGGAAAACGAAACATAGAAAATGAAAACTAGAACCAAAATCCCCTAGAACAAAAAACTCCAAAACACACAAAACGAACACCCCCTGCCACGCCCTGACCATACTACAATGACAAAAGACCCCTTTACTGGTCAGGACGTGACAGAATGACAGACTCTGATTACAAAGTTTGATGACAAAATCTGGCCACAAGGACTGCCGCGCCACCTTCCTGTTCAAGTGAGCACAGAACAACAAGGTGAGTCCAAACATGTCTTGTATGCTGCTGTATAAATTATGTAATATGCCAGGGAGATATGTGTACTGTAGCTATGAAAGTAATACTAAGTGTATTTTGTGTATTAAGCTGTTAGAAGCCCATGTTCTGAATTTTGGCGCTGTACATAAAGAGCTGAACAAATAGTTATATTAACTATGTCCTTCCTAGCTCGCTCATTATTGTCTTCATCGAAATTACGGATTGCGTCTTATCCACTCGTCGTCCCCTTATGCCATAGTTTGTACATCTCAATTGTCAGTAGAAACTACATTTGTTTAAGCAAGTCAGCCATATCAGTTATGTTTTTTATAAAGGCAGTAAATGAGGCTGAATGAATTGTTTCACTGGCAGACGAGGCACAGCTGATAGCCAGATGTAGCGGTGGTAAAGACTCCATGGTGCTGAAAGGAAGGTTCTGCTGTTGGGACAGCTTTATGTAGGCCCTGATAGTTCATGGGCACCGTTTGTCACCGTTATAGTGCAATTAATGTATTGTGTAGTGTTGTGTTGTGTAGTGGCTTTGAGGGCATGCATCTAAAAAAATGTGGAGGAGTTTTCCCACCCAAGATTTACATGCTAAAATTGCCACTGTACCGATCCTGTAGGTACATGCTCGATAACATTCGCAGAGTACGACCCTGCCTTACACAGGAAGCGGCGCAGGTCCTAATCCAGGCACTTGTCATCTCCCGTCTGGATTACTGCAACTCGCTGTTGGCGGGGCTCCCTGCCTGTGCCATTAAACCCCTACAACTCATCCAGAACACCGCAGCCCGTCTGGTGTTCAACCTTCCCAAGTTCTCTCACGTCACCCCGCTCCTCCGCACACTCCACTGGCTTCCAGTTGAAGCTCGCATCTGCTACAAGACCATGGTGCTTGCCTACGGAGCTGTGAGGGGAACGGCACCTCCGTACCTTCAGGCTCTGATCAGTCCCTACACCCAAAGAAAGGCCCTGCGTTCATTCACCTCTGGCCTGCTCGCCTCCCTACCTCTGCGGAAGCACAGTTCCCGCTCAGCCAAGTCAAAACTGTTCGCTGCTCTGGCACCCTAATGGTGGAACAATCTCCCTCACGACGCCAGGACAGCGGAGTCAATCACCACCTTCCGGAGACACCTGAAGCCCCACCTCTTTAAGGAATACCTGGGATAGGATAAAGTAATCCTTCTAACCCCTCCCAAAAAAGATATAGATGTACTATTGTAAAGTGGTTGTTCCACTAGATATCATAAGGTGAATGCACCAATTTGTAAGTCGCTCTGGATAAGAGCGTCTGCTAAATGACGTAAATGTAAATGTAATCCCTACGGTGAAGCATGGTGGTGGCAGCATCATGCTATGCTGTGGGGATGTTTTGAGAGGCAGGGACAGGGAGAGTAGTCAAGATCGAGGGAAAGATTAACGGAGCAAAGTACAGAGAGATCCTTGATGAAAACCTGCTACAGAGCACTTAGGACCTCAGACTGGGGTGGAGGTTCTCCTTCCAACAGCACTCACAAACAAACATGGGGGATCAGAGGGTTAAATAATGAACAAGTAATTGGGGGAATGAAACCAGGTGTGTAAGACAAGGACAAAACAAATGGAAAATGAAAAGTGGATTGGCGATGTCTATAAGGCCGGTGACATCGACCGCCGAACGCCGCCTGAACAAAGAGAGGGTCCGACTTCGGCGGAAGTCGTGACACTCTGGAGAGAACTGAAAAAAGCTGTGCAGAAACTCTCCCCATCCAGCCCGACAGAGCTTGAGAGGATCTGCAGAAAAGAATGGGAGAAACTCCCCAAATACAGGTGTGCCAAGCTTCTAGCTTCATACCCAACAAGACTTGAGTCGGTTTCACCACAGCGCTTGAAAGTTTTGAGGACTGCACTTAAATAACCTCTTACATCTAGACGTTCCGCTAGCGGAACACCGCTCCAATATCCAATGATAGGGCGTGGTGCGAATGACAAATTCCTCGAAATTCCTCGAAAATCCGAAAACTTCAATTTTTCAAACATATGACTATTTTATACCATTTTAAAGACAAGACTCTCCTTTATCTAACCACACTGTCCGATTTCAAAAAGGCTTTACAACGAAAGCAAAACATTAGATTATGTCAGGAGAGTATCCAGCCAGAAATAATCAGACACCCATTTTTCAAGCTAGCATATAATGTCACAAAAACCAAAACCACAGCTAAATGCAGCACTAACCTTTGATGATCTTCATCAGATGACACTCCTAGGACATTATGTTATACAATACATGCATGTTTTGTTCAATCAAGTTCATATTTATATCAAAAACCAGCTTTTTACATTAGCATGTGACGTTCAGAACTAGCATTCCCACCGAACACTTCCGGTGAATTTACTAAATTACTCACGATTAAACGTTCACAAAAAACATAACAATTATTTTAAGAATTATAGATACAGAACTCCTTTATGCAATCGCGGTGTCCGATTTTAAAATAGCTTTTCGGTGAAAGCACATTTTGCAATATTCTGAGTAGATTGCCCGGCCATCACAGGCTAGCTATTTTGACACCCACCAAGTTTGGTACTCACCAAACTCAGATTTACTATAAGAAAAATTGGATTACCTTTGCTGTTCTTCGTCAGAATGCACTCCCAGGACTTCTACTTCAACAACAAATGTTGGTTTGGTTCCAAATAATCCATAGTTATATCCAAATAGCGGCGTTTTGTTCGTGCGGTCAAGACACTATCCGAAGGGTAACGAAGGGTGATGCGCCGGCGCATATCGTGACAAAAAAATTCTAAATATTCCATTACCGTACTTCGAAGCACGTCAAACGCTGTTTAAAATCTATTTTTAGGCTTTTTTACTCGTAATATAACAATAATATTCCGACCGGGAGACGTCGTTTTTGTTCAAAGACTGAAAATGTAAAATGGACTCTTCACGTGCACGCGTGCACCCGTCTCATTGTTCTCAGATCGACCACTATCCAAATGCGCTACTGTTTTTCAGCCAGAGACTGCAGAGTCATCATTCAATGTTCTGGTGCCTTCTGAGAGCCTATGGGAGCCTTAGAAAGTGTCACGTTGCAGCAGAGATCCTCTGTTTTCAATAAAGAGGCTAAAGAAGGCCAAGAAATGGTCAGAGAGGGCACTTCCTGTTTGGAATCTTCTCAGGTTTTGGCCTGCCATATGAGTTCTGTTATACTCACAGACACCATTCAAACAGTTTTAGAACCTTTAGGGTGTTTTCTATCCAAATCAAACAATTATATGCATATTCTAGTTTCTGGGCAGGAGTAATAAACAGATTAAATCGGGTACGTTTTTTATCCGGCCGTAAAAATACTGCCCCCTATCCATAACAGGATAAACTTTCAAAGTTCTTGAAATTTTCCGGATTGACTAACCTTCATGTCTTAAAAAAATGATGGATTGTCGTTTCTCTTTGCTTATTTGAGCTGTTCTTGCCATAATATGGACTCTGCCATTTACCAAATAGGGCTATCTTGTGTATACCACCCTTATCTTGTCACAACACAACTGATTGGCTGAAACGCATTAAGGAAAGAAATTCCACAAATTAACTTTTAACAAGGCACACCTTGTTGGGCTCCCGAGTGGCGCAGCAGTCTAAGGCACTGCATCTCAGTGCAAGAGGTGTCACTGCAGTTCCTGGTTCAAATCCAGACTGCATCACATCCAGCTGTGATTGGGAGTCCCATAGGGCAGTGCACAATTGGCCCAGCATTGTCTGGGTTTGGCTGGGGTAGGTTGTCTTTGTAAATAAGAATTTGTTCTTAACTGACTTGCCTAGTTAAATAAAGGTAAAATAAAACATCTGTTAATTGAAATGCATTCCAGGTGACTACCTCATGAAGCTGGTTGAGAGAATGCCAAGAGTGTGCAAAGCTGTCAAGGCAAAGCGTGGTGACTTTGAAGTGTAACACTTTTTTTGGTTACTACATGATTCCAAATGTGTTATTTCATAGTTTTGATCTCTTGATTATTATTCTACAATGTAGAAAATAGTAAAACATTAAGAAAAACCCATGTATCTACCAACGGCGATACCTAGTAGGAAGCACTTCAAGTCGGCAGGCACAACACCGGAGCACTGGTCGCCGGCTTACTATCCACTCGTAGTGCAGCCCAATCAGCTACGCAAAACGATCTTGAGAAGCAACAAATCTGCCCAATTAGCTGATACGCTTTCCATACACCCACTCCTTTTGACACACCCAATGGTTTATACTCCGGTCGCCATATTGGGCTGCAGCTACTTGAAAAGAAGCAGTCCTCCATAGGAATGAATGGAATTCTACAGTATTTTAATTAAATGTTCCAAGGACAAAATTACATGTATTTAATTTTTAAAAATTGTAGTTGGGGAGAGTAACATTCGAACTTAAAAAATATATATACTTTAAGGAAAAGGTTATTCTATATTTTGTCATTTATTTGTATGTTTAGCTCACATAATATAATTTGAAAGCATACATTAAGGTGTCTGTAATAGAATAAACATGGAAAAATAGGCATTTCTATGCATTTCTATAGCTTCCCAAAATAGTTTTAAAAATGGTGGGGAGAGTGCCAAGATGGAGGCGTGGTGGCCTCAAAATTAGCCCACCCTGTCAAAGTATATTTAAGTCATTGATCAACACTGGTTTCCACTCTGGTTTTCACTCTGTCTGACATGACAAGATGAAAAAAGTCAGTCATTATATAAGTCTACCTTACACCCAAAAACATTAGATGGTAAGAATTGTTATCATACAAGTAGCAGGGTTCTGAATTACATTTTTATTACTATATCATAAAGAGTCCAAAATTAAGCTGTATCTGCACCAAAGCAAATTGTAAGGTGATTTGCATACACCGGTATCATTGCCTTTTCATATGCATGAGCCACCTTCACTTATTAAGTACTGACATAGGCCTACTTATCTGCAAATGATAGATGTTTACAATCATGCATTGCTAACTTGCCTCCAGTGTGGCACTGATAATCGGCAGGCAGATCCCTGTGCAGTCAGTCACTTTAAAGCGGCAATCAGCAATTGAAACAATAACAAAGCGTCTTCCCCACCGCTATTTGCGGCAGGTAGCCTAGTGGTTAAGAGTGTTGGGCCAGTAACAGAAAGGTCACTGGTTCGATATCCCTGAGCCAGCAAGGTTATGCCCTTGAGAAAGGCAGTTAACCCCCAACAACAACTACACCCTAGGACCTAGGTGCTGAGGATGTTGATTAAGGCAGCCCCCTCACCTCTCTGATTCAAAGGGGTTGGGTTAAATGCGGAAGACATATTTCGGTTGAATGCTTTCACTTGTGCAGCTGACTAGGTATCCCCTTTCCCTGGTTCTGTAAAAAGTGGCAGGTTGGGTCTGGAGAAATTGAACCACTCTCAAATTCAAAGACAGAGCTATGGATGCAAGGACTGACCATCAATGATATCAACATGACAGTTTTAATCATTTTTTGAAGATATACATTGTTTGTTTACATTTGCTTTGTTTACAAACATTGGAGTAAAAAAGCTTATAGTTTGGCTTCTGATAAAGTATGTCAGTTCAACTAAGCTCATGAGGCATTTATAAGCTAGGCTATATTCTTCAAGAACCAATGTACATATCATTAAGTTATAAGTACAAAAATGGATGTAGCAACTGCTGATTGCCCCTTTAAGAGCCAAGCATATAAACTGGATCACTTCTATACAAGGCCCTCCCCTGCCCTCCCTTCGGCAAATCCGACCACGACTTTTGCTCCTACCGTCCTATAGGCAGAAACTCAAACAGGATGTACCCGTGGCAAGAAGCATTCAATGCTGGTCTGACGAATCGGAATCCACACTTCATGATAGTTTTGATCACACGGACTGGGAAATGTTACAGCCAGCCTCAGAGAATAACATCGATTTATATGCTGATTCAGTGAGTGAGTTTATAAGGAAGTACATTGGAGATGTTGTACACAATGTGACTATTAAAACCTACCCTAACCAGAAACCGTGGATAGATGGCGGCATTCGCGCAGAACTGAAAGTGCCCCAAGAAGGCAAAAATATCTGAACTAAATTACTATCGCCCCGTAGCACTCACTTCTGTCATCATGAAGTGCTTTGAGAGACTAGTCAAGGATCATATCACCTCCATCTTACCTGCCACCCTAGACCCACTTCAGTTTGCATACCGCCCCAACAGGTCCACATCACACTGCACACTTCCCTATCTGCCATCTGGACAAGAGGAATACCTATGTAAGAATGTTGTTCATTGACAACAGCTCAGCATTCAACACCATAATACCCTCCAAGCTCATCATTAAGCTTGAGGCCCTGGGTCTCAACCCCGCTCTGTGCAATTGTGTCCTGGACTTTCTGACGGGCCGTCCCCAGGTGGTGAAGGTGGGAAACAACATCTCCACCTCGCTGATCCTCAACACTGGGTCCCCACAAGGGTGCGTGCTCAGCCCCCTCCTGTACTCATTGTTCACCCATGACTGCATGGCCATGCAAGCCTCCAACTCAATCATCAAGTTTGCAGACGACACAACAGTAGTGGGCTTGATTACCAACAACAACAAGACGGCCTACAGGGAGGAGGTGAAGGCACTCAGAGTGTGGGGTCAGGAAAACAACCTCTCACTCAACGTCAATAAAACAAAGGAGATGATCGTGGACTTCAGGAAACAGCAGAGGGAGCACCCCCCTATCCACATCGACGAGACAGCATTGGAGAAGGTGGAAAGTTCCTTGGCGTACACATCACGGACAAACTGAAATGGTCCACCCACACAGACAGTGTGGTGAAGAAGGCGCAACAGCGCCTCTTCAACCTCAAGAGGCTGAAGAAATTTGGCTTGTCACCTAAAACCCTCACAAACTTTTACAGATGCACAATTGAGAGCATCCTGTCGGGCTGTATCACCGCCTGGTACGGCAGCTGCACCGCCCTCAAACGCAAGGCTCTCCAGAGGGTGGTGCGGTCTGCACAACGCATCACCGGGGGCAAACTACTTGCCCTCCAGGACACCTACAGCACCCGATGCCACAGGAAGGCCAAAAAGATCATCAAGGACAACAACCACCCGAGACACTGCCTGTTCATCCCGCTATCATCCAGAAGGCAAGGTCAGTACAGGTGCATCAAAGCTGGGACCGAGAGACTGAACAACAGCTTCGATCTCAAGGCCATCAGACTGTTAAACAGCCATCACTAACACAGAGAGGCTGCTGCCTACACACAGACCAGAAATCATTAGCCACTTTAATAATGTTTACATATCTTACATTACTCATCTCATATGTATATACTGTATTTTATATAATCTATTGCATCTTGTCTATGCCACTCGGTCATCGCTCATCCATATATTTATATGTACATATTCTTATTCCATCCCTTTAGATTTATGTGTATTAGGTAGTTGTTGTGGAATTGTTAGATTACTTGTTAGATATTACTGCACTGTCGGAACTTGAAGCACAAGCATTTCGCTACAGCCGCATTAACATCTGCTAACCATGTGTACGTACGTGACCAATACAATTTGATTTGTACCACAGGAGGTTGGTGGCACCTTAATTGGGGAGGACGGGCTCGTGGTAATGACTGAAGCCGAATCATGGGAATGGTATCAAATATATCAAACACATGGTTTTCATGTGTTTGATGCCATTCCATTTGCTCCATTCCAGCCATTATTATGAGCTGTCCTCCACTCAGCAGCCGCATGTGTTTTGTACCTTCAGGAGAAGCAACAGGATATGTTTTTGTGTACAGCAGTGGGCATAGTCAGGTTTGAGGCAAAAACAGTACATTGGTTGAGGTGATCAGGTTTGTTTACAGAGCACTGAGCAGGAGTTTGGCTGATCAAAACATCGGTGACAACCGCTAGGAGCAGGGCGCACGTACCACACGCCTGCAGAGGCGTTTGGATATTCATAAAACATGGAACCAGCAAAGGCTCCAAAAACAGTGGATTGATTCCACTGTTCCAACTGTATTCATGTGTCTCTCAACATGTCAGAAATGTTAAATACTGATATAAACGCTTATTAATTCAAATGAAATCTACACTATTAAAGTGTTGTATTCTGTATACTTATAGCCTACCTAAACAGAGCATCTCATTGTCATTCTTAACATTAGGATTCAGGAAAGTTGATTCTGTAATTGTAATTATGAAGGTTGATAAACTCGTATCCTAATTATATAGTTTTATGAATTGGTACATGTATAGATCCTGACCAGTTTTAGGAGTTAATAGATAGCCTAATAATCTGGCCATTTGGTAATTTTCTCACCTCTTTGCGCAAAATCGGGGGACAGCATCTATGCATGTTGAACTTTCCAAAGCTGTGAAAAGTGAGTTCATGTTTTCCCACTCTTGCCTTAAACAGAAATAGCTGCAATGAGGTAATGTGCCTCGATGTTTCTGCTCTGAACGCGGGAGGCGTTTGGTGCGGGAGGGTGGCGAAGGCTCTGCTCCACATTTTTTGCGATCCTGAATCCAGACTTTCGTCTCGTCAGATTCAAGATTTGGCTCGCTCCGCCCATGACTGGTTGTATAGTATATCAGCACTGGGCGAGGGCGCTTGAAACAGTTTATTTTTTATTTTTTTCTGAGCTTAGGTTGAAAGTACGCTATCTTGGTTTTCAGAATGCACAGTGTTCACTGAGTTGGGACTACATATCGTATAAACTGGACTGATCTAGTTACTCGTGTTGTGCTGACAGCGGAACCACATCCAAGGGATCCAGTCAAGGAGGTAAAGAGCAAGTTTTGTGTATGGACAACAGCCTAGGAGTGACCTGCGGGAAATTTATACACTGAAAAAAAAGTAATTACAATATCACGGAGACATTTGATACAACCTTGCAGCTTTGTTATTTTTGTGAACCAGTCTGCAGTTACATTGTATACATAGTGTCTAATATTAATATTTTGCATGGGAAGTATGCTTCTAAATACTTTGTAATTTGTTCATTTGAAGGCTTTAACAGCAAAACTATTTACTGGGTGATAATCCTTTCCACTTTCATTGTGCGTAAATTATTGGATAAGCTAATGATGTTTGTCTTATCATGTCGATGCAAATGTAATTTTGTTTTTTAATTTGTGACAGCTTGGGGAATGGTAGACCGCATGATGGCAATGAACCATGGACGATTCCCTGAAGCTATTAATGGTCTCCACCATCACCACCCAGCACGCAGAATGGGCATGGGGCAGTTCTCGAACCCACTACACCATCAGCAGCAGCAGCAACAGCAGCATGGCTACACTACTGGTATTATGGGAGATCATTTGCACTACGGAGGGGGAAATGTAACATCTAACCACGGAATTAGACATTCTGTGGGGTCGGGGAATGTAAATGTAAACGCTGGACACCCAAACGGCAACATGCCTCCCGGTGCGCGCTATAGCTCTCAGTTTGTGGGACCCACCGCCGCCGTCCCCACTCAAGGACAGCTCGCGGCAAGCATGCAGTTACAAAAGCTCAACACGCAGTACTACAGCCACCATACACATCCCTCTCACCATCATTATATGCATGAGTTGCATCCTGCGAATCATCAACTTAACGGGACAGGACAACAGTTCAGAGATGGCAACGCGAAACACAGCACGTCCAGTTTGCCTCCACAGGCGCACCATTTGCCTGCTGCAATACTGCCCCCCAACGTCATTGACACGGACTTTATTGATGAGGAGGTCTTGATGTCTCTGGTCATTGAGATGGGGCTGGACCGAATAAAGGAGCTACCTGAGCTGTGGTTAGGACAGAACGAGTTTGATTTCATGACAGACTTTGTATGTAAGCAACAGCCAAGCCGAGTGAGTTGTTAAATCTCTGCAAGTGGACTTATACAGTCATCTACTCAAACAGACTTTAAAGCATTCCTGTTTGTCTCTTAAACTCAAGCATTCGAGAGAGATCTGCAATATACCAATGGAGAACCATTCAAACATGTAGGCTATTCTAGATAAATTCCACTAATATTTGGGGGGGGGGGGTAATACTGCACTGGAGACATCATGGAAATGAGTTTGTTTGAGTACGAATGCACTACAATCTCAATCAAGTCTGTCAGAAGGAAAATCTTCAAATCCATGAAATGCATCATTAATTAATTTAACAACTGAACATGGGAAATCAAGAAAACCTACCTGAGTAGCGCTGTCTGCTTATTTGAATAGTCCTCAAAGAAAATAGAGATGTACAATGGTGTGCTTGGTATATTTATTTTCCTGCCTCATTCAAACATTTTGGATGACAGAAAATGTTGAATTATTATGAATTGCAAATGAACCATATTCTAAATGATCTAAGTGGTTAAGAAACATGCTTCTAGACAAGTGCTGTGTCATTGTTCCCTACAATAATATACTGTACAATTTTGTGGCGATATACTTATCAGATATCTGTAATGTAAAATGATTTGTCTATCATGGAAGAGAACTGCAACTTGTTTTGTTTTTTATTCTCCCCTGCAAATGTCTTTCTAACATTGCTTGTATCCCAGCCAGGATGCGGTGTGAGTGAACTTGGCTGTCTCAGTTATTGTAAAGGTTAATTGTAGGAGAGATGTGGACCCTTCAATAACAGAGGGAGTGATGTGTTGAGGTGTGGGTATTGTCCACATGCTTAAATGGGACCTGTCTGGTAGAAAGAGTGAGACAAAATATTGTCTTTGGAAAAAGGATACTCCTCGCTTGAATACCCGGCCCCCTCCCCCCTGCTCTTTCCTTTGTGGACAATAAATGGTGTGGAATGTTATCAAGGTAGGGAGTATAATTTCACAAGACGTTTTCTTCCTCATCAGTTCTGAGAATTGACACCACTGTGCTTATTTAGTGTATGCGATACATGGCAATACTACTGTGTTGAAGCTTTCTAGGAAAGTTGGACAGTATTTTTGTAATTTATTCTATTTTAATTTGCAAACATGAATAAAGCAGCTGAAGTGCATTACTGACGTGAACTTGGCGTGATTGTGGGTGTTGGCATCCGTTCCATGTGTTTTCAATTTCTGGGGTTTGTTGTTGCATACTTTTGCATAGTGGCAGGACAAAAAACAACTATCCTTTTACATTCAGATTTCAGTTTGGTTCACATGGTTCCAAAGTTGTAGTTAGGGAAAGGGGGATACCTAGTCAGTTGTGCAACTGAATGCATTCAACTGAAATGTGTCTTCTGCATTTAACCGAACTCCTCTGAATCAGAAGTCCGGGGGGCTGCCTTAATCGACATCCACGTCATCGGCGCCCGGTTAGTGTTGTTGTGAGGAAATACTACACTCTTAGGTTCTAGATAGCACCTTTTTTTCTAAGAGTGTACTTCTGAGTCTAACCACTAATTATGCATACAGCCTAAAAATACCCAACAACCTAACAATTCTAGTACTTATTACATAGGTATTACAAAGAAGTCTAGTGTTTTGCATCTCTGTGATTGAAACTATGCATGCATAGAAATACAGTGCAATGAGAGTTTCACTTTGTCCTTGAAACTAAGATAACACAGGTGTGTTATATTTACAATGATGCCACTGCAGATATTGGACAATGATCTAATGTGATACTGTTTTTAGTTATGCTTAATATGCCATGTGAGAAGGCACTGCCATTGAATGCTGATTACAAAAGGTCTGTATTTTTGTCAAGCTAGTTAATAAGTACACTCATATTGTTTTCGCCAAACTGTAAATAAGATTTAAATTTTTTGAAAGATTTAACACTTTCCTTGGATGACAATGAACTATGAAATGACATTTAGACTATTCAGCCCATAATACCTGCTTTTATGGATCCTTAATGGTGCAAGAGAGAGAGGAACCAAACACATACAGACATCCTCCAGTGATTTTTAAACGTTCACTGTTGAAAAGCGATATAAATACAGTAAAGCACACACACTACAGGGTAATATGTTTTGAGCAAAATGGTGTCTTTTAGACACAACTGCAAACTTCAAGGAGTAGGGCATTCAAGGAGTTGGTTTGATGGGAAGTGCTTGAGGAGCAACAGAGAACCCCCCCCCCCACTTGTGCTATGTCATGACTTACCTGGACCACCTATTGAGATGTGCCTTTTGTTAAGTAAATCAGGTGTTAAATGAGGTGAAAATGAGACTGGAGTGCCACTAGGAAGTACTCAATGAGATTATGGAATGAACCCTGAGATGTAACGCTGCAGGTGTCTAACCTTTACCATGCTAATGTTCGGTGGCTTCATCTGTTGAGCTCTCTCTCACTGTCTGACGAGACCTGAACCGATTCTCTGCTAAGGCAATTATAGTACTGACTGTTCACTCCTAATTTATGTATCTATTACAGGGAGTTAATTTGAAGAGAATTTTAAACACGGCTTAAATCAATAATTGAGACTAATAAAAGTGCAGAGAGATGAGTCCCAGGTGAGATTTTTACTGAATATTGAAGTGGAGACTCATTCATCCCAGAGGTATGCTACCCTGTATTGTCCTTGAGTTTTTTTTCGCCATTTCCAAATCAGTCATCCCTTTCATAACGAAGAAAGGATTAGATTCAGAGGACACACTTTTAAAAGAAGCTTGAATTGTTAGCAGAGAGAGACTGAAGAGTTGAAGGGTTATCAGTAAATTGCAATAATTCCTGAAATTGGTGTCACTGACTATAAAAAACTAAATTGACACATCAATACAGTAGGTTAGCAATAGAGACCCATGTCTTTGTGAAGTGTGCTGTGCAATCCCTTTAATTATACTTAACAAAAATATAAACGCAACATGCAACAATTTCAAAGATTTTACTGAGTTACAGTTCATTGAAGGAAATCAGTCAATTTAAATAAATTCATTAGGCCCTAATCTATGGATTTCACATGGGCGCAGCCATGGCTGGGCCTGGGAGGGCATAGGCCCACCAACTTGGGAGCAAGCCCCACCCACTGGGGAGCCAAGCCCAGCCAATCAGAGGGAGTTTTTCCCCACAAAAGGGCTTTATTACAAACAGAAATACTCCTCAGCAACCCCCCACCCCCACCCCCCTCCTTAGATGATCCTGCAGGTGAAGAAGCCGGATGTGGAGGTCCTGGGCTGGCCTGGTTACACATGACCTGTTGTTGTGAGGTCGGTTGGATGTACTGCCAATCCCGTTGGAAGCGGCTTATGGTTGAGAAATTAACATTAAATTATCTGGCAACAGCTTTGTTAGACATTCCTGCAGTCAGCATGCCAATTGCATGCTCGCTGAAAACTGTAGACATCTGTGGCATTGTGCTGTGTGACAAAACTGCACATTTTAGAGTGGCCTTTTATTGACCCCAGCACAAGGTGCACCTGTGTAATGATCATGCTGTTTAATCAGCTTCTTGATATGCCACGCCTGATAGGTGGATGGATTATCTTGGCAAAGGAGAAATGCTCACTAACAGGGATGTAAACAAATTTGTGCACAACATTTGAGAGAAATACGCTTTTTGTGCATATGGAACATTTCTGGGATCTTTTATTTCAGCTCATGAAACATGGGACCAACACTTTACAAGTTGCATTTATATTTTTGTTCAGTATACAGTGCATTCGGAAAGTATTCTGACCTCTTGACTTTTTCCACATTTTGTTACATTACAGCCTTATTCTAAAATTGATTAAATCGTTTTTAGCAAATGTATTACTAATAAAAAACTGAAATATTGCATTTACATAAGTATTCAGACCCTTTACTCAGTACTTTGTTGAAGCACCTTTGGCAGCAATTACAGCCTTGAGTCTTCTTGGGTAGGACGCTACAAGCTTGGCACACCTGTATTTGGGGAGTTTCTCCCATTCTTCTCTGCAGATCTGCTCAAGCTCTGTCAGGTTGGATGGGCAGCGTCGCTGCTCAGCTATTTTCAGTTCTCTCCAGAGATGTTCGATCAGGTTCAAGTCCGAGCTCTGGCTGGGCAACTCAAGGACATTCAGAGACTTGTCCCGAAGCCACTCCTGCATTGTCTTGGCTGTGTGCTTAGGGTTGTTGTGCTGTTGGAAGGTGAACATTTGCCCCAGTCTGAGGTGCTGAGCGCTCTGGAGCATGTTTTCATCAAGGATCTCTCTGTACTTTGCTCCGTTCATTTTTCTCTCAATGCTGACTCGTCTCCCCGTCCCTGCAGCTGAAAAATATCCCCAAAGCTTGATGCTGCCACCACCATTCTTTACCATAAGGATGGTTCCAGGTTTCCTCCAGACGTGACGCTTGGCATTCAGGACAAATAGTTCAATCTTGGTTTCATCAAACCAGAGAATCTTGTTTCTCATGGTCTGAGAGTCTTTAGGTGCCTTTTGGCAAACTCCAAGCGGGCTGTTATGTGCCTTTTACTGAGGAGTGGCTTCCGTCTGGCCACTCTATCATAAAGGTCTGATTGGTGGAGTGCTCCAGAGATGGTTGTCCTTCTGGAAGGTCCTCCCACCTCCACAGAGGAACTCTAGAGCTTTGTCAGAGTGACCTTTGGGTTCTTGGTCACCTCCCTGACCAAGGCCCTTCTCCCCTGATTGCTCAATTTGGCCGGGCGGCCTGCTCTAGGAAGAGTCTTGGTGGTTCCAAACTTCTTCCATTTAAGAATAATGGAGGCCACTGCGTTCTTGGGGACCTTCAATGCTGCAGACATTTTTTGGTATACTTCCCCAGATCTGTACCTCGACAAAAATCTTGTCTCGGAGCTCTACGGACAATTCCTTTGACCTCATGGCTTGGTTTTTGCTCTGACATGCACTGTCAACTGTGGGACCTTATATAGACAGGTGTGTGCCTTTCCAAATCATGTCCAATCAATTGAATTTACCACAGGTGTACTCTAATCAATTTGTAGAAACATCTGAAGAATGATCAGTGAAAACAGGATGCACCTGAGCTCAGTTTTGAGTCATGCACTGTATATTAATTTCACTCAGACAAAATTATATGCTCTATTGGCTCCCAACATTCCATATTTACCTCAATATACCTCAGCTTCAGCCCGAACATGATTCTTCATATAGACACAGAACTGTCTTATGGACAGTTGGCAGGGATGTATTACAGTGAAGAGGAGTATCATTATGCCAAAAACCATAGCCATTGCTCTGGTGGTCAGTCTGTGTGCCATTAACACCTTGTTGAGTGTGCAAACAAGCCCTGATTTGTATGTTTACAGTTTCTAGAAGAAGGAATACAATTACCTGTCCTTAAAAAAGGCTAAATGCTTTGTGATGAATTCTGCTCACTGGTGTGCACAGTTTTTTGGTTAAAGACTTGATCCCCACCACTTAAAGAACCAATCTGTAATTTCAACACCCTAACCCTGCCACTGTTTGGAAACTGATGGATTATGCTGTAAAACTGTAACCATTCAGATTCACAGACAAAGCTATGGATGCAAGGACTGGCAGTCCAACAGATTTGACAAAAATGTGTACATGTATAGACAATCTTAGTGTTTATCTATGGTGTTCTGTGTTAAAGGATCACCAACTAAGACAAAGTATGAGACTCAAAAGAAGTATATAGGAAATTCACAACAATTTAAACTTAGGAGAAGGTGGAAAAAAGGTAGTTGAGTTGAAGCCCGCTGTGAATGAGATGGCAAACATCACAAATCTCCAGTCAGAATCCCTCGCTGCAGAAGATATGCAGGTGCCAGGTACAAATAGAATTAAAGGCAACCCAGAGGGATCTGCACTATCCAAGGTACTCTCTCTCACCTTGGGATGGAAAGAAGAAGAGGCATAGTGCTCCTCCTGAGCTTCTTCTTTCCATCCCAAGGTGAGAGAGAGTACCTTGGATAGTGCAGATCCCTCTGGGTTGCCTTTAATTCTATTTGTACCCAGCACCAGCAATATTTAATGTATTGTATCTCCACTGGTCTTAGATGTGGCAAATATGTACATGCTTTTTCATCTTTGGGGATGTTATACTGTGTTTCTCTCTTGATCAATGTCAATCTACATTCTGTTTCTGAGGCATCATGTTGGAGAGGAGTCACGTTGCAGAGGAGGTATACATTCAAAATACACATGTAGAACTGTGTAACAGGGCCACTTTCATCTTGCACATACAAGATACACTCCACTGACTTCCCTGACAGTGTATCTCTCCAACTTATCTTTCTTTAATGACATGTTCAGGTTCTCTCTCGAGTGTTAAAGCAGGAGAGTGTCTTGGTTCCCAATGAATCTGATATAAGAGGAGGTGGAGAGGAGCAGCTGTAATGCTGTCTCCTACATCCTATATTTAACACTCCAGAGAACCTGAACGTGTCATTAAAGAAAGATAAGTTGGAGAGATACACTGTCAGGGAAGTCAGTGGAGTGTATCTTGTATGTGGAAGATGAAAGTGGCCCTGTTACACAGTTCTACATGTGTATTTTGAAAGTATACCTCCTCTGCAACGTGACTCCTCTCCAACATGATGCCTCAGAAACAGAATGTAGATTGACATTGATCAAGAGAGAAACACAGTATAAAATCCCCAAAGATGAAAAAGCATGTACATATTTGCCACATCTAAGACCAGTGGAGATCCAATACATGAAATACCAGATCAAACATATAGTCAGCTTTCATGGTCGGATCATCTGATTGTTGGTCTACAGTATGTTTGATTTAAACAAGCAATTGCTTTCTGTCCCAACGTTTTTCTGAAATCATACCACAAAGCTTTCTTTGCACTTCACTTACAAATTCACTGCACATACTGCAGGACTCCAACTCAACTCCATGAAAAGGAAAGAGTCACCTTGGGTCAAATTAAAGCAATGCTTTAGATCTCTGTTGCTTATGTAACATGCACTCAGGGTATCCTACCTTTTATAACAGCTACTGCAGCACTGGAATATGAGTTGGCAAGAGCGGAGCAGGTCCACATTTGACTACGGAATGTTTGATTGTGCCAATTATACTGGTGCCTAGCGGTAAGTAATCTTATCATATAGTGTCAGTCAGAGCAAAGCAAAGATGAAAGGAACCTTCTGAAAAGTACATGGAAGACATAATAGATTTTGTTAATAAATAAATCAACCACAGATACTTAATAGTTTCTGGTCTATTACAGAGACTTTAGACATAAATAAATAACCTATAATATTTATTTATAGCACATTCATTTGTTTCTGGGCTCGCTATACGTTGAATCAGTTTAATATAACAAATGCCTTTGATCAATCTGACAGGAAGATGGTTAAGTGTGATGTTAAATCTATACTGAACAAAAATATAAACGCAACATGCAACAATTTCAATGATTTTACTGAGTTACAATTCATATAAGGAAATCAGTCAATTGAAATAAATATATTAGACCCTAATCTATGGACCGGGGAGCCAGGCCCACACAAGCAGAATTAGTTTTCCCCCACAAAAGAGCTTTATAACAGACAGAAATACTCCGCAATTTCATCAGCTGTTTGGGTGACTGGTCTCAGACAATCCCGCTGGTGAAGAAGCCGGAATCGGAGGTCCTGGTCTGCGGTTGTGAGGTCAGTGTCTAACGACATTAGAGGCAGCTTATGGTACAGAAATTAACATTCAATTCTCTGGCAACAGCTCTGGTGGACATTCCTGATGTCAGCATGCCAATTGCACGATCCCTCAAAACTTGAGACGTCTGTGGCATTGTGTTGTGTGACAAAACGGCACATTTTAAAGTGGCCGTTTATTGTTCCTAGTACAAGGTGCACCTGTGGAATGATCATGTTTAACAATATTGCTTCCATCCCTCTCCTCGCCCCTATCTGGGCTCAAACCAGGGACCCTCTGCACACATCAACAACTGCCTCCCACAAAGCATCGTTACCTATCGCTTACCTATCGCACCTGTTACACTCACCCCTTTTAACGTCCTCCTTTTCCGCAGCAACCAGTGATCCGGGTCAACAGCATCAATGTAACAGTTTTCTTCCATCCCTCTCCTCACCCCTACCTGGGCTCCTCTGCACACATCGACAACAGTCACCCTCGAAGCATCGTTACCTATCGCTCCACAAAAGCCACGGCCCTTGCAGAGCAAGGGAAACAACTACTTCAAGGTCTCAGAGCGAGTGATGTCACCGATTGAAACTCTATTAGCATGCACCTCGCTAACTAGTTAACCATTTCACACCGGTTACACATGCTGTTAATCAGCTATTTGATATTCCACCTCTGTCGGGTGGATGGATTATCTTGGCAAAGGAGAAATGCTCATTAACAGCGATGAAACAAATTTGTGCACAACATTTGAGAGAAATAAGCTTTTTTGTGCATATGGGCAATTTCTGGGATCTTTTATTTCAGCTTATGAAACATGGGACCAACACTTTACATATTGCGTTTATATTTTTGTTCAGTATAGCTAAAAAGCTACAACCAAGGTTAATTTGCTGTCTACCAATACATCTTACTCAGGATGGAACGGTCTCTGATTCTGTTGAACGTCTTCTTTTTGAGGTAGAGGACATTATAAACAATTGAGCTGCAAGCACTCATTGATATAATTAAGCCTTGAGTGCAATGTCAAAATCTCTTTCTCTCTCTCTCTCTCTCTCTCTCTCTGTGTAATAATTAGTGAGACATTTATAAAGGACTAAATCCATGGAGGACATTGAGAGTTATATTTCCCATTGTACAGACTGATGGCCTCCCTAAGATCAGTATTGCTGTAGCAATTATCTCGCATTAGCAAGTACATGTGAATGGTGGCTAGGTAGATTTTATGATGCTCTCTGCTGATGGCTACAGTGCATTCGGAAGGTATTCAGATCCTTCCACATTTTGTTACGTTACAGCCTTATTCTAAAATGGATGAAATCGTTTTTTGTCCCTCATCAATCTACACACTATACCCCATAATGACAAAGCAAAAACAGGTTTTTAGACATTTTTGCTAATAATACAAAAAATCTGAAATATGACATTTACATATGTACACTGCTCAAAAAAATAAAGGGAACACTTAAACAACACAAGTCAATCACACTTCTGTGAAATCAAACTGTCCACTTAGGAAGCAACACTGATTGACAATAAATTTCACATGCTGTTGAGCAAATGGAATAGACAACAGGTGGAAATTATAGGCAATTAGCAAAACACCCCCAATAAAGGAGTGGTTCTGCAGTGGTGACCACAGACCACTTCTCAGTTCCTATGCTTCCTGGCTGATGTTTTGGTCACTTTTGAATGCTGGCGGTGCTTTCACTCTAGTGGTAGCATGAGACAGAGTCTACAACCCACACAACTGGCTCAGGTAGTGCAGCTCATCCAGGATGGCACATCAATGCGAGCTGTGGCAAGAAGGTTTGCTGTGTCTGTCAGCGTAGTGTCCAGAGCATGGAGGCGCTACCAGGAGACAGGCCAGTACATCAGGAGACGTGGAGGAGGCCGTAGGAGGGCAACAACCCAGCAGCAGGACCGCTACCTCCGCCTTTGTGCAATGAGGAGCAGGAGAAGCACTGCCAGAGCCCTGCAAAATGACCTCCAGCAGGCCACAAATGTGCATGTGTCTGCTCAAACGGTCTGAAACAGACTCCATGAGGGTGGTATGAGGGCCCGACGTCAACAGGTGGGGGTTGTGCTTACAGCCCAACACCGTGCAGGACGTTTGGCATTTGCCAGAGAACACCAAGATTGTCAAATTCGCCACTGGCGCCCTGTGCTCTTCACAGATGAAGCAGGTTCACACTGAGCACGTGACAGACGTGACAGAGTCTGGAGACGCCGTGGAGAACGTTCTGCTGCCTGCAACATCCTCCAGCATGACCGGTTTGGCGGTGGGTCAGTCATGGTGTGGGGTGGCATTTCTTTGGGGGGCCGCACAGCCCTCCATGTGCTCGCCAGAGGTAGCCTGACTGCCATTAGGTACCGAGATGAGATCCTCAGACCCCTTGTGAGACCATATGCTGGTGCGGTTAGCCCTGGGCTCCTCCTAATGCAAGACAATGCTAGACCTCATGTGGCTGGAGTGTGTCAGCAGTTCCTGCAAGAGGAAGGCATTGATGCTATGGACTGGCCCGCCCGTTCCCCAGACCTGAATCCAATTGAGCACATCTGGGACATCATGTCTCGCTCCATCCACCAACACCACGTTGCACCACAGACTGTCCAGGAGTTGGCAGATGCTTTAGTCCAGGTCTGGGAGGAGATCCCTCAGGAGACCATCCGCCACCTCATCAGGAGCATGCCCAGGCGTTGTAGGGAGGTCATACAGGCACGTGGAGGCCACACACACTACCGAGCCTCATTTTGACTTGTTTTAAGGACATTACATCAAAGTTGGATCAGCCTGTAGTGTGGTTTTCCACTTTAATTTTGAGTGTGACTCCAAATCCAGACCTCCATGGGTTGATAAATTGGATTTCCATTGATTATTTTTGTGTGATTTTGTTGTCAGCACATTCAACTATGTAAAGAAAAAAGTATTTAATAAGATTATTTCATTCATTCAGATCTAGGATGTGTTATTTTAGTGTTCCCTTTATTTTTTTGAGCAGTATATTTGGACCCTTTACTCAGTACATTGTTGCAGCTTCTTTGGCAGCAATTACAGCCTTGAGTCTTCTTGGGTATGATGGAGGTGTCATAACTTTCCCTCCTAGGTGAGGATCAGAGAGAGCCTCCGCTCCACCACCAGAGAGGAAGGGGGGAAGTTGGCCAGTTTTATGACTGTTGTAAATACCTTGCAGGAACTCTCTCTCCCACTCTGCAGAAATGGAATTGAAAAATTCCTTTGTTACAACAGAGAGAGACTTTGCAGTACTGTAACATCAAAAGGTTGGACTTTGAGACAATATTCCCAACACAAAGAATGTGGGAATTGGTCAGGAGGGACTTAAAGAACAATTATGTCAGATCAGTTGTTGTTGTGTGATATCATTAACCTCTCTGGGCTAGGCGGGACGAATTCGTCCCACCTACGTAACAGCCACTTGCAGCCTGTGGCGCGATTTTCAAAACATTAAAAATCCTATTACTTCAATTTCTCAAACATATGACTATTTTACAGCTATTTAAAGACAAGACTCTCGTTAATCTAACCACACTGTCCAATTTCAAAAAGGCTTTACAACGAAAGCAAAACATTAGATTATGTCAGCAGAGTACCAAGCCAGAAATAATCAGACACCCATTTTTCAAGCCAGCATATAATGTCACCAAAACCCAGAAGACAGCTAAATGCAGCACTCACCTTTGATGATCTTCATCAGATGACAACCCTAGGACATTATGTTATACAATACATGCATGTTTTGTTCAATCAAGTTCATATTTATATCAAAAACCAGCTTTTTACATTAGCATGTGACGTTCAGAACTAGCATACCCCCCGCAAACTTCCGGGGAATTCGCTAACATTTTACTAAATTACTCACGATAAACGTTCACAAAAAGCATAACAATTATTTTAAGAATTATAGATACAGACCTCCTCTATGCACTCGATATGTCCGATTTTAAAATAGCTTTTTGGTGAAAGCACATTTTGCAATATTCTAAGTACATAGCCCAGGCATCACGGGCTCGCTATTTAGACACCCGGCAAGTTTAGCACTCACCATAATCATATTTACTATTATAAAAGTTTCATTACCTTTTGTTGTCTTCGTCAGAATGCACACCCAGGACTGCTACTTCAATAACAAATGTTGGTTTGGTCCAAAATAATCCATCGTTATATCCGAATAGCGGCGTTTTGTTCGTGCGTTCCAGACACTATCCGAAATGGTAAAGAAGTGTCGCGCGCATGGCGCAATTCGTGACAATAAAATTCGAAATATTCCATTACCGTACTTCGAAGCATGTCAACCGCTGTTTAAAATCAATTTTTACGCCATTTTTCTCGTAGAAAAGCGATAATATTCCGACAGGGAATCTCCTTTTCGGCAAACAGAGGAAAAAATCACAAAGGCGGGGGCGGTCGGGTCACGCGCATAAGCCCAGAGTCCCTTGATCGGCCACTTGAGAAAGGCGATAATGTGTTTCAGCCTGGGGCTGGAATGACGACATTCTGTTTTTTCCCGGGCTCTGAGCGCCTATGGACGACGTGGCAGAGATCCTTAGTAAAAGATAGAGATGGAAAAGAAGTTCAAGAAATGGTCAGACAGGCCACTTCCTGTAAAGGAATCTCTCAGGTTTTGACCTGCCATTTGAGTTCTGTTATACTCACAGACACCATTCAAACAGTTTTAGAAACTTTAGGGTATTTTCTATCCATATGTAATAAGTATATGCATATTCTAGTTACTGGGTAGGAGTGGTAACCAGATTAAATCGGGTATGTTTTTTATCCAGCCGTGTCAATACTGCCCCCTAGCCCTAACAGGTTAAGGACGGTATAACCAAATAACGGTAACTCTACAAATGTATACGTCCCAGTTATCAGATTTACATCTAAATGTTGTGGAACTTATATGATTAAATATGAAACTATTTGTGAGAAGATGAAATGTGATTTTAGCCTTCTAAATGAGTTAATTGTTTTTCATGTAAAGTTTTACCCAGTCAGTAAGCACGCACATGTGAGCACAGACCTTGTGGCAGCGTGATGGAACCGCCCTCCAAGGCAAGGGCATAAAAGGACCGCTAACAAAATGTACATTAGACCAGAGAACGTGAGGACCATCCACACGTAGAAATGGTTGGAATCTCTACAGACCAGTATACGGACGGTAAGCCGGATGTGTAAAATGGTTAGACTCTACATTAGACAAGTGTGCCCGACAGCGTGAGATGAAAGGTACGAATGGTTAGAAACTGAAACTTTCAACAGAGAAGAAGAAAATCTCTACCAGAAAAGACAGCGTGAAGAGATGGCTACACTGCTGAGAAATGGTTTAAAACTAAAGACCAGTCGAACTACAACGCGAGCTGGATATGGCAAAATGGTTTGAAACTACAATACCAGAAAATGGTAAGACCCTCTGAAACTCTCGAAGAAGAAGAAAAAGAAGAAAAAGAAGAAGAAGACTACACAGGAACATTCAGTCTGCAGCTGTTAGCCTAGGAAACTCGATCGAAGACGAGAGACAAAGAACAATTTCCTCTCACCACTATAGGTATCTCTAGGGTATCTATTCTAAGCAAACAGAGTGAAGGACGAGGCCTGCTGAACACTACGTGGTACACCTCTGGAAGATCTAATCTAACAGACACTCATAGACCAACCTACTACAACTACAGAGGACATGGTGACCTCTGGTGGACAACCAGAGACTTACACCACCAGAGACTTTCTGTCGACTGACTCCACAGACTGATCGGGTGTTTTCAAGAGAGCGAGACAACAAAGACATTCAAGCGTAAATATGTGTTGCAATCCTAAATCCAAATGAGCGGTTGTTAGGGTGCTAAATATCCACATTTACGATGAGCGTATTATTCAACTGTATGTATGATAGCTGAATTCCTTTGTCTCTCCTCCTCCTGCACTTTTGTTCCCCACTCCCTTTCGTTGTGTAACCAGCCATCATATTGGGCTAGTCCACTAGGGACTTTTCATTGCATTATGTTAATATTCAATACTATACTGTGTGTGTGTTTATGTATTTCTGTGTGATTATTTCATTAGTTAGTAAATAAATAATTAAGCCAATTTGTGTAAACTGATTCATCATGGAGACTAGGGTTCATGCAGATTTATAGGATATTACGACGTTCAGACTGAAATAGGAGCAAATGATTGATGGATGACGGGAGAGTATATCGAGATATTCTAATATTTTAGTTAATTCGGGAAACGGTAACTCGTTAAATAAACTTTCCCCGTGGTGCAATAGATTACTACTTAATTAATTGTTATATGACTCATTTAATCGCGTAATAATTGAACGTGGTATGTAATTATTAAATGAATAGCCGTCATCGCATTAATGATAGCAACGTCACGACAGAGGCCACTTGCCTGGTTAAATAAAGGTTGAATAAAATAAATAAATAAACAGCGCTACAAGCTTGGCACATCTATATTTGGGGAGTTTCTCCCATTCTTCTCTGCAGATCCGCTCAAGCTCTGTCAGGCTGGATGGAGAGTGTCGCTGCACAGATATTTTCAGGTCTCCCCAGAGATGTTCGATCGGGTTCGAGTCCGGGTACTCTACAACATAAAATCCATGTTTACGTGTGTATAGTGCGTATGTTATTGTGTGTTTGTATGCATGTGTCTGTGCCTATGTTTGTGTTGCTTCACAGTACACGCTGTTCCATAAGGTGTATTTTTATATATTTTTTTTAATCTAATTGTACTGCTTGCATGAGTTACTTGATGTGGAATAGAGTTCCATGTAGTCATGGTTCTATATAGTTCTGTGCGCCTACCATAGTCTGTTTTGGACTTGGGGACTGTGAAGAGACCTCTGTTGACATATCTTGTGGGGTATGCATGGGTGTCTGAGCTGTGTGCTAGTAGTTCAAACAGACAGCTCGGTGCATTCAACATGTCAAAACCTCTCACAAATACAAGTAGTGATGAAGTCAATCTCTCCTCCACTTTGAGCCAGGAGAGACTGACATGCATATTATTAATGTTAGCTCTCTAAGGGCCAGCTGTGCTGCCCTGTTCTGAGCCAATTGCAATTTTTCTAAGTCTCTCTTAGTGGCACTTGGCCACACAACTGAACAGTAGTCTAGGGGCAACAAAACTAGGGCCTGTAGGGCCTGCCTTTTGTATAGTGCTGTTAAAAAGGCAGAACAGCGCTTTATTATGGACAGACTTCTCCCCATCTTAACTACTATTGTATCAATATGTTTTGACCATGACAATTTACAATCCAGGGTTACTCCAAGCAGTTTAGTCACCTCAACTTGCTCAATTTCCACATTATTCATAAAATATTTAGTTGAGGTTTAGGGTCTAGGGAATGATTTGTCCCAAATACAATGCTTTTAGTTTTTGAAATATTTAGGACTAACTTATTCCTTGCCACCCATTCTGAAACTAACTGCAGCTCTTTGTTAAGTGTTTGCAGTTACTTCACTTGCTGTAGTAGCTGACGTGTATAGTGTTGAGTCATCCGCATACATAGACACACTGGCTTTACTCAAAGCGGCATGTCGTTAGTAAAGACTGAAAAAAGTAAGGGTCCTAGACAGCTGCCCTGGAGAATTCTTGATTCTACCTGGATTGTGTTGGATGGGTTTCCATTAAAGAACACCCTCTGTGTTCTGTTAGACAGTTAACTCTTTATCCACAATATAGCAGGGGGTGTAAAGCCATAACACATACATTTTTCCAGCAGCAGACTATGATCGATAATGTCAAAAGCTGCACTGAAGTCTAACAAAACAGCCCCCACAATATTTTTTATTATCAATTTATTTCAGCCAATCATCAGTCATTTGTGTAAGTGCTGTGCTTGTTGAATGTCCTTCCCAATAAGCGTGCTAAAAGTCTGTTGTCAATTTGTTTATTGTAAAATAGCATTGTATATGTTCAAACACAATTTTTTCCAAAGGTTTACTAAGGGTTGGTAACAGGCCGATTGGTAGGCTATTTGAGCCAGTAAAGGGGGCTTTACTGTTCTTAGGTAGGGGAATGACATTTTCTTCCCTCCAGGCCTGAGGGCACACACATTCCAGTAGGCTCAAATTGAAGATATGACAAATAGGAGTGGCGATATCGTGTTCTATTATCCTCAGTAATTTTCCATCCAAGTTGTCAGACCCAGGTGGCTTGTCATTGTTGATAGACAACAATAATTGTTTCAGCTCTTCCACACTCACTTGACGGAATTCAAAATTACATTCCTTGAATTTCAAAATTTGGTCAGATATACTTGGATGCGTAGTGTCAAAGTTTGCAAATCTTGCCAATGAAAAAATCATTAAAGTAGTTGGCAATATCATTGGGTATTGTGATGAAAAAGCCATCTGATTCAATGAATGATGGAGCAGAGTTTGACTTTTGCCCAAAATGTAATTTAAGATGCTCCAAAGCTTTTTACTATGATTCATTATGTCATTTATCGTTGTTTCAATGTGTAGTTTCTTCTTTTTATTCAGTTTAGTCACATGATTTCTCAATTTGCAGTACGTTTGCCAATCAGTTGTGCAGCCAGGCTTATTTGCCATTTTTTGCCTCATTCTTCTCAACCCTACAAGTTTTCAATTCCTTATCAATCCACTGGGATTTAACAGTTTTTACAGTTATTTTCTTAATGGGTGCATGTTTATTAGTAACTGGGATAAGCAATTTCATAAATGTATCAAGTGCAGCTTCTGGTTGCTTCTCATTACACACCACGGACCAACAAATATTCTTTACATCAACAACATAGGAATCAATACAAAACGTATTGTATGACCTCTTATACATTATATTAGGCTCAGCCTTTGGAATTTTGTTTTTCCTAGATATGGCATCTACATTGTAATCACTACATCCAATGGATTTGGATACTGCTTTCAAGCAAATTTCTGCAGCATTAGTAAAGATGTGATCAATACAAGTTGATGATTTCATTCCTGTGATGTTTGTAACTACCCTGGTAGGTTGACTGATAACCTGAGCCAGGTTGCAGGCACTAGTTACAGTTTTTAGCTTTCTCTTGAGTGGGCAGCCTCATGAAAGCCGGTCAATATTTAAAATCCCCAGAAAATATACCTCTCTGTTGAAATCACATACATTATCAAGCATTTCACACATGTTCACTCACACACTCGCAAAGATGGCGCAGAAGAACATGGCTGACGTTTTACATTCTCCCAACCAAATGTGCTTTTTTGTTAGATTTTCTCGTTTTGGGTATTTTTATTTTTTTACTTATTGTGTACATCATGTCACATGTGCAACAAGATAACAACAAAATCCCAGACCACGTTTACTCCACATACAGAGATGCATACAAAGCTCTCCCCAGCCCTCCATTTGGCAAATCTGACTATAATTCTATCCTCCTGGTTCCTGCTTACAACCAAAAACTAAAGCAGAAAGTGCCAGTGACTCGCTCAATATGGAAGTGGTCAGATGACGCGGATGCTACACTACAAGACTGTTTTGCTAGCACAGACTGGAATATGTTCTGGGATTCATCCAATGGCATTGAGGAGTACACCACCTCAGTCATCGGCTTCATCAATAAGTGCATCGACGACGTCGTCCCCACAGTGACTGTACGTACATATCCCAACCAGAAGCCATGGATTACAGGCAACATCCACATCGAGCTAAAGGCTAGAGCTGCCGCTTTCAAGGAGCGGGAGACTAATCTGGGAACTTAAAGAAATCCTGCTATGCCCTCAGACGAACCATCAAACAAGCAAAGCATCAATACAGGATTATGATTGAATCCTACTACACCGGCTCTGACGCTCGTCAAATGTGGCAGGGCTTGAAAAATATTACGGACTACAAAGGGAAACCCAGATGTGAGCTGCCCAGTGATGCGAGCTGCCCACCAGACGAGCTAAATGCCTTTTATGCTCACTTTGAGGCAAGCAACACTGAAGCATGCACGAGAGCACCAGCTGTTCTGGATGACTGTGTGATAACGATCTCGGTAGCTGATGTGAACGAAACCTTTAAACAGGTCAACATTCACAAAGGTGTAGCCGTTTATATTCAGAACCAAATTCCTGGATGGCAGGAAGCTTGGCCCCAGTGATGTACTGGGCCGTTTGCACTAACCTCTGTAGCGGCTTACGTTCAGATGCCGAGCAGTTGCCATACCAGGCGGTTCTTTAAAATCCATCTTCAGCTATTCTGAGCTGCCCTTCATAATGTCATTGAATCCCACATGAACTATGATAGACTCAATTTCAGGATGCTGGTTTAAGATGTTTGGGAGCAGCTTATTGATATCCTGTACTCGTGCTCCTGGATAACAAAACATTTTTGCTCCAGGGACTGAGACATTTCTCACCATGGAACTTCCCAATACAACGCCTATTCCCACCCCTCACACAATTCTTGAGCCTTTCACAGGCCCACGAGAAGCAGGATAGCGTACGCCCGCTGCTCCCGACGATAGGTCCAGACCCCCCACAGCAGGCAGTGCCCCATCAGATTCAGAGTGAGGGAAAGGATCAGAACTCAACGATGAAGCCACTGCTGGAGTCAGCATAGTTGGAGTTAGCACTGCCGTCCCACCGATGAAGGTGCAGGTAGATCAGTCACCAGTGCAGCAAAGCTATTCCTTATGTCAATCTGCTCCAAACGTCTTGCAGTCACTCCCGTCCACTTACCAGCATGCCGCTGCCTTCGGTTTCCACGGCTTGTGATTTGGGACCAGCGCTGATTGGAACACTCTTCTTGCTGTTCTCCGTCTACTTCACTACAGGATGGAGGAGGAGAAGCAGATGGAGATGACTTCCTTGACATGCAAGTTCCAGGGATCACAGGCCATTCGGATAGGGACAGATGACAAGGTGGGGAAACATCCATTAGGCTCGAGCAGCATCCTGCCATAGGAAATGAGAACGGGAAAGTTCCAATCTGCGTTTTCCCCATAAATTTGCGCAGAATTGAGATCTGTTTGTTAAGCATTGCCATCTCATTTCTCTAATCCTCCGCTAGCAAACAACTGTCGCATTGGAACTCCGGATTGTCAATATTGTCACGGACAAGAACGTAATAAATACTGCGTCTACAGCGCTGGAAACGTTTGTTAACTACTCCAGGTGAAGCGGGCTCTATTGCAACCTAGTTAGCTAGCTAGCTAGCTGGCTGGTTGCTAGCAGGTGTTGACACAGGTATCTGAGTTCTTGAGGTCCGAAGTTTTCAGTGTTGAGTTTGTGTCTCCCCACAGCAGCTTTTGTTCCTTTGTTCTCCATTAAAGCCGTAGTTTTCCACGTCTTCATTCATAGCTAAATTAAACTTTCAATAACAATGCAGTGCTTCTGAATACTTTCCGAATGCAGTGTACATTTAATTTGTGGTCCTTGAGCAGATGCTCTTATCCAGAGCGACTTACACTTAGTGCATTCATCTTAAGATAGCTAGGTGGGACAACCACATGTCACAGTCATGGGAAGTAGATGTTCCCTCAATAAAGTAGTTATCAGCAAAGTCAGAGCTAGTAGGGGGGGGAAGTCAAGTGGGAGTGTGAGTTCACGAAAGGCTTTAAAAAATATATATGTTGGGTTGGGGAGCAGGGTTTGAGTGTGTAGGGTTTGAGCATAGCCTGAACGTAGGGTGCTAGCGAAGTAGGATACTGTACAGTACAACAGACAAGCCATTGCTTTCACTATCAACCTCAACATACTGTCAAGCTGCTGAGACAGTGCCCCATCCCCCACCCCAATCCCGGCCACCTCAGTCATGTTCTGAATAATTACATTTAGGATTATAATCCCAGTCCAGCAGTCGGATTCAACATATTATTCTGCTCAGTCAATCCACATCAATCAGATGAATCTGAGTTGCCGTTTAGCCAGTCATTGAATTTGACCATATAGAGGGTTCGGGTCAGTAGCTACATACAGTTTATTTTAAATATACAGTTCAGTGCTGGCCTATGAAATAGATGGGGCAGAGGAAAAGCTTCCACATGAAATCCATGAAATGAAAACATTTTAATTTATGAATTGGCAAGAAGTAGAAGTAGTGTTGCAGCTGCTGGTAAATCAGGGCGCCAACGCAGTTACAAAATGCACTATGGAGCAGTTAAATGCTCATCATCGGGAGTCATTCCATAAAAGTTTTAATTAAAAAGAGGTCATTTAGATGGCCCAGTGCCATTTTGGCTGCCTCCTGTAAATGTTGATAGCTGATGTCCTTCACATATTCCATTGGATTAAATGTATACACATTTGTATGAGTCCTACAAACGGCTCTATTAAATACTTCTACATAACATGAGACATGGCCATTTTTACAGCGGTCGCAACACAACATAAGCTATAACTAGGGCCAGGAGAGGTGATTATCATGACCACATGATAGACTACATGACCACAATTATGTGCTCATCGAACATCTCATTCCAAAATCATGTGCATTGATATGGAGTTGGTCCCCCATTTGCTGCTATAACAGCCTCCACTCTTCTGGGAAGGCTTTCCACAAGATGCTGGAACATTGCTGCGGGAACTTTCTTCCATTCAGCCACAAGAGCATTAGTGAGGTCAGCCACCGATGTTAGGCGATTAGGCCTGGCTCGAAGTCGCTGTTCCAATTCATCCCAAAGGTGTTCAATGGGTTTGAGGTTAGGGCTCTGTGCAGGCCAGTAAGTTCTTCCACACCAATCTTGACAAACCATTTCTGTATGGACCTCGCTTTGTGTATGGGGGCATTCTCATGCCGAAACAAGAAAGGGCCTTCCCCAAACTGTTGTCACAAAGTTGGAAGCACAGAATCGTCTAGAATGTCATTGTATGCTGTAGTGTTAAGATTTCCCTTCACTGGAACTAAGGGGCCTAGCCGAACCATGAAAAACAGACCCAGACCAGTATTCCTCCTCCACCAAAAGTTATAGTTGGCACTATGCATTCGGGCAGGTAGCATTCTCCTGGCATCCACCCAAACCCATATTCATTGGTCAGACTGCCAGATGGTGAAGCGTGATTCATCACTCCAGAGAATGCATTTCTACTGCTCCAGAGTCCAATGGCGGTTGCTCGGCCATGTAAACCTATTTCATGAAGCTCCCGACGAACAGTTCTTGTGCTGACATTGCTTCCAGAGGCAGTTTGGAACTCGGTAGTGAGTGTTGCAACCGAGGACAGACGATTCAGCACTCGGCTGTCCTGTTCTGTGAACTTGTGTGGCCTACCACTTCGAGCCTGAGCCGTTCTTGCTCCTAGACGTTCCACTTCACAATAACAGCACTTACAGTTGACTGGGGTAGCTCTAGCAAGGCCGAAATTTGAAAAACTAACTTGTTGGAAAGGTGGCATCCTATGGCGGTGCCACATTGAAAGTCACTGAGCTCTTCAGTAAGGCCATTCTATTGCCAATGTTTTCCTATGGTGATTGCATGGCTGTGTGCTCGATGTTATACACATGTCAGCAACGAGTGTGGCTGAAATAGCCGAATCCACTAATTTGAAGGGGTGTCCAAATACTTTTGTATATATAGAAAAACTGGGCCCTAGTATGAGCCATCTAGTGCCCTAAACAAGAGCTATAATAACCAGACAATCCAAACTTGCACTGTAGAACTGCACCAAACCTTTCTTAAAAAACAGCCCCTGGAGATTCCAGGAAGGACAGTCGAGGGTGGGCCTTTGAGCTGCCCTCCAGCAAAGCCTGATCAGAAAGGCTATTATTGTGGCCCCCCATACGCTGACAGCTTCTCCACTTGATGTGAGCAGAATTGAGTTGCAGGAAGTTATTTTGAGGGGCTTGCCTGTCACAGCTGTTGTCTCAGTCACCAGAGTCCTGTTGGACCCTCTTCACTTTTGTCTTTCTATCCCCTGGACCTGGTAAGTGGATTTCCCAAACTCTTTTACACACTGTTCAGGTACAGAAATTATACGTAAAGTCAGAGTTTTTGGTGGACTTGTCTTTGAGCTGTGTCTATCTGCCCTGTTTAGTTCTGATGATTAGTAAAACGCTGCTTCATGATGTGTGGTGACAAAGTTGATGAGTTGTTTTTGGCTTTACCTTCAGATCATAGTGACAAATATGTTGTGCTAGTGTGACATGTGTAAGCTAACTATTCTGTATCATTGTGGTGAATTGAGTTGGTGGTGAAGTATTCTGCTGTGTTAGTTTGGTCTGAAGTCACACTGAATTATTCAGTGTTTTTTGATTTGTGTTGTTTATTCAACATTATCAGAGGAGGTTATGATCTATTCGAAATCATCAACTGAAACACATTGTCTTTAAAAATATATATGTCATCAGATGTATTATCAGCTAACAAAGAATGAATGTAGACATTTAGAACATAATGTCAACTGTGTTTTTCACACTTCTACATTAAAAGTGCCATCATTGACATCAACAGATACGTGGCTGGAATAACAAATAGCTTGACCATATTTAGAGGCTCCTAAAATAGAGTGAGGCCTCAGAACAGGTGCCATGTGCCTGCCCGCTGGAAGCAGGGAGGGTGGGAGAGGGAAAGGGGCTGCAGTGGGGGGGGGGGGGACTAGGGCTAATTTTATCCTGATAAGCAGGGAGCAGTCATGTAGCAATAGAGCTGGGGGATAAACAACCTCTGGATGCTTTAAATTAATTCTGTATTAAATCAAATAGAGAAGTGGGAAGGGAGGCTGCTGGGCCTGAGGTCTATTTGTGACAGGGCAGATTTAAATCCTTTTGTTTCCTGACACCTGACAGGCTATTGGGTTTTGTGCTATTTTTCACCACCCACAGTGATTTGTTCCATGCATCAGACTGAAAGTTACTTTACTGAGAAGTAATACTATACCTAGTATTCCGTTTAAGAGAAGCATAAACATCAGATTAAATATTCCAAATGTAAATATTTGAGTTTTCTTTCAGAAAATGTTAATCTTTTAGTTTAACAAAGACATATTGCAGTTTGGAGATTTTGTTTTAGATTTAGGCAAGTGGTACATTGCCGTTGATTCTAAGCAATATTGTGCTGCTATTTTTATTGACTTGACCAAAGCTTTTGATATGCTAAACCATTCCATTCTTGTGGGCCGGCTAAGAAGTATTGGTGTCTCTGAGGGGTCTTTGGCCTGGTTTGCTAACTACCTCTCTCAGAGTGCAGTGTATAAAGTCAGAACATCTGCTGTCTCAGCCACTGCCTGTCACCAATGGAGTACCCCAAGGCTCAATCCTAGGCCCCACGCTCTTCTCAATTTACATCAGGAACATAGCTCAGGCAGTACGAAGCTCTCTCATCCATTTATATGCAGATGATATAGTCTTATACCCAGCTGGCCCCTCCCCGGATGTTGTGTTAAACGCTCTACAACACAGTTTTCTTAGTGTCCAACAAGCTTTCTCTGCCCTTAACCTGTTCTGAACACCTCCAAAACAAAGGTTATGTGGTGTTTAAGAAGAATGCCCCTCTCCCCACCGGTGTGATTACTACCTCTGAGGGTTTAGAGCTTGAGGTAGTCACCTCATACAAGTACTTGGGAGTATGGCTAGACGGTACACTGTCCTTCTCTCAGCACATATCAAAACTGCAGGCTAAGGTTAAATCTAGACTTGGTTTCCTCTATGGTAATCGCTCCTCTTTTACCCCAGCTGCCAAACTAACCCTGATTTAGACGACCATCCTACCCATGCTACATTACTGACACGTAATTGATAGATTGGCAGGTAAGGGTGCTCTCGAGCGGCTAGATGTTCTTTACCATTCGGCCATCAGATTTGCCACCAATGCTCCTTATAGGACACATCATACCCATCGCAAGACCCACTGTAAACCCGTCGCAAGACCCACTGGTTGATGCTTATTTATAAAACCCTCTAGGGCCTCACTCCCGCCTATCTGAGATACCTACTGCAGCCCTCATCCTCCACATAAAACACCCGTTCTGCCAGTCACATTCTGTTAAAGGTCCCCAAAGCACACACATCCCTGGGTTGCTCCTCTTTTCAGTTCGCTGCAGCTAGCGACTGGAACAAGCTGCAAAAAACACTAAAACTGGACTCAATCATGGACACTCTTACTGACAGTTGTGGCTGCTTCGCGTGATGTATTGTTGCCTGTGCCCAATAATGTTTGTGCTGATGCCATGTGTTGCTGTCATGTTGTTGTCATGTTGTGTTGCTACCATGCTGTGTTGTCATGTGTTGCTGCCGTGCTATGTTGTTGTCTTAGGTCTCTCTTTATGTAGCTTTATGTAGTGTTGTGGTGTCTCTCTTGTCGTGATGTGTGTTTTGTCCTAAATATATATATATATATATATATATATATATATATATATATATATATTTTATCCCTGCACCGTCCCCGCAGGAGGCCTTTTGCCTTTTGGTAGGACATCATTGTAAATAAGAACTTGTTCTTAACTGACTTGCCTAGTTAAATAAA
Organism: Salmo salar; assembly: GCF_965601325.2. NCBI lineage: Eukaryota > Metazoa > Chordata > Actinopteri > Salmoniformes > Salmonidae > Salmo > Salmo salar. The sequence continues at coordinate 44,158,826 of NC_138305.1, read as the reverse complement.
GGTTAAATAAAAAATGTAATAAAAAACACAGATAGCGGTCACCCACACCCACCTACAATTGCTAATAACCCGTCAGCAACCACTCGACTATGTGTTAAAGTGAATATCTGAGGCCCACACCCATGCCTGACCTGCAAATATAGAAAATGTTCACAGTCAAAGACTGCAGAATGATTTTTTGACAGGGGGTACAGAATTTGTTGTTGTTGCCTGATTTAGATATGTTTCTGCTTACAATTTCTGACATTTTGGTAGGCTATTTGATAGTCAACTTGTCTATAATTAGATACATATAGCTTTTCTTTTGTCATTATATGTTGCCATAGAATGAATTCTTCAATCTAGTTGACTTAGGTAAAGTTTTTTCTGTCATCTTTCGCGGAACAAAGACGTTTAGGAAAGATTTTCTGTGCAAAATGTCCAAATGAGTTTGTAAGCTAAAAGAAAGCTGTGAAAACCACCCAACATGTTTCTGATAAGGTTTCAGTTCAGCTTTGATGCATATTTCATGTGGTTGAAATCAGCTTCTATGATAAAGACAGCACCAAATGAGCAATGCATTCTCACATGATGCAGAAATAAAGAAATCATATTTCTCCACTCCTGTTCCCAAGTCCGAATTTTGCCTACATTTGGTGTATCATTTTACTGCAAGAAATGCTTAATTCTGCATGAGTTATAATCACGTTTCTAAACCATACCAAGCCATCTTTGGTATGGTGTCGCCACAATATTTGAATTGGGGAAGTGTGATCATAATCATTCGGATATTTTAGCGATCTTCAGTAGAAGACATCCTAAATGCCCCCAGCCTTAAGATGTGAGGTAAACAGCTAACTTGCACGTGATATGCATTTTTAGGCTATGGATGAGAAAGTGAACTTGTTCCAAACATTTAGCTCCGATGTATGCTGCTTTGCGATCTATTAACAGGAAGGGTTGCATTAAATAGGCGCAATATTTTTTTATGATGCATTTGGCGATATTCAATTTATTTGCATAAAACGTGAAAGTGTATACAGTTGAAGTCGGAAGTTTACATACACCTTAGCAAACATACATTTAAACTCACATTTAAACTTCACAATTCCTGACATTTAATCCTAGTAAAATTCCCTGTTTTAGGTCTGTTAAGAATGTGAAATATCAGAATAATAGTTGAGAGATTGATTTATTTCAGCTTTTACTTATTTCATCACATTCCCGGTGGATCAGAAGTTTACATTCACTCAATTAGTATTTGGTAGCATTGCCTTTAAATTGTTTAACTTGGGTCAAACATTTCGGGTAGCCTTCCACAAGCTTCCCACAATAAGTTGGGTGAATTTTGGCCCATTCCTCCTGACAGAGCTGGTGTAACTGAGTCAGGTTTGTAGGCCTCCTTGCTCGCACACGCTTTTTCAGTTCTGCCCACAAATCTTCTATAGGATTGAGGTCAGGGCTTTGTGATGGTATCTCCAATACCTTGACTTTGTTGTCCTTAAGCCATTTTGCCACAACTTTGGAAGTATGCTTGGGGTCATTGTCCATTTGGAAGACCCATTTACGACCAAGCTTTAACTTCCTGACTGATGTCTTGAGATGTTGCTTCAATATATCCATTTCATGAAGCTCCCGACCAACGGTTCTTGTGCTGACGTTGCCTCTAGCGGCAGTTTGGAACTCGGTAGTGAGTGTTGCAACCGAGGGCAGACGATTTTTACGTGTTACGTTCACTCGGCGGTCCCATTCTGTGAGCTTGTGTGAGCCGTTGTTGCTCCTAGACGTTTCCACTTCAATAATAGCACTTACAGTTGACGGGGGCAGCACTAGCAGTGCAGCAATTTGGCGAACTGACTTGTTGGAAAGATGGCATCCTATGACAGTGCCACGTTGAAAGTCACTGAGCTCTTCAGTAAGGCCATTCTACTGCCAATGTTTGTCTATGGAGATTGCATGGCTGTGTGCTCGATTTTATACATCTGTCAGCCATGGGTGTGGCTGAAATAGCCGAATCCACTAATTTGAAGTGGTGTCCACATACTTTTGTATATATAGGACATCTAACATCCTATATCTCCGTCCCCTCTCAGCCACATCTGTTAGAATGGAGATCAACGTCCAGTCTGTTGCAGAGGTCATCCCAGCCCAGACCAGTGTGACTCCACCACTGTCCCCAGTCACCGCAGAGATCCCGGTCCCTCAACTCCAGGAGGGCCAGCACATGGACCCCATGGAGGAGTTTGGTCGTCGGCTGGACGAAATCATCAACACTTATGGCTCCGCAGCCAGCCTGATAGAGCAACAGTGCATCATCCTGGAAACGGAGAAGGTGGACGAGGAGGCAAGAGGAGAGCAAGCTGATGAAGTCACAGCCGCCAAGAACGCCAGCACGGGCAAGGATGCAAAGAAGTTGCTGAAAGGCTTAGGTAGGTGGATTTAGGGAGGTCAATGTTTTGTTTTCCTCATGCATTATTTGGATTGTGCAGTTGTGTTTGTAAACACAACATCAACAGTTTGATATATATATAGAAAACATAGTCAAGTCCCACAACCTTACATTCAGCAGCAGAATGGTTTTGTATTTCAACACAGCTATGCTATAATCTGTTGTTGTTCAACAACAGTATCTGTGAGCGCAAAGACGGGGCAGTGTGCTAATGAGATAGACCAGAGGAGGTATTCTAGTCACCACTCAACAAGCATTCAATTGACAGAACATGTGTTAAAAGAAATGATTGGATACATAACGGTGTATATCACTCTAGAATAGTTTTCATTGACTTCAAATATATACTGAACAAAAATATGAACGCAACATGCGACAATTTCAAAGATTTTACTGTTACAGTTCATATAAGGACATCAATCAATTAAAATAAATTAATTAGGCTCTAATCTATGGATTTCACATGACTGGAAATACAGATATGGATCCGTTGACTTCAGATACCTTAAAAAAATGGGCCTCACAATGGGCCTCAGGATCTCGTTGCGGTATCATTGTGCATTTAAATTGGTGGACATTCTTGCAGTCAGCATGCCTATTGCACGCTCCCTCAAATCTTGAGACATCTGTGACATTGTGTTGTGTGACAAAACTGACCATTTTAGAGTGGCCTTTTACTGTCCCCAGCACAAGGTGCACCTGTGTTATGCTAAATGCAGTTTAATCAGCTTCTTGATATGCCACACCTGTCAAGTGGATGGATTATCTTGGTAAAGGAGAAATGCTCGCTAACAGCGATGTAAACACATTTTTATTTATTTTATTTTTATTTCACCTTTATTTAACCAGGTAGGCAAGTTGAGAACAAGTTCTCATTTACAATTGCGACCTGGCCAAGATAAAGCAAAGCAGTTTGACACATAAAACAACACAGAGTTACACATGGAGTAAAACTGACATACAGTCAATAATACAGTAGAAAAATAAGTCTATATACAATGTGAGCAAATGAGGTGAGATAAGGGAGGTCAAGGCAAAAAAGGCCATGGTGGCAAAGTAAATACAATATAGCAAGTAAAACACTGGAATGGTAGATTTGTAGTGGAAGAAAGTGCAAAGTAGAAATAGAAATAATGGGGTGCAAAGGAGCAAAATAAAGTTGTAGTTGTTTAGGCTAAATAGTTGTTTAGGCTAAATTATAGATGGGCTATGTACAGGTGCAGTGATCTGTGAGCTGCTCTGACAGCTGGTGCTTAAAGCTAGTGAGGGAGATAAGTGTTTCCAGTTTCAGAGATTTTTGTAGTTCATTCCAGTCATTGGCAGCAGAGAACTGGAAGGAGAGACAGCCAAAGGAGGAATTGGCTTTGGGAGTGACCAGAGAGATATACCTGCTGGAGCGCGTGCTACAGGTGGGTGCTGCTATGGTGACCAGTGAGCTGAGATAAGGGGGGACTTTACCTAGCAGGGTCTTGTAGATGACCTGGAGCCAGTGGGTTTGGCGACGAGTATGAAGCGAGGGCCAGCCAACGAGAGTGTACAGGTCGCAGTGGTGGGTAGTATATGGGGCTTTGGTGACAAAACGGATGGCACTGTGATAAGACTGCATCCAGTTTATTGAGTAGGGTGTTGGAGGCTATTTTGTAAATGACATCGCCGAAGTCGAGGATCGGTAGGATGGTCAGTTTTACGAGGGTATGTTTGGCAGCATGAGTGAAGGATGCTTTGTTGCAAAATAGGAAGCCAATTCTAGATTTAACTTTGGATTGGAGATGTTTGATGTGAGTCTGGAAGGAGAGTTTACAGTCTAACCAGACACCTAGGTATTTGTAGTTGTCCCCATATTCTAAGTCAGAACCGTCCAGAGTAGTGATGCTGGACGGGCGGGCAGGTGCGGGCAGCGATCGGTTGAAGAGCATGCATTTAGTTTTACTTGTATTTAAGAGCAGTTGGAGGCCACGGAAGGAGAGTTGTATGCCATTGAATCTCGTCTGGAGGGTTGTTAACACAGTGTCCAAAGAAGGGCCAGAAGTATACAGAATGGTATCGTCTGCGTAGAGGTGGATCAGAGACTCACCAGCAGCAAGAGCAACATCACTGATGTATACAGAGAAAAGAGTTGGCCCGAGAATTGAACCCTGTGGCACCCCCATAGAGACTGCCAGAGGCCCGGACAACAGGCCATCCGATTTGACACATTGAACTCTATCAGAGAAGTAGTTGGTGAACCAGGCGAGGCAATCATTTGAGAAACCAAGGCTATTGAGTCTGCTGATGAGGATGTGGTGATTGACAGAGTTGAAAGCCTTGGTCAGGTCAATGGATACAGCAGCACAGTATTGTTTCTTAACGATGGCGGTTACGATATCGTTTAGGACCTTGAGCGTGGCTGAGGTGCACCCATGACCAGCTCTGAAACCAGATTGAATAGCGGAGAAGGTGCGGTGGGATTCGAAATGGTCGGTAATCTGTTTGTTGACTTGGCTTTCGAAGAAGTAGGATAGATATAGGCCTGTAGCAGTTTGGGTCAAGAGTGTCCCCCCCTTTGAAGAGGGGGGTGACCGCAGCTGCTTTCCAATCTTTGGGAATCTCAGACGACACGAAAGAGAGGTTGAACAGGCTAGTAATAGGGGTTGCAACAATTTCGGCAGATCATTTTAGAAAGAAAGGGTCCAGATTGTCTAGCCCGGCTGATTTGTAGGGGTCCAGATTTTGCAGCTCTTTCAGAACATCAGCTGACTGGATTTGGGAGAAGGAGAAATGGGGAAGGCTTGGGCAAGTAGCTGTGGGGGGTGCAGTGCTGTTGACCGCGGTAGGGGTAGCCAGGTGGAAAGCATGGCCAGCTGTATAAAACATGTGTGCACAAAATTTGAAAGAAATAAGCTTTTGTATGGAACATTTCTGGGATATTTTATTTCTGTCATGAAACATGGGACCAACACACTATACATGCGTTTATATTTTTGTTCACTGTAAATGGGGTGGAAGGTAGCCTAGCAGTTAGAGTTTTGGGCCAGTAACTGAAAGGTTGCTAGTTTGAATCCCTGAGCTGACAAAGTGAAAAATCTGTCAATGTGCACTTAAGCAAGGCACTTAACCTTAATTGCTCAGGAGTCGCTGTTAATAATGGCAGACCATGGCCATGACCCTACTCTCAGGGGGAGTTAGGATATGCAACAACAAAAAAACATTTCCAATTCACACATGCGTATAATACACACTTGTAAATGTTTGAAATAGGACAAATATAAGCATCCACCAAATTATTATTATATAGTCAGAGGATGCATTCCTTCATCATCACCTTCTTTTGAATCTAAGACTTACTGTATAAGTGGGCATGATAATTTAAAATCATGACTGCTTATCCACAAAGGAACAAGCAGACATGTTAAGTGTCATATTATTGTATCTCAACATCCGTCCAGGTTGTGCCCCATGTTCAGATTGTGTTTTGAGGACAGGTTACAGAAGTTATGGGGAGAGGCCTGCTTCAGAGCAACACAAAGTGTATTTTCTAACCAATAGCAGATGTTGGAGATAGTTTCTTTGCCTCAACATGAAACCAGGCCAGCAACAGAGGGTGATACAAATCTTGGTTACGCATTTTCAGCCATTTGATTTTATTTGCTTTTCCAAAGCTATAGGTGTCAAGATGCAAGAGCTTTCATGCAGGGGAAATTGCTTCAGAAAAGTATTTATTTTGAAACCATTTATAGAATGATCCCTGTTGGCCTTTTTTCATCTTTCTTTTTCTAGTGCCTGTCCAAATGGAAACTAACATTACATGATTTCTCTCTATCCACACAGGAAAGGAGGGTACGCTTCTAATGCAAAGTTTGAACAAGCTGTGCACGCCAGAAGAGAAACTGGATGCTCTACTCAAGAAGTATGCCGAACTGGTGAGTGTTCTCTTCTCCCCTCTATCAGCACACCAGAGAGTAGAGTCCTTCAGCACAGCAGGAACCAGCAGCAATAAAACAGACCAGGGAAAGTTAAAAGGAAACAAATAAAAACACACATGAATCAACAGGGAGTGCCTAGTGAGATCTTGAAAGCGGTTCAGTCTCGTACCGTGATGACCTAAATATTCTGCGCCTCAGGCTGCAAAGGCGAATCTGAACGCAAAGACCATATTCCATAATAAGACAGCTAGCTACAACATGGCTCTATAAATCCTTAACAAGACAACATCAGGAAAACTAGGTATTATGAATTATATTACCAAAGACATCGGCTATCAGTCAGCTTCATGTGTAGTAATTGGACAGTTCCTACATATACAGTGCATAATATCACCAGGAAAAAGAAAGAGACAAACCTAAAGAGATGTCGAGATGAAACAAATATATACCCATCCACCCACCCAGCCATACCAAATCATCTTAGGACATGTTTTTATTATTTTAGTCACCCGGTCGGTTGTTAGCCAAAAGCAGCTTAGACAGCCGAAGTCTGAACAGAGGGCAGAGGCTGAAAGGCAGTGCAATGTATATGGCACATCTGTCAACATGGTCCACAGCTGGAGGAGCAGCGAGGGGAGCAGAAGCAGCTGAGGTTCCTTCAGAAGAAGCAGGGCCACATGGGGAAGGAGAGGGACCAGCTCCAGTACGAGCACAGCAGACACATCCTGGCCCACAGCAAACTGGAGGGCCTCTGCAGGGAACTCCAGAGGCACAACAAGACCCTCAAGGTGGGTGATAATTGTTCGGCTCCATCACTACACTATTCTACTCAACATTATGGGTTCAAGACGCTGAAGGTGGGTTGATGCTCACTGCTCAGCTTAGCCTCAGTTAACACTACACTAATCTACTCAACATTATAGGTTAAAGACCCTTAAGGTGGGCATTCAAGACCAACTGGGTTTTGAATCCAGGTCATATACACAATGTGAGACCACATTAGCCTGCTGAGCTAAAGCTTATATGCATTAGCTCTGAAAGAAAGCATTTATCAAGATCTCAAGCAATACTATGTACCACAAACCTACTCTGCTACAGCTCAACCACAAGTCAACCCTACATTGCTGAACAGCAGGGGTCCAGATAGCTCAGTTTATCACCAAACCAAACGAGTGTACGAGTGTACTCGTATACTCGCTTAAAAGATCTTCGCTTGAAACATGAGAAAAAGTGGCAATAGTACTGTTACTCCATCTTGAGACACCGTAGCCACCTCCTCAAAATAGTCAGAATTGATCTAAAATAACTCAAGAAATCTGTTGTTCATTTTGACATTTTCACAGAGATCTTAGTCGTGCAATTTTACATATCTAACTAAGATGTTTGGTGCAGTATTTCTCAGGTGAACAGAATTTGCAAGAAAATGAGTTGTCTATCGTTGAATGACAACAAACACTTAATTGACGGATCCCTACTGTTGACCAATTACCGATGAAGGGGCGTAGACTTTGGCTCCGAACTTCAGCTTGCCTTGAGAACATTTTTTGTGTGTATGAACAGCCGAAAACCCTTACCAAAGACCAAAATGAACAAAAATGCTACAAAATGTTGTCGTAATATACAGTACCAGTCAAAGGTTGGACAGACCTATTCATTCAAGGCTATTTCTTTATTTTTACTATTTTCTACATTGTAGAATAATAGTGAAGACATTAACACTATGAAATAACACATATAGAATCATGTAGTAACCAATAAAGTGTTAAACAAATCATCCCCAGCTTACAATTAGCTCTTTCATCCCCCCCTACTTTCCCCTGTAACCATTCCCCAGGTCGTTGCTGTAAAGGAGAATGTGTTCTCAGTCAACTTACCTGGTAAAATAAGGGTTAAATAAAATAAATAAATAAAACAACCCTTTGCCTTGATGACTGCTTTGCACACTCTTGATATTCTCTCAACCAGCTTCACATGGAATGCTTTTCCAACAGTCTTGAAGGAGTTCTCATATATGCTGAGCACTTATTGACTGTTTATCCTTCACTCTGCGGTCCAACTCATCCCAAACCATCTCAATTGAGTTGAGGTCGGGTGATTGTGGAAGACAGGTCATCTGATGCAGTACTCCATCACTCTCCGTACAGGTCAAATAGCCATTACATAGCCTGGAGTTGTGTTGGGTCATTGTCCTGTTGAAAAATAAATTATAGTCCCACTAAGCGCAAACTAGATGGGATGGCGTATTGCTGCAGAATGCTGTGGTAGCCATGCTGGTTAACTATGCCTTGAAATCTAAATAAATCACAGACAGTGTCACCAGCGAAGCACCCCCACACCATCACACCTCCTCCTTCATGCTTCACGGTGGGAACCACACATGCGGAGATCATCCATTCACCTATTCTGCGTCTCACAAAGACACAGCAGTTGGAACCAAAAAACTCAAATTTGGACTCTTCAGACAAAAGGACAGATTTCCACCGGTCTAATGTCCATTGCTTGTGTTTCTTGGCCCAAGCAAGTCTCTTCTTCTTATTGGTGTCCTTTAGTAGTGTTTTCTTTGCTGCAATTCGACCACGAAGGCCGGATTCACGTAGTCTCCTCTGAGCAGTTGATGTTGAGATGTGTCTGTTACTTGAACTATGTGAAGCATTTATTTTCCCTGCAATCTGGGGTCCAGGTAACTCTAATGAACTTATCCTCTGCAGCAGAGGTAACTCTGGGTCTTCCGTTCCTGTGTCGGTCCTCACCGCTTGATGGTTTTTGCAACTGCACTTGAAGAAATGCTCAAATTTCTTGACATTTTCCGGATTGACTGACCTTCATATCTTAACGTAATGATGGACTGTTGTTTCTCTTTGCTTATTTGAGATGTTCTTGTCATAATATGGACTTGGTCTTTTTCCAAATAGGGCTATCTTCTGTATAGCACCCCTACCTTGTCACAACACAACGGATTGGCTCAAACACATTAAATTAACTTTTAACAAGGCACACCTGTTAATTGAAATGCATTCCAGGTGACGTCATTTAGCTGTCATTTAAAAAAAATATATATATATTTCACCTTTATTTAACCAGGTAGGCCAGTTGAGAACAAGTTCTCATTTACAACGGCAACCTGGCCAAGATTAAGCAAAGCAGTGCGACACAAACAACACAGAGTTAAACATGGAATAAACAAACGTACAGTCAATAACACAATAGAAATTTATATATACAGTGTGTGCAAATTAAGTAAGATTAGGGAGGTAAGGCAATAAATAGGCCGTAGTGGCGAAATAATTACAATTTATCAATTAAACACTGGAGTGATAGATGTGCAGAAGATGAATGTGCAAGTAGAGATACGGGGGTGCAAAGGAGCAAAACAAATAAATAACAATATGGGGATGGGGTAGTTGGGTGGGCTAATTACAGATGGGCTATGTACAGGTGCAATGATCTGTAAGCTGCTCTGACAGCTGATGCTTAAAGTTAGTGAGGAAGATATGAGTCTCCAGCTTCAGTGATTTTTGCAATTCGTTCCAGTCATTGGCAGCAGAGAACTGGAAGGAAAGGTGGCCAAAGGAGGAGTTGGCTTTGGGGGTGACCAGTGAAATATACCTGCTGGAGCGCGTGCTACAGGTGGGTGTTGCTATGGTGAACAGTGAGCTGAGCAAAGATTTGTAGATGACCTGGAGACAGTGGGTTTGGCGACAAATATGAAGTGAGGGCCAGCCAACGAGAGCATACAGGTCACAGTGGTGGGTAGTATATGGGGCTTTGGTGACAAAACGGACGGCACTGTGAAAGACTACATCCAATTAGCTGAGTAGAGTGTTGGAGGCTATTTTGTAAATGACATTGCTGAAGTCAAGGATCGGTAGGATAGTCAGTTTTACGAGAGTATGTTTGGCAGCATGAGTGAAGGATGCTTTGTTGCGAAATAGGAAGCCGATTCTAGATTTAATTTTGGATTGGAGAGTTTTAATGTGAGTCTGGAAGGAGAGTTTACAGTCTAACCAGACACCTAGGTATTTGTAGTTGTCCACATATTCTAAGTCAGAACCGTCCAGAGTAGTGATGCTAGACGGGCGGGCAGGTGCGCGCAACGATCGGTTGAAGAGCATGCATTTAGTTTTACTTGCATTTAAGAGCAGTTTGAGGCCACGGAAGGAGAGTTGTATGGCATTGAAGCTCGTCTGGAGGTTTGTTAACGCAGTGTCCAAAGAAGGGCCAGAGTAGGTCATCAAGGCAAAGGGTGGCTACTTTGAAGAATCTCAAATCTCAAATATATTTTGATTTGTTTAACACTTTTTGGTAACAACATGATTTCATATGTGTTATTTCATAGTTTTGATGTCTTCACATTTAATCTACAATGTAGAAAATAGTAAAAATAAAGAAAAACCCTTGAATTAGTAGGTGTGTCCAAACTTTTGACTGGTGCTGTATGCACAAACTGTTCCAAACTGTTTTGGATGGGAACCATGCGGACGCCTTTAGTTGACTCCAATACACAGCAGGGGAGCAGCGCAACAATCTACCAGCCTCTTACTGTATGTTTAATCAACTGATCTATTGATGTCTCACTGTTGGTAGCTGTGAGTATTGAAACTCAAATAGACTTGATGAGGGAAATAGGACATCAAATGCAGGAGAGAGAAAATGTTACTGTCAATGCTTGTCAACTATACTCACTGTCCACTGTACATTTGATTTTGTTTCTTAAACTACTGGTATTTTCATTCTAAAAGTTAGATGGCTAAAGGGGCCACTTCCAAAAGGCCTTGACTCTCTTCTCTGAGTCAGAGTGCTCTCAATGTGAGAGGGTCATAGCTCAATTAGCCCTTACGTGCTTGAGTGTCCTGTTACATCTATAAATAATAGATTGACAAATGTTTAGTCATCCCATTATAGGTAGTTTGTCTGTAAGGTTTCAAAGAAAGTCCATGACCAATTGCACTACCTAATTTGGCCACATGCTTATGCAAAGGTCACAGGTTTAGCATAATCAAAGATTTATATTGTGTTGCCACATTGCCACTGCTGTTAGTCCTCTTAATGTGAAACCTCTTCAGCTAAATCTCCGGTTTTAATTAAGTTTATCCCTTAACATCAACATCACTGAACCCATTGTTCACGTATTCTTTGATTCACAGCCAACAGTTATGTACACAGTATGATTAAATGGGCATTTGATTTGTTTATAAATCATTTATAAATCACCCGATTGGTCATTAATGGCATAATGCTCAATGATCTGTAAACAAATGGACCCTTTTCACTGGATCAGTATCCTGTCTATTGTGTAACCCTTACACAACCTCTGGGATGTATTTCATCTCCTGTTCTTCTCCCCTGGGGAGGTAATTGGACACCCCGTCTCTCTACACTTGGAGGACCTCTGTTGTCTCTCACTGCCACACTGCGCCGTGTGTGTGTTAGTGTGTGTGTGATTCAAACTCAGGCCTTGGGAGGAGACCCCTCAGACACAGGGCACCGGTGACGTGGCTCTCTGACAAGAGGGATGGTCTCATTGGTATTTTGTGGCATCTGCCCTTCGACTATAAATCAAAGGCGAGAGAAAAAGGCTCAGAGGCACAAGCAGAGGATGGGCGCGGCCCTCCCCTGATGGGCTAAAGCTTAAAGCCTTGACCCATCCATCTCTTTCCTTCTAACATCTTCACATTTCAATGTATAAAGGAAAATGGGGGTGGAAGCAGAGTGAGGGTTATCATTTGACTATTGGGTAAAACCGATTGATATGCAGCAATCAATATGCAAAAATCTGATTGTAAAGTGAACATTGTTGCTACATGCAAAGTGAATCAAAATGTGCCGATTTGAATGGGAATGTGACAGCTGTTGAAAGTGGAACATCATGTCTTGTCATCTGGTAGCTCCTTATGTAAGACAGAGTCTGAGGAGGAGTGGCGTTAATGTGCTTTGCTACTTCAGTGGTAGGAGCTCTGTCTTTGAGCACTTAGCTGCAGGTTGAATTGAGTTACATTTCCCATGTGGGAGCTTACGCCTGTGTCATTTGTAAAATAAACAGCCATGTCTTAATATAGAAACTCTGGCAATGCTTGGCTTGCTTCTCAGTAAGCTGAGTCTGGAAACTGGCATTTCACAAACCTGACCCCAGCAACTTTATGAGAGGGTTGTGTTGGAGGTTGACTAAAGTCTGAATGTCTCTCTCTCTCTCCCTCTCCCCCTCCCTCTCCCTCAGGAGGAGACCCTTGCGCGTTGTCGTGAGGACGAGGAGAAGCGCAGAGAGATCACCACTCACTTCCAGAGCACGCTGACAGACATCCAGGCTCAGATCGAGCAGCACAGTAACCGCAACAACAAGCTGTGTTCAGAGAACACCAACCTGGCAGACAAACTCAAACACATCATCAGCCAGTATGAGCAGAGAGAGGAGGTACACGACAGGGACACTTAACCTCCCTGTTACATGTCTGTATATCTGTACACCCTCATCCCCGTCCTACTAACTCCATGCATGCAGGCTCCAGTCAGAGAGTCATTTGATAACCAAAGATGTTATTGATGATGATTCATCTACAGGAAATGAACACTTGTATGTAATGTTGAGTGAGATGGCTGTGACAAAGGAGTTGAGTCAGATCTTTGAATAAAGACACTCAGAGACACTTAGAGGCATGGTTGGCCGCGGGAAGATGTTTAGGTGTGGGGGTGCTGTCGACGGGGGGGGGGGGGGCAGATTATCTCTGCTCTGCTGACTGCTCATACAGGAGTAATAAAATCCTAGTGCACAAATGTATTTTTTTAAATATACAGTATGCAGCCCCCTCAGCACCCTTACTTCCCGCTGCTATGCTTAAAGCTATTATTGCTTCCTACTCACATCAATACTCAGAGATATAGCCAGCAAGGGCTCCTTATTTGTGCTGTATACATGACAAATTCATACCCTCTTTAAGGTTGAATCTCGCTCATTGAGTGACACTATAGCATGTCATATACAGTATAATCCCAAAAACACACTTAATATGAGGGCACGCACTTATTAATATGTTGTGAAATCTGTTATGAATGTATTGTAATGTTTTTCAAATGTACAGTACCAGTCAAAAGTTTGGACACACCTACTCATTCAAGGGTTTTTCTTTATTTGTACTATTTTCTACATTGTAGAATAATAGTAAAGACATCAAAACTATGAAATAACACATATAGAATCATGTAGTAGCCAAACAAATCAAAATATATTTTATATTTGAGATTCTTCAAAGTAGTCACCCTTTACTTAGTAGCAATGCAAATATCATTGTACGGCTGTATAGACACTCAATCATCATGTTACTTTTGAATGGTACGTTTACAAACATATATTATGATGAATAGAATTTAAACTTGTGTCTCATTAAATAAGTGTAGCTAGTTATAATTGTCAAGGCTCAGCAGATAATAAGAAAAGACGATCAATATTTACCTGGCTAAAAGAGAAGGAATATAATATCTATTGTTTACAGGAAACTCATTCAACAATTGAAGATTAAGTTTTGTGGAAAAGGGACTGGGGGTGGGCGAAATATATTTCTCCCATGGGCAAAGAAATTGAAAAGGGGTGATGATATTAATTAACAGTTATTTTGATCCAAATGTGCAAATTGTCCAAACAGATCCTCAAGGTAGATGGATGATTTTAAATATGTTATTGGACCATAAACAAATATGGCTTACTAACCTATACGGTCCAAATAATGGTGATCCACGCTTCTTTGAAAATGTACACTACCATTCAAAAGTTTTGGGTCACCTAGAAATGTCCTTTTTTTTAAAAGAAAAGCTATTTTTTTGCCCATTAAAATAACATCAAATAGATCAAAAATACAGTGTAGACATTGTAAATGACTATTGTAGCTGGAAAAGGCAGATTTTTATGGAATATCTACATAGGCAAACAGAGGCCCATTATCAGCCAAGGTCACCATGTTCCAATGGCATGTTTTATTTAACTAGGCAAGTCAGTTAAGAACAAATTCTTATTTTCAATGATAGCCTAGGAACAGTGGGTTAATTGCCTTGTTCAGGGGCAGAATGACAGATTTGTACAGGGATTTGATCTTGCAACCTTTTGGTTACTAGTCCAACACTCTAACCACTAGGCTACCCTGCCGCCCCATGTTGTGTTAGCTAATCCAAGTTTATAATTTTAAAAGGCTGATTGATCATTAGAAAATTATTTTGTAATTCTGTTAGCACGGCTGAAATCTGTTGTCCTGATTAAAGAAGCAATAAAACTGTCCTTCTTTAGACTAGTTGAGTATCTGGAGCATCAGCATTTGTGGGTTTGATTACAGGTTCAAAATGGCAAGAAACAAATAACTTTCTTCTGAAACTCGTCAGTCTATTCTTGTTCTGAGAAATGAAGGCTATTCCATGCGAGAAATTGCCAAGAAACTGAAGACCCCAAACTTTTGAACAGTAGTGTATATAAGAATTTATCAACCCTACAAACAAGACTCTATTATTATGGTGGGAGATTATAACACGGTTTTAAATACTTCTATGGACCGTAAAGGAAATCACACTACAAACTATCACCCTCAGGCACTTAAAACTTCTTCGGGATCGGTGTCCCATCCACGGGGCGGTTGAGCTAATGTAGGCTAATGCGATTAGCATGAGGTTGTAAGTAACAAGACGGGGGACCAGTCCGGGAATTTTTTTTTATGAAATGTATGCATTCACTACTGTAAGTCGCTCTGGATAAGAGCGTCTGCTAAATGACTAAAATGAAATGAAAATGAAGAAATTTCCCAGGACATACCATCTGATATTGGCAGAAAGCTTACATTCTTGTTAATCTAACTGCACTGTCCAATTTACAGTAGCTATGACAGTAAAATAATACCATGCTATTGTTTGAGGAGAGTGCACAATTTTGAACATGAAAAGTTATTAATACACAAATTAGGCAGATTTGGGTAGTCTGACAATTTTGAACAGAAATTCAATGGTTTATTGGATCAGTCTAAAACTTTGCACAAACACTGCTGCCATCTAGTGGACAAAATATAAATTGCGTCTGGGCTGGAATAATACATTAAGTCCTTTCTCTTGCTTTTCAAAGATGATGTTACAAAAAAATACAAAAGAACGGTTGGTTTTTTCATTGTATTATCTTTTACCAGATCTATTGTGTTATATTCTCTTACATTCCTTTCACAATTCCACAAACTTCAAAGTGTTTCCTTTCAAATGGTACCAAGAATATGCATATCCTTGCTTCAGGGCTTGAGCTACAGGCAGTTAGATTTGGGTATGTCATTTTAGGCAAAAATTGAAAAAAAGGGGCAAATCCTTAAAAGGTTTTTAAGGAAATCAGATATACATGGCGGAGGCTTAATCAAGCTAGTTGTCTAGATTACTTTCTTATGTCATTCTCTCTGGTCCCAAAAGTTTTAAAAGTGTTGATATGGGACAGAGTGCGGTAGGACCATCACATAATTGCAAATATATTACTCTTACAGAATTTCCACATTGGCGAGGATATTGTAAATTTAATCACAGCCTACTGGATGATCATTTGTTTTTAACTAGGACAGAAGAATTTATAACTGACTTTTTCCGACAAACATAGGTACAGCAGATCCCTTTATTGTATGGGACACTTTTAAATGTGCCTTTAGAGGCCATGCAATTCAGTACTCATCTATAAAACAAAAGCAATTTAGGTTGAAAGAGTCCAAATTAACAAAGGAAATTGAAGGACTAACAGTACAGATAGATAGCAATAAAAACTGTACCATTGAGGCGCAGAGTAAGTTAGAGGAAAACCAAAAATAAATGGAGGAACGTTTTCAAGAAAGATCCAGCGTAATATATTATAAAAAATTAGGGGAACTGGATGGAATATGGGGGAAAATGCACAAAATAATTTTTCAATCTTCAACATAGAAATGCTACCAAAAACGTTTTACTGAAACTTGTTACAAATGATGGAGTCACTCATGATTCACCGAACAATATTTTGAAAGAGAAAGTGAAGTACTTTAAGCGTATGTTTTCATTTCAGTCTCCTCCATCTCCACTAACCGAAGCTAATTGGATGGATATTTTTCCTATTAATAATGTAAAATTAACATCTGTACCGAAAGACTCATGTGAAGGCCAAATTACAGAGGAGGAACTTCTTGATGCAATTAAAGCCTTTATGTCCAGGAAAACACCAGGGCTGGATGGCATTACCAGTGGAGGAATACCTTTTTTATATACTCAGAGGACAATTATTAGCATGTTATAACCACTCTTATATAAATGATAGATTAACAGACACTCAACATGGTCTGATTTCATTATTACTGAAACAGGATCCAATTGGTATATATGAAACTCCAGTCCATTTAAAAAATTGGAGGCCTCTTACACTTCAGTGTTGTGATGCAAAAATTCTAGCTAAATGCTTAGCGCATAGAATTAAAATGCTTTTGTCAGATATTATTCATCCTAATCAGACATCTTTTTACATGGATAATACATTGGAGATAATATAAGACAAGAACTGGAAACAATAGAACAATATGAAATATCTGGGAAACCAGGCCTGGTTTTCATAACTGACTTTGAAAAGGCCTTTGATAAAGTACGACTGGAGTTTTTATATAAATGCCTGGAATATTTCCATTTAGGAGAATCTCTTATAAAATGGGTTAAAGTTATGTATAGTAACCCTAGGTGTAAAATAGTAAATAATGGCGCCATCTCAGAACATTTTAAACTGTCAAGAGGAGTAAAACAAGGTTGTCCATTATCGACATATCTATTTATTATTGCCATCGAAATGTTAGCTGTTAAAATTAGATCCAACAATAATATTAAGGGATCAAAAATCCACAATTAGAATTCCTCCACAGCCTCATACAGGATCTAGATACTTTTTCGAACCTCTCTGAATTAAAACCAAATTATGATAAGCGTACTATATTACATATTGGATCACAAAAAATATATACTTTTACATTACCGTGTAGTTTACCAATTGAATGGTCTGACGGGGATGTGGACATACTCGGTATACATATCCCGAAAGAAAGAAAGGATATCACTCCAATCAATTTTAATATAAAGTTAGCAAAAATAGATAAGATCTTGCTACCATGGAAAGATCTATTTGTGGAAAAATCACCCTGATTAATTCTTTAGTCATATCACAGTTTACCTATTTGCTTATGGTTTTGCCTACACCTAGCGACCTGCCTTTTCAATTATATGAGCAAAAAATATTCAATTTTAGTTGGAATAGCAATCCAGACAAAAATAAAAGGGCCTATTTATATAATGAATATGAATTCAGAAGGCAGAAATGATAAAATATTAAAGCAATTAGACCACTCACTAAAGGCATCAGTCATGCAAAAGTTACACTTAAATCCGAAATGGTTCTCTAGTAAATTAGTAAGAATGTCTCACCCTGTCACATGCCCTCTCGGGCCTCTAGGTCACCAGGCTGCTCGTTAGGGTGCAAACTTGCCACCAGCATTAGGGGCATAATGACACTCACCTGGACTCCATCACCTCCTTGATCAACTGTGAGAGACGGAATCTAAAACAAAAATCCAGAAAATCACATTGTATGATTTTTAAGTAATTCATTTGCATTTTATTGCATGACATAAGTATTTGATACATCAGAAAAGCAGAACTTAATATTTGGTACAGAAACCTTTGTTTTCAATTACAGAGATCATACGTTTCCTGTAGTTCTTGACCAGGTTTGCACACACTGCAGCGGGGATTTTGGTACACTCCATACAGACCTTCTCCAGATCCTTCAGGTTTCGGGACTGTCGCTGGGCAATACAGACTTTCAGCTCCCTCCAAAGATTTTCTATTGGGTTCAGGTCTGGAGACTGGCTAGGCCACTCCAGGACCTTGAGATGCTTCTTACGGAACCACTCCTTAGTTGCCCTGGCTGTGTGTTTCACGTCATTTGTCATGCTGGAAGACCCAGCCACGACCCATCTTCAATGCTCTTACTGAGGGAAGGAGGTTGTTGGCCAAGATCTCGCGATACATGGCCCCATCCATCCTCCCCTCAATACGGTGCAGTCGTCCTGTCCCCTTTCCAGAAAAGCATCCCCAAAGAATGATGTTTCCACCTCCATGCTTCACGGTTGGGATGGTGTTCTTGGGGTTGTACTCATCCTTCTTCTTCCTCCAAACACGGCGAGTGGAGTTTAGACCAAAAAGCTCTATTTTTGTCTCATCAGACCACATGACCTTCTCCCATTCCTCCTCTGGATCATCCAGATGGTCAATGGCAAACTTCAGACGGGCCTGGACATGCGCTGGCTTGAGCAGGGGGACCTTGCGTGCGCTGCAGGATTTTAATCCATGACGGTGTAGTGTGTTACTAATGGTTGTCTTTGAGACTGTGGTCCCAGCTCTCTTCAAGTCATTGACCAGGTCCTGCCGTGTAGTTCTGGGCTGATCCCTCACCTTCCTCATGAAAACTGATGCCCCACGAGGTGAGATCTTGCATGGAGCCCCAGACCAAGTGTGATTGACCGTCATCTTGAACTTCCTCCATTTTCTAATAATTGCGCCAACAGTTGTTGCCTTCTCACCAAGCTGCTTGCCTATTGTCCTGTAGCCCATCCCAGCCTTGTGCAGGTCTACAATTTTATCCCTGATGTCCTTACACAGCTCTCTGGTCTTGGCCATTGTGGAGAGGTTGGAGTCTGCTTGATTGAGTGTGTGGACAGGTGTCTTTTATACAGGTAACGAGTTCAAGCAGGTGCAGTTAATACAGGTAATGAGTGGAGAACAGGAGGGCTTCTTAAAGAAAAACTAACAGGTCTGTGAGAGCCGGAATTCTTACTGGTTGGTAGGTGATCAAATACTTATGTCATGCAATAAAATGCAAATTAATTACTTAAAAATCATACAATGTGATTTTCTGGATTTTTGTTTTAGATTCCGTCTCTCACAGTTGAAGTGTACCTATGATAAAAATTACAGACCTCTACATGCTTTGTAAGTAGGAAAACCTGCAAAATCAGCAGTGTATCAAATACTTGTTCTCCCCACTGTATATGTGGTGGATACAATCTTCCTAGCTCTGCAGATTTTGTGCGAGGAGGCAGAGTCATTAGATCATTTATTTTGTTACTGTCGATATGTAGCTCGTTTTTGGTCACAGGTCCAGGAATGGCTGAAGAATTGCAATACTTACCTAGCGCTAACGCTGCAGATAGCAACACTTGGTGATTTGAAAAGTCATAGTCAATTGATCAATAATATAATAATTATTTTAACAAAATGTTTAACTTTAATTTACAATCTTCAGAAACGATGAGAATAGAAAGGTTCAGTACTTTGTGAATCATCACAGGACAGTTGAAAAATATATGGCAAATAGAAATCGAACTGGGTGGATCTCAGAACTAGAGGAAGGCCAGGACTAAAAACAAACAAAATATAACTATTGTAAAATAGATTGTGTCTGTAAAATGTGTATAGTATGTATACGCTGGAAGGAGAAGGCTAAGCGTTATTGTTTATTAGTTTACTCCAATTGGGGGAGTGGTGGTTTGGTTTGCGGGGAATAAAAAAGGAAGGTATATTAAAAAAAAAGTGTGTATGTGTATATATGTACATATGTATCTGTATGTATATATATGTATATGTGTATATGTATGAATGTTTATATATATGTGGATATGTGCATGTACAGTCAGAAGTTTACATACACTTAGGTTGGAGTCATTAATACTCATTTTTCAACCACTCCACAAATTCATTGTTAACAAACTATAGTTTTCTGCAAGTCGGTTAGGACATCTACTTTGTGCATGACAAAAGTCATTTTTCCAACAATTGTTTACAGACAGATTATTTCACTTATAATTCACTATATCACAATTCCAATGGGTCAGAAGTTTACATACACTAAAAGAAAAGACTGTGCCTTTAAACAACTTGGAAAATTCCAGAAAATTGTCATGGCTTTAGAAGCTTCTGATAGGCT
The DNA here is from genome assembly GCF_965601325.2 of Salmo salar. Taxonomy (NCBI): domain Eukaryota; kingdom Metazoa; phylum Chordata; class Actinopteri; order Salmoniformes; family Salmonidae; genus Salmo; species Salmo salar. The sequence goes on along the minus strand of NC_138305.1, from coordinate 44,138,509 downwards.
AATTGACATCATTTGAGTGAATTGGAGGTGTACCTGTGGATGTATTTCAAGGCCTACCTTCAAACTCAGTGGCTCTTTGCTTGACATCATGGGAAAATCAAAAGAAATCAGCCAAGACTTAAGAAAAAAATGCAGACATCCACAAGTCTGGTTCATAATTGGGAGCAATTTCCAAACGCCTGAAGGTACCACGTTCATCTGTACAAACAATAGTATGCAAGTATTAACACCATAGGACCACGCAGCCGACATACCGCTCAGGAAGGAGACGTGTTCTGTCTTCTAGAGATGAACGTACTTTGGTGCGAAAAGTGCAAATCAATCCCAGAACAACAGCAAAGGACCTTGTGAAGATGCTGGAGGAAACCGGTATCTCTATCCACAGTAAAACGAGTCCTATATCAACTTAACCTGAAAGGCCGCTCATCAAGGAAGAAGCCACTGCTCAATAACCGCCATAAATAAACCAGACTACGGTTTGCAACTGCACATGGGGACAAAGATTGTACTTTTTGGAGAAATGGTAAGTAGGGGTGGTATTCAGAAGATAGCCCTATTTGGTAAAAGACCAACTCCATATTATAGCAAATAGTCCATCATTACTTTAAGACATGAAGTCAATCTGGAAAATATCAAGAACTTTGAAAGTTTCTTCAAGTGCATTCGCAAAAACCATCAAGAACAGTGATGAAATTGGCTCTCATGAGGACCGCCACAGGAAAGGAAGATGCAGAGTTACCTCTGCTGCTGATGATAGGTTCATTAGATTTACCAGCATCAGAAATGGCAGCCCAAATAAATGCTTCACAGAGTTCAAGTAACAGACACATCAATATAAGCTGTTCAGAGGAGACTGTGTGAATCAGGCCTTCATGGTTGAATTACTGCAAAGAAACCACTACTAAAGGACACCAATAAGAAGAAGAGACTTGCTTGGGCCAAGAAACACAAGCAATGGACATTAGACCAGTGGAAATCTGTCCTTTGGTCTGAAGAGTCCAAATTTGAGATTTTTGGTTCCAACCACCGTGTCTTTGTGAGACAGACGCATAGTAGGTGAACGGATGATCTCCGCTTGTGTGGTTCCCACCGTGAAGCAGGAAGGAGGAGGTATGAAGGTGTGAGGGTGCTTTGCTGGTCAGTGATTTTATCAGACCTCAGGATAAAACCCAGATGCAGACAGTTTGAAGTAATAAAAGTTTATTACAAAAACAGGGGGCAGGCAAACGACAGGTCAATGGCAGGCAGACGTCAGTAATGCAGGGCAGTGTCACAAGGTACAGAACAGCAGGCAGGCTCAGGGTCAGGGCAGGCAGAATGGTAAAAACCGGGAAAACGAGAAAACAGGGACTGGAGAGAAAACTGGGGTACGGGAGAAACGCTGGTAGGTTTGACGAGACAAGACGAACTGGCAACAGACAAACAGTGAGCACAGGTATGAATACACAGGGGATAATGGGGCAGATGGGCGACACCTGGAGGGGGTGGAGACAAGCACAAAGACAGGTAAAACAGATCAAGGTGTGTCAGATTTATTTAGAATTCAAGGCACACTTAATCAGCATGGCTACCACAGCATTCTGCAGCGATATGCCATCCCATCTGGGTTGCGCTTAGTGGGACTATCATTTGTTTTTCAACAGGACAATGACGCAAAACACACCTCCAGGCTGTGTAAGGGCTATTTAATCAAGAAAGAGAGTGATGCAGTGCTGCATCAGATGACCTTGCCTCCTCAATCACCCAACCTCAACCCAATTGAGATGGTTTGGATTGAGTTGGACCACAGAGTGAAGGAAAAGCAGCCAACAAGTGCTCAGCATATGTCGGAACTCCTTCAAAAGCATTCCTCGTGAAGCTGGTTGAGAGAATGCCAAGAGTGTGCAAAACTGTCATCAAGGCAAAGGGTGGCTACTTTGAAGAATCTCAAATATAAAATATATTTTGATTTGTTTAACACTTTTTTGGTTACTACATGATTCATTTGTGTTATTTCATGACGTCTTCAATATTATTCTACAATGTAGAAAATAGTAAAAATAAATAAAAACTCTTGAATGAGTAGGTGTGTCCAAACCTTGTGCTGGTGCTGTATAACTGCCTTAATTTGGACCTCAGGAAGAGTAGCTGCCTGGCAGCAGCCATAATAAATAAAATAAATCCATAAAAAATACAATACAACACATCAGGGAAAGGACAAGCCTGAAGTGACATACGAAAGCCAGGATCTGCCATGCAGTTGGTTGCCACTGAGGCTGCTGCTGCTGCTGCTTTGCTGCTCACATACACAGCTGGGAATGGTGTGTAAAAACCATCATGATTTAAATGTCCTATTTATTTGTTGTTGTTTTTTTACTGGTGGAGTTTCTAGTAATTTGTCTCAAGTGCCATCTGCTGGTTGTAGTCAGCATAAACAATTAAGAGGCAGCGTGCCAGAAAGAGATGTGATTATTTGACATCAAAATAACATCTAATGTGTCCTATTAAAATAAGTGATTAGAACCACACATTGCAATGATGAACAAGCCATTCTGACATCAGCAGTTGCATAAAATGGACACAAGTTGACATTTGATAGTTGGCTAAATGCTGAGATGGATTCATTTCCAGATGGACATTAAATGTTCTCCTTTTGGCAGAGAAATTGTGGATTATTCCACACTGTTTATACATATGGCTATTTGCCATAGTAAAGAAAATACACTGAACAAAAATATAAACGCAACATGTAAAGTGTTGGTCCCATGTTTCATGAGCTGAAAAAAATGTATCCCAGAAATGCTCCATACGCACAAAAAGCGTATTTCTTATTTATGTCCCTGTTAATGAGCATTTATCCTTTGCCAAAATAATCCATCCACCTGACAGGTGTGGCATATCAAGAAGCTGATTAAAACAGCATGATCATTACACAGGTGCACCTTGTGCTAGGGACAATAAAAGGCCACTTTAAAATGTGCAGTTTTGTCACAACACAATGCCACAGCGCTGGTCTCATGTTTTGAGGGAATGTGCAATTGGCATGCTGACTGCAAGAATGTCCACCAGCACTGTTGCCAGAGAATTTAATGTTAATTTCTCTACCCTGCCTACTGGGTGGCGCAGTGGTCTAAGGCACTGCATCGCAGTGCTAGCTGTGCCACCAGAGATTCTGGGTTTGAGCCCAGGCTCTGTCGCAGCCGGCTGTGACCGGGAGGCCCATGGGGCGGTGCACAATTGGCCCAGTGTCGTCTTGGTTAGGGAGGGTTTGGCCGGCAGGGATATCCTTGTCTCATCGTGCACTAGCGACTCCTGTGGTGGGCTGGGCACAGTGTACGCTGACCAGGTCGCCAGGTGTACGGTGTTTCCTCTGACACATTGGTACGGCTGGCTTCCGGGTTGGATGTGCATTATGTCAAGAAGCAGTGTGGCTAGGTTGGGTTGTGTTTTGGAGGATGCATGGCTCTTGACCTTCGCCTCTCCTGAGTCTGTATGGGAGTTGCAGTGATGAGACAAGACTGTAACTACCAATTGGATACCATGAAATTGGGGAGAAAAAAGGGGGTAAAAAAAATGAATTCTCGACCCTAAGCTGCCTCCAATGTCGTTTTAGAGAATTTGGAAGTACGTCCATCCGGCCTCACAACCGCAGACCACATGTAACTATACCAGCCCAGGACCTCCACATCCGGCTTCTTCACCTGTGGGATTGTCTGAGGGGGTTGTGGGGGGAGCTGAGGAGTATTTCTGTCTGTAATAATGCCATTTTGTGGGGAAAAACTAATTCTGATTGGCTGGGCCTGGCTCCCCAATGGGTGGGCCTGAATGCCAAGTGGTCCCCCATGGCTGCACCCCTGCATACTCAAGTGAAGTCCATAGATTAGGGCCTAATTTATTTATTTCAATTGACTGATTTCCTTATATGAACTGTAACTCAGTTACATTTTTGAAATTGTTATATTTTTGTGCAGTATAGATTAGTCTCATGCGGAAAAATAAATAATATCTATAGAAACAATTATTTATCCTAATTGAACTAATCTGGGGTCAGTTTTCTTATCAGAATTTGTGCCCTGATAATAATAATCCCTTTTATGAGAGGGTTGTATGAAAAAGTATGAAAATGATTGCACTCACTACTGTAAGTCGCTCTGGATAAGAGTGTCTGCTAAAATGACAAATGTAAATGTAATCCTGAAAAAGACAATACTTAAGAAAAAAAAAATAAGGCTTTTGCATCTGTCCTCCTATTAATTGTGAAACTGTAATTCAAGTCCCAGGTTTTTATTAGTTCTCCACCCACCATTTTGTCTGTTCTCTCAGGCATCATAAAACGTGTCTGAACTTTCCAATTAAATACTGTGCACAAACAACAGTGGCCTTAATTACTTTTCAAGGCGCATGTTTATGACAATTTGTCATAGACAGACAGGATGGCAATGGTGGTTTTAGAAACCTAGAAAGTGTGAGAAATGTATCCTAATTGATGGATTCATAACCTGTACAGAATGTCTTAGAAGCCCTTCTCAAAACTAAGTGTCTAATCTAGTGTGTCATCTCACCTTGTTTATCACTCAGAGCTTGGAGAAGATCTTCAAGCACCATGACCTGCAGCAGAAGCTGTCTGATACCAAACTGGAGCAAGCTAATGCACAGCTGCAGGAGGACGAGGAGAAGCACAAGAGAGAAAAGGAATACGTGAGTCACTGTACTTACATTTTCGTCATTTAGCAGACACTATTATCAAGAGCAACTTAAAGTAGCAAGTGCATACATTTTCAGACTGGTCCCCCATGGGAATCAAACCCACAATGCTGGCATTTCAAGTGCAATGCGGAACCAACTGAGCCGCACAGGACCACAACTTTTACTGACCTTACCCACAAAGTACTGTAAAGCAATGTAAATATAGTTGAGTAACTTTTGTCTAATAAACGGTATTAAGTTTAAAACCAATCATGTTTGTTGTGTATTTGATGCTCACAGAAATGAGTACTGTAACCATCCACTGTCTCTGTTGTTAGCTGCTTAGGGAGGCAATTGACAAAACAAAGAAATGCTACACATTGATGGAGCAAGAGTTGCAGTTGAAGAAAAAGGTAAATTTGTGCTTTACGTGTGTTTTGTTTTTAACCAGTTACTGGTACATGCAGCTGAGTGGAAACTACAAGCTAAACTTCTGAGAGAGCAAGAGACTGTCATGCAGGCTCAGGTGAATATATCCAATGTGGTGCCAAACACCCTTATTCCCTACATTTATTTCAGGGCCAAGCCTATGAAAGGCAAGTCCAATCCTACCATTAAGGTCCTCTGGATTGCTCCATGTGTGTTAAAGACAACTAATATTTCAGTATTTACTGTATTAAGTTAATTTGGATCTATAGTAACGTTTTTCAATATCCTCACAATGGCAAAAGTGACCATCAAAAATCAGATTCTCCTCTCATAACTAGGCTATATGGCTTGATGTACTTGGTACTTGATATGAAAGGAAAATGTGTCAGCTGTACTGTACAGAGCAGCAATAATACCCATGATAGCAGCAGGCAAGAGAAACTCTGTCAAAAGGTGAGTGTAGCTGGTGCATCGAAGTCAGGCGCAGGAGAGATGAGTGGACAAAGCACTTTACTAAGGAAATAATTTGCACAGAACGCAACTGCGTCACAAAACAAACGCCCAACGAACCAGTGAGGCAGCACAAAGTACAAAAACACAAGTACAAAGTACAGGCTGCCACAAAGCACGGGTAATAAAATAAACCCGGCGCAAACCAGCCGGAAGCGTGCCAACCTCAACAATAAACAATTACACACACAGACATGGGGGGGAACAGAGGGTTAAATACACGACATAAAATGAGGGAATGAATACCAGGTGTGTGGGAAAACAAGACAAAACAAATGAAAAATTAAAGGTGGATCGGTGATGGCTAGAAGACCGGTGACGTCGACCACGGAACGCCGCCCGAACAAGGAGAGGGACCAACCCCCCCTTGATGCGCAGCTCCAGCAGCTCGCCGACACCGGCTTCGGGGGTGACCCGGAGGGCGAGGTGCAGGGCGATCCGGATGGAGACGGTGGAACTCCTGCAGCATTGAAGGGTCCAACACGTCCTCCACCGCAACCCAGCATCTCCTCCAGACTGTACCCCTCCCACTCCACGAGGTACTAAAGGCCCCTCGCCCGATGCCTCGAGTCCAGTATGGAGCGAACGGAATATGCCGGGGCCCCCTCGATGTCCAGAGAGGGGCGGAGGAACCTCCCGCACCTCAGACTCCTGGAGCGGGCCAGCCACCACCGGCCTGAGGAGAGACATATGGAACGAGGCGTTAATACGGTAATCGGGGGGAAGCTGTAACCTGTAACTAACCTTGTTCAATCTCCTCAGGACTTTAAATGGCTCCACAAACCACGGCCACAGCTTCCGGCAGGGCAGGCGGAGGGGCAGGTTTCAGGTCAAGAGCCAGAACCGGTCCCCCGGTGCGAACACCGGGGCCTCACTGCGGTGATGGTCTGCGCTGGCTTTCTGGCGCAGCACGGCCCGCTGAAGGTGAACATGAGCGGCGTCCCATGTCTCCTCCGCACGCCTGAACCTGTCGTCCACCGCAGGAGCCTCGATCTGACTCTGATGCCAAGGCGCCAGAACCGGCTGGTACCCAAGTACGCACTGGAAGGGGGAGAGGTTAGTGGAGGAGTGGCGGAGCGAGTTCTGGGCCATCTCTGCCCAGGGCACGAACGCCGCCCACTCCCCCGGTTGGTCCTGGCAATAAGACCTCAGAAACCTACCCACATCCTTGTTCACTCTCTCCACCTGCCCGTTACTCTCGGGGTGAAAACCCGAGGTAAGGCTGATCGAGACCCCCAGACGTTCCATGAACGCCCTCCTGACCCTCGAAGTGAACTGGGGACCCCGATCAGACACTATATCCTCAGGCACCCCGTAGTGCCGGAAGACGTGTGTAAATAAGGCCTCCACAGTCTGTAGGGCCGTAGGGAGACCGGGCAGAGGGAGGAGACGGCAGGACTTAGAAAACCGGTCCACAACGACCAGGATCGTGGTGTGACCCTGTGAGGGAGGAAGATCGGTAAGGAAATCCACCGACAGGTGTGACCAAGGCCGTTGTGGAACGGGTAAGGTGTGTAGCTTCCCTCTGGGAAGGTGCCTAGGAGCCTTACACTGGGCACACACCGAACAGGAGGAAACATAAACCCTCAGACAGTGCACCGTCCGACCGATGCCTGGATGACCAGAGGAGGGTGACGTGTGGGCCCAATAGATCAGCCTGTCACGGACAACAGATGGAACGTACAGACACCCAGCGGGACACTGGAGGGGAGTGGGCTCTGCACGTAGCGCCTGCTCAATGTCCGCATCCAGCTCCCACACTACCGGCGCCACCAGGCAGGAGGCCAGGAGTATGGGGGTCGGATCCATGGGCCACTCCTCTGTGTCATACAGCCGGGACAGTGCGTCTGCCTTCATGTTCTGGGAACCTGGTCTGTAAGAAAGGGTGAAAACAAAAAGGGTGAAAACAAAAAGGGTGAAAAACATGGCCCACCTTGCCTGGCGAGGGTTCAGTCTCCTCACTGCCTGGATGTACTCCAGATTGCAGTGGTCAGTCCAGATGATAAAAGGGTGTTTAGCCCCCTCAAGCCAATGTCTCCACGCCTTCAAAGATTTGATGACAGCCAACAGCTCCCGGTCCCCCACGTCATAGTTTCGCTCCGCCGGGCTGAGCTTCCTCGAGAAGAAGGCACAGTGGCGTACCCGAGCGCTGAGAGCGCGTCCACCTCCACTATGAATGCCAAAGAGGGATCCGGATGGGCCAGCACGGGAGCCAAGGTAAACAGAGCCCTCAGGTGACCAAAAGCCCTGTCCGCCTCAGCCGACCACTGCAAACATACCGGTCCCCCCTTCAGCAGTAAGGTAATGGGAGCCACTACCTGACCAAAACCCCGGATAAACCTCCGGTAGTAATTGGCAAACCCTAGAAACCGCTGCACCTTCTTTACCGTGGTGGGAGTCGGCCAATTACGCACGGCTGAAATGCGATCACTCTCCATCTCCACCCCTGAGGTGGAAATGCGGTACCCTAGAAAGGAGACGGACTGTTGGAAGAATAGGCATTTCTCAGCCTTGACGTACAGGTCATGCTCCAACAGTCGACCCAGCACCCTGCGTACCAGGGACACATGCTCGGCGCGTGTAGCGGAGTATATCAGAATGTCATCAATATACACAACTACACCCTGCCCATGCAGGTCCCTGAAAATCTTGTCTACAAAGGCTTGGAAGACTGACGGAGCATTCATCAACCCGTATGGCATGACGAGGTACTCATAATGCCCTGAGGTCGTACTGAACGCCGTCTTCCACTCATCTCCCTCCCGGATACGCACCAGGTTGTAAGCGCTCCTGAGATTTAGTTTGGTGAAGAAGCGCACCCCGTGCATTGACTTAATCGCAGTGGTGATAAGAGGTAGCGGGGTAACTGTACCTCACAGTAATCTGATTTAGGCCTCGATAGTCAATACACGGGCACAGACCTCCCTCCTTCTTCTTCACAAAAAAGAAACTCGAGGAGGCCGGTGAAGTGGAGGACCGAATGTACCCTTGACGCAGGGATTCGGAAACATATGTTTCCATAGCCACCATCTCCGTCTGTGACAGGGGATACACGTGACTCCTGGGAAGTGCGGCGTCTACCAGGAGATTTATCGCACAATCCCCCCGTCGATGGGGTGGTAATTGAGTCGCCTTCTTTTTGGAGAAGGCGAGAGTCAAATCGGCATATTCAGGGGGAATGCGCACGGTGGAGACCTGGTCTGGACTTTCCACCGTAGTAGCACCAACGGAAACCCCTAAACACCTCCCAGAGCACTCTCGCGACCATCCCGTGAGAGCCCTCCATTGCCATGAAACAGTGGGGTTATGACAAGCTAACCAGGGTAGGCCTAGCGGGAAACGCAGGAGAGTCAATGAGGAAGAGACTGATTCTCTCCATGTGGCCCCCTGCGTCACCATGCCCAGAGGAGCGGTGGCCTCCCTAATCAACCCTGACCCTAATGGTCGACTGTCTAAGGCGTGAACTGGGAAGGGCATAGCCACTGGAACGATGGGGATCCCTAAACTATGGCCGAATTATCTGTCTATAATATTCCCAGCCGCGCCTGAATCGACAAGGGCCTTATGCTGGGAATGTGGGGAAAACTCAGGAAAAGTAACAAAGAGCGGTGGCACGAGACGGTACCTCCTCCGGTCTCCCTGAGCGCAGAACCTCCCAGCTCCATGGGCATCAGAGGGGTGGTGCTGGGGATGGAACCGACAGACCCCTATCTGGACGTCCGCGGGTGGCCAGCAGGTTATCCAGCCGAATGGACAGTTCCACCAGCTGGTCGAAGGTGAGGGTGGTGTCCCTGCAGGCCAACTCCCGACAGACGTCCTCGCGCAAACTGCAGCGATAGTGGTCAATCAGGGCCCTGTCATTCCATCCCGCGCCCAGGGTCCGAAAGTCCATAGCGAACTCCTGGGCGCTCCGCGTCCCCTGCCTCAGATGAAAGAGACCCACAAGATGGAGTCAGCAGGAGCAGGTGCCCCTGGTATAGGAGTCGAGGAGCACGTCCGGGAACATATGGCGATTATTCACCGCCTCGGCGCTGCCATGGACCGCGTCGTCCAGACGATGGACCACTGGGAGAGACCACTTCAAATCCTCAAAATGGTCCAACGCCGTATCTCCTTCTCCCCGCGGTGGTGCTGGGGAGGGCGCTGGAGGGACTCTCTGTCTCTCCCAGTGGTCCATCGTCTGGACGACGTGGTCCATGGTGGCGCCAAGGTGATGAATAATCGCTGTGTGCTCCCGGACGTGCTCCTCGACCCCTATACCAGGGGCTCCTGCTGACTCCATCTTGTGGGTATGTAATTCTGTCAAAACGTGAGTGTAGCTGGTGCATCGAAGTCAGGCACAGGAGAGTGGAGGAGAGGAACCGACTTCGGCGGAAGTCGTGACAAACTCCCTCTTCCTGAACCAGCAGGATGACACAGCATCATGGGAATATTAAAAAATGTGATGCAATGCCACACAGTACCACATACTCCAGTACCATTGATCATTCAATTGTAAAATTATGATACAATTACAACTGCTATGTTTATTGGATGTGGCACAATTATTGTATGGGTGCAAGCAAATTATACAATGAAATTAGTTGGTCTGACGCACAAAGATAAATGCTTCCCTGCTGGATTCAGAAATTATAGCTGACAGTTTATATGGTTATAATTAATTGCAGAGAAACCTTGCCATTATTTAAAGCCTTGTGTTTTCTCAGTAGAAACATTACCCTGGCTCCCAAATGACAAAGTAACAATAAAACAAATTATGTTAATACTGCATTTCAGTACCTATATTATCATGACACAAGGCGAGACCCAGATGCAGACACAGGAGGCAGATGATTGGAGTCTTACAATATTTATTAATCCAATAGGGGATTGCAAGAGAATGGTCGTGGACATACAAAAGGGTCAAAACCAGTTCAGAGTCCAAAAGGTACCGAAGGGCAGGCAGAATCAAGGTCAAGGCAGGTAGGATGATCAGGCAGGCGGGAAAGTAGTCCAGAGTCAGGCAGGGGTCAAAACCGGGAGGACTATCAAAAAGAGAATAGTAAAAGGAGTACGGGAAAAACACTGGTTGACTTGACTAAAATACAAGACGAACTGGCACAGAGAGACAGGAAACACAGGGATAAATACACTGGGGAAAATAAGCGACACCTGGAGGGGGTGGAAACAATCACAGGAACAGGTGAAACAGATCAGGGCGTGACAATATGATTCATCATGTATTTGTACCAGGCCATGTCATATTTCCAATCCAATTAACTAGGAATGTCAACCTTATTTTTCTCTACGATACCAGGCGTAGATTTAGGTCACACAAGGAAACGGCTAAAGCAGCGCAGCCAGCAAGAAAAATCTATTAGAAAGACGTAAGGCAGAAACTGATCTGTATCAAGTGAGCTTTTCTGAAATACAACACATAACCAAGCAAATGCCTTTCCTCTTTTATAGCGCATGTCAAATCAGTTGTTTTGCTTTTGTTCCAAAACAGTAACTCTCAAATAAAGACAGTTGATCTCAACGGGGTGGCTAGCAGATAGACAGGTTTGAATATGGGAGACTGGCCGTGTGTGCGATGTGGTTTCCCCTGAGGGCCTCCGGAGATTAGCCTGTTAACTCTATCTGGACCGACTGCCACTGAAACATTTATAGAGCCGCTCATTAACATAGCCCTGCCAACACTGAGCAGAGGACTGCTAAAGGGAAGCCCAGGGAGGCTGCCTGGCCAGCTAAGTGTAGAGCATTCACACCGAGGGCCCTAGGACTTGGAATGCAATTCTCTGTAATTAGGCCCTGAAGCAATGAAGAAACCAGGCAAGGCATACCAACAATGAGTGGCCTTGCTTGTCAGGGAAAATATACATATTTGAGTCAGTCATGAATGACTAAATCTTTGGTGAAACCGGCTGGCTCTTCCTCTCACCTCACCTCATCTCCTTCTAAAGTATAGCAAATTTGTTTCTGGGGTCAAATAAGGTTCAAAGCATAGATCTGATTGTTCATGAGGTGAATAGATGCATATGAATGCTACATGTGAAATCAATTTCTGGAGTTCTCTCCTAACTGTCCCTCTGTTTTTCTGCAGCTTGCTCTGTACTCCCAGAAGTTTGAAGAGTTCCAGACTACGTTGTCTAAGAGCAACGATGTGTACGCCAGCTTCAAAAATGAAATGGAGAAGGTATGTGGCATCCTTAAAATAAAATCATCCTTCCTTTAAATATACTTTTTATTTTTAGAGCCAAGTGCATGGAGGTAATATAAGGTCGACATAATTCTGAAATGAGAAAACAGCTATATGTTGGAGGGACTGTCTTCTGTATTAATCATATTCAGAATGATGGTTACATTTTCAGATACATTTTAACCCAACAAACATTTTGCTTCATAGATGACAAAGAAGATGAAAAAACTAGATAAAGAGTCGAATGTTTGGAAGACCAGATTTGAGAGCACTAACAAGGCTCTCTCGGAGATGATTGAAGAGGTAAATTACTCATCTATAACACATGCAATAGTGTTAGACTTTATTCAAATGCACTACAACAAGTTAGACTCTCTTTTCCACAGAGGACTGTGAAGGAGAATGAGTATGAGATGTTCGTCGTGAAGATTGACAAGCTGGAGAGGCTCTGCCGAGCACTCCAGGATGAGAGGAAGATCCTGTACTCCAAGATCAAAGGCATTCGCCAAACGCCTGATGCCACCGAGGGGACACCCAAGGACGCGACACAGGAGGTGGCCACCGAACCAGTCCACAGCCTCATGGACATAATTGAGGAGCCAGAGATGACAGAAGAGATGGCCCGTCTGAGGGCTGAGCAGAACAGGCTGGCGGAGTTCGCAGCCTCCCTACTGGCCCCGTCCACAGGAGACGATGATGACGATGACTCTGACAGTGAGGAAGAGCCAGAGTCTACAGAACCTGCTGAGGCCCAGAAGATCCCTGAACCAACAAAGGCCCCAGTAAAGGTAGTGGTAGAGGCACCAGCACATACAGAGGAACCAGAACCAGCATATGCAGATGCACCAGCGCAGGCTCCGGCACAGGTAGAGACACTAGCGCAGGCTCCAGCACAGGTAGAGGCACCAGCACAGGCTCCAGCACAAGTAGTGGCACCATCACAAGTACAGGCACCAGCACAGGCTACAGCACAAGTAGAGGACCCAGCACAGGCTACAGCACAAGTAGAGGCACCAGCACAGGCTCCAGCACAAGTAGAGGCTCCAGCACAGGCTCCAGCACAGGCTCCAGCACAAGTAGAGGCACCAGCACAGGTTCCAGCACAGGTAGAGGCTCCAGCACAGGCTCCAGCACAAGTAGAGGTACCAGCACAGGTAAAGGCACCAGCACAGGCTCCAGCACAGGCTCCAGCACAGGCTCCAGCACAAGTAGTGGTACCAGCACAGGCTCCAGCACATGCAAAGGCACCAGCACAGGCTCCAGCAGAGGCTCCAGCACAAGTAGAGGTACCAGCACAGGTGGAGGCACCAGCACAGGCAGAGATGGCTGCCCCAGTCCAGCCAGAGACCCCAAAACAGCCAGAGCCCTCCGCCAAGAAGCAGACGCCAAAAAAGAAGAATGCAAAGAAGACTAGCTGAACTGACGAATGTGTCATTTTGTGAGCGTTAGTACTGTAGTCCCTGTGCCTCGTGTTATGGTTGTGTTGAGATATCCAATCCAGCTTTGTTTGTCTATATACTGTTTTATCTGAAGTAGCGTGCAGTAGAAGTATGTTTAAGTCGTATACCAGATGAGGACAGACAGAGATTTACTGCATAACCAAAGACTAGGTAGAAAGGTTATTCAGGACAATGCACCATCAAAACTTTCCAATGCCAAATGTTGCCTTGCGCAAACAGCATCAGAACAGCCACCGTCTTTTTTGACTTTTTCCATCTGAACCCCTATAATGTAACTTCAATAAATATCTAATTGTAGACTATGTAGACATGCCTGTGCTCTTTGGAATGTATTGCCTAGACCCATCACACTGTTTTATCCAATATACATCTCATATCCAACCTTATATGACCAAATATTGGAAGATGGACCCATATATCTAGATAAAGGCCTGATATTGCATCCAAGTCCCTTTTTATTTTGACTAATGTCTTATCTATATGGATTGTTAACTATTTGTTTAAAAGTTAACTGGCCAGTCATTCACAATGATTTAGAGATGGATCCTTACAGTAGTTTCCATGGCAACACTCCCCCCCATCCGGTGCACATTTCCTTTTTTAGCACAATCTGTATCAGACAGTCTCTATCCACAGAGTGGGTTGTTCTGGCCTGGCCATGGTCGGTCTGTGTTCTGGCAAAATAACTGAGTTACACAAACTCTCCTCCACCAAGGACACAACAGGACATTAGACTGACAGGCACTGAGTCGCCATAGCAACTCCATCTGCGAATCCGTTGAGGACAGCACTAATGTATGAGTGATAATAATAGTGCAGAGGACCCTGGGTTTTTAATAAATACAGATCAGTGTTGAGTGCCACAGGGAAAACAAATTAGACTTGCTACCGATCCCTGTGAATATCATGTTTATGTTCTGGATTGTATTACTGGTTGAGCAGATTGCACACCAAAAATGGCAAACAATTTCTACTGTTATGAACTAGAGTAAAGGACAAAAGGACCTAGCTGTCACTTAATGAAGAAACTGACAATGTCATAAAGTATCATCATATCACCCCCAACCTATGGGAACTATCAGTCAGCAAGCGGAAAGAGACACTGGAAACATACAAATAGTTAGGGAAACAGGCTACACTGTAATTCCAAAACCTGTTTCAAGAAGAGTATGGCAGAGGTTCTTCAAAGCTTTCTGATCACAGTTATATTTGTTGTGGCCACCAGATGGGGCCTTTGAAACCCATTAAAAATTTCACCAAAACCCTCATACTGATATTGCTCTAATTTTTTCATCCCATGCTGGATTGATACAGTATGTCTAGAAACACTCACACCAGCTTTAACAGTCTTTGGAAAATGTTGGTGGAATAAATTCATTGCATACCTCATATTTTAGGAGCGCTTGCACTTCATACAGTCAGAATCAACCAACAGCCTGAAGGGTGAATATTAAAATAAAAATAGGTATCCACTTTTTTACAGCCTCAGATAGCACATGTTCATGTTGCCTGGATGTCCATACCAAATATCTAGTCATAACATTTTTTATAACCTTTATTTAACTACGCAAGTCAGTTAAGAACACATTCTTAATTACAATGACGGCCTACGGGGGAAGAGTGGGTTAACGACCTTGTTCAGGGGCAGAACGACATATTTTTACCTTGCTAGCTCGGGGATTCGATCCAGCAACCTTTCGGTTACTGGCCCAACGCTCTAACCACTAGGCTACCTACTGTAATAGCAGTCAGGCTGACCCCCTTTTCCTGATTTTAGATATCCGATGGTAGATATCCCCTAAACCCGCTTCATCAGCACTTATTGACAGTGAAGTGAGAGCATGGAGTCTGGGTTCGGTTCACTCACATGGAAACTGAACCAGACAGTGGAACATGGGCTGCGTTCAGTACGTGTTTACGTTCTGGGATGTTCAATTGAACGAGAAAGTTGCTGTACTGAACGACCAGTTGAAAAACGTGGGGGGGGTTGGGTTGTCGAACGCTGTCAGCATGGCCATTTCCCTTTAAATACGTCTCGCATTGCTTCTAGCCACCTCGCCACAACCACCAAACAGGAGCAAACTTCCCTCAAAATCTGTTCAATAATTTACAAGAACGTTTTGGGGAAACGTGTTCTGAACAAACCGTTCCGCAACGTAGCAAACGTTCAAGCGAACTGAACGCACCTATGGATGAAGTCTTAAACCGCACACTCGGAAATGTCCGACTTCAAGACAACTGGGAACCCGCAGGAAGAAAAAAAACATATCCCACTGGGAAAAATCGTTTTGAACCTTCATTCAACTCGGAATTCCATGTAGGAAATTTAGGCATCTAGAGCTTCGACTTTCCGACCTGAAGATCACTAACGTCAGAATGTTACCTTCTTTTTTTGAGTTCCCAGTGTCTTGAAAGCACAGTACACCACGTACACATTGTGACATTTTACATTACACCGTACATCTTCGCGGATTAGGGATTCATATTTTCCCAAAAATCTACAAAATTTCAATACCGGGAATAAATAATATTTATCCCGAGAGTCCCAGGAAATACCGCAAAAAAATAGAAGTGCCAATTTAACGTTTAAAACCAAGATAAGGTCCACTCAATGTTCTCCCAAAATAAGATTGTCGCTGCTCCATATTGCCATCTTGGCTGCGACACTATGTAAAGATTTCACAGCAAGTGAAACTGTGATTTAGTAATGATAGAGAAACTTTGATCGCCAATGACATTGTGAATTTCAAAAGGCCGTTCAACATTCAGAGCGTTATGTTCCTCAATAAATTCATCACATTTCACCAGCAGGCCTAGGATATCTCGACACAGAGCGCACCCCGAGAAGGCCACAGCATTGTCGAATCATACAAACCTTGTAACGGCATTTAAACAAAAGTAAAACGACCAACGTTCCTAAACTTGCTAGATAACCTCCAACTAATGACATATCTACTATTTGGTTATACAGAGAGTATATCAGATCATGAATAACGGAGAGTGGAGAGCAAATTGTTTAAATATCAAGGTATCTTAACGGGAACTAACTCTTAAAATATATATATCCATATATACTCTCATATCGTTTGTTGATCACACCGAAGCTCTCATATTGGCAACAATACGAGACAGCGCGGAGAAGCAGGGGAAATGTCATAGCTGTATTTTTGACATGCATAGCCCAGACGTGCTTTGATAATTCAACCTATGGATTACAGAATAAAGTTACGAATTTTCATGCGAGACAGGAGTCAGGATTTTGCGTTTCAGTGGGATTAGGACGATAGAAAAATAGCCTATGTGGCTACTACGTGAGTCAATAGATAAATAATACACTTGATTTAGGCTACATTATTGCATGCTAAATGTTTCTAATCAGTGATAGATGAGCAAACAAATAAATGAGCTACCACTTCCACTTGTCCAGCCAGAGATCAATTAACCAAATATACAGACAGATATTCTATGAAACAAAATCGATTGATTGATTATCAGACAGGTTTTTGGTCTGGAGCAGGACAGGCTATAACGCGAGTGAAGAGTAAAATCCACTTGTATAACAAGCTAGCTAAATGTTCTGATCAGCTAATATGTGAGCAAACTACAATAAAGATGATCATTAGCACTCACCTCAACATAGCTAACATTTCCCCAGCCCAATTGTTACCAAATATCCAAACGGAGATTCAGTGAAAACAAAGATCTGACGTTGATTGATTTATCTAGAGAAGTCCCCCACGCTTGTCTCAAAACAGTGTGATGGTGCTGTCCCAATCAAAAGGGTGCTGAAATTACACTGAACAAAAATATGAAACGCAATATGCAACAATTTGTAAGATTTTACTGAGTTACAGTTCATATAAGGAAATCAGTCAATTTAAATAAATTCATTAGGCCCTAATCTATGGATTTCACATGACTGGGAATACAGATATGCATATATTGGTCACAGGGGCGTGGATCAGAAAACCAGTCAGTATCTGGTATAATACTGCCTCATTTGCCTCATGCAGCGCCACACATCTCCTTAGCATAGAGTTGATCAGGTTGTTGATTGTGGCCTGTGGAATGTTATCTACTCCTCTTCAATGGTTGTGTGAAGTTTCTGGATATTGGCTGGAACTGGAACACACTGTCGTACACGTAAATCCAGAGCATCCCAAACATGTTCAATTGTTGACATGTCTGGTGCGTATGCAGGCCATGGAAGAACTGGGACATTTTCAGCTTCCAGGAATTGTGTACAGATCATAAAATGCAATTGTGTTTGTTGTCCGTAGCTTATGCCTGCTGTCACGAACCCGGCTTGTAGCCCTTAACAAAGAGGGAGACAACGTGGAGATAAGGAATAACAAAAAATATATTTATTAAATAAAGTAAACTATATACAATTAACAATGGTGAGTGTAGTCATTAGTGTGAGTGGTTGCGTGCATAGATGGTGAAAATGAGGGGTGTTGAGAGGTGCCAAAACAAACAAGCCAGAACCAAAAATGCAGTGTGTCAATGAATGGGGGAAAGGTGTATTTATACCCGGGACACAGCTGAGCCCAGGCGTGTCCCATTTTGATGATGACCCTCCCGGCTCCGCCAACCTACATCATATTAAGGAAAACAAGAGCAAAGGGAAAGAATTCGGCAAACAGAGTGGGAGGGGTTTCACACTGCCCATACCATAACCCCACTGGCACACTGTTCACAACGTTGACATCAGCAAACCGCTCGCCCACACACGATGCCATCTGACCAGTACAGTTGAAACCGGGATTCATCTGTGAAGAGCACACTTCTCCCTGTTGTGTATTTTGTGGAATTGCATTAGTGAGACATTGGGAAAATGGTGTAATTTCCCGGGTCTTGTAATTGTATTTTTTCAGGAAATGTGAAGTGGTCCCGGGACAGTCCCAGGATACCGGCTACCCGTGTTAATCCCGATCACAGAATCTTTCCCCACTATTGAACGGACAAGTTTACTGTTTCTAACGCAAGAAAGAGGACAGCCCTCTTGTCAGATATCGCTTTTTTTTGGAAGATTGTAAAATATGACCCTTTTTTTCAAGACAGAATAAATATTTTGTTTCAGGTGATAAAACATGCTTTGTTTAGTTACTTTTTCCTCAACTTGTTTCTCCAACTTTATAGCAAGTCAAGATAGCGTACACTAGCTCAAAGTCAGGCTAGGTGGAAGATACCACTGTAGAAAGCAACCTCCGCCAAATAATGATCAAAAACAAACGTAATTACCGTCACAATAAACTTCAACAGAAGGCAGCAGTCATAATAAAATTGGCTTAACAGCCATTGAGTATTATTTAACATTAGTATTAAAATAGTACTCACTTTTAGGAATGGGTAACTGTTCACAAGTTATACACCAAGATCAAACCATTTAAAACACATTCCTAATATTGAGTTGCACTCCCTCTTTTGCAGTCAGAACAGCCTCAATTCGTTGGGGCATGGACTCTACAAGGTGTCGAAAGCATTCCATAAGAATGCTGGCCCATGTTGTACTTCAATGCTTTTCACAGTTGTCAAGTTGGCTGGATGTCCTGGGTGGTGGACCATTCTTGATACACACAGGAAACTGTTGAGTGTGAAAAACCCAGTAGCGTTGCAGTTCTTGACTCAAACCAGTGCGCCTGCCACCTACTACCATACCCCGTTCAAATGCATTTCAATCTTTGTCTTGCCCATTCCCCTTCTGAATGGCATACATACACAATCCATGTCTCAATTATCTCAAGGCTTAAAAATCCTTTTTTAAACTGTCTCCTCCCCTTCATCTACACTGATTAAAGTGGATTTAACAAGTGACGTCAATAAGGGATCATAGCTTTCACCTGGATTCACCTGGTCAGTCTATGTCATGGAAAGAGCAGGTGTCCTTAATGATTTGTACAATCAGTGTACAGTGCCTTCAGAAAGTATTCAGACCCCTACACCTTTTCAACATTTTGTTACATTATGCCTTATTCCAAAATGGATTAAAATACAATCTACACACAATACCCCATAATGACAAAGCAAAAACAGGTTTTTAGAAATGTTTGAAAATGTATTAAAAATAAAAAACAGAAACACCTTATTTACATAAGTACTCAGACCCTTTGCTATGAGACTCGAAATTGAGCTCAGGTCCATCCTGTTTCCATTGATCATCCTTCAGATGTTTCTCCAACTTGATTGGAGTCTTCCTGTGGTAAAGTCAATTGATTGTTCATGATTTGGAAAGGCACACACACACCTGTCAATATAAGGCCCCACAGTTGATAGTGCATGTCATAGCAAAAATCAAGCCATGAGGTCGAAGGAATTGTCTGTAGAGCTCAGAGACAGGATTGTGTCGACGCACAGATCTGGGGAAGGGTAGCAAACATTTCTGCAGCATTGAAGGTCCCCAAGAACACAGTGGCCTCCATCATTCTTAAATGGAAGAAGTTTGGAACCACCAAGACTCTTCCTAGAGCTTGCTGCCCAGCCAAACAGAGCAATCGGGGGAAAAGGGTCTCGGTAAGGGAGGTGTCCAAGAACCTGATGGTCACTGACAGTGCTCCTCTGTGGAGATGGGAGAACCTTCCAGAAGGTCAACCATCTCTGCAGAACTCCGCCAATCAGGCCTTTATGATAGAGTAGTCAGACGGAAGCCACTCCTCAGTAAAAGGCACATGACAATCTGTTTGGAGCTTGCCAAAAGGCACCTAAAGACTATCAGACTATGAGAAACAAGATTCTGTGAAACCAAGATTGAACTCCTTGGCCTGAATGCCAAGCGTAACGTCTGAAGGAAATCTGGTACCATCCCTATGGTGAAACAAGGTGGTGGCAGCATCATGATGTGGGAATACTCAGTAAAAGGCACATGGAAATCTGTTTGGAGCTTGCCAAAAGGCGCCTAAAGACTATCAGACTATGAGAAACAAGATTGTGTGAAACCAAGATTGAACTCCTTGGCCTGAATGCCAAGCGTAACGTCTGAAGGAAATCTGGTACCTTCCCTATGGTGAAACAAGGTGGTGGCAGCATCATGATGTGGGAAAATTTTTCAGCGGCAGGGAATGGGAGACTAGTCAGGATAAAGGCAAAGATGAACGGAGCAAAGTACAGAGAGATCCTTGATGAAAACCTGCTCCAGAGCGCTCAGGACCTCAGACTGAGGCGAAGGTTCACCTTCCAGCAGGATAACAACCCTAAGCTCACAGGCAAGACAACGCAGGAGTGGCTTCAGGACAAGTCTCTGAATTTCCTTGAGTGGCCCAGCCAGAGTGCGGACTTGAACCGATCGCACATCTCTGGAGAGACCTGAAAATAGCTGTGCAGCAACGCTCCCCATCCAACCTGACAGAGTTTGAGACGATCTGCAGAGAAGAATGGGAGAAACTCCCCAAATAATCAAATGTATTTACAAAGCCCTTTTTACATCTGCAGATGTCACAAAGTGCTATACAGAAACCCAGCCTAAAACCCAAAACAGCAAGCAATGCAAATGTAGAAGCACGGTGGCTAGGAAAAACTCCCTAGAACGGCAGGAACCTAGGAAGAAACCTAGAGAGGAACCAGGCTCTGAGGGGTGGCCAGTCCTCTTCTGGATGTGCCCGATGGAGATTATAACAGTACATGGCCAAGATGTTCAAATGTTCATAGACGACCAGCAGGGTCAAATAATAATAATAATCACAGTGGTTGTAGAGGGTGCAACAGGTCAGCACCTCAGGAGTAAATGTCAGTTGGCTTTTCATAGCCGAGCATTCAGAGTTAAAGACAGCAGGTGTGGTAGAGAGAGAGAGTCAAAAACAGCAGGTCTGGCACAAGTTAGCACATCCGGTGAACAGGTCAGGGTTCCATAACCGCAGGCAAAACAGTTGAAACTGGAGCAGCAGCACAACCAGGTGGACTGGGGACAGTAAGCAGTCATCAGGCCAGGTAGTCCTAAGGCATGGTCCTAGGGCTAATATTCTCTGGGAGGGGAGGGAGAGGGAGAGAATTAGAGGGAGCATACTTAAATTCACACAGGACACCGGATAAGACAGGAGAATTACACCAGATATAACAGACTAACCCTAGACACAAACTATTGCAGCATAGATACTGGAGGCTGAGACAGGAAGGGTCGGGAGACACTGTGGCCCCGTCCAACGATACCCCGGACAGGGCCAACCAGGCAGGATATAACACCACCCACTTTGCCAAAGCACAGCCCCCACACCATTAGAGCGATATCCGCAAACCACCAACATACTACCCTAAGACAAGGCTGAGTATAGCCCACGAAGATCTCCCCCACGGCACAAACCCGGACAGTGACTTAACCCACTCAAGTGATGCACCCCTCCTAGGGACGGCATGGAAGAGCACTAGTAAGCCAGTGACTCAGCCCCCGTAATAGGGTCAGAGGCAGAGAATCTCAGTGGAGAGAGGGGAACCGGCCAGGCAGAGACAGCAATGGCGGTTCGTCGCTACAGTGCCTTTCCCTTCACCTTCGCACCCCTGGGCCAGACTAAACTCAATCATAGGACCTACTGAAGAGATGAGTCTTCAATAAAGACAAAGGTCGAGACAGAGTCTGCGTCTCTCACATGGATAGGCAGACCATTCCATAAAAATTGAGCTTCAAGGGACAATAAGGACTGTACCATACGTCTTGTGACTGTAGTATACGTGTAGGTACGTACGGCAGGAACAAATGGGAGAGACATGTAGGAGCAAGCCCATGTAATGACTTGTAGGTTAGCAGTAAAACCTTGAAATCAGTCCTAGCCTTAAAAGGAAGACAGTGTAGGGAGGCTAGCACTGGAGTAATATGATAAAATTGTTTGGTTCTAGTCAAGATTCTAGCAGCTGTATTTAGCACTAACTGAAGTTTATTTAGTGCTTTATCCGGGTTGCCGGAAAGTAGAGCATTGCAGTAGTCTAATCTAGAAGTGACAAAAGCATGGATTAGCTTTTCTGCATCATTTTAGGACAACATTTCAGATTTTTTCAATGTTACAAAGATGGAAAAAGCTGTCCTTGACATATTCTTGATATGTTTGTCAAAAGAGAGATCAGGATCCAGAGTAACCCACTCAAGTGATGCACCCCTCCTAGGTGTCTAGTAAATAAAAGTAAATAAGAATGTGTTCTTAACTGACTTGCCTAGTTAAATTAAATGTAAAAAACTAATGGCGATATAAATATCAATAGTCAATCTCATAATCAACAGCTGGTGACTTCAGTAGACCTGGGGCTTGGGGCTTTACCGAGGTCTTTCAGTTTTATTTGAGACGACTGTACAACCAAGATTAATTGTCTATCAGGTTTCAGGTAAGACCCAACTGCAGACTGTGTAGGAGTACATTTTTTTATTGTAACAAGAGGGGTAGGCAAACGACAGGTCAAAGCAAGCAGGGGTCGATATTCCAGGGGTCAATAATCCAGAGTAGTGGGGCCAAGGTACAGGACGGCAGGCAGGCTCAGTCAGAGTAGTCAGGCAGGTGGGCTCGGAGTCAAAACCAGGAGGGCGAGAAAAGCAAGACTGGAAAAAGCAGGCACTGAGACACAAAACGCTGGTAGGCTTGAACAAACACAAGACGAACTGGCACAGACAGACAGAAAACATAGGTATAAATACCCAGGGGATAAGTGGGGAAGATGGCGACACCTGGAGGGGGTGGAGACAAGCACAAGGACAGGTGAAACAGATCAGGGCGTGACGTTGTCAGATCCAACAAAGATCTCTGTTTCTTGGGACCGAGAACTAGCATCTCTGTTTTGTCCGAGTTTAAAAGTAAAACATTTGCCGCCATCCACTTCCTTATGTCTGAAACACAGGCTTCCAGTAAGGGCAATTTTGGGGCTTTACCATGTTTCATAGAAATGTACAGCTGTGTATCGTCCGCATAGTAGTGAAAGTTAACATTATGTTTCCGAATGACATCACCAAGATGTAAAAACAACGAAACCTTGAGAAACACCGAAACTTACAATTTATTTGTCAGAGGACAAACCATCCACAGAGACAAGCTGATATCTTTCCGACAGATAAGATCTAAACCAGGCCAGAACTTGTCCATGTAGACCAATTAGGGTTTCCGATCTCCCCAAAAGAATGTGGTGATCGATGGTGTCAAAAGCAGCACTAAGGTCTAGGAGCATGAGGACAGATGCAGAGCTTTGGTCTGACGCCATTAAAAGGTAATTTACCACCTTCACGAGTGCAGTCTCAGTGCTATGATGGGGTCTAAAACCAGGCTGAAGCGTTTTGTATACTATGTTTGTCTTCAGGAAGGCAGTGAGATGCTGCTTTTTGTTAACATTTGAGAGGAATGGGAGATACGATATAGGCTGATAGTTTTTAAAAAAACATTTTCTGGGTTAAGGTTTGGCTTTTTCAAGAGAGGCTTTATTACTGCCACTTTTAGTGAGTTTGGTACACATCTGGTGGATAGGGAGCCGTTTGTTATGTTCAACATAGGAGGGCCAAGCACAGGAAGCAGCTCTTTCAGTTAAGTTGGAATAGGGTCCAGTATGCAGCTTGAAGGTTTAGAGTCCTTGACTATATTCATGAATGTGTCAAGAGATATACGATGAAAAGACTTGAGTGTCTCCATTGATCCTAGGTCCTGGCAGTGTTGTGCAGACTCAGGACAACTGAGCTTTGGAGAAATGCGCAGATTTAAAGAGTGATCCGTAATTTGCTTTCTAATGATCATGATCTTTTTGTCAAAGAAGTTCATGAATTCATCACCGTTGAAGTGAAAGCCATCCTCTCTTCGGGAATTCTGCTTTTTAGTTACATTTTGGATTGTTCTTCCTCAATTAGGTTGGAAAAATAGGATGATCAAGCAGCACTGAGGGCTCTTCGATATTGCACGGTACGGCCTTTCCAAGTTAGTCGGAAGACTTCCACTTTGGTGGAGAGCCATTTCCGTTCCAATTTTCTGGAAGATTGCTTCTGGGCTTGCGTATTTTCTGTATACCAGGGAGCTGGTGTCTTGTGACAAATGTTTTTTGTTTTTAGGGGTACGACAACATCTAGGATAATACACAAGGTTATATTTAGTTCCTTAGTTAGGTGGTTAACCTATTTTTGTACTCTGACATCCTTGGGTAGGTGGAGGAATTCTAGAAGGGCATCTAGGAATCTTTGGATGGCTTTTGATGGTCCTTGGTTGGGGTCTAAGCAGATTATTTGTTGCGATTGCAAACGTAATAAGATGGTGGTCCAATAGTCCAGGATTATAGGGAAAAACATTAAGATCCACAATATTTATTCCACGGGACAAAACTAGGTCCAGGGTATGACTGTGTCAGTGAGTAGGTCCGGAGACATGTTGGACATCGATGATGCCTCCGAAAGCCTTTTGGAGTGGGTCTGTGGAGTTTTCCATGCAAATATTAAAGTCACCAAAAATTGACTACAAGGTTCGATAGGAATTCAGGGAACTCAGTCAGGAATGCTGTATACAGCCCAGGAAGCCTGTAAACAGTATTTATACAAAGTGATTGAGTAGGCTGCATAGATTTCATGAATAGAAGCTCAAAAGACAAAAAGACCGCATGTTTTTTTTGTGTAAATTGAAATTTGCTTTCAGAAATGTTAGCAACACCTCCGCCTTAGCAGAATGTGTGGGGGATATGGTCACTAGCGTAACCAGGAGGAGAGGCCTAATTTAACACAGTAAATTCATCAGGCTTAAGCCATGTTTCAGTCAGGCCAATCACATCAAGATTATGATCAGTGACTATAACTGCCTTGGAATTGAGGGATCAAACATGAAGTTGCCCTATTTTGAGATGTGAGATATCACAATCTCTTTCAATAATGACAGGAAAGGAGGTCTTTATTCCAGTGAGATTGCTAAAGCGAACACCGCCATGTTTAGTCTTGCCCAACCTAGATCAAGGCACAGACACGGTCTCAATGGGGATACAGGCTATGCTAGTAACAGACTCCACTAATCTGGCAGGCTGGCTGACAACCTACTGCCTGGCATGCACCCTATGTCATTGTGGAGCTAGAGGAGTCTCATTCTAATTCTAAAATAGGGAACAGTTGTCTAACTTTTTTTTGCTTTGGGGAGGGTTGTGTTTTTTTTCCCTGATTTACATTCATCCTTTGCAGATCGTTTTTTTTTTTAATTGGGCAAAGGGGAAGGTTGTACATTTTTTCCCTGGTTTACATTTGACCATTTGCAGGTTTTACTACATCATTTATTCCATCCTAGCCAAATTTCCTCATCTGCTTGCCTTGTATGAGCCTTCCCTATCAAGGTGTTTTGGTACGTCCTTATGCACTACGCTTTTCCACCACAGATCAATAAAGTCCACCAGTCTAACTACTGTATCTATCCTGCCCTCTTTCCACCATTCATCAGTGGTGTAAAAATACTTTAAAGTAGGGACTCCCGAGTGGTGCAGTGGTCCAAGGCACTGCAGTGCTTGAGGCATCACTAGGTGTCACAACTGGTCATGACCGGATGTCCCATAGGGCGGCGCACAATTGGCCCAGTGTCGCCTGGGTTAGGGGAGGGTTTGGCCGGGGGGGGCTTTACTTGGCTCATTGCGCTCTAGCGACTCCTTGTGGCAGGCTAGGCGCCTACAGGCTGACTTCGGTCGTCAGTTGAACGGTGTTTTCACCAACACATTGGTGCAACTGGCTACCTGGTTAAGTGAGTGGGTGTTAAAAAGTGCGGTTTGGCAGGTCATGTTTCGGGAGGAAGCATGACTTGACCTTTGCCTCTCCCGAGCCTGTTGGGGAGTTGCAACGATGAGACAAGATCGTAATCACGAAAAAGGGGTAACATTTTATTTTTTTATTATAAGACACAGTGGCAGAATAAATTCAACCACACCTTTGTTTCATCACAATAACAGAGAGCAACATCTGTCCGGTGAAGTCCACAAAGCATTTTGCATGTAACAAACAGTTTCATGACCTACAGCATGGTCAAGCAAGTTCATGTTTCAGAATACTAAACAACCATTGATTTAGAAACATGGAGAGTTACCACAAGTGGAAAAGAAAACAGGTGCTGCCTGCACTATTCCAGCAACATTTCAACATCATCAAATCACCTGCGCTTAGTTTAATACGGTGACAACTAAAAGATACCAAAAACAATTTAATCGAATCGACGTAAGCTAAATATGATGTGGCTGTCGATGGTACTGATTTGTGTGTGCGTGCGTGCAAGTAGAAAAAAACAACGAGATGCAACAGTTGTGTAAATAATGTTCCCTGTATGTGTTAACTCTAGGGGTGCCTTATTCCCCTCTACGTTCTGCTTTTGATGTGTGATTGGTGTCAAGTCAAATCCAAACTGGCTTCCCTTGACACTTTTGTTTTGGTGTATCAGGACTATTCACATTTGAGCTCACTCAGTTTAGCCAACACTGATTGGCTATTATTATTATAATTATTTTTAAATGATCAAGGGAGGTGAAATGCTCTCGCTTCCCTTGCATTCAATGCTACGGGCGGCAACGATGTCATACTCTTTTTGACCAGACAGCCTCAGATAAGTGGATTAAACATACTGAGAAAGAGGGGCGCTGTTTTGCTCGCTCGGATGCTTTCTCCAGTGAGATACATTCAGCCTCTTGCAAATTGAAGGAAAATTATGAAACACAGAGACGAAAGAAGCATTTTTTTTTTTTTTACGTTTTTACATGTATTTTTCGCTTCCCTTGGCATCCATGAATACACGCCACTGATGTGCAAAGCTCATACATACATACAGTACCCAAGACGACTCAAAGCTGAAATTGCCGCCAAAGTTGGTTCTACAAAATATTGACTCAGGGGTGTGAATACTTATGTAAATTACATATTTCTGTATTTAATTTCAATAAAGACTTTCTGAAGGCCCAGTTATTCAGGAAAGCTTAAAGTTGCACTGCCTCCTCTCCGATCCAAGTAGCTATTTTTCGCTCACCTAGAACGCTTCAATATAGCCTAAACATAAAATGTATTACCTTCTTATGTGTGGCATAAACACAACCAGTCAATGTTTTAATCTGATTATGCTACTTCAAGGCTAACTGCACATGTTCGTCCAAAATATAATTCTAGCATCCAAACTGTGCACCGCCACGCCATTTGATAAATGCAAATAAACATCTGTTCAGTGTGCAAATTACGGGGGGCCAAAGGGGGCTCAGACCTCCGAAGGAAACATGTGCTCCCCAAAATGCAACATAAGTCAAACTTTGGGGGGGTCTCTTATTTGTTTAAAATGCCATTTTGTACTGATAGTGGTAAATATGAAAATAAAAGCTTATTCCAAATTAAACAAACACCCCCACCTCTCTGTCATAGTTTAAACCAGTGACAGTTGGTTCAAGCAGAGAGAGGGAGGCAAAGCGAGAGCCCTGTCTCTGCCCAAAATCTATCCATGTTAAGCATGCGAGGAATTTTTGTATGGGGGGCAATGAGTGTCGAATTTAGTCAAGACAAACATTAATTCTTATTTTGATATGTGAGGCTTATTTGATCTAATAGAAGTTTCCTAATGCTTAGATTGTTACGAGTGTACTTGAAAGAGAGCGACCAGGCTCCACATATTTTCTGACCTGTGACCCACTGACACCGCCCCCAGTTAGAGGGGAATAAGGCACCCCAAGAGTTAACACATACAGGTAACTTTATTTACACACACTGACGAAAATGAAAATGGGGGTGTACATTTTCATTTTTGTCAGTGCTCTCTTTCATGGTCCTTCAAGCTGGATTTGTGCCTTTGCTGACACCTCAGCAGGTAGCCTGGAGGGTAGGAGCGTTGGGCCAGTAACTGAAAGGTTGCTGGTTTGAATCCCTGAGCTGACAAGGTACAAATCTGTTGATCTGCCCCTGAGTCAACCCAATATTCCCCGGGTGCCGAT
This sequence comes from Salmo salar, assembly GCF_965601325.2. NCBI lineage: Eukaryota > Metazoa > Chordata > Actinopteri > Salmoniformes > Salmonidae > Salmo > Salmo salar. The sequence goes on along the minus strand of NC_138305.1, from coordinate 44,110,405 downwards.
GATGTAGATGTTGATTAAGGCAGCCCACCCCACCTCTCTGATTCAGAGGGGTTGGGTTAAATCAAAATCAAATCAAATGTTATTAGTCACATGTGCCGAATACAACAGGTGTAGACCTTACAGTGAAATGCTTAATTACGAGCCCCTAACCGACAGTGCAGTTTCAAAAAATCTGGATAAGAATAAGAGATAAAAGTAACAAGTAATTAAAGAGTAGCAGTAAAAAAATAACAATATATACAGGGGAGTGCCGGTACAGAGTCAATGTGCGGGGGCACCGGGTAGTTGAGGTAGTATGTACATGTAGGTAGAGTTAATTAAAGTGACTATGCATAGATGACAACAGAGAGTGGCACTGGTGTGGAGAGGAGACAGGAGGGGGGGCAATGCAAATAGTCTGGGTAGCCATTTGACTAGATGTTCAGGAGTCTTATGGCTTGGGGGTAGAAGCTGTTTAGAAGCCTGGCCCCAGTGATGTACTGGGCTGTTCGCACTACCCTCTGTAGTGCATTGCGGTCAGAGGCCGAGCAGTTGCCATACCAGGCAGTGATGCAACCAGTCAGGATGCTCTCAATGGTGCAGCTGTAGAACCTTTTGAGGATCTGAGGACCCATGCCAAATATTTTCAGTCTCCTGAGGGGGAATAGGTTTTGTCGTGCCCGCTTCACGACTGTCATGGTGTGCTTGGACCATGATAGTTTGTTGGCGATGTGGACACCAAGGAACTTGAAGCTCTCAACCTGCTCCACTGCAACCCCGTCGATGAGAATGGGGGTGTGCTCGGTCCTCTTTTTCCTGTAGTCCTCAATCATCTCCTTTGTCTATAGGCTGTCTCGTTGTTATACCCCCATCTAACAACGATGGTGTTAGAATCGTGCCTGGCCGTGCAGTCATGAGTGTACAGGGAGTACAGGAGGGGGCTGAGCACGCATCCCTGAGGGGCCCGTGTTGAGGATCAGCATGGCGGATGTGTTGTTACCTACCCTTACCACCTGGGGGCGGCCCGTCAGGAAGTCCAGGATCCAGTTGCAGAGGGAGGTGTTTAGTCCCAGGGTTCTTAGCTTATTGATGAGCTTTGAGGGCACTATGGTGTTGAACACTGATCTGTAGTCAATGAATAGCATTCTCACATAGGTGTTCCTTTTGTCCAGGTGGGAAAGGGCAGTGTGGAGTGCAATAGAGACTGCATCATCTGTGGATGTGTTGGGGCGGTATGCAAATTGGAGTGGGTCTAGGGTTTCTAGGATGATGGTGTTGATGTGAGCCATGACCAGCCTTTCAAAGCACTTCATGGCTACAGACGTGAGTGCTACGGGTCGGTAGTCATTTAGGCAGGGTACCTTAGTGTTCTTGGGCACAGGCACTATGGTGGTCTGCTTAAAACATGTGGACTAGGTATCCCCCTTTCCTTTAGTATGGCGGCCCACAGAGACCACACAGGGTAATTTCCACACTGCCAACCCGCGGTCCAGTGGAGCATGGTTCTGAGGTATCCAGTGGACTACTACCATGTGGATTATACCCCCTCTCTGGAGCCTATGTTCCCTCTCCTCCACCTGTGGGACACTACTCAGCACCAGGTAGGGCTGCAGTAACACTCCAATGTGTGGACTACCAGAGAGCCAAATTTCTGCATCCGTCGTATGGTTTTCCCTTTTCCGATAGTGTACAGGAAGCACATTTTGCTTGTATGAAGCAGGATGTAACGGAGGTGTCTTCACATTATGCAACAGAAAAATAGATCCCGGGCTTCCTCCAGTCAGGGGAGCCCTCTTCAACAGGTTGCAGTGGAGAACATGGGACAGTCATATTGAGTACATCAGAAGGATGCCGCCTCTCCAGCCCCAGCAACGTTGCTGGCTACTAATGTAACTTTAGGGTGAGTATATACAGTACCACTCAAAAGTTTGGCCATTTCACATCGGTTACACATGCTTAAGTGGTAAAGTCAATATCCACGTTTATAAACACAGGGTCGCTACAGTTATTGTCATTTGTGGTCTTAAACATTATTTTGAGTGAGTGAATTCAATGAGAAGCTGGGCAATTTTTTTTACAGTACGGGGGTAGATATTTGTCACTACACACCTTCAATATGTACCAATCACTGTGCACCAATAAGCCAAGCATTAACCAAAGAGATTCATAGTGTCATTTAAAAATGTACTAATTTCCACTGACTCTTTGCTGTTTGCCAATTATGATGAACAAGAACATGCAACATTTCTTTCTCTCCTTTATTAGAGATTTTTTGTAAAAATGCAATTTGACCTACAGATACATTCACTTGTCACAGTATATGCGTTGCTCGTCTTTTTAAGTGCCAGACAGTTCCAAACTGTTTAAGGTCTTATGAATATAATTTTTTTCTGAAATCATGTAGATGCTGTCTTGGAACTTTTTAGTGGAGTCATATTCTTTCTATACATAAAAAAAGAGAAAACAATAACTGAAGCCCAGAAAAAAGCATACACGCACAAGCATACATGCACAACATTTGTCAATAAGCTTCCAAGACTTTGAAGGAGGAGAATGGCTTGACAAAGTGGTAGTCGAGGTTCCCACAGTGGGGGCACTGCTGCACGTTGCTGTACTCTGAGAAGTACTGCATCCCCACCCTGACATCTATGACCGGCTTACCACAGTGCTTGCAGTTCAGACGGGCCTAAGGGCACAAAGAGAGGAAATGCCTATGGATCTGCAGTAGTTGACTTTGCCATCCATAATGTCAATGAGACTAATTGATAGCAAGAGATCTAGCCACAACACAACCTGCATTTTGATCTGACTATGGCCCATGAAGTTACTTTATGGCAGCCTGCCATGTCAGAATGACGACCCTTGACCATGCAGACACTGACCCAAAGATGAATTTCAAACTCCTCATGAGAAGAAAAAGGTGTGAGGAATACTAAGTAGCCTACTCACCTGACAACATGGCGTCGCAGCCAGTATATCGTAGGTGTACATTGTCCCCAACTGGTGCCAGCTCCCATCCCACCTGGACTTGCACTTGATACATACAATTTTGTGGACTCCCTCCAGACAGTCGACACAGATTGCATACAGGTGCATCAGCCTCCCTTCACAAGAGAGACAATAGTGTTATTTAATATAATCTACAATAAGCCCTACAGTGTGAAAAATACATGCATGAAAGTGATTTCACTGTAACGCATATTAATCATGCATATCAAAGGCTGAAGATCAAAGCAACATCATCCATCCACTGTTTTAATTCATATCCATGTGGTGAATAGCTACCAAGCCGCTCGTGGAAAACTGGATAGATTAACTTGATTGATATGTATGATATGCTTGATCACATTCATGTGGCATAATCATTTCATTTACTTCTCAATTAAAGTAATTCATTGTATTGTGCCAAGTTTATTATGGTGTGCTCTCATCTTAAATATATGCAAGAGATAACACCCTATACGCAGACCAGAATAACAAATGATGAAAAGTGTTATTCTGAAGACTTTTGTCTGTCCCACCATACACCTTTTGAAGTCCAAATAATTTGCTTGCAGCCACATACTGTAGCTCCTGAGACCTTATCAGCTGTCAACAGTAAGCTTGAACTTTTCACTGTACACATTTTTTCTACCTCAGCAGGAAGCTCAGGACCAAGCCAATCATTTTCAATGTTGTAATTACATGTTTCCTGAGGCTGTTTGTGGGAAAATATGTCCACAGAATATCTAACAAGAATGATGCCATTTTCCGTTTGCAATATTTGAGTTTGTAGCCTATCACAACATACTTATGAGGCATGTGCTATGTTTTAGCTGTCTGCTGATTCTGATAGCCTAAGTGTTTCAAATTCAGTTCCTCAGAGACAGACATTGTTCCGCAGGCCTACCTTGCAGGTGGCACGGCACATCGTACTCGATCTCATCATGTCTAGCAGGGCTCAGGAACAGGGTCCCGTCCACCAGGGGGAACTGCTCAAAGACAGGCAGGGTGCGGTGGCACAGGGCACAATTGACCATGTTCCTGTGGCTGGCGCTCAGAGCCGACAGGATGTACCTCCTCAGGTCCTCTCCCTGGCCTGCCTGGGCATCATCCTCCATACGTACGTGGTAGGTGTTCAGCTTGTGCCTGGGAATGTGGGTCAGCAGCTCTGTGAGGTCCAGCCTTCGCAGGAACTGCACTGGGTTATCCCCCAGGGTGAGTCTGGGCAGAGGCAAGATGGTGTGATCCAGGTGGCCTCCGCGACCCAGCATGCCGCTTGCCAGCATGTGCTTCCGGTGGCTATCCATGTGCACTGCCTTCTTCAGGAACTCCCCCAGGTGCCGGGAGTTGCGGGGCCCTGCGAAGGTGGGCGGGGAGAAGAAGGAGAAGCCTAACGGAGGGGACTGGCCCGGGGACTCAGAGGGTGAGCGGGGCCCCAGGCTGCTTGCACAGAACAGCCCTACGTGTCCCCTCTCTTGAGAGTTCTGCCGATCCACTGACTGTCGGCGAGGCAGCTCCTGACTTGCTCTGTGAGCCAGCTTACTGCCCCCATGCAACTTGCCCCTCTTAGGGTCATCAGGCAGATCCAACCCGCCTCCACATGCACCCGATCCAGCTCCAGTTGAGCTGCTCAACTTCCCCAGGCTCTTCTCCAGAGGGATCTTCTTCTTTACATCTGTCATGCGCTTCACCTGGTACCAGTTTGTGTCTTTCTTAAGGTGGCCCTGGCCGCAGCGGCAGGAGCAGAAGCGGAAGGCCAGGTCGTATCCCTTCTTAGTCCACATGTTCTGCCGGCACTGCTTCTCGTTCCAGCTGCGGGCCCTTCCAATGCAGTTGAACTGGACCAGGATGCTGCTCTCCCACTCGTAGAAGCACTGCAAGTGCATCCAGTTGCCATAGGGGCAGCTATCACTGTTGCACACTACACGTTGATAGTCATCCTTCTCAAGGTCAATGTCTCTGGCCAGACTGCACACAAGAGGGGTAGCACAGGGGGCCTCTGCTGGACACAAAACAAAAGAGTTACTATATCACTCATAAATATATTATAACATCTTCATACGAAGTATGACTTGAAAATAAAAACAAACATGAGCTTTGAAGCACAAAATTCACTTTGGACATATCACAGAGCAACAAAACGATATTAAACATAATAGATTTTCATTCATGCTGTAAAGACTAACTCCTGTGAATGCAATTTTGACAATATTCCATGCTGTTAGTGAACGATTCAGGACTGAAACATCAATGCAGAGCCTGTCTGGAACTTAACATTAAACAGTAATGGACTGTGTGAACATTTAAAAATAAGAAGAATGCTAATGGAGTCTGTGTTATCTTGCAACATAAGAGCCATCATCACAGAGCATGGATCACTGAGAAAGACCGTCTGAATACACATCAGACAGGGAAACCCATCAGTACAGCCAAGTGAGTGGGGAAGTAGTCCAATGAATAGATTTAATGAAAATGTGGCCTTCAACGATTCAGGGGAGACCTTTAATGAAGTAATTAAAGAAGCACTACACTCATAGAAAAAAGGGTTCCAAAAGGGTTCTTTGGCTGTCCCCATAGGAGAACCGTTTTTGGTTCCAGGTGTAACCGGTGTGAAATGGCTAGTTAGTTAGCGGGGTGCTCGCTAATAGCGTTTCAATCGGTGAAGTCACTCGCTCTGAGACTTGAAGTATTGGTTTCCCTTGCTCTGCGGCTTTTGTGGAGCGATAGGTAACGATCCTCCAAGGGTAACTGTTGTCGATGTGTGCAGAGGGTCCCTGGTTAGAGCCCGGGTAGGGGCGAGGAGAGGGACGGAAGTAGCACTGTTACACAGGTACAACCCTTTCGGGTTCCATGTAGAACCCACTGTGGAAAGGGCTCTACTTTGAACCCAAAACGGTTCTACATGTAACCAAATGGGTTATAGCTGGAACCAAAAAGGGTTCTTCAGACAGCTGAAGAACCCTTTCAAGTTATAGATCAGCCTGGTCTCATAGACTAGACATCACATAGTAAATGTAAATCCAGTACAGTAAAATTTGTACAATATGTTACGTTTGGTATGGGTACATGAGACAGAAGGTTACTTAAGGCAAAAATGAAAGTAAGTGGCTCTTCGTGGTGAATGGCTAGACGTATAACGCGAACGTCTACCAACCCAAAGGTTGCATGTTTGAATCTAATCACGGACAACTTTAGCAACTACTCACTACTTTTTAGCTACTTTGCAACTACATAGCATGTTAACTAACCCTTCCCCTAACCCTTTCATCTAACTCAAAACCTTAACCCCTAGCTAACGTTAGACACATAGCCACCTAGCTACCGTTAGCCAAAAACAATTGGAATTCGTCAAATATTATACATTTAGCAAATTTGTTACATATTGTACAAATTTCAATTTGTAACATATCATACGAAATGGATGATAGACATCCACAAATAAATACATACGAAACATATCATACTAACACAAATGTAAATCCGGGACACTCCAATTAGTATGATTTGTGAATGTCCTTCAACCACTTCAAATTATGTTATGAATTACAATTCGTATATGTTACGAAATGCAATTTTTTCAATATGTTACAAATTTGCGAGGTGTATAATATGTTACAAATTCCAATTTGCTGTGGCTAATGTTAGCTAGGTGGCTAAATGGATAACGTTAGCTAGGCTAGGGGTTAAGGTTAGGGGAAGGGTTAGCAAACATGCTAAGTAGTTGCTAAGTAGTTGCAAAGTAGCTAAAAAGTAGTAAGTAGTTGCAAAGCTAATTAGCTCAAATGCTAAAGTTGCCATGATGAGATTTGAACACGTAACCTTTGGGTTGTTAGACGTTTAGGTTAGGGTTAGCTAACATGCTAAGCAGTTGCAAAGTTGCTAAATAGTTAAAATTGCCTGTGATGAGATTCGAACACGCAACCTTTGAGTTGCTACATGTTCGCGTTATAGGCTCACCCATCCACCCCGACCAATCACTTTACTTTCGTTTACCGCCTAAAATAACATTCCGTCTTATGTAGGGCGGTTACCAAAGGTAACTTAACGTACTCATTGAAGTATCCCGGATATACGTTTACTATGTTACTCTAGTCTAAGAGACCAGGCTGAATGTGTGCGTCGTGATATGGCAATGCATGGTGCTCCATGTCAACGCATCATTAAATTACCAATGCATAATGCTAGTTGCCAAGCCAATAAAGCAATAACACGTGAGGTAGGTACAGTCGATGACAACAATGAAATGTGAAGCAACGTAAGCTTATGTCGTCTCGTGCGTATGCAACAAAATCCATTGCAATAACTTGCCACGCATGTTTTGACACAATTTCACACTTACCACTTGTATGCTCGTGTAACGGTGCAGCTGTAGCCCCCAATAAGGTTGTTACCCCTGGTGCTCCCACTGTTGCGGCAGCACTGGCTCCATTTTCTTGCTCATCTCCACTACTATTAGTGCGTTTATTTCTCTTCCCCTTGTTGCTTTTCTGGTTGGGCATTTTACTGATCCTGATATGAATAATTTCAAACTATAAACGACTGTCTGACATTTCTGCGGATTCCATTTGAATCCCACTTCAAATGCACTGATTCTCTCTTCTTGATTGCAGGTGGTACTGTTTTTGCAGCTATATCACCATCTAGATTTCTGCAGTTGTGACAGCAAAGGTAACCTACGAAGAAGGCGTGTCCGTTTCTTGTTTTGATTCCTGCTTTGAATGTAGATCGGTCAGGCGCTGTTCTGTTTTCCTCCTGCCTCCATGACGAAACACGGTCCCGCCCCCCGACCCATTGCTGCAAGTTATTATTAGATCTAGCAAGGGAGTCCCAAGTAAAGGGGCCTGGTAGGAAGGGAAATCCACGGTAATACCTCAGGATCAAGTCAATGCTTTATCTGGTTTATCTGAGGCTACAGTTGCAGTCATAATCTTCTATGGCTTTGCCAACAATAGATTGATTGAGTGCAGACTTAGTCTGCAGTTGCATGGTCTCCTATCATTTTCATGAATACAAATGTTCTTCAATAATACAGTAGAGGCAGAGTGCAATGTAATAACACAGCATAAGGCTACAAAAATATATATGTATGCAATGCATCTGTTGTATTGGGGTAATAATCAGGCTGCAAAGTAAAGGTTTGTGCTTTATTCACCATCCTCAGAACCCCCCCCCCCCCCCCCCCATTGCTTTCTTAGGAATGTATTATTGCCATTATAAGACAATAATGAACGTTGGAAAGGAACTGCACTTTGATGAAGTTTGATAATGATCATACTGTAAATGCATTGTATTAGTTCAGAGAAATTGTACATTGCTAAATTTGTCATTGTTTAAAAAAAGAATACTAACCATTTTCTTGAAGAATTATGATTGCTTCCCATATCAAGTTTCACATTTCTTTCCTACCACAGCACAATACTAAGTATGTGTTTCCTTGAATAACAGTAACACCATGCATTGGAAAAACTAAAATGCAAGTGCTTCAAGAGAGGCTTTTGCAAAAGCAGTATGTGCAAAGGTCTCTCTTGAAGCACTTGCTATCTTAGTTTTTCTAAGGAATTCCACACGAGGTAGCAAAATTACCATTTAAACACTCAATTAAATTGCCATTTAGTGATTCCTGTAAGGGTTAAAACAGGAGGAATTTGTTTCATAAGATGTCTACGTATTTCATCCCCTTGAAATACAATATTTGTAGTCCTAAGAATTTATAAAAATGTTGATTTATGATCCCTGGTAGATGTAATAGTAAAGCCTCAAAGAAACGCTTGACTTATCACCTGAATAATGATAACCATCAGCTTCATTCTTGTAGGAGTGTGTTATCAACATTGTCATGGACACCTTGCAGGAGCAGCTACTCTTCAAATGCGATGATCTTTTTCCTCTTGGCAGCCCTCAGAAAGATCTTGGCAGCCCTCAGAATCCCAACCATAGCCTCAAAGATATTGGTGCACTTATTGTCATTGAACAGAACACCAAATTTGACACTAGTTTGTCCATCTGCATGTGTAAAACAAAGCAGGGTTCAGTAAGGAGAAATCAACTTTCCTAAAGCTCTTGTGAATGTCAATGACATGTTTAGTTTCCACTAACACTGCATGGTAATGGCAAGGCTTCCCCACCTAGTTCCATCTCCCCACCAAAACATTCAGAAACATTCATCATTATATATACAGTTCAGATAAACAGTGGATCATACTGAAACAATACACTCAAATAGGCTGTGTCAGCTGAGGAGCAAATAAGGGGAAGCACGGCTCTAAACAAACATGAAAGCCAGGGGATTTTCAACAGCAGGAGAGAGCATGAGGTAGTGGAGCTAATATGAGGTGGAATAGCCAGAGAGGAGTTCACAAACAGTTGCTGCACTGCCTGAGGATAAAGAGCAAGTGTCCAAATGATGACTAAACAAGCTTACTTTTATTGTACTAATTAATTACAGATCTCATTAATAGCAGTATGATTCTGGGAATCCACATGGTGTGCAGACTTTGGTTACACCCCAGTACTAGAATTGTAGAGGTTTTAAAATACAATGCACCCCCTATTGCGGGAATCACACCACCTATCCCTGGTGATTTTATTATTTTAAGATTGCAAGACAAAGTACACTACATGACCAAAAGTATGTGGACACCTGCTCTTCGAACATCTCATTCCAAAATCATGGGCATTATTATAGAGTTGGCCCCCCCTTTGCTGCTATAACAGCCTCCACTCTTCTGGTAAGGCTTTCCATTAGATGTTGGAACATTGCTGAGGGCACTTGCTTCCATTCAGCCATGAGCATTAGTGAGGTCGGGCACTGATGTTGTCATTGTATGCTGTAGCGTTAAGATTTCCCTTCACTGAAACTACGGGGCCTAGCACGAACCATCAAAAACAGCCCCAGACCATTATTCCTCCTCCACCAAAATGTAGTTGGCACTATGCATTGAGACAGGTAGCGTTCTCCTGGCATCCGCCAAACCCAGATTCGTCTGACGGACTGCCAGATATGGAAGCTCCAAAGTCCTATTGCTCCAGAGTCCTATGGCAGCGAGCTTTACACCACTCCAGCCGACACTTGGCATTGCGCATTGTGATCTTAGGCTTGTGTGTGGATGCACGGCCATGGAAACCCATTTCATGAAGCTCCTGACAAACAGTTATTGTTCTGCCGTTTTTTCCAGAGGCAGTATGGAACTCTGTTGTGAGTGTTGGAACCAAGGACATACAATTTATACATGCTACATGCTTCAGCACTCGGTGGTCCCGTTCTGTGAGCTTGTGTTGCCTACCACTTCGCGACTGAGCCGTTGTTGCTCCTAGACGTTTCCACTTCACAATAACAGCATTTACAGTCGACCAGGACAGCTCTAGCAAGGCAGAAATTTTACGAACTGACTTGTTAGAAAGGTGGCATCCTATGACAGTGCCACGTTGAAAGTCACTGAGCACTTCAGTAAGGCCATTCTACTGCTAATGTTTGTCTATGGAGATTGCATGGCTGTGTGCAAAATTTTATACACCTGTCAGCAACGGGTTTGGCTGAAATAGCCGAATCCACTAATTTGAAGGGGTGTCCACATACTTTTGTATATATAGTGTATATTGACAGATTGATTGACCACTTTATCCTTTAGATTTTTGCATTGGTTATTGTTATAAACAACGTGCACTGTAATACTAGATTATACTTATTTTTACTGGCAAACAGTTAAGCAGAGATACTTCATGTTGGACAGTCATTGTCCCTAGAAGTACAACAAAATGTATAATGTCACATGCCAATATTATACAGGTGTTCCCAGAAGCCAAAATCAATAGTAAGGGAGAATAGGGGGGAGTGGTGTCATAATGAAGACATTTAAGTCATAACATTCCTTGTATTGTATTATTATAATGTATGGTACCTTATTAAGACAGGATATTCCAACAAAGTATTTTAAAGATAGACTGCATTGTTGCTAAACGGTCTACAGCAGCAGAAGAAACATTGTCACATTGGAACGTCCCTTCCGTCTTCAAGAGAGCGAGAGTTGCACCCCTTCTGAAAAAACCTACACTCGATCCCTCCGATGTCAACAACTACAGACCAGTATCCCTTCTTTCTTTTCTCTCCAAAACTCTTGAACGTGCCGTCCTTGGCCAGCTCTCCTGCTATCTCTCTCAGAATGACCTTCTTGATCCTAATCAGTCAGGTTTCAAGACTGGGCATTCAACTGAGACTGCTCTTCTCTGTGTCACGGAGGCTCTCCGCACTGCTAAAGCTAACTCTCTCTCCTCTGCTCTCATCCTTCTAGACCTATCTGCTGCCTTTGATACTGTGAACCATCAGATCCTCCTCTCCACCCTCTCCGAGTTGGGAATCTCCGGCGCGGCCCACGCTTGGATTGCGTCCTACCTGACAGGTCGCTCCTACCAGGTGGCGTGGCGAGAATCTGTCTCCGCACCATGCGCTCTCACCACTGGTGTCCCCCAGGGCTCTGTTCTAGGCCCTCTCCTATTCTCGCTATACACCAAGTGACCCTAAACATAACCCTTACCTAACCGTAACTATTTTACATTTCAAATGGGGTAAAGTCAGAGTTGGGACATCCCAAGAATCCCGGATAGCACATACCTTGTTTAGCATGATGGCGCCGACAGAGATGGTCGCCTTGCTGCTAAATAGTGCTAAACTGCTAAATAGTTAGTTAATTAGTTAACCAATAGTTACCTGGATGTTCTGCATTGACCCTTTTAACTCATCACATACACTGCTCCTGTTTATAATATAATTTATAATTACAATGGCAGACAAACATTTTAATTGAGGGTATCACCATTTTTTTTTATAGATAACAGATAAGAAAATGGTGATACCCTCAATTCAAATAATGTTTGTCTGCCTTAGGAAACTATGCAGATTATTTATATATATATATATATATATATATATATTATTTCTTACATTGTTAGCCCAGAAAATCTTAAGTGTTATTACATACAGCCGGAAATAACTATTGGATATCAGAGCGATGTCAACTTTCCAACATTACGACCAGGAATACGACTTTCCCGAAGCGGATCCTTTGTTCGCACCACCACCCAGGACATTGGATCTGATTCCAGAGGCCAACCCAAAACAACATCGCTGCAGAAGAGGTAGACGGAGCGGCCTCCTGGTCAGACTTTGAAGGCGTGCACACAACCCACCGCTTTCGAGTATATTACTCGGCAGTGTCCAGTCTCTAGATAACAAGGTAGACAGAATTAGGGCACGGGTTGCTTTCCAGAGAGACATCCGGGATTTTAACATTCTCGGTTTCACGGAAACATGGCTCTCACTGGATATGTTGTCCGAGTCGGTACAGCCACCAGGATTCTTTATGCGTCGCGTTGACAGAAATAAACATCTCTCTGGGAAGAAGGGCGGGGGTGTATGTTTCATGATTAACGACTCATTGTAATCGGCCTGTGTGTAGCTGGTGTGGAGGAGTCAGGCGCAGGACAGCAGATATGAGTAAGGAACGTAATTTACTCAATGAATCAATAAATACAACAAATAAACTAGCCCACAATAATGGACCGTATACATACAAACAATAACTCACAAAAAAACAAGGGGGGAACAGAGGGTTAAATAATGAGCAAGTAATTGGGGGATTGAAACCAGGTGTGTAAAACAAAGACAAAACAAATGGAAAATGAAAAGTGGATCGGCGATGGCTAGAAGGCCGGTGACGTCGACCGCCGAACGCCGCCCGAACAAGGAGAGGGACCGACTTCGGCGGAAGTCGTGACACTCATGGTGTAATCATAACAACATACAGGAACTCAAGTCATTTTGTTCACCTGACCTAGAATTTCTTACAATCAAATGCCGACCATATTATCCCCCAGGAGAATTCTCATCGGTTATTATCACAGCCGTGCATATCCCTCCTCAAGCCGATACCACGGCGGCCGTCAAGGAACTTCACTGGACTCTATGCAAACTGGAAACCATATATCCTGAGGCTGCATTTATTGTAGCTGGAGATTTTAACAAAGCAAATCTGAGAACAAGGCTACCTCAATTCTATCAGCATATTGTCTGTAGCACTCATACGGGCAATACACTAGATCACTGCTACTCTAACTTCTGTGATGCATACAAGGCCCTCCCCCACCATCCCTTCGGCACCACCCTGACCAAGACTCCATTTTGCTCCTACCATTCTATCGGCGGAAACTCAAACAGGATATACCTGTGACTAGAACTATTCAACGCTGGTCCGACCAATCGGAATCCACACCTCAAAATTGTTTTGATCACGCGGACTGGAAAATGTTCTGGGCAGCATAAGATAATAAGATTCATTTAGATGCTGATTTCGTGAGTGAGTTTATAAGGAAGTGCATTGGAGATGTTGTACCCACTGTGACTAAAAACTTACCCTAACCAGAAATCATGGATAGATGGCGGTATTCGTGCAAAACTGAAAGCGCGAACCACTGCATTTAACCATAGAAAGATGACTGGGAATATGGCTGAATATAAACAGTGTAGTTATTCCCTCCACAAGGCAATCAAACAAGCGAAATGTCAGTATAGGGACAAAGTGGAGTCGCAATTCAACGACTCAGACACGAGACGTATGTGGCAGGGTCTACAGGCAATTACGGACTACAAAAAGAAAACCAGTCACGTCACGGACACCGATGGCTTGCTTCCAGATAAATTAAACACCTTCTTTGCCCGCTTTGAGGATAATACAACCTCAGGAGGCTGAAGAAATTTGGCTTGTCACCTAAAACCTTCACAAACTTTTACAGATGCACAATTGAGAGCATCCTGTTGGGCTGTATCGCCGCCTGGTACGGCAACTGCACCGCCCACAACCACAAGGCTCTCCAGAGGGTGGTGCCAGCTGCACAATGCATCACCGGGGTCAAACTACCTCCCCTCCAGGACACCTACACCACCCGATGTCACAGGAAGGCCAAAAAGATCATCAAGGACAACAACCACCCGAGCCACTGCCTATTCACCCCGCTACCATCCAGAAGGCGAGGTCAGTACAGGTGAATCTAAGCTGGGACCGAGAGACTGAAAAACAGCTTCGATCAAGGCCATCAGACTGTTAAACAGCAATCACTATTAACAGCCATCCCTGATACAGTGAGGCTGCTGCCTACATACAGACTCAAAATCATTAGCCACTTTAATAAATGGATCACTCATCACTTTAATAATGTTTACATACTCATCTCATATGTATATACTGTATTCTATACCATCTATTGCATCGTGCCTATGCCCCTCGGTCATCCATATATTTATATGTTCATATTCTTATTCCATCCCTTTACTTAGATTTGTGTGTATTCGGTAGTTGTTGTGGAATTGTTAGATTACTTGTTACATATTACTGCACGGTCGGAACTAGAAGCCCAAGCATGTCGCTACACTCGCATTAACATCTGCTAACCATGTGTATGGAACCAATAACATTTGATTTGATTTTGATTTGATTTGTTCTTGGTTAGTTTCCTCTTATCATCTGCAAGGGAAACAATAACAGTTTATAAAGTCCTAGGCTGCACCCCATACTCCCGAACTGCACCTAATGAACCTCTCAGGCCTGGTCAACCACAGCCTCTGATATTCTACTGGTGATAGTACATCACTGACTAACAAACACATATTATACACTTCTATGTTGTTGAGTGGCAATAAATATGTGTTCATTATCACTTTAAAAAGGGACTCAGGCAAGGGTGAAGATTGCTAGACACAGACAGATAGATTAATAATAGCCAATCTCAAAAACCTTTTCATAATTCATTTGAGCACCACTAGTAGCTGCGTGTGATGTTTGATTGAATACATCAGTAATTTGCATCTGCATTAATAAAGCAGACCTGAACTCGAGAACCAACTTATTTCGTTGAAAACGGCATATGTGACAGCGATGTTTGTCAGAAACATTTATTCCAGTGCAAAAAATTGACTAGAAAGTGCAAGTAGGTTAATTTGTCATAAAGTCTATATAATCTAAAATGGGGTTTTGTGATATTTCATTACAAGAGTTCGTCAGGACTTACTTGATGGTTGGGTTTTGATTTCGACAATGCCCACGAATACCCGATAAACAGCTGCGGAATAAACAGCTGCTGTGATTGCGCTCTATCCGCTCTTACCGCAGAACACACCAGCACTAAGCAAGTTTCCATTGACCCAGGTTTATTCGACAAAAGCAATGTCGCAACAACAAAAAAATATTACGATATGTGTAATGGAAACGGAAGATATACGAAACATTTCGAAAGATCGACAACAGCAGGCAGTTTTCCATTGACCCAGGTTTATTTGACAAAAGCGATGTCGCAAAAACATAATCGCGAGGTGAATGGAAACCACAGATATATAGGACCATTTTTCTAAAGATCGACTAAAATGTTATCCGTTTGACAGCGGTGGATTTTTATTTTGTCAAAGTTTTTTTATTGCGACAAATGACGATGGAAACTGAGAATTATTAGAATATGGCAAATATTAGTAAATTATTGCATACTATCCATGCTGGCTTTTGCGTCCAGGTAACTCACCCAAGCAGGCAATTATTGGGTCTATTTTCTATGGAAACGTTCTAAATGTCAACATAAAATCACTTGACAAGTTAATGGAAACATAGATATTTTTATCTGTTCAACGAGTGGATTTTTCGAATAGAGGATGATTGGCGAATAATTTGTAAAGTACACGTGACGTCACCGCGTAACTATAAAGATCCACTCCACATTGCATTCTAAATGTCTACTGCTAGCAGCTATAAAACATTTTGTTTCTCTTTCAAGAATGCCTTAATTGCTTCACCTTTCATTTCTAGTTGGTCAAGTTTTACAATGTCACGGACCGTGTCAATACATTGGCACGTGAATAATTCGAATATGGCAAATAAGGCTACATGAGACATGAAACAGATAGGTGGGAGGGCATACAGGCTGTCACGGATTTATTAATACACAATTTGCCTAAATCGGTCATCAAAACAAGGTGACAATTTCGTCCAGATGTTTTTATCTACACAAGATAGTTAAATGGAAATGCACCCTAGCAGGTAATTGTATCTATTTTCTATGCGAACTTTATAAATGTGAAGAAAAAAAAACAGAACAAGTTAATAGGAACATCGCTATTAGCGAGGTTTCCATTCAACTGGTAACATTTCAGATTTCATTCGAAAAATTCTAAAATCTGCATAAAGACAATATGCGCATTTTCCCACCAGTGCTGTGTTTCCACCAAACTGACTGCCACCAGTGGTGTTTCCACCAAACTGACTCCGAAACTCATTTTAACTGCAAAATTATTTATGTGCACATCACGCACAGCCTTTTATCTGCAACAAGTACACTGCAGTTATTCTGCAATTACTCCATCCAAAATACCAGTTACTAAACTGCAATTGTTTTGTAAGGGTATTGATATAACCAAGCGTTTCCACCGACAGCTCTTGCATGATTTATTTTAGACAATTATCCCAACTTGTCTCGCCCATTTTGTTTTGTCAACATTGAAAGTTCACCGAAATATTGCCATCAGGCCTGTCATGAAATGTTTTAGCCGAAGTACTTTACTCACAAAAGTTTGATGGAAAGAGCGAAACAGACCTGCCAAGCATTGTTTACATCAGACAACGTGGCTCATTTTTTTAACTTGAGAAATACTGCACCAAACACCTTATCTAGATGTAAAATAGCTTGACTAAAACCTTGGCAAAAAGCATCAAAATTAGAGTTTGTGTTCTTAGATTCATTTTGACTATTGTCAGGAATTTATACTGGCTTTGTGCCTATGGTGACTCATGGGGGACAAACATCAATAACAGCCACATCGAACCACACTCTTAATACATCTGCAGGAACCCCTCGTTAAACTTCTATTGGGCTAACCAGTTAAGTCTAACTAAATTAATCAAAAATGTAATCTACATAATCCCCCAAAGTAATTCTCTCTCATTAAGGCCATCAACATGAACTATTAATGCTGTATAATGAAAGGAGGCAGGCGCAGGAATACGTAATAAGAGGTTTTATTTCTCCATTTAAAATAAAGTAGGTCATGAAAAAACAGGGACGAAGCCCAAAACAAAAAGACACACACAAAAAAAAACGAGACCCGTAATAACAAGTGCACAATACAGAGCACAGGGTCGCAACACCAATGGACAATAAATAAAGAAGCACAATGGGGAGGGGGCACACACTAATCAGGAGGAACCAGGTGTGCGTAGTGAGACAAGACAGACCTGAGTACCGGCCTCAGGGACAAGGTGTGGGTCAGTCAGGGTGTCAATGGTGAAAATCCCTGGTCAGCGAAGCGTCCAGGATGTCCACTGCAGGAACACGTCGCTACTCCTCTGGGCCGTACCTCTCCCAGTCGATGAGGTACTGGAGATTCCCCGCCTGACACCTCGAATCCAGGACTTCAATGACCAAGTACGACGGACCTCCCTCGATGTCCAGAGGAGGCAGGGCGTCACTGGGTCCAGCCTCAGAGGGGACCAGGCACCACTGGCCTGAGGAGAAACATGAAAAGTCGAGTTAATGCGGTAATCGGCCCGGGAGTTGCAAATGGTACGTTACCTCTAACTCTCCTCAGGACTTTAAAAACAGCCCCACAAACCAAAGACTCAGCTTCCGGCAGGGCAGGCGGAGGGGCAGGTTACAGGTGGAGAGCCAGACCCAGTCGCCTCACTGCGGTGGTGGTCGGCCTGTTCCTTGTGCCAACACACGGCCCGCTGGATACGAGTGTGCGCAGTGTTCCAGGTCTCCTCAGCGTGCCGAAACCACTCGTCCACCGCAGGGGCCTCAGTCTGGCTCAGATGCCAAGGCCGGCTGATTCCCCAAAACACACTGGAAAGGAATGAGGTTAGTGGTGGAGTGAATTCTGCACGTACTCAGCCCAAGGTAGAAAATCCACCCACTCCCCCACCAGTCCTGACAGTAATACCTCAGGAACCTGCCCACTTCCTGATTAACCCACTCCACCTGCCCATTAGCTTGAGGACAGTGTCCAAAGGGGAGACTGACCATGACCCTCAGGCATTCCATGAATTCTTGCCATACAAGTGAGGTGAACTGAGGGCCACGGTCTGATGCAAAAGGCAAGAATCGTGGTCACAGGCAATGGTCAAAAACAAACAATACCTCACAATCATACAAACAGAAAGAACTGAACTAAATAGAGAGCTGATGAGACCAGGTGAGAAACGAACACAGGTGAAATCAATAAACAAAAATGAAAGAAACAGGGCTACGTTCAAGAACACAAATAAAAAGAACACAAGGTTGACTAACAAAAGAAAAGCAGAACCTTACAGGTAGCGTACACAGATTTGCAGACATTATCGCAGGTGCAGCGAAATGTTTGTGTTTCTCGATCCAGCAGTGTAGTAAAACCTAATAATACAAAACAATACACACAATGTGAAAAGAAAGAAAATAGGAAATGTCCAAACGAATCCAATTAAGAAAAGGAGAGGCAGCCAGGAGAGGGGAAAGTGGATGAAAATTTGCTTGTATGAAATGAGACTCTCCTTCTCCAACACTTACTGTCAGTCAAATGAAGTTTAGAGGGTGAAAACCCAAAATAAATGTATAAAGTGATTAAAACAAATGTAGCTAGTTGTGCAAGACATTTTATAAATAAAGGATAAGTAACACATGTTTGCATGCGTTTTTAAATGTTTGCATGCATTCCTTCGAAAAAACATTAACTGATTCAAAGGGGGTGTGGCAGATTTCAAAATTGTTCTGAGAAGGACTCAGGAAGGATAAACTTCTGCTTCCTCACCAAAAGGAGGCTATCGAGGAGGGGAGGACCGTTTTTCCGTTTGCCTACAAACGAATTGGAACAACTCCTTGACCACTCAACACTTATCGGTTTCCGGGTTACGGAGATGAGAGGACGGGGAAGAGAGGGCGAAGGACGGACTTTTAATGACAAAAGGCCATTGAATTGAATGGGGAGACCCGTTCTATTCATTATATTTCTATGGTTGACATCCTTCATCCGGGACACAGTTAGTCCCCCCTGCCATGCAGACACGCGCTGACTCTCACCGTCTGTAAGATGACATCACGGGGCATAGGAATGGCGGCTCTGGCTGATGGAGGAAAGAGCCAAAAGACCCTGAAACTTTACTTCTAAGATAATTAAGAAGGATTCAAAATTGATTGAAACAACATACGGCAACGGAATAGAACCGGAAGAACTCGAATTCTGTTTGATTTACTGTTCAATAGCGACGTCCAGTCTCGGAAGTTGACTACTGGCACTGCTGACTTCAGGCTAACGTTGTTAGTTAAGCTACCTGCTAATATCCTATAGCTAGCTTGTTTAGCTAACGTTGGTAACAACGTCAGTCATTATTTACTCACATTTTATTGATTGATAAATTAATAATTATCCGAAATAAATCATTGTTCTAATTAGTCGGCACGTAATATTGCTACTAGGCTGGTTTCTGAGGACATTCACGAAGGTGAAATAAAAAATAAAACCCTTCTTGCCATAGCTAGCTAACTACAGTAGTATTTAGCTAAGCTGAGAAACTAGCAAAGCTGACCAGCAACGTCGCTCCTCTCGGCTTGTTATCACAAGGATAACAAAATTAGTCTGCTGATCGCGTACTTTTGATGCCATAATGGAAAGTTTAACGTTAACTGATGTGGAGCAAAAGTATTACTCTGATTTGTTCGTTTATTGCGATACGGACAACACCAAGAAAGTGGCTTCCAACGGCAAAGTTCTTGATCTTTTCCGGGCGGCCCAGCTACCTAGTGAGGTTGTCCTGCAGGTAAGCTAGCTAATGTATCAATCTGTGAAGTGTGATAGAGATTTGTTGTATGTGGCGTGCTTGTTGACTGGTGAACGTGACAAGACGCCTACTAACGTTAGCTAGTTAGCAAAGTGAAAAGGGGCTTTGCAACTGGCTAACTGCTAACCAAGTATACTACCCAGAGGAAGTTAGCAAGTTGCTAGCATTACATTATCTACATGCGCAAACTGATGTCAATAGACATGTTCTTTCAGCACCATATTTATTTCCAATGTTCTTCTAGCTGTCTTTCTGCTTGATAGTCTTACAATTTGAATAATTAGCTACCTAACAGTCGATAGCCCACTTCCTTCGTTGTGCAATTGATACTTAGTTGCTTGCTGGACTGGATACAAAGTTTACAATAATATTGTCCATATTAAACGGACAATCTTATTTGTATCACCTTGATTATATAGGTCGTTATCAATAAAACATCATAATACTGGTCAGAGCGTTCGATTTGGCTGCTGGGGGGTAATGCGACCCCCACCTTTGCTATTAACGACAATTGTGTGTGTGTGTGTGTGTGTGTAATATATATGTGTGTATGTATATTGTAAATATATAACCTTTAACTAGACAAGTCAGTTAAGAACAAATTATTATTTACAATGACTGCCTACACTGGCCAAACCCAGATGACACTTGGCCAATTGTGTGCCGCCCTATGGGACTCCCAATCACGGCCAGTTGTGATACAGCCAGGATACGAACCAGGATGTCTGTTGTGATGCCTTTAATATCATCACCTCTTGAACATAGAAATACACATTTCTGATTATTCCAAATGTTTAGCTCTATCATCCAAGTTAATCAGCAAGTAACTACATGCTTAATCATGATCTGTAAACATCCATTGATCATGTTTTTTCAGATAAGTGAGGGTAGCCTATTAATTTGGTATGTAGCTAAATGTATAGTCAAACATGTTATTAGCAAGCTAGCCAATTTGTCATGGTCCATCAATCAATGAAGCCTATCATGTCTGTCAATAGTGATTAAACACTCTTAAAAGCAATGTTAAAAATGTGATAATGATAGCCAACTTCGCTAGGTTGGCCTACGTTGATTGGAGAAAAAAGTACATTAGCTCTACTTACCACTATGTTAAGCCAAGTGTACAACGTTTCTACCGGTAGCTTACCAAGTAAACATTATCAGCTAACAGTACATCGGCAAATACAACCCTTCTGAGAGGTATTGTGAAACTACCCTAACATATCTGAAATTACATGATCAATTGATGTTTACTGATCATGATAAACATGCAGTTACTTGTTGTATAACTCTGATAGAGCTGAATTAGCTCCTGATCATGACTCCCATTTCCAGTACATTACACATAAGTAATTGGATGAATGCCTCTTCTGTACTGGGGAGTTTTGTTAAGAGCCCAGAAGCTTGGGCTGAACATTAATATGCATCACTTGCGGTACGGTATCTTTTAATATCAGCGAGAAATAATAATAATAATAATAATAAAGAAAAGGTTAAATTGATACCCACCTTTTTATAGGGTTAGTGAATATTTACCATTTGTGAAGTTATTTTGATGTGATATGAAAGTAAAGGGCTTTATGTTTCTAGACACGTATCGCAATTGAGAATCGATTCATGTTATAGATGGAGAATTTGGTTGTTTGGGCTGCAAGAGCCAGTCTACCTCTGCAAATAAGTTCCTTAGACCTTAAGGAGTAACGGTAGGCTCCTTTTCCTTAAGAGTGCATATTTGGCTCGAGCTAAATGTGTGCAATTGTTTTGCATGGAATAATCTGTAGTGTGTCATTCTATGCTCTTCAAGAGGTGATGATATTACAACCAAGTAGTTAACATTTATTTAACAATCCCTTGAAAACAGCACACAGTTGTCAAAGGTTTTATCTGAGCTAGGGGTCTCCTTGCCCCCCAGCAGGCAAATCGAAAGTGCTGCACCTTATTGTGACGGTTTATTGATAATGACCTATCCAAAGGTCAAAGTGCTCATTTGAATGATTTATCAAATCCAAGATGTGAAGTCAATAGAATGTGCATTGTAGCACAGACTGAGTTACTTCAACATAGTTCTGTTCAGCTTGCCTATTTCTTTGTATATTCGTACTATTATCAATTTCTGGGCTGACATCAACATTACTGACACGGTTGAAGGATTTCTGGGCTGTCTTTCATTCGAGGTGTCAGTTATTGACCGGCTCAGTCTAATTCCTAAGCCATTTGTCCTGGTGTACATAATTAACTTGCTATTTTTTTGGGACAGAATTTCTTCCTCCTGCAGAAACACAAGACTAATAGTTTCTGCTATGGTTGTTTAGTATACTGAAGAATAGGCTTTATACATGATCCATAAATCTGTGATGTGAAATGTTTCCTGCGTCTGTCAGTTTGACCGCCTATTTCCCATTGAAATGATGCTGACTCACTAGGCCTAGGCTGGTAGCATCATTTTTTATCAACGTTGGTCTAACCCTATAGCACTGCAATGCTAAAGGCGTACACCTCTCCATATTCAGATAGTGCATGTTCCTTTTAGACATTACAGACCGTTTTGTGCAGACACAAGTCACATTGCTCAGTAAGCACGCAAAGCAACAGCTGTCTTCCTGTGTTAGGAAGCAACGTCCTTGGTACTTTCTCTGCGAGAGACTGCAGCATTCTCCCCCATTATAAACAATTTGGCTCAAAACAGTAGTGCATTAACAGAATGAGTTTATATCACTCTACAGACTGATGTTGATAATATTTTGTCGTCTCAGATAACAGAGCTCTGTGGAGCCACTCGCCTGGGCCATTTTGGAAGGAGCCAGTTTTACATTGCACTGAAACTCATCGCTGTAGCCCAGTCTGGACTGCCTCTCCGGGTAGAGAGCCTCAATTCTGGTGAGTAAACATGTCTATAATTCTCCAACTATTAGAAATGGACCCCTAAAATATGGGGCAGGGTATAGCACTGGACAATGTTGAAATCTTTGTTTGCCTTGGTCCGGTTGGTCATGTTATCTTTAAAATCAGCCTGCCCATATTGAAGGGACAGTAGTAAAGAACACATGACTATACAATGGCATTTATTTGACTTCAAACATTGCAACATGAGAGCTGATTGCATAACTTCAAAGATGGAATAAGGATAGCCTACACTTACCAACTTCTTCCCTGATTCAGAGGGGTTGGGTTAAATGTGGAAGACCCATTTCGGTTGAATGCATTCAGTTGTGCAACTGACTAGGTATCCCATTTCCCATTTGAATCAATGGACACATAGTAGGGCCGAGACAATACCAGTATCGCGATACTCGTTATTATCATGGCAATTTAACAAAACACGAAGCAGATTTAACTTATTTAGGGAAACAGTCCCAATGTTGGAAACAAACATCATTAATGACCAAATATTGCAATACTGGTATCGTCACAGCCCGAACACATAGGCCTAAAATACAAATAAGGTATGTTTAGGTATTGAACTGAATTTGCTCCCTAGAGATGAGCTGTTTTTAAATGCGTAATATACTGTCAACATGGAGGATACGTGCATCACTTGGGCGACTCACCCAAGTCTCATATCTGTCTATTAATAAGCAACAGGATGCAAATATATGGATGGATCAGAGATGGAGCATTGGTGAGCGTTTGCAGGAAGTAAAGGCATCCCTGTAGGGTTAAGATACAAGGGAAGAATAGAGACTTAAGTCAACAGGAAATTGCACAACCCAAACGGCGGCTGGGCCAGTGAGATTGAAGTAAAAGACTCCAAGTTGCCCTTCAGAACATGAACATCAGTTTTTTTTTCCCCCCGTCTTTTTTACCCACCACCTTTTTTTTGTCTTGTGTTTGGTCTTTCTTTTCATACCACCATAGGAAAGTGGGAGGTAAAGGTTCATGGTCCCCCAGACTACCCTCCACACCTCCCCGAGAACACCCCACCCCTTTAGCCCACTACCCCAGTGTGGTGGACACACAAAAGCAAACAAACCAAGAAAAAAATAACAAAAGAATCACTCCCACACTCAAGCAATTACCCTGATAAACTACAAAAGGACATCAAAACACACACATTAACTCAACAAAGAAAAACAACTAGAATTGTCATGACTACATCAAGCGTTGTAAAGCACCTTAGATATATACACTGCTCAAAAAAATAAAGGGAACACTAAAATAACACATCCTAGATCTGAATGAATGAAATAATCTTATTAAATACTTTTTTATTTTCATAGTTGAATGTGCTGACAACAAAATCACACAAAAATAATCAATGGAAATCCAATTTATCAACCCATGGAGGTCTGGATTTGGAGTCACACTCAAAATTAAAGTGGAAAACCACACTACAGGCTGATCCAACTTTGATGTAATGTCCTTAAAACAAGTCAAAATGAGGCTCAGTAGTGTGTGTGGCCTCCACGTGCCTGTATGACCTCCCTACAACACCTGGGCATGCTCCTGATGAGGTGGCGGATGGTCTCCTGAGGGATCTCCTCCCAGACCTGGACTAAAGCATCTGCCAACTCCTGGACAGTCTGTGGTGTCCCAGATGTGCTCAATTGGATTCAGGTCTGGGGAACGGGCGGGCCAGTCCATAGCATCAATGCCTTCCTCTTGCAGGAACTGCTGACACACTCCAGCCACATGAGGTCTAGCATTGTCTTGCATTAGGAGGAACCCAGGGCCAACCGCACCAGCATATGGTCTCACAAGGGGTCTGAGGATCTCATCTCGGTACCTAATGGCAGTCAGGCTACCTCTGGCGAGCACATGGAGGGCTGTGTGGCCCCCCAAAGAAATGCCACCCCACACCATGACTGACCCACCGCCAAACCGGTCATGCTGGAGGATGTTGCAGGCAGCAGAACGTTCTCCACGGCGTCTCCAGACTCTGTCACGTCTGTCACATGTGCTCAGTGTGAACCTGCTTTCATCTGTGAAGAGCACAGGGCGCCAGTGGCGAATTTGCCAATCTTGGTGTTCTCTGGCAAATGACAAACGCCCTGCACGGTGTTGGGCTGTAAGCACAACCCCCACCTGTGGACGTCGGGCCCTCATACCACCCTCATGGAGTCTGTTTCTGACCGTTTGAGCAGACACATGCATATTTGTGGCCTGCTGGAGGTAATTTTGCAGGGCTCTGGCAGTGCTCCTCCTGCTCCTCCTTGCACAAAGGCGGAGGTAGCGGTCCTGCTGCTGGGTTGTTGCCCTCCTACGGCCTCCTCCACGTCTCCTGATGTACTGGCCTGTCTCCTGGTAGCGCCTCCATGCTCTGGACACTACGCTGACAGACACAGCAAACCTTCTTGCCACAGCTCGCATTGATGTGCCATCCTGGATGAGCTGCACTACCTGAGCCACTTGTGTGGGTTGTAGACTCCGTCTCATGCTACCACTAGAGTGAAAGCACCGCCAGCATTCAAGTGACCAAAACATCAGCCAGGTAGCATAGGAACTGAGAAGTGGTCTGTGGTCACCACCTGCAGAACCACTCCTTTATTGGGGGTGTCATGCTAATTGCCTATAATTTCCACCTGTTGTCTATTCCATTTGCACAACAGCATGTGAAATTTATTGTCAATCAGTGTTGCTTCCTAAGTGGACAGTTTGATTTCACAGAAGTGTGATTGACTTGGAGTTACATTGTGGTGTTTAAGTGTTCCCTTTATTTTTTTGAGCAGTATATATACTTTGTCAATCTTGTAATACTTAACTTGATCTGGTTAATAATGCAGTTAAATAATGGTTTTCAATATCAACACTTTTGTTGTGATAAGCCATGCTAGACTACAACAACTGACTAGTCAAGACAACTGGCTGGAGGGGATTTGAGGTAGTGCTGTTATCTAACGGTGTTTCTCATCCACAGTCAAGGACTTGCCTCTGCCTCGCTTTGTTGTGGCCAAAAATGAGCAGGAGGCCAGACACACAGCCATGTACCCTGACTTGGAGAACCAGGGGCCTTACCAGGGTGTGATTCCACGACCCCCGGGCCGAGGGCAGGTCAAGAAGGTGTCTGCCCACGAGGTCATCCAGCCCTGTGTGCCCACAGTAGAACCACAGGTCAGTCATAATAATTCTTCCCGTCTGGATAAGTAGTTTAGATATCATGCTCAATAAGAGCTGGTATTTTGATAGTGGTGAAAGTTTGATATAGCCTACATGTTGGAAAAAGCAAGAAAATCAACATTTATCTTATCAGATCTCTGGTGGAGAAATGCATTTGATACAAAACAATTTGTATTATATCCTTTTTTTTAAAGAAACTAACTGAAACAGATCTAACTTTGATAGACATACGTTTTATCTAATGTTATTTACCCGTCTGCAGCCCGACACCACATCCCCAGTGGTATCTCCCCACCAGTCCCCTCCCACCTCGCCTCATGCCTGGAGAAAACACAAACGGCAGGCCAGCGGGGGGAACGTAGAGAGACCTGTGGTGGTGGCAGGTGCTGTCTGGACACCTTTCAGAGAAGCACAATCAGGTACACACTGTACTCTGCAAACTGTATCCTCTGCGAAGATGACAATCTGGCAATGTTTCAGTTGGAGATGTCCAATCTTATTGGCGTTCACCATCCTGCAACTTTTGCATGTCTTAAATAAATGAGAGGTTCAGCCAATAAACAGAACTGGTTTGTTTCCTGACAGTGATGTTGATGTCATACAATGCCGTGAAAAAGTATTTGACCCTTTTCTAATTGTAGCTACTTTTGCATATTTTTTTTATACTAAATGTTATCAGATCTTCAACCAACACATAATATTAGATAAAGGGAACCTGAGTCAATAAATAACAAAACTTACGTACTTTTTTCATGAGCAAAGTCGTCCAAAAAGTTATACTTTTGACTCATCTGTCTGTAGAACATTCTTCTAGGGGTAGTGATGATCATCCAGGTGCTTTTTGGCAAACTTGAGTCAACTTTTTGGAAGAGATGGGTCCCATTTACGTCTGGTGAAAACCAAACCCTGCATTCCACAGTAAGAACCTCATACCAATGGTCAAGCATGGTGGTGGTAGTATGATGGTTTGGGGATGCTTTGCTGCCTCAGGACCTGGACGACTTGCCTTAATAGAGCAGAATTCATGGTTCCTTCTATCAGGTAATTCTACAGGAGAATGTCAGGCCATCCGTCTGAGCTGAAGCACAACTGGGTCATGTAGCAAGACAATAATCCAAAACACACCTCTACCTTCTTGCCCTTTCTGCTGTTGTCTGTGCCCAATAATGTTTGTACCATGTTTTGTGCTGCTACCATGTTTTGTTGCTACCATTCTGTGTTGCTGTCTTGCTATGTTGTCGTCTTAGGTCTCTCTTTATGTAGCGTTGTGTTGTCTCTCTTGTCGTGATGTGTTTTGTCCTATATTTATAAATTTTTAGTTTTAATCCCAGCCCCTGTCCCCGGAGGAGGCCTTTTGGTAGGCCGTCATTGTAAATAGGAATTTGTTCTTAACTGACTTGCCTAGTTAAATAAATAAAATAAAAAGTCAACATGAAAATGGTTAAAAAGCAACACATTTTAAGTTTTGGAATAGCCTAGTCAAAGTCCAGACCTAATCCCAATTGAGATGTTGTGGCAGGACTTGAAATGAGCACTTACACTCAGAGATATCTGTGGGTTTAAGGGGGCAATTACTTTTTCACACAGGGGAATTAGTTGTTGCAGAACTTTGTTAATTAATAAAACAAATATACAGTTTGTTAATGGTAAACTCAGGTTCCCTTTATCTAATATTAGGTTTTGGGTGAAGGTCTGATAACATTCAGTATCAAAAATATGCTGAAATAGAGAAAATCAGAAAGGGGGCAAATACTTCTTCACCGCACTGTGTCTCTGTAGTCCAGTCCTTCAACAGTTCTTGAGTATGCTCTCTACTGTAGCTAGAACGATCTTTGTGTAATCTAATAGCACTGTCTGAGGCTGTGTAACTATCCTCTCTCCATAGGACCTGTGGTGGCAGGTGATGGGATGTGGTCTGCCCACTCACCTCCCCTCGTTCAGGAAAGCTGGGTCAGTTTGAAAGATACTTATCCCCCCTCCTCCAGCAAAATGCCACCAATGCAACTCTCACCAGTCCAGATAGTGCAGCAAATGCTTCCATGGACCTGTCATCTGTCTCACTTAAAGGCAGAGATGGAGCTTTATCTTAACTTCTTGTCTAGCCTACTTCACTATATGCTCTTTTTTGGATGGCTTCAGTTTCCCCTTCATAAAAATACATATTTCACTGCAATAAATCAGGAACAGTTCTGTGTCCAAATGAGCAAGATTCATTGTAAGTGGGTTGAGGTATTTGAAAACAAACACTTGCAAATCCACTTCTGATACTCTTCTGTTTATTTCCCATCGTCCCACAGTCTGTGTATTCATTACCTATTAGTACTATCACAGCTCTTCCAAAGGATTGTTTCAATCTGTTATTTTCCTCTAAATGTTTCACTTGGCTGCCTTTAGGAGAACTCTTCCATACGAACGGTTGCGTCTGTTGCTACAGCCAATGAAATCCAAAGACAGTCCAGTAGCGGTTATGACGACCCCTGGAAAATCACGGACGAGCAGAGGCAGTATTACATCAATCAGTTCAAGACCATCCAACCCGACCTCAATGGTTTCATTCCTGGTAAGTAGAGGGATCTTTGTCTGGAATAGGGTTGTAACTTTCCAAAAATGTCCAGGAGGTCTGGCAAACCAGGGAATTTAAGGACATTTTGCAACCCTAGTTTGGAACCACCTTTTACACTTGTTCCCATTTAAAGATTACAGGGACTCTGGCTGTTACACTACAATGATTGGCCAATCACTAACTGACTTTTTCCCTTTGTCTATATTTCAGGTTCTGCCGCAAAAGAGTTTTTCACTAAATCAAAGCTACCTATTCTTGAACTGTCCCACATTTGGTAAGTTATTATGTGTGCTATTGGCTTTAGTTGAGATGCTCCCCATATGTAATGAAGACATTATATTATGAGCTATCTGCTTCAGTTTTAATCTAGGAAGCTATATCAAAGAATGGAAAATATAACCTTCGGTAACTCCTCTTCAATTAATGAATTTGGCTACCTGTTAGTGAATTCACAAGGGATTCCAGCAGTTTGCAATGCATGAGTGGGTTTAAAAAATAAAAATATTCTCACATTCTTTGCATTACAGGGAGCTTTCGGATTTTGATAAAGACGGGGCGTTGACACTGGATGAGTTCTGTGCTGCATTTCATCTGGTTGTTGCTAGGAAAAATGGCTATGACCTTCCCGAAAAGCTGCCAGAGAGTCTTATGCCAAAGCTTATTGACTTGGATGACTCAGCAGGTAATAGCTCGTACTCTCCTACTGCTATATATTCAGAATCTGTCGAAATCTGCCCCGGGGACCATCTGCTGCAGACAGTTGATTTATGAAACACGGAAAGAAATAAGCGTGATTGAATGGAACAGTCATCCTGATGGTATAAATGTTCCATGTTCTAGAGGTTCCAGACCAGGCCCCTGACGTCGGCTACTCAGGCTCCCCCGTGGAGGTGACCCCAAACAAGTCCCCCATGCCCTCACTCAACCAGACCTGGCCTGATCTCAACCAGGGCAACGAGGTTGGACACAGCACCA
This sequence comes from Salmo salar, assembly GCF_965601325.2. Lineage (NCBI taxonomy): Eukaryota > Metazoa > Chordata > Actinopteri > Salmoniformes > Salmonidae > Salmo > Salmo salar. The sequence continues at coordinate 44,081,014 of NC_138305.1, read as the reverse complement.
CCCCATGTTATCACTGTAGAAAAGGACATTATTGAACTTTTGCCTTTCCAGCATTTTGTAAATGACTTCTCAATTAAATGATCGATAAGGTCCTTTCCATTGTGAGGTGTTAGTACCTATGCTCTTGCAGGACTTTCCTGATTCAGTACCTTTCTTATCCATTTCTGAGAAACACCACTTAGTACTTACTTAATTTGCATGCTGTAGATGTTTTGTCAGAAAGCTGCAATTGTTGATATTCTCTATCAGTCCAAAGTCAGTTTGCTCCATTTCTGTTTAGCTTGTTATCACTAACCAGTTTCTAGCCAATATCCATCCCCCCTCACTATTACTAATGGATGATATGTGATGATAAATGCAGTTCATCACCCCTCCTGTGGGAGAGCAGTGGGGTTTGTAACTGGGTCTGGAATCATCCTGTGTGTGACGATCCATTGAGAGGCCTGTGATGCTGATGTATTTCTGCTCTTGTCTCTCTAGCAGTGGGAGACTTTTAGTGAACGCTCCTCCAGCTCACAAACTCTGACCCAATTTGATTCTAACATTGCACCAGCTGACCCTGTAAGTCAATCACCTAGTTTGCCTGTTTCTGTATTAATGATAATATTTACCCTTGGCCCCTTGATCTCTCTCTTAGAGTGCATGTACTTAATTCTACTGAATCTGCCACTACAGCGGTGTCAATGCGATTTTGCTTGCTTGGCTGATTGGATACTCAACTTTCTGTCCCATATTAAAAATATGACATTGTGGGTTCTACAATATATTTATTGATTTATTTTCACCTTTATTTAACTAGGCAAGTCAATGTCCGGGCTATTTGATCAATTATAGCAGTATGTCTTCTGGTTTCTTAAATCTGCATAATTGCCACGCAGCCTTTTCTAACCTTATAAACTTTTCTGACAGTATGAAAAGAGTTCTCTTTACAGTCAGAAAGGGAATGGATAGATTCCTTAAGGCATTATTGTGAGCTAATGATCAAACAAGAAACCATTGTCCTGACAGGATACAGCTATTGTCCACCCTGTTCCCATCCGCATGACGCCAAGCAAGATCCATATGCAAGAGATGGAGCTGAAGAGAACCGGAAGTGGTAAGATGGTTTCCCCATATGATAAGAGTGCTTAAACATACACTGAGCTCTGTCCTCTAAAGCATTGTTCACTTTTGAGACTCCATTGACTAGCAACTCTCACAAATTTGACTGGGAGTGGTGAAGGGATGCACTGTGCCTTTTTCTTTTAAGTTTTTTTTTTTTTTAAACAGTTCTTAACGGAATTTACTGTTTTTCTTTCTTATTCCTGCAGACCATACACATCCTACCAGTCCCCTGATGGCTAAACCACCTGAGCTCTCTGAAGAAACCAAGCTTGCCACCTCTATGAAGTTTGTAACAGCTAACTCTGGTAAGTGTCAAGGGATGTTCCATTATCATAAAGAACTTAGGACCATTACAGTTTGTAGGTAAATCTATTGTAGAAAATGTCATGTGACCATGATTATATTGCATTTCCTTGAGGAATGGTTAAACATAGAATACTCATGTTCTTTACTAAAGGTGATGGTTATAGCAGTTCAGATTCATATACTTCAGATCAAGACCCAATTACAAGTGTTGTAACAAGACAAAGGTAAGTTGGTCTCAATGTCTAGAGATAATAGATGCTTTGTTTATTGAAGCGCTTTTGAACAGTAAGCTCACTAGCTGTGTTGTCTGGGTTGTAGGTCTAATTCTGGGACCTCTCCTGAAGGTCTAAAGGTGGCGGTTGCCCCCCCACCGCCCCCTCCCAGGCCCAACGCCTCCCACTCCCGCTCCTCCTCGCTAGACATGAACAGAAACTTTGCCGCTCACCCCACAGGGCCACAGCAATCCGGAGTCGTGGCCTGTCCTCCAGCCATACCTCCTAGACCGCTACCCACACAGGTAGGAAGCCAATACAGACAGAAGAAAGTCAATCTCATAGCAGAAGAGATGTTGCCACCTCTGGGTAGTCTTTTTTAATAGGAAATATACACATTGAAATGCTGAAATCTCTTCACTTTGTCTTTTTTTGTTCATACGCTCTATTCACTCTACACAGACTACTTAAAGTCATTGACCATGTAATCTCCAGTTAAAGGTTGTGTTCAGTTTTCAACATGCAGTGTTAAGTCTGAACTCTGTCTATCCTATCCCCTTTGTCCCCAGACCTCTGGTCCTCATAGTGGGCATCGCTCGGATGAGGGCCTGGCAGCTCACTCCACTACCTCGCCCCAGCAGATCCCAGAGCAGCCCAACTTCGCTGACTTCAGTCAGTTCCAGGCGTTCGCTGCCTCAGATCAGCCCAGTGACGACGGGGAGAAGCACCCAGAGAGTCTGCCAGTGAGTCAGACATGCAGTATAATACAGAACCTGTTCAATCAGCCGTGCTCTGTTATAAGAGACTGAGACTGTGTGTGCTCCTTTCACAGGTAGAGAAGTCTACAGAAGGGGCTGGGCCTTTGAGAACTGTGAAGATTGACAACCAGGAAGAGAGAGCTGCAGCTACCGTGAACTCTGTAAGTAGTGGACTTACTGAGACCATGATGCCAATACTGGGGGCCTAAATATCCTCATTTGTTCAGATGATTTATACAGTGGGTTTGTTTTTTTCCTATCAGGCCAAAGGGTCCATGATGGCCCCCCCACCCAAACCTGTCCGCCGGAGACTGAAATCCGAAGACGAACTCCAGGATGAGGCCCTCCCCCCAAAGTCTAACGTCATAGCCACTGTTCTAGCTACACTGCCATCCATTCCCAGGTAGGAACAGGGGTTTCAAAGGAATCTGAATAGTGACTGGTCTGTGGTTGTTGATTATACATTAGATTTCGTAATTAACATCAGCAACGAACTTAAAACTCTCTTGAATACTTTTTACAGGTCTGTTGGTAAGGATAAAAAAGCAATTCAAGCCTCTATCAGAAGAAACAAGGAAACCAACACAGTTTTGGCCAGACTCAACAGTGAATTACAGCAACAGCTAAAGGTATAGGAGTGATTACAATAATACATGCATGCATGCTAGCTATTCTGTTACTAAAATGAACCTGATGCTTGTTTTGGAAAATGTTATCTTCACGAAATCCAAGCCTTTAACAAGGTTAAGCTTTAGTCCTCATTTGAGGATTGTTTTATCTTGTTGTTTTTAATTCATAGGACTTACTAGAAGAGAGGATATCTTTGGAGGTTCAACTGGAACAGCTCAGACCATTTTCCCATTTGTAACCTGTGTGTGTGAGGAGGTCAAATCCATGAGAGAAGATAGGAGAGACCTGAAGGGGCCTTTTGTGTGACGCACATGTTATCTCCACTGCCCACTCCCTCTGCATTCTGCTGTCTCTTCTGTGGGAACCAGATGGACTGACTGACCGACCGTTGGTCGGACTGACGGTCGGACTGACGGTCGGTCGGACGGACTGACGGTCGGTCGGTCGGTCGGTCGGTCCGCAACAACACACCCTGACTCGCCCTCATCAGACAGAGAACAGTCTTTCCAAAGGGACTGGGATAGGAATGTTACAAATATTGGCACTTTTATTTATCAAAGAAATAGCAAAGATTATTGTGGACGTCAATCCCTTATACTATATCACAGGCCCCGAGGCCAGACGGACAGGCACTGAACTGGAACTTGAGTCATGGGGTACTGAAGGCCGAGTTCCATCCCTCATTCTTCCCCATGATGACAAGTGTCCAGTAAAGGAGCACTCTGGGGTCTGCCTGTGCGGTGTGTGGGCCTGGTCTCCTGGGACCTGTCGAGGACAGATAATCATGCCAGTGTAGGCATTGGGAGGAGTCCACAGGAGATGACTCTATCCTGGAGTGCTTTAGACTGATCATGTGACAGGAATTCATTCATGTTCCAGTTTATTACAGCATCCCGCTACGTGGAGGGCTATTCTGTCCGTGTGCGTCTCTGTATACGTGTGTGTGCTGTATGTATGGTGTGTGTGTTTGGATTTATTTGGGCACGCAATGGTTACATAAACGGCATGATGAAATGAGTGTGTATGCAATTTGTTTTCTTCTTCCACTAGTCTTCTGCAATTTAATCTGTAACAAAATGAGCTGTGTTACTATGTGAAGTGATTGACCCCCAGATGACAGACCACCTTTTTGTTTTTGCTCCTGGCTCTGTAGTTGCTCATGCTGACGCTGCCTGTGCCTCTCACGGTACATAAATTGAATCAGTCCTGCCCCAAACACAAGGTTCCCTGTGAGATATGATAACCAACTATGGAAGCGAGACCAGAATGAAATGACTGCACTTTTCCCCTGTTTTTTTCTTTTTGTCCCCCCCCCCCCCGCATGTTGTTCATGCTCTTATCTAGTATGAAGACAGTGCTTAAATACAAACCACTTGATTTCTACCTGTTTATGGTGTCTTACCTAGTCTGACATTTGTGTTGGTACCTACACCTTGTATAACTGTCTATTTTTGTTTTCCTGGAACTTGTGTTTTCTTAACCTGTCTTCAAAAGCCTTACTCCTGGCGTTCAGGTTTCCACTGTAATCTATTCTCCTTGTATTGAACCAAGTTGAGCCTTCTTTTCCCTGCTGTTCAGGTTGATGTACTGTATAAGGGGTATATTGTATATAATACACACCTTTTGATCTCATATGTACATTTGCATTAATTGCTGACTAACAGCAAATATTCTATTTAATTGCTTATATTATGGCTGTGTGATCATAGATGTTTAACTGCATGGATGTATCTCTGCAGAATGAACTAGCAGCTGTGTGATTTTTACACAAAATAAAAACTGCACAATATTTTAACTGCCTTTTTCCAGGTCTATTTTTTTTATTGCTGATTTGACTCAAGGAAGAACTTAAATGTAGCAATACACACATTTGTAACACTATCAATTTATGCATTCCAGTCTGACATACAAGATGACTTCTCCCCTGATGTAACATTTCTCTAGCAAAATGTATGTAGTGTGTATAAGCTGGAAGTAGACGCCTAAGTGGTGTCCATTAGTTTACTCCAGTTAGGTGAGGGGGTTAGGGGAAAATGTCAAGGCAAAGGGTGGCAACTTTGAAGAATCTCAAATATAAAATATTTTGATTTAACATTTTTTGTTGTTGATACTACATGATTCCCTATGTGTTATTTCATAGTTTTGATGTCTTCTATTATTCTACAGTGATTGTAGGAAATAGTAAAAAGAAAAAAGCCCTGGAATGAGTAGGTGTGTCCTAACTTTTGACTAGTACTGTGTGTATATTTACAAAACAATATGGGGGATTGGAAATGATGCAGACAGAGCACAAAGTACAAAATAAAAAGTTCCAATTCACTTGAAACAAGGAGCAGTGAGCAAGTTTTACTCAAAGGGTAACATTAGTACTTATATTCTTCTTTCTCCTCAAGACAACAGGATTTGGTGCACCATTTCTAGTTAGGTTCTTTATAGCAGGATGAACTCTAGTTACACAGAACATATAGGAATACAATAACTTGTAATAATCAACAATGTTGAAGACGTAGGTTTCACTTCTATTCTCTTCTCTTATAGTTGACTTGTGAAATCATCCTGAACATTGGTGCGCTCAGATGTCTATTTCACCACTCTGGAAAGGGAATACAGTAAGTTATAATACATTTCTTGTCATTGTCACATGGTGCAGTTGAACAATAAAAAATAAAGCCTGGTTTGATTTACAATATTATTTGTCTGGTAACAGAGCAGTACTCACACTGTTGTCTGTTTGTAGCGGTCAAGGGCCTCCTGTGCCACCACCTCTGAGAACTTCGGGTCGTTCCAGGTAATGTCTCCAGGCACACTGAAGGTCATGGCGGGGGTGTTAAACAGCTGCACAGACACGGTGGTGTCCCCTGGTTTCTCAGGGTCCTCCGTGTCCTTGGACATGACCTTGGAGGAGATTAAGACATTTCAACATACAGTTGAAGTCGGAAGTTTACATACACTTAGGTTGGAGTCATTAAAACTCATTTTTCAACCACTCCACAAATTTCTTGTTAACAAACTATAGTTTTGGCAAGTCGGTTAGGACATCTACTTTGTGCATGACACAAGTAATTTTTCCAACAATTGTTTACAGAGATTATTTCACTGTATCACTATTCCGGGTCAGAAGTTTACATACTCTAAATTGACACTACCTTTAAACAGCTTGGAAAATTCCAGAAAATGTCATGGCTTTAGAAGCATCTGATAGGCTAATTGACATCATTTGAGTCAATTGGAGGTATACCTGTGGATGTATTTCAAGCCCTACCTTCAAACTCAGCGCCTCTTTGCTTGGGAAAATCAAAAGTAATCAGCCAAGACCTCAGAAAATAAATTGCAGACCTCCACAAGTCTGGTTCATCCATGGGAGCAATTTCCAAACACCTGAAGGTACCACGTTCATCTGTACAAACAATAGTACGCAAGTATAAACACCATGGGACCACGCAGCCTTCATACTGCTCAGGAAGGAGACGCGTTCTGTCTTCTAGAGATGAACGTACTTTGGTGCGAAAAGTGCAAATCAATCCCAGAACAACAGTAAAGGACCTTGTGAAGATACTGGAGGAAACAGGTACAAAAGTATCTATATCCACAGTAAAACGAGTCCTATATCGACATAGCCTGAAAGGCCACTCAGCAAGAAAGAAGCCACTGCTCCAAAACCACCATAAAAAGCGACTATGGTTTGCAACTGCACATGGGAACAAAGATTGTACTTTTTGGAGAAATGTCCTCTGGTCTGATGAAATATAACTGTTTGGCCATAATGACCATTGTTATGTTTGGAGGAAAAGGGGGAGGCTTGCAAGCCCGAAGAACACCATCCCAACCGTGAAGCACGGGGGTGGCAGCATCATGTTGTGGGGGTGCTTTGCTGCAGGAGGGATTGGTGCACTTCACAAAATAGATGGCATCCTCTATGGCTCTTCCAAATGGACAAAGACCCTATGCATACGTCCAAAGTTGTGGCAAAATGGCTTAAGGACAACAAAGTCAAGGTATTGGAGTGGCCATCACAAAGCCCTGACCTCAATCCTATAGAAGATTTGTGGGCAGAACTGAAAAAGCTTGTGCGAACAAGGAGGCCTACAAACCTGACTCAGTTACACCAGCTCTGTCAGGAGGAATGGGCCAAAATTCACCCAACTTATTGTGGAAGTCTACCTGAAACGTTTGACCCAAGTTAAACAATTTAAAGGCAATCCCACCAAATACTAATTGAGTATATGTTAACTTCTGACCCACTGGGAATGTGATGAAAGAAATAAAAGCTGAAATAAATAATTCTCTCTACTATTATTCTGGCATTTCACATTCTTAAAATAAAAGTGGTGATCCTAACTGACCTAACACAGGGAATTTGTACTAGGATTAAATGTCAGGAATTGTGAAAGACTGAGTTTAAATGTATTTGGCTAAGGTGTATGTAAACTTCCGACTTCAACTGTAGGTCTATTCATAAGACCATGATAGAAAGAAATTGGTACGATGTAAGATACTTTAGTAATAGAATCCCCATGCAGACTATGGAGTCTCACTGTTTCGATCTTGAAGATTCCATCCTTGGTGTCGGTATTGTTGGCCAGGGCAGACACCCAGCCAAACTGCTTGCTGAACAGGTCCAGCAGGCTGGATGTGTTAGACATCTGCTCCTCAAACCTCCTCAGTTGCTTGTTGTACTCCTGGGTGAACTTCTCAGCCATGGCCAGGGCCTGCTCCAGCTCCTCCTTCAGAGGACCAGTCAGAGGCTTCTTCCCAGAGCAGTCTGGACGAGAGAACATCACTTCATGTAATACACAACTATATAGTCAACAGGGTTGCTGGTGTCCCTTTAGCCCTATGTCAGCAACTTCTGGTGTGATGTAATAGCAACTTATTATACTTGACTCAGCCAAGGCATGGCTTTATGGTATCATAGAGACTTGAAAATGTAGGCGTACAAGCCGGTGCATGTTGCATGATGAATGCTACTCACTGTGATGTCAGTGCCAAGGATAATCCTGCTTGCTTTTGTTCAGGCCTGTTCTGACCTCTGAGTTATGAAGCACTTGGGTTATGTGAATGTTGCAAAAGAGAAAAGACAAATGTGAAGGGCTTTACCAATATCCTGGATCGCTACACATTTTTCACACTCTCCTCGCAGTTTAATGCAGCCAGCAGAATTGCGACGTATCTCTCTGCAGGTCATACCGGAAGGCTTTGTCACAACAACATCCTCATTCACACTCCCCTCTGTGGAAAAAAGACCCAAAGGTAATTTCATGTGACTCTTTACATCATATTATGGTCTAATAACAGTTGTTTAATTAGGGCTGAGGCATACCCTCTGAGGGGTTGATGTCAAAGTTAGCATCTGCGTCCATGAAAGGCCCCATGGAGCCAAAGATATTCCAGGCCATGTCCATCATGGGAGCGAACATGTTGTGGAACCCATGGAAGTCTGGATCCTTCAGAGGGGACCTGACCACACGGGAATGCGCCTCGCCCGCCTTTGCCCTCTCTGCTCTCTCATTGGCTCTCTCACCCTGACCCCAGATGCTGGGCATGCGGTACGGGCTGGGGAACATGGGAGGGTTGAGGGAGCGCATGCGGTCAAACACCCTCATGCTGTCAATGAAGATGCTGTCCACCCCATCGGCCACGTTGGAGTAGCGCTCCTCCAGGTTCTGGAACCTCCAGCTCTGCTCCTGGTCCTCTCGCTCCAGAACATCCATGTTCTCCCCGTTGATCCAGATGGAGAATGGAGAGGTCCTGTTCAGAACCTCTTCCAGCTGAGAGAAAACAGGAGAAAGCGGCTAGTACAACAGTAACCTATTTTATTTGGAAGGATTGTATAACAATAGCTTAAACACATTGATCAGCTGTACTGCCCATCCCTGTGTAAGCCTTGCTCACGAAACATATTTGAGCTACAATTGCAAACCAATGTGGAGATTGATTGACGATAGTTGAGTAGTGTAGTTGAGGCGGTACCTGTCTGCCGACTAGTCCAGCGCCACTGCTGCAGGTCCTGGAGTAGTACTTGATACAGGTGTTCTTCAGGCAGGGCTTGCACTCCTCCCACAGAGACTGCATGGTGCCATTACACACCTCCTGCTCCTCACTCAGCTTCGTCTCCATCTCCTGAGCTGCCTTCAGAGCATCCTGATAAACAAGCACAGCAACAGGGTCAGTGGCTGGGAACTACTGTAATCACCTAGGAACCTGTATTAGGTGATGAATTGCATACAAAATGTACAAGTTGATCATATAGTGACCAAAGCTCAACATGTACAGTATGATGCTCAAATACACTGTACCTCTTTTTGCTGTGTAGTTTTCTCCAGGGTACTCAGGAACTTCTCATGGTCCTCTCCAGACCTCTCCATCACGGTCTTCATCTCCTTCACCCCACTGATAGCATTTTCTATCTGCTTGTCCAGGTACTTCATTCCAAGGAGGGAAATCTCTGCCAATAAGAATCGTTGCATAAAAATAAATCTCCAAAGTGACTCCAATGGACTCAATATTCACAGAACATCCCGCATCATACAATTTACTGGTATTTAAAAAATATTTAGTTCTCAGATGACTTACGGCTTAGATCGTCCTTGGATGGAGGCAACAGACACTGAGCAGAGACAAGGAGCAGGGCGAGGCCCACTATTGACCCAAAGACTTTCATCATTACCTTTTCTCATATATCAAGCGACTGATGCAGTACAAACCTGAAAAACAGACATGATACCATATCACTGGCAAACCTAAAATCTAATACATTTATGGGGGGGGGGGGGGGGGGGGGAAGAGTCTATGGAAGCTACTTGGTGCTGAGGGTATTTTGGATGTAATGATTACACCTCATGCACTGCAAAATGACCTCATAGTTCACGTCTGACCTTGGTGTTGTTGATTATACCCACTAGAGGGTAATGTTGCACATCTAACAATGATAATAGTGTGACTAGGGTTGCAAAGTTACCGGAATCTTCAGTAATTTTCGTAATTAAGAGAAAATCTATGGCAATCTATTGTAACTTTGGTAATTTATACTTGAATAATTAAAAACAAATGTATATATAGTATACGTTTTTACATCTGTATCCATATTGTCCATGAGGTTCTAGTAGATACAACATATGGTTCAAGAGAAAATTGACTGACGACTAATGAAAAAAAGCATCTAACCTACAATGGCAAGTCAATAGTTGCAACTCTTCCAACTATTGACTTTTTCCACAATTTGATTAAAAAACATTGACAACAAAGCAGTAAAATAAATAAGTGTGTAAAAAAATCTAAAGGATATTTCATGCTGAAACCCTCATGTTAAAAACCAATGGTATTCACTACGTTGATGGTAATGTTTTAGAGCTTTGTCATTACATTTTTTATTTGAATATCTTATTTAATTATTTCATATATTTTACATGTGATAAGGTCACACAGAGGGCCAGAGATAATTAGACTCCTGTAAAAATCTGAAGTTCCCAAAAGACCACTAGATGTCTTGTGATAGATTACATAATATACTGGTAGTTTCCAGTAATATACCTTCCCTTTGCAACCCTAAGTGTGGCACAGCATAACTTAAAACCTTTTTCTGACGTTAGCAAATTTTATCCAAAGGATGCAGTGTGTTTAATCTGCATTACATCATATACCTGTCACATTTGATACTTTTCTAATTTTGTTAATATAAGTATAGACATTAGACTCCTAGAGCCCTGTAGACATGGATGCAATATGAGGATTAGGAGACATTTATCTGACAGATAAACATTTGTACTTTCCTCCTGTGTGAGTGGAACAGAAACAAACACAAATCCTTCTCCACTAATCTCTGAATATTCCAGGCAGCCCTATAATCCTTTGTGTATTTAACACTCACTGTGCAATATACAAGAAAACACTGAATCATTGAGAAACATAAAAAGTAGTCTTCATTTGGAGAAAAAATTACACATCCTTCCAATTTTGGCACCAGATATTCAAGTGGAAATGTCACCATTGAAGGAGGTCATAATGTTGAAATGTTCAGTCACATGACTGTTAGTAGCCTTTTTTGTTTTACAGGTCTGGGTGGATAAAATGATGGAAAATATTATTGACACTTTCAGTCAGAGGACTGTAGACTTACACATTATATTGGTCTGGCTGGATAAAGGATGCCTCAAATGAGGCATCATCACATATGATCAGACTCCAAACAGCATTTTTTTTAAATGTATTTAACCTTTATTTAACCAGGCAAGTCAGTTAAGAACAGATTCTTATTTAATGACGGCCTCCTCCGGCCAAACCCGGACGACGCTGGGCCAATTGTGCGCCGCCCTATGGTACTCCCAATCATGGCCAGATGTGATACAGCCTGGATTCGATCCAGGGACTGCAGTGCCTTAGACCACTGCGCCACTGATATAGAATAAGAAAACACTTAGAGAGGATGAGTCTTTGCCAAACTAAAATACCTAGCTTGGTTATGTAAGAACCATGAAGTACCTCTGAATTCTTTATTCTAATAATATTGCTGATTCCAGCTGGTGTCTGTAGAGACACTTGAGATTCCTCTCTGAGAACCACTGAGACAGCTGCATGGCCTCTCCAGAGGGTCTTTACTGAAGCTTCTCCCATGGAGTGGGAGGAGAGCTGCCTCTAACAAATGGATCGGGGACAGATTGTTTTGTCAGCCTGCAAACCCTACAAAATGGACGTTGTTCTAAAATACAATAATAAATGGGAGAAAAACAAGTCAATAACAATTATTAACAACTTCCTACCCAGAAATTGCTCCAAAAGTACTTGCAAGACAAAACAGAACTCTATTTATAGAACTCAAAAGTAGAACACAGAATTCTGATCCATCACACAGATGGACTGAGTCCTCTATTAGAAGGGATTTGCACATTTTAATACCCTCCTAATAGGGAAAAACATGGGGTCAGAGAACTGCAGCGTCCAGACTTGATTACTCTCTACTCTGTCCATCTCACTCAAACTTGCCCTGCGCAGCTAGAATATCAACTCAATAACAACTCTCCATAACTCAGAGCGAATTTGTGCCTCTGAGCAAAAGATGTTGAACTAAATTATCAAAATGTGTACACTCTTTATAGCAAATGTGTTGAATAAAGCTTGCAAACTTAAAGTGTTTTGATATTCTTAGTACATATCTGGGTCATTCCCAGGCAGAAATAGCAGTGTTGACACTAGAGGTCCCCCATGAGTAAGAATCAGGAAATACAGTCCCATCACTGTGCAACATTTCTGCAAGGTCAAGAGTTGATAATAATAAACAACCTATGGTACAATAAAAGCTTGATCCCCACGTAGAAATGGTAAGAGAAATCAAGCATTCCAACGATAACCCTATCTTAATATGCAGCAAAAGGTATCTGCGCACAGGGCTGGTACTCTGAAACACGAGACACAATTTCTCTCACAGGCAGCAGAGGACCACTCACCTCCCTGTGGATCTTGCCTCTTCAGAGTGGATGAAGCGCAGTGGGGCTGTCCGCTGCTAGGTATTTATACATGACCTAGCGGTGATGTTGGCACTGTGATTCACTCCCATAGAATGCCCTGTGGCTTTGGACTTTTCCAGAAGTTGTGTAATTTCCGGTCATAGCTCAGAGCTGAGCCATGAAGCAGCCAGGAGTGGGCAGTGTTGCACTGTGTGTCACTAACCCCCTCTAGCTTCTCTGCATGGCTGCTGGGAGACAAACCAAATAGAGGGAGGATTGTGTGTGCTGTGTGGGTCAGTAAACAAGTGTGGGGGAGGGTACTTTAAAGATGATTGCTCTTTATATTATCACTCATCCCCATGACTCAGGGCTGAACGACTGATTAACTTGGGTGCATCAGTATACACACACACAAAAGGATAGTGCAAAATGAGTCCCATTCAAATCATATTGGCATCAGCCAAACAAGTGCACACATTTACTGTAACACCCTGTAGCTCTATTTCAAAGCATATCCCCACACTTGGCTCAAACACAACAGTCCCAGGCTCCAGGCTCACACAAACGCTCGACCAAACACAGGTATTTGCGGGAATGTTATGTTCCGAGTGGGAACCTGCTGCTTCTGGAAGGTTATAAAAGGGTTCGTTAATGTGCCCTGCAGATTTAAATCTGTTACTTCATGCCCTAATTGTTCTGTTGCCAAGCTGAGCTCTACGGTCAGGCCAGTGACCAGATGTCTGTAGTTATGACTATGCTTTATTTTTTCCTGTGACGCATGATCATTACATAAGCTCATTCAGAACTGAAATGATCTAAAGGAAGAAAAGGCAAAACTAGATTCCTGGCTGCATCCCATCCAAAACACACAGAAAATAACAAGTTCTGGGCCCTAATGTTGAATAACTGCTAGGGTGATATTTACTGTGCCTTAGGAAAGTATTCAGACCTCTTGACTTCTTCCAAATTTTGTTAAATAAATACAAAATAATTCAGCAATCTACACACAATACCCCATAATGACAAGCAAAAACAGGTTTTTAGACATTTTTGCAAATGTATTTAAAATAAAAAACAAGTACCTTATTTACATAAGTACTCAGACCCTTAGACTCGAAATTGATCTCAAATGTATTCTGTTTCCATTGATCATCTTTGAGATGTTTCTACAACTTGATTGGAGTCCACCTGTGGTAAATTCAATTGATTGGACATGATTTGGAAAGGCACACACCTCTCTATGTAAGGTCCCACAGTTGACAGTGCATGTCAGAGCAAAAACCAAGCCATGAGGTTGTTGGAATTGTCCGTAGAGCTCCGAGACAGGATTGTGTCGAGGCACAGATCTGGGGGAAGGGTACCAAAAAATGTCTGCAGCATTGAAGGTCCCCAAGAACACAGTGGCCTCCATCATTCTTAAATGGAAGAGGTTTGGAACCACTAAGACACTTCCTAGAGCTGGCCACCAGGCCAAACTGAGCAATTGGGGGAGAAGGTCATTGGTCAGGGAGGTGACCAAGAACCCGATAGTCACACTGACAGAGCTCTAGAGTTCCTCTGTGGAGATGGGATAACCTTCCAGAAGGACAACCATCTCTGCAGCACTTCACCAATCAGGCCTTTATGGTAGAGTGGTCAGACGGAAGCCACTCTTCAGTAAAAGACACAGCCCGCTTGGAGTTTGGCAAAAGGCACCTAAAGACTCTCAGGCCATGAGAAACAAGATTCTCTTGGCCTGAATGTCAAGCATCACGTCTGGAGGAAACCTGCCACCCTCCCTACGGTGAAGCATGGTGGTGGCAGCATCATGCTGTGGGGATGTTTTTCTGCAGCGGAGACTATTCAGGATCGAGGCAAAGATGGACAGAGCAAAGTACAGAGAGATCCTTGATGAAAACCTGTTCGAGTGCTCAGGACCTCAGACTGGAGTGAAGGTTCACCTTCCAACAGGACAACAACCCTAAGGACACAGCCAAGACAACGCAGGAGTGGCTTCGGGTCAAGTCTCTGAATGTCCTATAGTGGCCCAGCCAGAGCCCAGAGTTGAACCCGACCGAACATCTCTGGAGAGACCTGAAAATAGCTGTGCAGCGACGCTCCCCATCCAACCTGACAGAGCTTGAGAGGATCTGCAGAGAAGAATGGAAGAAACTCCTCAAATACAGGTGTGCCAAGCTTGTAGCGTCATACCCAAGACTCAATGCTGTAATCTCTGCCAAAGGTGCTTCAACAAAGTACTGAGTATAGGGTCTGAATACTTATGTAAAAATAAATTAGTAAAAATGTCAAACTGTTTTTACAACGTCATTATATGGTAATGTGTGAGAATTATTTTATTTATTGAATAAATTTTAGATTAAGGCTGTAACATAACAAAATGTGGAAAAAGTGAAGGGGTCTGAATACTTTCCGAAGGCACTGTACACACTCATACTTTGGCACTGTGTCGGCAGTCTCCAAGGGCTGATTTGTGGTTTCAAATAAGAGGAAAGGTAAAGTTCAGTTGTCTTGGATATTACAGCTGGAGTGTCCTAGCAACAAGACCTCAATTGGTCTAGTTTTATATAGATTCTTTTATATTTTGAATGTGGGTATGAACTTGACACAACAGTTTTAAGCATAGAAGTGGGATAATATATAAACAAACTTGAATAATGCCCATGGCATAGGTTCTTACGGCATGGTGTTAAGTTTTAGAAGATGAAACCCACTGGGTACACGCTTGTTGAATCAACGTTGTTTCCACGTCATTTTAATGAAATGACGTTGCACCAACATGGAATAGACGTTAAATTGACGTCTGTTTCTCTCGCTGTTGTGTTTTATCTGCCATGGCATTTAAATAAATGTGGGTTATAGCCTAGTCCCTCATGTTGCCCCATTAAAATTGACTGCATGGGCCATTTGTTTCGGCAGTCTCTGAAGTTTGGCATTGAGATCAAAGTGTCCTTCTTGAAGTAATTATGTGCCTTTCATACATCACAACTCTAACTTGATATTCACTCTTAATCTTTAGATCCACATGTCCTCAGTTTAGCTCAATATTGTGTTACCAGCTACTGCTTTTGTAATGTATCCTACAGTACTACTGCATAACATCACATCATTGGAAGTCAATGTCCCACATGTACAGTTCCCTCCATAGTGTATTTTTTATAACCTTTATTGTTATTTACAATGACGGCCTACACCGGCCAAACGCGGACGACGCTGGGCCAATCGTGATACAGCCTGGATTCCAACCAGGGTGTCTGTAGTGACGTCTCAAGCGCTGTGAAGAAGTGCCTTAGACCGCTGCGCCACTCGGGAGTTCACATTACATAACTTCAGTAATTGGTCTTAAACCTGAAGGTGATAGCGGTCTGACCTTTAGACACATCATTAACTACTACAGTCCCACCGTGACGCCTGCGCGTTTTCGACTTTGTGTATTTCTTCTGCGTCCGTAGAAACCAACCTTTAGTCTGTGTGATTAACAGGGGGCTGAGCTAGAGCGGTGTTTGTGATACAAGGGCGGATCCCGAAGTCCGAATGGTTTGAGCTACAAACCTCACGCACATGTAACATGTTTTGCTATATGATGCTTAAAAGTCGTTAGCAGGTAAGGGGTTCTTTTACATAGAAGATCATTGGAAACCCCAGGACGTAGTGTCTATAATACTGTAATAAGCTCACAAAGTTGCAGTCAAACTCCACACAGTTGTCACTGACTAGTTGGATATTCATTTCCCAGTGAGCAAACAATTTCTGTACTTACATCATTCACATAAATTCATTTTTAACAGGATTTTGCTTTGGTAGTCCTTATTGCCAATAAAACTCCTGAATGCAACTGTCTATGTCAAATTGTTTAGTGTTCTACTGAAAATAAAATGGTAAAATACTTAATTTGAGGCTAAATATAAGGGCTGCAAATATAAATGAAAGTCTGATAAATAAATGAAAAGCTGATTTTTGCTGGGGTCTCGGGACTGATAGGGTTAATGGACATCCTTCCAAACAGCTGAATTACAGCTGCTATTAGAAACATTCAGGCCTCAACATCTGTATGTAAGTATACACAAACGTGTTAAAAATAGCGTCTAAACTCTAGCCAATTTGGCCTCTCTCTGCATCACTGACAAATCAAACCAGTCATGAACTTCCCATTAATCAGTGGCCAGGCTATTTATTTGATAGCAGTTATGTTGATTTAATCGGTTATGGATTGAAACAAAGGGCCTCTCATAATAAACTCATGAAACTGGAATGTAGGCTATTTATAAAATGGCTGCCCCAGTAACAGTAATGCAAATACATTTAAAACACATTGGTTTATTAATCTCAACTACAGAGGGGATGTTCTATTTAAATTGATAAATAAACCTGATGAAAGTGTTTAGATTAATGCTGATTGAAGCTGTTTGCAAAGGGGCTAACATCATGCATATTGTTAGATCATCCTAGTGATTATAATATTATGTCTGCACTCTAAGCCAAAAGGCCATTTCACAGCAAGGAAAGGACAACCTCTTACCTTGTGCTTATGCGACTGAAGGAAAAACACGTCTGTTGTCTTTAATCATACAGCTGTCTCTGTCGCTCTCGCACGCTTTCTCTTTCTGAAATCTCCTTCAGCTCAGGTTCTAAAGATGAAGCTTTATCAAATCAAGCTGGAACCCATTTCTTAAGAAACAAATTGCTTTCAGAAACCTTTCCAAACTAAGGATTATTTGAGCATCTTGCAATGCTTATCCATCCATTGATTTACTGGCTGGTAGGATTCCCATCCAAGGTCACAACATTTTGTACAGTCACTGCATATTGAAAAACATCAGTAGAGCAGAATAAGACTAAAACAATCACAAAAATATGTTGAGAATGGACCATAGTGGACAAACGCAATGAAAGGGTTTCTGTTGGAACGTATAGATGGACTCCATAGAGCAACTAGATCATTTTCTCTGTATGGGCCCTGAGGTACTAGGAGAGAAGGAGCCAAGTAAAAGGTTCACTTAGAGGATAGAGAAAAATGAGCTCATTTAGCTAGGGTAATAATCTTAAAATTGTTCAGTGATGGGAGAACTTCATCCTGCCCTGTCCAGATCCTCTCTGTACTTCCTCAGTCATCCGTATCTTGGTGACTGTTGATGTGACTACTGCCCATATGGTTCACAGAGAAGCATCTGCTCTTCCTCTGGTCTGGTGCAAGAGTTCATCCTGCTAACATTCTAGCATCATGATATCATTGTTGGGAATAATTGATGCCATAGTTGGCATTGCATAACCCATGGCTAATAATGCACCCATATGGAGGGTAATTAGATGCTATTTGTTATTAATTAGGAAACTGCATACTGAGGAACTATTCCATTTAAATTCCAAAATAATATGCAATGTCCTTGCAATGATCAAAAAGGACTGTTGGTGATTTAATTTTATCAAATGTACTTTCCTCCCTCATAATCAGGATAAAAGGTAACGGTTTGTATTGGATGTAAGTAAGTAAGGCTGGGTTGAAAATCCAATGTGCTGTAATAAGTCTACTGACAGATCATCTCACTCCATGACAAATTGATGGATACATTGTATTATAAGTCAATTAAGCTGATGTTTTGTCTTCTAAAGTGGTCTATAACCATTCAATGACATGGTTTCTGAAATGACTTGAGGTTTGCCTCTTTTCTTCTGGACATTAATTACCCCTGACATGTCAGACACGGAGAAAATTATTTCATTTTAAACAGCGGAGAGAGGCCATAGGCAGTAAAGGTGCCTCCTTCCTCCATGTTAAAACATTTGTTAGCAATTAGCTTGAGCTGCAGAACGGACTTTCTGTGCACCCTCCTCCCCTCCCTCTTCTTTCCCTCTCTGTCCCCCTTCCATCTCTGTCCCTCCCTCCCTCTCTCCATCCCTCCCTCTCTCCTAGTCATGTTTCCCCAAGCTGCAGATGGTTACTGTCCAAGGTATTAGTTTCTTCTGGCTCTGAGGGAGAGAGGCAGGAGGAGCAGCTGCCTTTAAGCAGACTAACTGTAGCATGTAGCCGTGTAGTCTCCATGCACTAATAGACCTAGACTGTTTAATGTATGTGAGCTGCAGTTCAAGTAAGAAGTTGCTGGTAAGAGAGAGAACCCATGCCTGAAGAATTCCTACTCTAGTTGTTTAGAGAAAAGTCTGGCTGGATATATAGCAGTTGTAAATTAACAAGTCAGTCCTATGGATGACTGTCTACACTTTACATGTAAATTAGACACAGTTCTTCCGTTACTTGTCCAGGAGGAGACTTTACTGCAGAGAAGAGAGACTAGGACAGTCAGAGGCTGTTGTACGGACAACAACTTCTTCTCATCCTCACCAAAGCTGCTTTGAAGAATCACCATGAAAGGTAATGTGGCTTTTGATTATTCTCTGTTGATGCTGTATTAGACTTCAGACTACTGCCTGCTGTGTAGGAATATAATACATTATGTAGGAGACTTGAAAGTGCACCGGTTGCACACAAATGTGCAGACAGCTTGCTTTTAAAGACCAGTACCTCTCAGGATCCAGTGAGAACGATGTGGAACATCCACCCTTTTCAAAAGCTCTCCATTTTCAGTAGCCACACATTCCCTTTTGGGCTTCTTTTAAAAATCTTATTTGAGCCCTATTGAAAAGATAACATGTGAATACTAACTTTTGTCAACATTGCATGATATAAGACTCTTAAGGGGCTTTGAAGAGGCTGAGAAATCTGAGGAGTCCTCTTGGAGAATTGGGGAGTAGCGACATGTGCCTTTAGCTTTGGAAGGTCTTATTATGTGTTGAGGTATTTACAGGGGAACACACAGGTAGGAGGTCTCCTCTCTAACACATTCAGCTCTAACACATTCCTAATGTAAAACAGGAAGGAGGCACCTCTGTAGTGGAAGCAGCAGGTGTGTGGTTGGCTCATATAGTACAGTAAAGTAGAAAGAACTCTGACTGGAGACACAGACTGCCATACAAGTATATGAATAGGACTGTTCAACACAGCACCTCTAATCTGGAAAGACAAATGTATTCCTTCAACATAGACATTCAGTCAGAATTATTTGGCACATGACAATGAAAGGTTGTTATTATAGAAAACTACTGCGATTGCAGGAGAGAAGTTCGTTAGTATTACTAACGCTGTTAGTATTACTAGGCTGTTTCTATCATGAGATGTCCAAAGCGTTTTCCTGGAGAAAACAAGGGCATGTTTATAGTATAATTTGATGTCTAGTCAACTCTCTCACTCCAGTACAGATGAACCACAATAAAGGGGGGTGTTTGTGATCATTTCTCCATAACTTGGAGCAAGACCATTTGGATCAACACATTCCAGGCATTTCATTGCTTTGAAAGGAACCACGCATTCCCTTGTAAGTGCATCTAAAACAGTTGGATGGCAACAGTGGCTTGTGAAGACACGTGTCTTTATTAGTTGAGGCCCCTTTGGTTTTGGAACAACCCCATCTCGTGTCTCTGGGGTTTTAGATATTCATGTTAAAAGCTTTAAGTGAACTCCATTCAAGGGGACATTTCAAACAGTACACTATAGAATTTGTTTTCAGTCTTGGCATTTGTTCATAACTTTCTCTTAGTTCACTGTGTATTTTACATGCACATTGGTGATTATTTAATATGCAGAACAAATGCACTGGGAATAGAAACATTGGGCCATGTCAGGCTGACGGAGGTGTCAGGTTAGACTATAGCCTATTATGCAGTCATAGCATCATTAGATATGGGTCAGCATATAGTTAGAGGTTTTAAAACATTACCACAGTTCAAGATCTATAGCACGGAACACAAGTGGTATATTTGGCAAGTACTACAGTGGACAGAGTGTTACATGGTCACTGCTTTATATACAGTATACACTGTTAAAACAGAGAACATATAATCAAATACACATTCCAAATGATCTATTTTGAAAAACTAATGATAGGTAGGGGTGATTCTATTTTTAGTAGAGTAAGCTTGATGTTTTTCCAGGCACATTCAAAGTGGCTACTTGGGTTCTTAGCTTAGCATTGCGAGAATGACAGACTTTAGGAAGAAAATCTGATGGACATACCTGCTGGACACACTATTCAGAAATGTCCCTCCCCAGCATATACATTTGTCACGTTCTGACCTGTAAAGGTGTTATTTGTTAGTGTTTAGTATGGTCAGGAGGTGGCAGGGGGTATTTTGTTTATATGTTTCGGGGATTGTTAGTCTATGTGTATAGACAAGGGGTGTTTGATTAGAGTGGTCTAGAGGTTTGGTATATGTTCTATGTTTATTCTAGTCACTCTGTTTCTATGTGCAGTTTTGTTCTTGACCTTCAATTGGAAGCAGCGGCTCGTCGTTGCTTCTGATTGAAGGTCCTATAATTAGGGGTTTGTTTGTATTGTGGATTGTGGGTAGTTGTGTTCTGTTTTGTGCTTATCACCTGACAGAACTGTTAGTGTCGTTTCTGTTAATTGTATACGTGTTTCATTTGTTTCTCCTTCAATATTAAAAAAAGAAGATGATTATACACTGTTGCGTCTTGGTCCTCCACACACACACGACACTCGTTACAACATTATTGTATTACAACGTTTTTGAAGAGGACACTCCATTCATGAAGATTTTTCCTCCAAATGCACCTGTGCTCATATTTTCAATGGAACACTGGCTCTACATAAACGTAAAACCCACCACATTTAAACAACTTTCAAAACTTTTCCATTCTAATGACCACTGACCAATAGTGCCCTCAACTGCGTGCCTGATTCTATCTTAAAAACACGTCTGGTGATTATGCTGATGAAGTGCTGCAGTGGCCTCGCAGGCAGGCAGTGGTCTGCTCTCCTCTGTGTAGGTTGGAGAGCTAGAGTTTCTGATTGACGTGAGAGTCATGTTTTCCAAGGAGGGTAACGCGGGGCTTTAGACAGGGAGGGCAGGGCGGCCGAATCGTTTCCTCCGTTGGCAGAGCCAGGAGAGCAGTGGAGGACCAGGTTTAGCTTAGAGCCATCTGTATGGCTGACAGGGAAATGTAAAGTCTGAGGCCTGCAGCAGGCAGCTGGGCCCATTCCAGACCTCTTCTCACTCTCTTTCACTGGTCCGCACATCTCAGCATTTCAGACTCAGCCTCTTCATCTGGCCTGACTTCAGCTGCTCTAGCAGGCAGCACACAAACACCCTCACCTCAGAGTTCACTGCATTCCTCTCACCCTGCATGCAAAGCACAGCACAGCCCAGCAGAGATGAAATCTCCAGAGCTAGAAAAATACAGCATCATCAGCTGAATTTAATATTAAGGGAAAAAGACGGTGATGAAAAATACTGAACAGAGACTCAACTGAGTGATGTTCTTTACTTTTGGGGCTCTTGTACCTCAGTAAGAGAGCTGTGGACTCTAATGGTATGAGCAGTTCTAGGCTACAAACCTCAGTAATCCTTCAGATGATCATTAATTGAAGGTCCAGTGTACAGGTATGCACTGTGGTTCAGCAAATTAGATACAGTAACGTTATAGCTCTATGTCAGCATTACCAGTTCATTTGTGCCCAGCAAGAAGCCATTTAAACCCAAATTCAATCCAAATGCAGGTCTTGGCTTGATGCTTCTCTTTGGCATCAGTCTGATGTGTCCCACTGGCCTCTCTACCACATTGAACTGGAAATGGGTGACGCCACTACATCCAGCCCTGCTAGCAACACACACAATCAGCCTCACTCTGGTGTTTCATATTGTGCTGCTATGGGGCCCTTTATCTGACAGCTCCTACATACTCATTAGACCAAAACAATCCCTATTTCAATTTGCATAATTATGTTTCTATAAGATGGCAGCCAAGTATGACCTCACGCTCATATTGAGCCCCGATTTGAATGTTTTGTGTCTTGGTAGAGGTGGGTGCGGGGGCGTATTCAATTTCGCTTCCTATTTAGCCATTTTTGAGCACTGTAATAAAATGTGTGAGTTGTTCCCTCAAGAAAGCGTCAAGTTATAGACTATTGACCTTATTCTGTGAACATGCATTTCAAGTCTCTCCATCTGTTTTCCAGAAAGCTATTCTGGATACGAGAACCAGCTCTTTAAAGGTGAGGATAAACATGCATGTCAGTTTCCTAAACTATCCTTGGCCAGAGTGATGTGACAAATCTGTTTGTTGATATCCTGGCTTTGGAAAATCTAGTAGGCCTATTGCATGCCTGTATGGTGGAAGTAGTTGGATTAAGGAGAGGGTTAAGGGGCCCAGTAGGAAGCTGTGTTTAAGTAAAAAGTGAATGCTGGCATGAGCTGAGCTTGTGTGATGGTATCAGACATTTCCATAACAGTGACTCATTTTTCTTCTCTGCTTTTCAGAGGATGATCTTACTGGGGAGGAAGAGATGCCTTCCTTCAGAGGTGAGAAACATGGCCCAAATTCTACAACACACAGACATTTTATATTGCTATGCATTTTTGTTTATGTGCCTTGTTATGTGGCTAGGCAACAAGACTTATTTGGGGCAATCGAGACGGCACTTTCTTTTTATGGAGTGGTTTTGAGTATTGTTTTGATGTTAGTCATAAGTCTACGACAAAGTCCCCTAACAACAACACTTTGAACAATAACGTCAGAATATCCATCTAGGGCGTGTTGTGTGCACACTGGGCTGTGTGTACAGGGTTTGTGTGTGTAAAGACCTGCGTGTGTCTGCATACAGTACACCTGTGATCACTGCTTTGTTTATATGCGTGCATTGTACATCCGTTTCAGATATCCCTCCTTAGTCCTTCTCCACACAACTTCAGCAGCTCTGCTGACCAAAACCAGACGCTAGTCCAGTAATTAGTCATGCACAAGCCACACAGTGTCAGGGTTAAGACAGGTATTTCCCTTCCTCTCTGCCCTCTAACCAGCTGATGTTATGTAAGAGAGCCTAGAGCCCCATGCTTCTGATTGCAGGAAGAACCAGAGGTGGCTGTGTGAAATGCCAGAAGACATATTCTCTGCAGCTGGCCGTCAAAGTGCTCTACGGTTTCTTTGTCTTCCTGATCATAGCAGTGGTAGTGCTGGCATCACTAGGTGAGTAACTATGATATTACACCACCGTTCCAGTACAGTGGTTATGCTCTTGGTTATCCTCCATGCCAGGGACATTTATGAGTCTGTTAATAGCTCGTATTGTACAAATGTGAATAGTTATTGTTTTCCACGTTGTGCTTTTTATAGGATTATGATTGCAAGGCCACTAGGATACAGGAAAATGTGTATTCATGTTTTTAATCCGTGGAATAATATGTCCATAATAGTAGTTGAATTGAATCACACTGAACTTGGAAAACTCTCCCTGATTCCTGACCCTTTGGGCCCACTTTTACACCACCGACTTTGGTTGGGTTTGCTATATATACACTGAACAAAAATATAAATGCAACAATTTCAAAGATTTTACTGAATTCATATAAGGAAATCTATCAATTTAAATAAATGCATTAGTGTTAACGGAATTTTATATCTTAATTATAATAATTAGCAATCAATAAGCCTTGACTAATCCCCAGGGTTTGTAAGACACTGGGTTTAAGAATAATTAGGCAAGGACTCAGCTTTCTGCAAAAGGTTCATTCGGTTTTATTCAGAGAACGTTCTGAGGTCCAAATAACAAAATATCATTATATACCAGGCTCCTCATTTACGCACACTCCTCCACACACAAAAACAGTAGATAACCTACGCACATACATACACACAAATATTAGATGTATGTTTCACTCCCCGGATTTCTCACAACCGTTAATCACTATCCAGCGCTGCCCGTTCCTTTCCCCCGAGATTAGAGAAACCTTGGAGGTACCTCCCTGCTAAAAACACACACACACACACACACACACACACACACTTTGTCCCGGCCTTCTACTAGACCTTATGGGACTAACCATTCAGTACATTAATTATTCATTATCCATGCTACATAACTACTAATTAATAATGGATTATTGATTCAGTTACCTTTATTAGATAATTCTCTTATCAATTAGGCCCTAATCTATGGATTTTATATGACTGGGAATACAGATATGCATCTGTTGGTCACAGATACCTTAAAAAAAACATAGGGATGTGGATCAGAAAACCTGTCAGTATCTGGTGTGATCACCATTTGCCTCATGCAGCGCAACACATCTCCTTCACATAGAGTTGATCAGGCTGTTGATTGTGGCCTGTGGAATGTTGTCCCTCTCCACTTCAATGGCTGTGCGAAGTTGCTGAATATTGGCGGGAACTGAAACACGCTGTCGATCCAGAGTATCTCAAACATGCTCAATGGGTGACATGTCAGGCCATGGAAGAACTGGGCCATTTTCAGCTTCCAGAAATTGTGTAAAGATCCTTGCAACATGGTGCCGTGCATTATCAGGCTGAAACATGAGGTGATGGCGGCAGATGAATGGCCCGACAATGGGCCTCAGGATCTCGTTACGGTATCTCTGTGCATTCAAATTGCCATCGATAAAATGCAATTGTGTTCGTTATCTGTAGCTTATGCTTGCCTGCCCATACCATAACCCCACCGCCACCATGGGGCACTCTGTTCACAACATTGGCATCAGAAAATCACTCACCCACCGGTACAGTTGAAACCGGGATTCATCCGCGAAGGGCACACTTCTCCAGTGTGCCAGTGGCCATAGAAGGTGAGCATTTGCCAAACGAAGTCGGTTACAATGCTAAACTGCAGTCAGGTCAAGACCCTAGTGAGGATGACGAGCACGCAGATGAGCTTCCCTAAGACGGTTTCTGACAGTTTGTGCAGAAATTATTTGGTTGTGCAAACCAACAGTTTCATCAGCTGTCCGGGTGGCTGGTCATAGACGATACCGCAGGTGAAGAAGCTGGATATGGAGGTACTGGCCTGGCAAGGTTACATGTGGTCTGCGGTTGTGAAGCTGGTTGGACGTGATGCCAAATACTCTAAAACAACATTGGAGGCGGCTTATGGTAGAGAAATTAACATTAAATTCTCCAGCCACAGCTCTGGTGGATATTCCTGCAGTCAGCATGCCAATTGCACGCTGCCTCAAAACTTGAGACATCTGTGGCATTGTGTTGTGTGACAACATTTTAGAGTGGCCTTTTATTGTCTCCAGCACAAAGTGCACTTGTGTAATGATCATGCCGTTTAATCAGCTTCTTCATATGCCACACATGTCAGGAGGATGGATTGTCTTGGCAAAGGAGAAATGCTCACTAACAGGTATGTAAACAAATTTGTGCACAAAATTTGAGAGAAATAAGCTTTCTGTGCATATTTTTGGGATATTTATTTCAGCTCATGAAACATGGGACCTACATGTTGCATTTACATTTTTGTTCAGTATAATAACTAATCTAATAAAGCTGTATTAAATCCAGATTGTTGAATTAGCCATTTAAGGCCGGGACGTGGAGTTCCTGCAGGTATTATGTGTGCATCGCTTCAAGCTCCGCATTCCTCCACAATCAGAACCTGTTCTCTTTAGTCATGCTTGACTTAACAATGTGCTCCATGTTGTACACTAACAGCTGAGAGGGAGATTTGGTTCAAGCCTTCAGGGTTTTTTTCTTTAAAATATAAAAAGGGACATTTAATTTCCAACAAGGATGGAATTAACATACAACTTCAATCTGATTTGCCATTTCTTACCTGACTGACAACGTTTTAAGTGCTTACAGATGTTACTTGCATTTAGGCAAAAATATTATTGAGATTCAAAACGTTACATCTCTTTTTCACAGCAGCCCAGAGCTCCCTTAGGGCTATTGTGTAATTCCAAGAGCACGGATACAGAGGGCTGGGATTCCAACACCACCGTGGCAGCGTATTTTATTGGCTGGAGCAGGGTCTGCTTGAGTTCATGTCAACGCAGAGCACAGCAATACTGAGGCAAAACAAAACAAGAACAAAGCACTGTAAACTTTAATTGTGAAATGTCCGAAATTGTGTTTGGTTTAAACTCCCCAAACATTGAGCGAGAACAAAAACATGGACCCATAAATGTAGAAATGTCCTTATCATGCAGCACATCTGTTTTACATTGTTCAGAGTCCCCAAGAATTTGTGTTATATAACAACAAAAAAACTCACAGTAGAACCTAACCAACCTCTCTCTAACTGGCAGACATGATTATAATAATAAGAATTTCAAGTCCACCAGTACACCAGGAGAATGCCAATTAATGTTAAGAGGCTGTGTAAAATCAACGTCCCTGAGACCTAATGCACTATAACAGGTGGTATGTAGAGGACATATGGAATCGCTTGTGAGCAAAAACAGACTATGACACAACTGTTATTAATCCCCAGAGTCAAGGATTAGGAAATGATATGCAACAAGGAGTCCTTAAAAGTGTGCTTTAAGCACGGTTGTTGTTCTTCTGGGAAATATAGTTGACTGGGAAGTAACCTGCTGTACAACCATTTCCATTATTTGTGCTGTACTTTGTAATGGAAACAAACTGTGCTGTTATTGTAAAACAAGGTTCAGGACGGCATCTTAATTCCATTCAATGATGTGTATTGCTGAGTGCTGGCATGTTTCGGAGCAAGGCTCTTTATCAAAGGAGTGGTGTTGTCACTAACTTCATTTGGGTCTTAGTCTCAACACGTATTAATTAAGTCTGTATCAATACCTACATAGAGAGGAACCCCCATTCTCATTATTCTGAAAGTCGGATTTACATAATGATCTTTGTCTTATCAGTATTTAGGAAGGTCGACAACTTATCAGAAGAGGAATCCTTTTATCATAAGAAGATCACTAAGGTCCAGGAAAGTATACAAGGTGAGAGAGCGTTATTAATCATGTGACAAAATGTGCTGTGCAAGCAGAGCCTCCCAATGTGGCTGCTGACAGAGAAGTCAAGAAGTAAACAATGACTAATAGAGCATACTGGACATTTCTGCAGATTTACAAAATATGTTTTTTGCCGAAAGAGTCGTCTCTGTTTAAATTATGTCACCCATTGAGTGTAACTGTATGGGTGATTGAGTTTGAAGTCTGAGCAAATAAGGATCTGCTCTTCAAGCTTAATGGCCTGCCTCCTGTGCTGTGTCAACTCCCTGAAGAGACAGAGCTCAGGCTATGACTTCAACAATGACCTACTACAGCTGCCTCCATTGGCCCATCATTTATGGAAGCACTGCAGCTTCCATGTACTTCAGTCGACTAGAATTGACACATAGATAACTCTGATCTTGACTTAATGATCAATGAACTGATCATCATAACATTGTTATCTCTTCTTACCCAGATCTCAGCACTACCAGAAACTGCTCTGACTGCTTCGACATGGCCCACTTCAGCGAGGAGATCAGTAGGCTGAAGAGGGAGTTTGAGGATCTCCAGAAAATGATCCTGGGACAGGAGCAGGTCCTGGATCAGGCCTCCCAGACCCAGCAGACCCTGAAGGCAGCCAGAAGCAGGATGACCCGAGACATGCAGAACTACTCCCTGTCCATCAGGCTCATCAACCAGTCCCTGGAGCGTTACTTAGGCCAGGTGGACGGTTGGAAGGCGGTCATCACCGAGACGGACGAGAGCATGAAGACTCTGTCTCAGGATCAGTACGATCTCAAGGCCACCGTGAATCAGGTCAATACCACGGTGGCCCTCAACTCCTTGTGGATGGACGCCCTGCAGAGGAAGACCAATGAGGAGACATTGGTCCTGCAGAAGATGACGGCGGACTGGCAGAACTACAGCCGGGTGTTGAGCGGTCTGAAGTCCAACTCAAGCACCACCACTCAGACGGTGAGGAGCATCCAGAGTGGGATCTCGGCCACACACCAGAGGATCAGCATGAGCTCGGAGATGGTGCACGACCTCACCCTGCAGGTGATGAACCTGCAGATGCAGCTGGACAACGTCACCTCCTTCATGGACGAGCATGAGGAGAACATGCACGACCTCCACTACCACTCCAAGTACTACCAGAACCGGACGGGTGAGAGGTTCATCACCCTGGATGCTCGCATGGACTCCATCGAGATGGAGATCGACACCATCTCATCCAGCATCAACGCCACGGTGAGCCACGTGCAGAGCATGTACAAGTACATCAACATCGAGAGCACGTCATGCCAGACGCGGATGAGTAGCCACACGGAGGACCTGCAGAACCTGAACAACACGGTGCTGCTACTGATGCACCTGGCTGTCACCCTGAGGCAGCAGTACATGCTGCTGAGCGTCCGTCTAGACGTGGACGCCAGGAACCTGTCCATGGTCATGGAGGAGATGAAGCTAGTGGACACGCACCACACCCAGCTCATCCAGAACTTCACCATTCTCAAAGGTACAGCAGACATGTTTTTGATGTCATTGCCAAATGCACTTTTGTTAAAAGATCTTCGTTTAAAACGTGTCAAAAGCGTTCCACAGAGATGCTGGCCCATGTTTACTCCAATGCTTCCCACAGTTGTGTCAAGTTGGCTGGATGTCCTTTGGGTGGTGGACTGTTTACTGTGCAAAACCAGCAGCGTTGCAGTTCTTGACACAAACCGGTTCTCCTGGCACCTACTACCATACCCTGTTCAAAGGCACTTAATTTTTTTTGTCTTGTCCATTCACCATCTGAATGGCACACATACACAATCCATGTCTAAAGAAGTAGTTTTAAGCCTTGAGACAATTAAACCTGTCTCCTCCCCTTCATCTACACTAATTGAAGTGGATTATATTTATTTTTACAAATAAAAATAAATAAATAAAAATACAATTAATGACAAGACAACCATAACAACTGAGGACAATGTACTTTTTGTTTTTTTAACTAGACAAGTCTGTTAAGAACAAATTCTTATTTTACAATGATAATATTTTTAAATAGAACTCTAGTTGACTTTGTCAAAGAAATATGCCTTAAGAGTTTCCCAACACTCCCTCTTGCTTTGCATCTCCCACTTTCTTTAATGCCGTTACATTTTCTGATTTCTAATAGCAATTGTACTTTGAAGGATAAATAGGTGACAACATTTATTTTTTTAAGGTTTGGTTGTTTGAGATTTATAATTTTACGTTTTGAATATTAATATTTTACCTAGTAGAATTATTGTGTTGTTAGTTGGAGGATTATGGACATTGAGGTCACCAAAGATGATAAACTAAGCGTTAATATGTAGTTTGATGGAGTGATGGGGAAAGCCAGCTTTGAAACTGTAGCTAAAATAAGCTCACTGTCGGACAGTACCAATACAAATGCATTATGTCTTCTTCTTCATGACAGAGTCTGCATTTAGAGTTATGATCAATACCCAATACTCTTTGTTGACAGAATTGTATAGAATATCTTTAACTGAAAGGCTCTTGAGTATGTACTGTATCTATTGATGTTTTGTATGTGAGACCTGCTTTCATGGTATTCGGTTGTCAAAGATACGGTATCTTTCCAATATGTTTGAAATTTGGATGGAATTGCAGATAGGTTATGGAAATTCAAAGTACATTTCAGATTTTACCTTTTTTTGTATGCATTTTGTATCCTAACTGCTGTCACCTGTGCTCACTAACACTACTCTTCTCTTTACAGGCGCACCAGGCCCACCTGGTCCAAAGGGGAACAGAGGGGAAGGAGGAGGCAAAGGTCCAGTTGGCCTGACAGGAAACAAAGGAGACAAGGGCCCAGCAGGGAACCGTGGTCCTCTGGGAGAGAAAGGCCCTATCGGGCCTAAAGGAGCTCAAGGGGAGCCAGGACCAACAGGGGCCAGAGGCGGAGTGGGTGTCAAAGGGGTGAAGGGTTCTCTGGGTCAACCAGGCCCACGTGGCGAGAAAGGTGAGAAGGGAGACATGGGTACTATTGGTAAGGATGGAATACCAGGTCCCATAGGGCCACTGGGAATACAGGGCCAAGCAGGGCTCCCAGGGCTCCATGGGCTGCCTGGCCCAAGAGGAAAGCCCGGGCCTGTTGGTCCACACGGGCCTCCCGGAATTCCTGGCCAACCAGATCTGCCAGCTTACCCAGACATGGTGTCTTGAGGGGCCTCTGATAACAACAAGGACAGGACGAGCCTCCATTGGACATGGGGAAGTACTGGCAGCCTGGCAAAGGGATGGAGGATGATTGAAGAGGATGGAATGAATGGAGCATGGAAGAGTTCACTCTCAAGCGTTCCCCTTCATGTTACTCCATTGTTTTCCTTGGACACTCAATGGACACACCATTGAGCATATACACACAGCCCATGTTCAGGTATGAAGGGGTATAAAAGGAGACATTGATAACAAGATAACAAAAAGACTTGAGTTTAAAAAGATACATTGCAAGTTGTCAGTATCATATACAGCTGAATGTATGTTAGAAGGAACCACAGCACTATCTTGGGGGCTTCATAAAGGTCTAGGTTTACAATGCCATGCACTTTCATGACGGTAGAGTTAAATAACAATAGATTTTTACACTAATTTGTGAAACATTAACACGTGAAATTCTATTCAATGGAGCTTATTGGTTTTATAATGTGTAGAAACTAGTCAGTTTTTATGTGTTTGCTTTTGTATCTTTTATGTTTCGGAGCAGGTTCTCTGAATACAGACTGAAGTTGAGATGATTCAACAGGTCATAGAGTGTAATGGTAAGGGATGAATGAAATTGCTGAAGAACCAAAAGATATCTGCCTGGGTACACAACTATGGATGTATTGTATGTTAGTCAGTAATTGAACATTTCCTGAATGACTTAAAGGGTACGGTTTTGAAATATAGATATTTTTACAAGATGTATTTTTGGTTTTATGCCAACAATTTGCCGTGTTACATTCAAGTGTTTTCAGATTTTCAAGTGTAGGTAATGTACATCATTTTTGTTGTGTTTCCATTCATATTCATCTCCGCACATAATCAGAGTTGTGTTATGATCTGTGCATTTTAATAGCAAATACAAAACATAAAAAAAGTTAAAATGATAAGAGATGCTATTTTTGTAAACTTGTGTCATTCTTATAGATGTTGAATAAATGCTACCATTCTACTTCACCAAAGTGTATTGACATCGTGCACTCACAAGTTCTGCTATTCTTCAACATATTTGAACTTTAAAAAGGTTCATGTAAACCTATTTTGAACCATCACTCTATGTGTGGTAAAAGGCTATGATGTAGCTGCCAGGAGAGTCAATAAGGGTTCTAGTCGGTCCAAGATGTTTGGGCTATATTCCGCACAGAATATTAGCTGTGGATATTATGGCTTCAAATGACGTGCTAGTAACATGTAGTCTCCATCGGTGGAAAGTACTTAAGTAAAAAAATCTTTAAAGTACTACTTAAGTAGTTTTTTGGGGGTATCTGTCCTTCACTATTTATAATTTTGATTACTTTAACTCCACTACATTCCTAAAGAAAAGATGTACTTTTTACTCCATACATTTTCCCTGACACCCAAAAGTACTAGTTACATTTCAAATATGCTCAGGCAGGACAGCAATATGGTCCAATTCATGTACCTTTCAATATAACATGTTGTTATCCCTACTGCCTCTGGTCTTGCAGACTCACTAAATACAAATAATGTGTTTGTAAATGAAGTCTGAGTGATGGCGTGTGCCCCTGTCTGTCCGTAAAGAAAAAAAAGAAAATTGTGCTGTCTGGTTTGCATTAAGGAAAAATATTTTGGTGTATGTTTTCATTAGTCCACTGTTGATACAGTCCCAACATGCTTTGTATGTCAGCAGTCAAGTTTTCAAAATATTGCATTTTGCATCATCATGATGATGTGGCCAGTGACACATATCTTGAAAACTTGACTGTTGACATGCAACACATTTTGGCTTTGTATCAACAATGGACTAATGAAAAAAATACAAAAAATTGTTTTTGAGTGGATTTTCCCTTTATAATCAGGTATTGAGTACTTTTTCCACCACTGTACTTAAGTACACTTAAAACCAGATACTTTTACTCAAGTAGTGTTTTACTAGGTGACTTTCTCTTTTACTTGAGTAGTTTTCTATTTCCACCACTGCCATTCTGTCTGCTTTGAGACATGCAAGGTCTCGTGAGATCTGAGGGACATGAACTTTAACAAAAACGTTGCCTAAAATCCACCCAAATCCCATATTTTTGTGGTTATATGGATTTGCAATGTGTGGAGGGATTCCACAACTTTCGATTTTCACCTCATCAATATTACAGTGGGAAACAGATTGTAAAATGAAAAAGCTTTAAAACCTGAAGACAATATGAAAAGACTGCAGCGTTTAAATTTGAGAAGGTGTGTCTGATTTCAATGGCTGGTTGTGTAAAGACACTGTGTTAAAATGGCTTCTCTTTCATATGTTACTGGCACATGTGGTGTGCAAGCCGCCACAAGATATATGACCTCCAGCAGCTTTTCAAAACCATTACCACATGTACAACCATAAATCACTCACAGTCACAGTGTGTAGGGAGAGATTTTGGCTTGATGTGTCTTTAAAAATTGCATATTTGGGCAGAAACAGTTTTATCGACAGTCAATGTGGAGCCAGGATTATCAGTCACACAGATGCTGTCTCTGACTACAATGTTTGTGCCCTCAACTGGCCATGGCTCTTATCATTGCAGTTTAACAATAACCATTGTTAGTGCTGCAATAACTAACCACTACCGTAAATAAAGCACATTAAGCAAACATACACTGGAACGTTTAATGACACTTTTTTATTAAATTGTTACTTTCAATGTATACTCCAATGGCATATAGTTGAAGTCGGAAGTTTACATACACCTTAGCCAAATACATTTAAACTGAGTTTTTCACAATTCCTGACATTTAATCCTAGTAAAAATTCCCTGTTTTAGGTCAGTTAAGATCACCACTTTATTTTAAGAAAGTCAGAATAATAGTAGAGAGAATGTGCTTTTATTTCTTTCTTCGCATTCCCAGTGGGTCAGAAGTTTACATACACTCAATTAGTATTTGGTAGTATTGCCTTTAAATTGTTAAACTTGGGTCAAACGCTTCGGGTAGCCTTCCACAAGCTTCCCACAATAAGTTGGGTGAATTTTGGCC
This sequence comes from Salmo salar, assembly GCF_965601325.2. Classification (NCBI taxonomy): domain Eukaryota; kingdom Metazoa; phylum Chordata; class Actinopteri; order Salmoniformes; family Salmonidae; genus Salmo; species Salmo salar. Next base: position 44,047,591 of record NC_138305.1, on the reverse strand, counting down.
CATTCCTCCTGACAGAGCTGGTGTAACTGAGTCAGGTTTGTAGGCCCCCTTGCTCGCACACGCTTTTTCAGTTCTGCCCACGCATTTTCTATAGGATTGAGGTCAGGGCTTTGTGATGGCCACTCCAATACCTTGACTTTGTTGTCCTTAAGCCATTTTGCCACAACTTTGGAAGTATGCTTGGGGTCATTGTCCAATTGGAAGACCCATTTGCGACCAAGCTTTAACTGATGTCTTGAGATGTTGCTTCATAATATCCCCATAATTTTCCTCCTTCATGATGCCATCTATTTTGTGAAGTGCACCAGTCCCTCCTGCAGCAAAGCACCCCCACAACATGATGCGGCCACCCCCATGTTTCACGGCTGGGATGGTGTTCTTCGGCTTGCAAGCCTCCCCCTTTTTCCTCCAAACATAACGATGGTTATTATGACCAAACAGTTCTATTTTTGTTTCATCAGACCAGAGGACATTTCTCCAAAAAGTACGATCTTTGTCCCCATGTGCAGTTGCAAACAGTAGTCTGGCTTTTTTATGGCGGTTTTGGAGCAGTGGCTTCTTTCTTGCTGAGCGGCCTTTCAGGTTATGTCGATATAGGACTCATTTTACTGTGGATATAGATAGGCACTGAGTTTGAAGGTAGGCCTTGAAATACATTCACAGGTACACCTCCAATTGACTCAAATTATGTCAATTAACCTATCAGAAGCTTTGAAAGCCATGACATCATTTTCTGAAATTTTCCAAGCTGTTTAAAGGCATAGTCAACTTAGTGTATGTAAACTTCTGACCCACTGGAATTGTGATACAGTGAATTATAAGTGAAATAATCTGTCTGTAAACAATTGTTGGAAAAATTACTTGTGCATGCACTAACCAACTTGCAAAAACTATAGTTTGTTAACAAGAAATTTGTGGAGTGGTTGAAAAACGAGTTTTAATGAATCCAACCTAAGTGTATGTAAACTTCCAACTTGAACTGTATAACTACATTTTAATGCGAAGCACGGTAAACTATGAAGTCTGCAGAGAATAATTGCTCCATATAATATCTATTGTATTGGCACCAGGCATATTGTTGGGGTCACAGATGCTGTCTGTTGCTGACGCGCTCATTTCACAGGCCCATCTGTAGCATCTAAGACACGTCTATACAACTGAACCCCCAGATAGCCTCTGTTCTTCATCAATACACTTTCCATGAATACCCCAAAATATATGAGGGCAGATTATTTGCCGGGGGTCAACATGTCATTTGAGCCCCATTTCACTGGTTTCAGTTTCCCTTGTACTGAAAGAGTTGAGCAATATTTGCTATTTGGCCCCATTGAATGTACATAACTCTAAACCCTCAGTCTCAAATTATGAAAAATGTGATGTCATCTCATTAAAGAGATCCTACACTTATTTCCACGAGCCACCTCAATTACCGTAATCTATTGCATCATTTTTCACCAAACTGCAAGACTGCATTCACTAATGAGTAACGACTTGGAGTGAAACTTGTTTTTGGTTGCCTTGGTCTCGTTATGTGGCCGCTGCTTGCTGGGAAAACAGACCTGGGGATTGTTTGGCCTCTTTATGAGCTAATGGCTGTCCTTTACCCTTGGTGACTGCTGAGTGCGTGGTGGAAAAAAGGCCCTCGGTCTCTGTGTCTACAGCTGGCAGACAGGTCTTCAGCTTACAGCAGCCTGCAGCAGGTCCATGCCACCACCACCACGTCACGCTGCTGGCCTGACTTGGCTGACAACCGGACTGGACCGCCCCTCCAACCCCCGACAGACAGACACATAACGCTCCATGGATACAATTACCAGCCATGAAAAACACTAACTTCACATGGAGGTAAAAGTAAAAGTCCACTATAAAAGTCAGTGAGAAGAAGGACTAGTACGAGCGATGGAAAGTTACATAATGTGTACGTCTGTAGGTTTGAGCGTGGAGCTCCTGTGACATACCACAGCCAAGTGTTGGTCTGAGCTGTCAGCTGCCGGGTGATTGCTGACCAGAGTAAAAGTCCTGGATTTTAAGACAGCCATATTGGAATATCATCATCATCATCATCATCATCATCATGCCATTGCCTACTAGCTAGCTTTAGGCTGACATAGTATAATATTGTGCTGCTAGGATGTTTTTGGTTGTGAAAAAGCACATTACATTATCAGTTGCCAAGTGTCAATAGATGGCTTTATAAGATTTGTCTTTTCTGAAAAACACTATCTTATCGTCAGTTTGGAATAACAGCTGCATGTAACACAAGGAGACAGATAAGGTGACCATTTCTCACAGGGAGCCAGATATGGTGACCATTTCTCACAAGGAGCCAGATATGGTGACCATTTCTCACAAGGAGCCAGATATGGTGACCACTTCTCATGCAATATTTCACAGCATATCAGTGTCCCTTCTTACACTGTGTGGGCCCTACAATACATGGGTGGTGAGAGAAAGCGGAAAACATTGCCATGACAGCGGGCTACACAGGATAATACATTTCTATTAAAAGGTCCAATGCAGCCGTTTTTATCTCAATATCAAATCATTTCTGAGTAACAATTTAGTACCTGACTGAGATTGTTTTTAATTAAAATGGGAAAAAGGAACAAAAATAGCTTCTAAGCAATGAGCAATTTATCAAGTAAGAATTTAGCTAGGACTGTCTGGGTGTAGTCTGAGTAGGGAGAGGAAAACTGAAAACTACCTGTTATTAGCAGTCAGGTTTGGAACTATCTTTCTTATTGGCCCATCAACTACTTTACCGTGATGTCACCCGTCAGGCCAAAACTCCATCCCACTGAAATTTTAAAACAGCCCTTATACTAAAATGGCCTTATAATAATTTAATTTTCACAATTTCACAGTATTATTCCAACCTCATAACGTGGAAATAAACACTACATGACCAAAATTATGTGGACACTTGCTCGTCAAACATCTCATTCCAAAATCAAGGGCATTAATATGGAGTAAGTCCTCAATTTGCTGCTATAACAGCATACACCCTTCAGGGAAGGCTTTCCACTAGATGTTGGAACATTGCTGCGGGCACTTTTCCATTCAGCCACAATACCATTAGTGAGGTCGAGCACTGATGTTGGGCGACTAGGCCTGGCTCGCAGTCTGCGTTCCAATTCATCCCAAAGGTTTTCGATAGGGATGAGGTCAGGGCTCTGTGCAGGCCAGTCAAGTTCTTCCACACCGATCTCGACAAACCATTTCTGTATGGACCTCGCTTTGTGCACGGGGCATTGCCATGCTGAAACAGGAAAGGGCCTTCTCCAAACTGTTGCCACAAAGTTGGAAGCACAGAATCGTCTAGAATGTCATTGTATGCTGTAGCATTAAGATTTCCCTTCACTGGAACTAAGTGGCCTCGACAGAACAATGAAAAACAGCCCCAGACCATTATTCCTCCTCCACCAATCATTACAGTTGGCACAATGCATTGGGGATGGTAGCATTCTCCTGGCATCTGCCGAACCCAGATTCGTACGTTGGACTGCCAGATAGTGAAGTGTGATTCATCACTCCAGAGAATGCGTTTCCACTGCTCTAGTGTCCTATGGCGGCGAGCTTTACACCACTCCAGCCGACACTTGGCATTGCACATGGTGATCTTCGGCTTGTTTGCGGCTGCTCGGCCATGGAAACCCATTTCATGAAGCTCCGGACGAACAGTTATTGTGGTGACATTGCTTCCAGAGGCAGCATGGAACTCGGTAGTGAGTGTTGCAACCAAAGGCAGATGATTCTTATGCGCTTCAGCATTCAGCGGTCCCGTTCTGTGAGCTTGTGTGGCCTACAACTTCTTGGCTGAGCCGTTGTTGCTCCTAGATATTTCCACTTCACAATAACAACACTTACAGTTGACCAGGGAAGCTCTAGCAGGGCAGAAATTTGATGAACTGATTTTTTGGAAAGGTGGCATCCTATAACGGTGCCACATTGAAAGTCACTGAGTGCTTCAGTGAGGCCATTCCACTGCCCATGTTTGTCTATGGAGATTGCATGGCTATGTCCTCGATTTTATACACCTGTCAGCAACGGGTGTGGCTGAAATAGCCAAATCCACTAATTTGAAGGGGTGTCCACATAGTTTTGTATATATAGTGTTTATAAAACACAGGAAATTCTAATTTGTGACTGCACTGGGCCTTTAAGTTCTCCAATTTCTTTAATAAAGATTAATACTGTTGAATGAAAGGAAATTACTTCTTTCTAATTCTCAGTTCAAAACACGAAAACTGAAAAGTAAGAGGGCGTTGTGTTTTTGCTCTGGTGAAAAACACAATGCTTGCCAGAATAAACTGCACCAGATGTTCAGTCAGGAAGCAGAGCCAAGTTTTTTCTCTCCAGGTGGAATACATTTCACACATGTATTTTCTCACTCCTGTGCATAGTAAAGCAGCTGTCTCTGCAAAGGTAAAAGTTCTTACCTCCTATTTAAGTTTTCCAAATGCCATTGACAACCCGGATGCAACAGGGGACGCATGACATGGTACTTGACTACCTGAGAAGTGGATTTAATGACGGCCAAAAGTTACATGCTAATTATTTTCTCCTTTAACACACTCCAATGGATCACTGTTTACCAGAGAGCAGGCTGAAATAGAGGAACAACACCTGCAGTCACGCTTGCCAATCCAAGTCACAATGACAACTTTACAAGCTTGCAATAACGTGACCATTAAATATTTGACAATGGGTTATTGTCCATCTGAAAAGTGCCTTCTACCAATAATAACTTTCATTCACACAGTCCGACAGAAGACAAATGTCTGTTTTGGACACTGACAAAAACACGTCAGATTATATCAATGTTGACTGATATGTCTCACAGAATAACCTTTGAACTAATCAAGGATCAGGCATGGCATATTTCACTATGTCAACACAACGTGTGTCAGATACTTGGATCCACCTCTCTTCTTCTCTCTTACATCACACATTTCCACCTGCTGCTATTATGAGTAGTGAGATACGTACGTTGATTGTTTTCACAAGTCTTGTGTCATAGAGACTCCAGGGATTGATCCCTACCATACTGTCATATCCAGTCTGGCCATTGAGGGAGGTGACAGAAACATCATGAGACACTACCTTACCTGGAATCTGACAGCATCAATGGAACCCATTACAGGTGCAGCTGTTTAAATAGACTGTTCTGAGACCTGCGTTAAAGCTGATCAAACAGTGGTTGAGTCAACGCTTTTAGAAAGTCTGTACATAAGACATGACAGAGATTGAGAACAGCATCCTTCTACTGTATGCTGGTGATTTTTTGTAAGAACAATGGGACTACTATTATAGTCTATAATACATAGTTTAGATGTTCTCACTGGAAGTATTAAGAACATACCACAATCCTGATGGTTCTTCTACCTCCTCTTCTGGCTCTGTTGGTCAAAGGTCCCTTCAGTCCAATGGTATTTCAGTGTAGGACATTTCATCTTGTGTGGCAGGATATTTCACCTTGCGTGCTCAGAGACCTACCCTCTTTGAGTGACATTTACACTCCAGCTAAGCTTAAATTTTATGACCCTTTTAGCTGACTGAAACCACACATGTAGAGGACTGTGACCGTTCTGAACTTGAGCATTTCACAAGGGTCGACCCTGATTGCAGTGTCCAATGCTATTTCTTAAAGCTGTAGGAAAAGCTACGGCTGCAGAATGTCGTCAGAGGTTCCAAATGTGCTCTGACGGTGTTGTTATTTCAATCTGTAATTAAATATATAAATGGAGAACTAAATTAAAGTATTATCTATTTGTTTGCTTTTCATGACAGAGAGAACAATATAGGTCTCTAATGATTAAAACCATATTTCTGGAGAGAAATAAGCATTGCATCACTCTATGCAAATCCCTAGTGCCAAATTGGAATATTGAAGCAACGTCCCAAAAATACAACAAGGAAAAACAAAGAAGTCAGCACTGCCAAAGACTGTAAATGGTTCATTCTTATGTGCTCTGACCGTCTTGTTATTTCAAACTGTAATAAAATATATAAAATGGAGAACTAAATGAAAGTATTATCTATCTCTCCAAACATATGGTTTTAATCATTAGATATTGTTCTCTCTGTCATGAAAACATACAAATAGATAATACTTTCATTTAGTTCTCCATTTATATATTTCATTACAAATTGAAATAACAAGACGGTCAGAGCACATAAGAATGAACCATTTCCAGTCTTTAGCAGTGTTATACATATGCTGACTTCTTTGTTTTTCCTTGTTGTATTTTTGGGACATTGCTTCAATATTCCAATTTGGCACTAGGGATTTGCATAGAGTGTTTCAATGCTTATTAATTAAGTCTAATAAACAATGTGTCAAACATTATTAATCACTATGTAATTGGGTACTTGAGATCAATGACACTGTAAAATAAATATTTGATGTAATTTGGAATCACTTTTCTTATTTTACCAAGCTGCAGGAGAATAGTCCTGTAATTTCATGCTTTGAAAGCCGATATGTTTCGTTTACGTTGTTATGATCTGTGAACTAGGGCACCCACTTATCCTCAACAAGAAACTCAATCTCGTAGTGAATGAACCTATTTTCATTGTAATTTTGCAGTGACATGTTTTCGTCTAAACAGGTTGTCCAAAAGTGGTCTCTAATTTTCCGCTTAGGTTTGGACCCACATGGCTTACATCTGCTCTACAATCTGGGAGACATCTTGGAAGGGTCTTTCTTTGGTCAGGTCATATTGCTGACCATACTCCACAGTTCAGCTACAAAACATTGACTTTGGACCACTCTATTCTTACCCCTTCTTAAACTTTATGGTTTCCAAGTGCCCTTCCTTTCAATAACAAATGTAGAAACATATGCATCAAAAGTAATGATAATTTATTATTCCCAGTTATTAAATACCATTATAGACGATAAATGAAATAATTGTTTATTCCTGTATTGAGAACTTGCAAAGTGTTTTTACTAAAAGACGCTCCAAGTTACTGTCAATTACTTGTCCTCCAAGAATTCTTCCAAAAACAAGTCTTCCAGAAGTTGAGATACAATAAAACCACTAAAATATACTGCGCCTCAAATAAGACCCTTCTCAAAATTGAGTTTTTTTGTTAGATGTTATAGGTAGATGCTGTTGGTTTACTTAATAAGGATTTAGCGGACTAAAAGTCAGACATTTTTAGCATACCTCAATCCTATTACTCCACTCCTGTCAGGAGAGGCATGCATTCTCTACTGTTTTCCACTGATTTGATTATTCATATTCTCACGGTCTGGATTGTGGGCGATGCAACCAGAGAATTATTTCTGAAAGGTATGCACACCCTGAGCCAGGTCAAAGGCATAAATCCCATCACTAAACAAAATCATATTCCACCGATAATTCCACAATAGAAGGGTGGGCAATGGAGAGTGAGACATGGAACCATACTATGCATTCCAGTCTAAACATGTTGAATATTGTGAAACAATATCAATCAAGTATCATGTGAGGACAGTTAAAGTTAAACAAAGAATGATTCACATTTTCCCCCAGCTCTTAAAATGGTCCTGAATCCACAAAAACCATCCAGAGTTCATGGGAGGAGTGCTCTGTAAATTACTTCATTTCCTTGTCTTAAGAATAACAATGTCTCTCCAGCATGCAGACCTTACAAAGTCCAGCTAGACTTTAGAGATGAGTCTCTGCTTTACAGTGAAGCAGTGGCACCTTGATTCAATATGGCAACTCAAAGGGGGATGTTAGCAATTACATACGTAAAAAAAAAAAAAAAACTGTCGGTTACGTAACAAGAATAAGTCAATTGGATGAACATACCACCACCACAGGCAGTGGTTATCTGATGCTAGATAGCAATTAGTAATTTGTTAATATCTGCTTGTGTTTGTGCCATTCCTGATCCTAGACATTGGGCTGGTAGATTTTCACTACTGTACACACTACAACTGTGGGAACACTAATCCAAGAGGCCTCTTCCTCACAGCAATTTAGGAAGAATGGAAGTGTTGGATGGAGCGTCGAGGTCTGGGCCTCTCCCCCCTCCTCCCAGGCGTTTTCTGCTGAGTTCATCATCTGTGGTTGCCTGTTTGGAGCCCATGGGGAGGGGAGGGTCATGACTGGCAAGGCGGGCTAACGCCATCCAGATGGAGCCACAGCAGCGCGGGGAAGGGGGTCAGGATCTGTTAAGACAGCTGTGTGTTTCTCTCTACTATTATGGGTGGTGGTAACGTCATGTTATTATTATTATTGTAAAGGTTGAACATTGTGAATACACCCAAAGCTCATACGAGACAGACAATCAGGAGAGACAAAGCGGGTAATGAGTGAGCACTCAAGATTCCACTATAAAGTTGTTGCAAAACTTAAGAGACGGCCTGACTGCAAAACAAAGGTCTCAAAACAACTTCACACGGTTGTTTATATGTACTCCAGTGGAGGCCGATTTCCCTGCATGCACTTCCTTCCCTGAGTATACCAAACATTAGGAACACCCTCCTAATAATAATAATAATAAAACAAATTCCACTTTGACTTTATGGGGTATTGTATGTAGGCCAAAATGTGGAAAAAGTCAAGGGCTGTGAATACTTTCTGAAGAAACTCAGAACAGCCTCAATTCGTTGGGGCATGGACTCTACAAGGTGTCGAAAGCGTTCCACAGGGATGCTGGCCCATGTTGACTCCACAGTTGTGTCAAGTTGGCTGGATGTCCTTTGGGTGATAGACCATTGTTGATACACAAAGGAAACTGTTGAGCATGAAAAACCCAGAAGCGTTGCAGTTCTTGGCACAAACAGGTGTGCCTGGCACCTACTACTATACTCTGTTCAAACGCACTTCAATCTTTTGTCACCCTCTGAATGACACACATACACAATTCATGTCTCAATTGTCTCAAGGCTAAAACATCCTTCTCCTCACCTTCATCTAAACTGATGGAAGTGGACTTAACAAGTGACATCAATAAGGGATCTTAGCTTTCACCTGAATTCACCTGGTCAGTCTATGTCATGGAAAGAGCAGGTGTTCTTATTATTTTGTATACTCAGTGTATTAAAGTAATGGGCTGTGTGAAACAGAATACATTTAATCCTCGGCTTTCCTCTATATTGTGACATTATTACAACTCTTTGACGAGTGATGGGTCTCAAATGGAATTGGAGCTGGAGATTTCCCAGAGCTCCTGCGGTAAACAGGGGAGCTCAGATGAAGATAGAAAAACCAACAGCACAGCAACATATGCCAAAATACACTATTCTAAATACATGTGTGTCTGAGATGTGCTGCTCGTTCTGATAGGCCACTGTCATGTAAGAATTGTAGAGTAACTGAACAAGGACCTCGCCGTGTTGACATAGTGACAGGAATTTTCCATCAACTTGTGGGAAACATTCACACGGCCAGAGGATGGGAGAAGAAACATGTGGGAAGCAGACAATGGACATGACTACAGTACACACAAATAACTGTCCCACGTTGATAGTGTTGTTTGCTGATGTCCAGCCCAAATAAGTATATCAACACTTTAAACTGTCATGGGAGCATGGCCATGCTGTACATATAGTGGTTTCCTTCACATTGTAAATACATCATCAACAAGAACTTGCACAAATATGTTGTTTCACGAACATAACACAGAGAGTTCCAACTACAGTACAGTATCTGCCTTGCGCAGCATTTTTTGGGAAGTAATAATGACATTAATTGAAGAATGATGCCAGAACCCAAATCCCTAGACAATTTACTGTAAAACTATTTCATCTTCAGGCCTCCAAGAAAAATGATAACATGACAGAAATGATAATGGTTACAAATAAATAAACTCTTCAACAATGAAGAGACGATTATGACGAAGCGCCTCTAATTATGACAGTCGGCTTCACCACAACGATAGCTGTGCAGCTGTGGCTGTGGGAGTCTCCCCAGGCATTTAACTTAATTGTGGTTTATTTATGTCATTGGATAAAACATGAAAACACAGACAGTTCAGAGTTGGCTTTTCTTTGGCATGTAGACAGTCACTCTTTAGGGGGGCCTTGGTATGCAGTATGTGGGAACCCAACTCTTTAACTTAAGTTGTCTCTAGGGGAATCCTTATAAAGAAACATGCTCTGTGGTAAACGAGAATTCAGGTGTGCAAAAAAATTCACAAGGCTTTTTAAACAGTCCTGTTGTTTCTCACTATTCCCTCTGGCTCCACTCATATCCAAGACACAGAGTCGCCTACCCAAAAGGACGTCAGAGTGGAAGGCAGGAGATTGTGCCAAGTGATCTTGGACGGATGAAGGGCATCACAACATGGCTGGAATTTATTGTGGATTCCTGTGGCAGGGACTCAGTCCTCCTAACCCAGATGCTCAGCGTAAGCACCCCCACCATCAAAACTAAACAGTCATTATTCAAATTTGGACTCCTACATAATAAAAAATAGAGGATGCTGGGGTTGTTGCACAGCATTAGATCTCATTACTCAGGGCTGTTGGGAGAGTGATTGCTGCCATTGTCTCAAAATGTGCAAATGTGTGAATGAATGCATCCACAATTTATGAGCTCATTTGATCCAGAAACGCAATGCTCTGAACCAAGTCTGTAGAAATGACACTAACCGAGTTCCTCTCGTTAAAAGATCTGAAATACAGAGGATGGAAAACACATAAATACATTTTATTGAGGTAATTTAACTGTTGGGTCAGAAAATCCTCATGGATGGGTGAGAGGAGCTGGAGGAATCCTTGTTGTTGTCCTGTGAGAGGTGCAGGTTGGGTAGGTGAGATGGCCATCCTGCTGGTGCACAGATTAGAGATGGCTATATTCTGCTGCTGGGTCTAGATGACTCAGCGTGGTGAAATGTGCTGACGGTAAATCCACAGGGAACTCTGCTTGTAACTGGGCCCTTTCAGGGATAGCTAATGTTATGAAATCTGATGCCCAAATATGGAACAATCCTCTCAGATAGTGTGATGGGTTCTGTTTGATGGCAGCTGTGAAGGCTTAAGCTTTAGGAATAAATATAAATATGAAGAAATAACAAAGGATATAAACAAATAAAACATCAGACGTCAATTTGTCTATTCCACATTGGCTCATCCTAATTTAATTGAAATGAGGTGGAAACATTGATTAAACCAGTGTGTGCCCCGTGGATTAATTGTAAAATCCCTTACATGCACACAAAACATGGACACAATCTCTGAATAGCTGTGCTTGCTTGCATACATGCAAACAATCATGCACAAATACAAAGAAAGAGGCTTGGTAATAGTAGGTAATTGACGTATACGCACTGAGCCCTGACCTTTATACCCTGCCTGGGTAGTTTACACACAGTGGTCATCCGTGGAGAAACACAGTCCATCTTGTTGTGGGGGTGCTCAAATCACCCCCCATGTGCAGGCCATGTTTCCTTACACCAGAGGGGTTCCTTTCCAAGGACAGCACCCCCACTCTGCATTTTACAGCCTTGTTTGCTTTTGTTGGAGGTTCCAGCTGGTCGGGTCGGGACTAGTTGGTACAGCTCAGTCTGCCCTCCAGAGTGAGACCCTCTATACGTGGAGGTGTGTGGTCCTCCCGGCTCCCGCCTCTGCCCTGTCACCCACAGGAATATGTTATTATGACCAGCACGGGGGTAAAGCATAGCTAACAGAAGCCACCATGGGCTCCCCAGCCACAGTTAGGGAAACTTTCCTCCTCTCTCTCTAAACAGGAAATGACAGGACTGCCTAGCTATAGCGTTAAATGGATGCCAATACATCCACAGAGTAGAAATGTTTAGGGTTGGAGTTATACAAACGGGCCACAGGGGCAGGAGTTGGGAGCACCATGCTGAGAATAGGCCCCACTGTGGTAAAACACTACAGTATTTGAATATATGTACTGTATGGGCCGGTATCCTGGACCCAGTTTATGATGATAATCCCCATTGAAAATGCTTTTTCTGTCCAGGAACAGGGTTAATCTAGGTCCGGAAAACCACCAGCCCTAAATCTCAGCCATAAAGCACATAAGCATCTGCCTCACTACCGTATGGCACCGAAGCAAATGAAGAACAATTTGCTCCCACGCTCTCTCTGGTCATTATTAGCAGAGCCAGGTTTCCACTCTCCACCCCAATGCTGCACTGTGCATGGGTTCTGTGAGAATTAGGCTGGGATGGAGATGAAGCTTGAGCTCTGGCAGGGTCATGCCATGGGCTCCTGGAGGGGATGACTGCATATTTCCAATAAACACAAAAACCTGCCGTCTCCATATGGAGAGGACCATCAGAGGTGGCAGCATTCAGAGACCCTTCTTTCCATCGTGGCCTTATGCCCTGCCAGCATAGCTAACGCCCTCCTCTGCAGAATAACTCCTTCGTTTTATGTTCAGGACAGGCCTCCATCACTTTTGTGTGCCATCTCTATATTGTGTAGGCTAGCTCTTCTGAAATGTACCCTCTTAAATGTACTGTGGGAAAAACAGTCGATTCAGACCTGAAAAGCTTTGTAAGGGATTTAGGACTACCTTCAGGGTCCTGAAGTAAAAGTTCAGTTTAGGAAAAGAGCTCTGAGCACTAAATCCAAAGGTGTGGGAAACATAAGGGCTTTGGCAGGATATTTGCTGTTTTTCTCATAAATATGAAATGAAACTATTGTGACAGAACTGGATATGATCCCTGGTAGTCTGTCCTCATTTGTCCTGGTTTAGTGCTTTACTTTCAGAATGTCACTGCCAAACTATTATTTTGTTTGATTTGGGTAATCTTTGCCTCCCCCGCAAATTACATTTTCCCCACCAAAAAAGTAGTTTTTCTCCACAAAAGACAGGCTCCAGACACGAACTAATTATCCACCAAAATTCCTTGTTTTGTCAGTCACAAACAGAGAAAAAAAAAGTTTTCCAGTAGGAAAACCAGACACCAATTTGCTTTTATCTTCCCGTCTGAATTAACACAACCTACTCATTTATGACAAAACAAGACAAACATTAGAAATAAAAAATGGAGATGCCGACTTGCAGTGCATGAGGAAAACATAGGCCTATAGCCGCATGTCTCTGTGAGATCATACTGAAGAGACACTTTGACCAAACAAATCCGTAGCCTATGACAAATTATACCATAGGGACAGTTCTAAATGTAGCTTTTACTTCATAATTTCTTCCATCATAGCCAAATTTCCTCATCTGCTTGCATGCGTCGATATCAAGGGGTTTTGGCTGTTACAATTTCCCTGCCGGTGACTGTTATCAGCACCTCACAACGTTGTTGCCTGAGAGTCTAGAGGTCCCTAAACATGCCTCTCAAACTCTGTTTGGCCTGAATGACCTGTGCCCTGATAGGTTGTTAAGGAGGATACTAGGGGGCTGGACATCTGCCCATCCTCTTGACTCTGCAGGGCACACAACACTTGCAGTCTCCCTCAAGCAGTGGCAGAAAGCAACATCTTGGTATTTGCCCATCAACAACTGGACTCATATCTCTGGACTTCTGGGATGGAGTACGTGCCCAAAGTGAGTTGTGTGACACTGTATATTGTTCTTCATTGTTAGTTACTACTATTGCATGTTGCCCCTCTGAGTTTACTGTGTGGTGTAATACTTTGCAAGTGGCATTAGCAATCTATTCAGTCCTTGCTGCTATAGTGTGGGGTGGCATTTCTTTGGGGGGCTGCACAGCCCTCCATGTGCTCGCCAGAGGTAGCCTGACTGCCATTAGGTACCGAAATGAGATCCTCAGACCCCTTGTGAGACCATATGCTGGTGCGGTTGGCCCTGGGTTCCTCCTAATGCAAGACCTCATGTGGCTGGAGTGTGTCAACAGTTCCTGCAAGAGGAAGGCATTGATGCTATGGACTGGCACGCCCGTTCCCAAGACCTGAATCCAATTGAGCACATCTGGGACATCATGTCTCGCTCCATCCACCAACGCCACGTTGCACCACAGACTGTCCAGGAGTTGGCGGATGCTTTAGTCCAGGTCTGGGAGGAGATCCCTCAGGAGACCATCCGCCACCTCATCAGGAGCATGCCCAGGCGTTGTAGGGAGGTCATACAGGCACGTGAAGGCCACACACACTACTGAGCCTCATTTTGACTTGTTTTAAGGACATTACATCAAAGTTGGATCAGCCTGTAGTATGGTTTTCCACTTTAATTTTGAGTGTGACTCCAAATCCAGACCTCCATGGGTTGATAAATTGGATTTCCATTGATTATTTTTGTGTGATTTTGTTGTCAGCACATTCAACTATGTAAATAAAAAAGTATTTAATACGATTATTTATTTCATTCAGATCTAGGATGTGTTGTTTAAGTGTTCCCTTTATTTTTTTGAGCAGTATACTTCTACATTGGAGTACCAGGGAGTTGCAGCACCGTGGTCATCACTGCCTACGTTGTATGGAGTACACGGTTTGCCCATATTGAGCAGAATTTGAGTCTTCTTTGCATTGTGCAGCAGAGGACCAGATCCCATGATTCCTCCTGTCAGGGGAGCCCTCTCCAGAGGGTGGCAGAGGAGAGCATGGGACAGTCATATGGAGGACAGTAGCAAGGGGTTGTCTCTTAGGGCCCGGCCTCGTTCCCAGGTGTGACTGTGACCATTGGTTTTGACTATATTGCCTCTCCAGCCCCAGCACCGTTGTCAAGCATGGCTGCGACTGAGATCGGGCGGGGACATGTCATGTCCTTGGCCGACACTGGTCCTCAGGAGTTGCCTGCTATGGAGACCCATACCAGATGTCATTCCCGATCCTCCCTCCACTGCTGTGGAGTCTGAGGGAACCCTCTCCCCCGCTAAGATGGCCTATGCCACACGGTAGTGAGCCTATGTTGCTGACTGGACCCTATTCCTCACTGCTACCAGATCATCACCAGCCAGAACTACCTGTCTGCCTCTAACTCTCTGCCTGTCCCTGCACTAGGGGACCCTCCAGCAGCACCGAACCAGTCTGCTGCTATCTCCGATGACCGGTCCAGCCCTGACCTGGGTCCGGCCACACCACTGTCACCAGCTGCTGACAATACAGCCTCAACTGACCCAGCCACAGCTCTGGGTCCCGTTCGGGGTGTCCAGGATGCCCTTGCCCAGCATGCACCACCTGACCCAGCTCCAGTCCTGGTCCTGCTGCCGCTGGACTCAACCCCCGACGTGACTGGGGACACAGCAGACCTCATCGGGGGCGACCACCCAGACTTCACCCCCCAGTGTCCTATCCCAGGGGCACTATGTATTCCTGCTCCTGGGGTCTGAGCTGATCCACCATATGCCCTGGACTCACCAGCACTGCCTCCTGATCTACGCTTTTCCGCATGCTAAATATTACTAAAACACAGGTCACTATACCAGTCTGTCTATCCTGCCCTCTATCCACCATTCATACTGACAATAGTGGTAGCTGGATTGTTTGTCGAGTTCCTCAATAGGCTAACTAGCAATCATATCTCACATAAAATCATTCAAAGTTGCATCAATTTTCTATATTTATCCACAACAACAAATTTCAATAGCTGATAGGCAGCAGAGAGGCCAAGTGCTTCAGTGCGCATGAAAGAACAGTGAAGACATGAGACACCCTACTCAAAAAGCTCCCCTATTGATCTTGTTTATGGACAATACAGTTATTCTACCTAGACTAGCCTACAACACCACAATGCAATGAATAATTGCATTGTTGTTTTCAAGTGAGTACAAAATTCTAGGCTGCGGTGAAAATGTAATTTGAATAATGGCACAAAAGCCCTGTTCCATTCTGATCAGTTGTGGGTCTACAGTTTATCAGATCATCACTCTCCCAAGTCGTCCTATAATATTGTGGCCACATATGCTCCCAGCAGGCCCAGTTCTTCAGGAAAGCTTAACAGGCTCTGGCTCGTATCGAATCCGAGCGGCTATTCGTCGTGCACCTAGAGCCTAACGCTTCAATATAGCGTAAATATTTGTAATTTAACCTGTTAAACTCTGAGTGGTTGTTTTGGGCCCTGTACAGGCAATGTCCTAAGAATCCCCCGCAATCTTAGAGCGCCACCATTAGGTAAAATATCTCACAAATTGTTTGAAACAGTAACTAGTGACATTTTATTTCAAATCTAGACTTTCACCAACATGAGGACAATCTGTTTGTCAATATTGACATAGTCTATTTATTGTGGTGTTGAAAACGTAAACCATGATATTGAAGCGCCTGAAGTCTGCATGCTTTACTTATTGGTTGTGTGGTGCATTGGCACAGAACTTTGTTGGTGGAAAATTCTTTGCATAGGCTGATCATTGTCTGCAGCCGGCACTGATCGTAGTATAAATGAAACCCGCAGGGAAAGTGAGCCTTCTGCATGCTTAAGTGGCAAAGTTTATATCCGCGTTTATAAACAAGGTCGCTACAGTTATTATATGTGGTTGTCAACCTTATTTTGAGTTAATTCTATGAGGGGGAGGGTGTGCACATTTTTTACAGTACAGGGGGGGTCTTTATTTTTTTTTTATAATGGGGTCGGGGGGTCATTTTGTTTTAAATGTCAAACTGTCACTTAACATGTCAGAGTGACCAAAGAGGATAGATTATAACTGGGATATTTAGTACAGCTATTGGTCCATAATAGCCATGCACCTGAAACACGCAAAATCTGCCATCTAGTGGTCCTAAAGAAAATGGAATCCCAAAATGGGGAATAACACAAAGGTAAATGTAAGGTTTCATGTTGTTACAATGGGTGTAACATGAATTTTTTATTTTGTTCATAGCGGTACATCTATGTAAATCTCATTACAGGAATAACTGGGACCTCTTCTGGGATTGACTCATAGAACAGGACTAATAAAATGAGACTAGAATATGGAATTCTGGCTGAACTCTCAATGACTCACTTGCAAAGGAGCAACTGAACTGCCACAATACTTCAAAAGTATACGGCTTTGGCTTCTTTTTACAGTAATACAGCTCAAGTTGATGCTACCCAAGCAGTAAATCTCTTTAGAAAGGGTTACCGATGTCAGCACCACAAATGCCATTATTAACCAACCAAACCATAATCACTCATCAATCATACAGGATCCCATGTGGTAATGTACTGTAAGTGTTACCTAATGTCTTCTAACACGTTACAGTAGGTCAGTTTCTCCAGGAACGATACAATGTAGGCTACTTCTAATCAGAACTAAAACATGAGATGCCCCACGTATGCTTGTTGCAATAAGATCCTTTTTTAAACACACAACCGTCAGGTCAGCTATAACTTCAACTGCATGCCTTTATTCAACAGTTCATAACTTGAAAATATCTAAATGCCTCATCCATGAAACAACCTTCATGGAAAACATGACATTTGTACACCATGTTCCAGTCCTTGAAATTATACTGGCATGTGACATAAGCATAGTCAACAGTTGGTTGATAAACACAGACCGGGGCCTATAGTTACATATGACATCCTGTCACTGAGAATAACCCAGTCTTATTCATGTAGTGGCAAGCAAATCACATGCAGATTGAAACAGAGGCCTTTTATTCTGCTTTTAGAGGTTGTTTGGAGTGAAATTGTTTACGCAGATGTCAAATGAAATTCAAGTCGTCCAGAATAATTAATTCGGACACAATCCTCGTGCCTCAACCGGCTCCATGCGTTTCAGTCTGTGTGATGTGGACCAGAGGTCACCCACAGCTGCATCCCCCGCAGAGAATAGAGATGTCACGCTTTATACTGAAAAACCAGCATGTGGCAATTCAATCCCAGCTCTGATCACCCAGGAAAGAGAAAGCTGGTGATACCCATTCTCTCAGCTTTCAAGCAACTCAAACCATTCAGAACACACACCACTTCATTAGCAAAGCTATGTCAACATATTGTCTCAATAATGAACTGGGCAATTAACATACCTTATGGGCAGTTCAGTTTTTGTTTAAAATGTAACTTTGCGTTGATAAACAAGGTGATTTTTATTCACAATGTCAGCAGTCTTTCAATTATTTCAAAGCAACATCCAAGACAAACCTTATGCATGGTTTCACAAGGACACAATTCACATGCTCCAGCCTCTGGCCAGGACAAGGTCTGCAGCATCAGCCAGGTAAATTATAATAAAAAATGTACATACTGTTACGTTCCCCAGTTTCTGTCTTGTAGTTTGTGAGTGTGTGTTTCAGGAAATGGCTTCCTGAAATTCTCCCCAAGAAGCTGATTGGTCAGCCCCCATTGACGATTGGAGAGTTAACCCCGCCCCATCGTCAGAACACAGCTGTCTTCAATTACAGACTCCTTCTGAAGCAATATAAGCCAGTGTGCTGTTGCTCAGAAGAGAGATGATTGCTGAGAGGAGGCTGATGGCTATAGCATGTTGGTTGTTGCTAACAGTTTTGGTATGTACTGTTAGATGATTGATGAGAGTGAGACAGTACATACCAAAACTGCCTATGTTAGTTGTTGCTGGGAGCAGCCTTGTATGTTCTGTGTTAGTTTGTTGCTCAGTCAGAAAGAGCTTATTTGATATCCTGTGTTTTGTTTTTTAAATAGTTTGTATTGTGTTTCATTGGTTCCCGGGGGGAAAGGCACCTGCCAAGTGCTTAGGCAAGAGGCCTGCGGGCATACATAACCCGTAGTATTCACTGTCTATGCACACTAGGTAAGACCTGGGCGGACCACCATCTGTATTTTGGTTAGTGCACCAGGTGGTGGTGGTGGGCAGGTAAGGTAGGAGGGGGCTTTGATATTTACTTTGGTTCCGTCCAGCCCCCTTTCCCCCAAATGACCGTGTAACGGAATAAATTCCTTGTAAACGGTAATTCTCTGCCTTTCGTCATCCTTACTCACCTACGGTCCCATACCTCTTTCACACCACAGAGTTGAGTTGTAGCAGGGTGTTGCGTTCCCGCTTCCTAGAGGCGTGAGTAACACATACTCATTTAATTTCACATAGACATACTGGTCAGGAGATCATATTCATTCATATCATTAGGTCAACATGCAACAATACAGAACTGGATCATAGAGCCTTTAAGGAATAGCCGTCCTTAAAGACTAAATCGTTGTCTGAGGAATCAGGAGTTGTTGTTACCCTCTTGGCAGTCAAGCAGAGGATGTACAGTGCAAGAGATTAACGCTGTTGGAATGTTATCCTTTGAAATTCAAGAAGCGTCGGGAAACCAGGCTGTTCAGAGTCCTGACATTTAGCAAAAATACAGTAGCAAGTTGATCTATATACAATGTCATAGCACTGTCCGGTATAACTGAGGGCCCAACACAACAATGTTTTCTTGCAGGTGGAGGATGTCCCATGTTGTCCTTTTACATGAAGTCATCCGAATCATTTCCATCCTGAAAAAGATACAATTATAAATGTCAGACATAATGGTCATATTACAACTGTCATATAACCAATTAATAGGCCAGTCTATACATCTGTTTAGATTGTTAATTAACTCACCTCATTTGTTGTCATATTGTCACTCGTCATCTGCGAAGATTAACTCCTATTAATGGAAAATTACTGCGTGAGTTTATCATTCACATAAGAGACTATTCAGTGTTTTGGGATGACAGACGAAGAGAGATGTAGCTAGGGTTGGACAGATAAGAGAACTTACTTGAGCTCATCCAGCTCTTATGTCATCTTTCTTTTTCAGATCTTGTATCTGGGCCTTCTCGTTTCTCTCTTCCGTGTCGCGAGACTTTCTCTGCTGCCAGATCAGGGTATCGCTCGTCCTTTGTTTTCTCCAACCTGTTCACAACCTCATTCATCTTCTCTACTGCCACAATCTTCACCTACGAAACAGACAGTCTAAATGATAATTTCATAGATATTATTGAAATGGAACACCAATAGAAACTAAAAACATTATCAATGACAGCTAAGACCTATAAAAGTAGCCTAAGTCCGTAGCACAGATCCATTTAACCAGAAGAGGGAAGTCACTGACCTCATGCCGATGGAAACCTATTTGGCCTACATCCATATCCCCTGTTTTCTTTAGGTTGGCCCATGGTGTGTAGACAACATTGATGTTGTTCATTTCACATCTTGAGTTAAAAGGATATCAAAGTTTCCTGGAGAGATTTGTACATTACTATTATATTATTCTAATCAAACTCGCCGGGCCACTCAATGTATTACCTTGGATACTGTTTTTCACAAGCTGTACACAATCAAGCCTTCCTTGGGAATATCCTCAATTGTCAGTCCCTTAGGCATTCTAAGGTACACATGGGCAGAAGAGTTTATCTACATGAAACCTGTGGAAATAATACAATTACTATAACAGCAATAACACCGCCATACTAAAATAATCAATGACATGCATATTACCACAGCACTATTAGCTGATATAGCACTACTGTACCATTAGCCTAGCTCTAGGGCCACCTGGTGGATATTTTAACACTACATAGAGTAATGTATACATACGACCAACGGTCAGACTCATCAAATGGTCAAATCCCAATGCATCTCATGGTTTGAGTTACAAGAAGAAATAGATATGAGTTTCTCACCAAATGTCTTCTGGCCATCCATATTTGATGAGATCTTCATCTAATAGTGAGAAAGCAGCAGATAAGCTGGGTAGTCAGATCGGACCCGGTTGCTTACAGCTGAACTAGGGTCGGACATGCCTCCTGTGTAAAGTAGTCCGCACGCTTCCCACCCGAAACAGGTCGGAAGGTTTTTTTGGTCTGTTCGTTCACACATTCTTTCTCGAGGCAAGACAAAGTTCGGAGCCGAAGTCTACGCCCCTTCCTCGGTCACTGGTCAACATCAGGGATTCTTCAATTAAGTGTTTGTCATTCAACGATATTTGTTTTCATGCACATTTTTTCGCTTGAGAAATACTGCAGATTTCTTAACTTACAATAATTCTATTTTGAGGAAGTGTATACTGGCTACGGCATCTGAAGATCGCTTGACAATAGTACTGTTTTGGCTAAGGTCTTTTAAGGGAGTACGCAATCACACTCGTTACGTTCACCAACCCGAACCATGCGGAAGACACCGCAGAGCCAGCGTGAGATTTGGCTCGGAAAAAGTACCTCAATCCAAGAATGAGAAATGCGTTGTACTCCAAATTGTCCCATTATCCCAACTGTTACACTGAGATTAAACCACTGCTAGTTTTCTATGAAACTGCCCTTTTCGTCCCCGTGCTAGGTAGCAGAAACCACTGAACCATTTTGGAATTGCAGTGCCAGCCAATCAGCTCCTTTGTTGTTCAACGCAACGGCAGTTTACTTGAAAGCTAGCAGTCATTCAATCTTCCTGGTGTAACAGTTGAGATAATGGGACAATTTTGGGGGGATAATGGGCAACGCATTTCTCATCCCTGGATGGAGGTACGTTTTCCCAGCCATGTCTCGCGCCGGCTCCAGGAAGCCTGTCCGACCCTAGTGCAGCTGTGAGCAAAATGTGTTGGATCTGCTGGCTAAGTAGTCACTTTGCTACCTCACAATGCTGCTAAAACAATCTTGGTTTGTTACTAGAAAAACACTTCAAATGACCAGCTACTTACTTTCATATTTGTCTTTCCCCATGTAGATAGTGTAGGGAGGAGTAACAACTAAAATAAAACAACAAGCAAAGGTTAAAAGCTCGAATTTGCTGTATCAACAAGGCTTTGGGGCTAATTAAACAAATAATAGGATAATTTGCCTCAAACACTACTAGCTACAAAGTAGGGTGTGGATAACAGAACAGTCCATTCTCAGAATAGGACAAAACTCTGCCATCCTCCACATGATGATTACTCATCATTAATGCCTAGCTAGCTAATCTAACACGAGCCCTTGCTCATGACCATTACACACAAGAGTCATTGGACGAAGGAGTCTTCTGTATAGGGGAGTGTTGTTAAGAGCCCCAACGCTCAATCTTACCATTAACACGCGTCACTTCGGGGCATAAGGAACTTATCTTTCATATCAGTGAGAAATTATTTTGAAAAAACAAAAGGTTAAATTGATACACACCTTGATAGGGTTAGTTTTCCCACACGATCATATCTCCATGTTACAGCTCTTGTTTACGGTAAAAAGACAGAAGACAAGCAGTGACCACATGTGCTAATTAGCTATCTAGCGTGCTCCGAAAACCTGTGCGTAAGCATAAGAGCCAATTTATGCTTGATCCGAAAATGAAAACGTGGTCGGAGACTCCGCAAGGAGGGTGTGACACAATTGCAGAGCCTCCAGAGGCACACGGAGGCCAAATTGAGCTCTGTACCAATGTCCTGTGTGCCCACCGCCTCCCAAAACTGTTTTAACAATGCTGTGGGCTCAGTATAGCTCCGCATTGACATGATTGGTTGATGGTAGGTGGGGGCGGGATGTCCTGTATCAATACAAACTCACTTCCTTGACAACAGCTCTGCTCCGCGAGCTTAACATGCTGACCACACCGCTCATGTACGAGCGTTGCAAAATAAATGTACACATACATGTTATTCAATCATTGCACCCACATTGCTCACAGGCGTCAGCGAGTATCTGTGTAGCCAAGCGCTAAAATATACATTTGTTCTATTTGTGACGCTCAACGCGCTGCAAGTCCGGCCTCTCCCATCTCCTCATTGGTTTTTAGGAGCATATACACCGAAGGTTACGTATGTAACCACGGTTATGTGAGCTATATGGATCACTCCAATATATTGATATCACTCTGCGGCGGAGGGATACATCCGAGGTGAAGATTTACAGATTTACTCCCGTGTACACCTGTGTCACGGCTAAGGTCCGCCCCTATATATAGACCCCATGGCCGCAACACATGTTCTCGACATAATTTTTGAGGCACCTCTAGTACCGTAAAGGATTGGAGTGATCCTTATAGCTCACATAGCCGTGGTTACTCCTGTAACCTTCGTTATGTTTCACTATATTGGATCACTCCAAAATATTGGTATATCCGTACCAGATTAGTCGGTGCTAGAGGGACCTGGCCAGCCAGCGGCAAAGTCCCAGCGCGGCACCGAGACGCTGGGGCCGTCAATGTGGAAGGGGGGTCCCGGCACAGTCCCCGAAGGGGAGACGACACCCAGGACCGCTGAACCAACCGCAAAGGTGCCGTTCAGTGGCCAAGCCCACAGACTGAGGCGGTGCGGCCTCGGATGCCACAGTTCCCCCGACCTGAGACAGCAGGTCTCAGGGGAAGTTGCCAAGGTGTCCCAGACAACAGGGACAGGAGAAGGCTGAACCAGGGTTGTCTGGGCCAGTATGGGGCCACCAGAAGCAGACGATGCTCTGCCATCCTGGTCCTGTCCAGCACCGCCTGGATCAGGGGAAAAGGGGGGAATGCGTAAGCTCCAGCCCTGGCCAATCGTGAGCCAGAGCATCCAAGCTCAGAGGCCCTGGTGGCTCCGACATGGAGTACTACAGGTGGCAGTGTGCATCGTCCAAGGAGGCAAACAGCTCCACCTGCACCCTCCTGAATTTGTCCCACAGATGCTGCACCACCTTGGTATGTAGGCTGCAGTCCCAAGGTGGCGGGCCCTCCTTCGAGAGCATACCTGCTGCCACATTTAGGATGCCAGGTACATGCGCTGCGCGTAGAGACGCTAGACGTCCCAGAGCCCAGAGAAGGAGACCGGGAGAAGCGGCCGAGGAAGGGTGTGTCAGGTGACCTATCCAAAGCCAATAATTATATGCATATTCTAGTTTCTGGGCAGTGGTAATAACCAGATTAAATCGGGTACGTTTTTTATCCGGCCGTGTAAATACTGCCCCCTAGCCCTAACAGGTTAAGAACCAATCGGAACTGCAAACAGCGAAACTGGGAGGGACCTACCGTCGTAGCAAAACTTAAACGGTTTCTGTTGCAAAACATTTTGCAACAGAATAGGCATAATGAATACACCCCTGTGCGCACTTCAACTCTGCAAGCTAAATTAGCTAACTAACGTTAATAAGAATCCTGTCAGGCACAAAAACGAGTATCTAGCAACTTCTAGCTAAAATTAATTTAGTAACCTTTAGGTGAAAGTTTCTGGCAAGTTTGATCACTTCACGTTAGCTACTAACGTTAGGTATGTCTGTCAGACAGTGTTGTAGCGGGGTATTTATGTCAATCCATGATGATCCCGCCAAATATTATTCACTCAGCCACTGAACCCTGGCTGGCAAAGACTGCTGTCGTCACATAAATATTTAGCGTCAAGATATTTAACAATAACTGTTCAATGTTTAAAAGATATGATGTTTGTATTTCAATTATAATGTATTATTGTTATGCTAACTGATTACGCATGGTTCATTTACTGATGCTATTTATTCTTCCAGTGAAGTTAGAAACATGATGCCTAATACTACAAGGAAGCACAGGTGAGTTACAAGATGTGTATTAGTCCATCATATATGTTAAATCAGTCATTAATCAATCAATCATGCATATAACATTGACTAACATCCTTATTATTCTACTACAAAAATTTTAGTCGCCCAGCCAAAAGGCCTGTCACGGATGGAGGATCTCCCCTTAAAAGAAAGTCACCCCAGCTGCACCAGTCTCCACTAAAGAAGATGTCAGCCAGACACCAGGAGAAGGAGAACTGCCCATCCCCTCAGAGATCACCAGCTCCATCTCCCCTAAAGATTGCTCGGAAGAGAGCCTCTCCATTCCAGCCTGCTGTGGTTACAGGGTCCTTCTATGGTAAACGCAAACCGTTGTACCTGACACCCCTGGAGAGGAAGATGCTGAATGAGACCAAATCACTGCCAAGGCTGACCACTGTGGATCCGTATGGAATACTGAAGGATGCTGAGAAAAAGAGGATGATTAACAGTAACAAGGTCAAGAAAGTGGCCGCTGTACACAGAATGAAGACTAGCTTGAAGGGAAATGGCAACTTCAAATCAAGCCTGATCAATTCCTCAAAGCCTAAAGCACCCACCAGCACAAAGCAAGTGGAGCCGAAAAAAGGCATCCCCTTGGCCTTCGACGGTTTAAAGTCTAAGCCCAAACCTAAGATCTTTGTTGGGGCTGCCTTTTTCAGCACAGGAAAAAAGACAGCCTCCATGTACAAAAAGTCTGCCCCGAAATCTACCAAGCCAGCTTTGAGTTTTGAGAAAACAAATGCTCTGGTACTTGCGTCAGAGGGAAAGCAAGAAAAAAAACAAAAGCCCCATCTCCAAAGCGATGTACTGTTGTAGTGAAGAAACTGCAGGAAAAGTCTCCACCCAGTGTCCAGGATTTGCCAAAGCATCCAGAGTCACCTGAGGCCCTGTCACCCAGAGCTATAGCAGAGAAATATGGCATGACCAAGGATGTCAGGATTGTGTTAAACATATCTTTGTCTCCCACATGTTCAGCATCCCCAGAAATAAACACTCAGGTGAGCTGTATATCACTGGAATCTTGTTTAGCCTGAATCTCAATGTCTGTTAATCCTGTGGGGAAATAATTACCAAAGCATAGTGTATACATACTACATTTTATTATATTGTTCTTTCACTGTTTGTAGGAGGACTTTATCACGGATGCAGGCTCTCATGCAGTGTTTGATCTCAGTGATATTAGCCCATTAAACTGTATCAGCAGTCCAGTCAAAGGTAGTTTTTTTGCCATTGGTCAATTATCATTCATATGTTTTTACTTCAAATCAAATGTATTTTTCATTGATGATTTCTCTCTCCCCTTTAGACTCCTTAGCCGAGTCTGTAGAATCCTCAGCTGTGTGTACAATCTTTGGATCTGCATCAAAGAGGTAGGCAAAAACCACTTCTGTTTATTTTCAGCTAAAATGGTTTACTGCCCACCAGGGAGGAAATTATTTACAGTTTCACACATGGTCGAGTAGTAGTAACTCCACATACTGTATACAGGAGTGTTTATGCATTTAATGTGTTCCTTTCTCCCTGTAGGCCCCAGAGGAAGGCAGCTCAGGCCTCTCCAATGAATTGCAGCACCCCCTCTTCCCTTGGCCACCCCATTCCCTCTGCTGCTAAAGAGAGGAGAGCCAGGAAGAAGAGAGATATGAATAAACAGGCTGAGGCTGATGATCAACTCATCATTGTAAGTAAATCCTTTGATGGACAGATGAATGGATGGAAATGTTGATGACTGTTACCTCTCTCTCCCTGCCATTTGTGAGCTCTGCTAATGCTCTGTGTTTACCTCAGGATGCAGGCCAGAAGCAGTTTAGTGCCACCACGTGTGGGTCCTGTGGCATGATCTACAGTGCAGACAGCCTGGAAGACAACTTCCAGCACACACAGTTCCATAAGCGTTTTCTGGACAGTATTAAGTTTGTGGTGCGTACGCCCAGGCGTTTCCTCCCTCCCACTGATGTGTACAAGTTGCCCTAAGGATGTTGCTTTTAGAGTGGCTCATTATTTTTTCCACAAAAGCTTAGCCAAATCTGCTGCCATGGTTTAGTGGGAGAAAAATGTAACTGACCACTCTCTCTCTTGATTTCTGACGGCTGCTTAATCAATGTTTCCTTCTCGTCCCCAGGGCTGGAAGAAAGAGAGGGTGGTAGCCGATTTCTGGGATGGAAAAATCGTTCTGGTTCTACCAGATGATCCAAAATACGCTGTCAGAAAGGTACAGTATATATAGTTACGGATACGGACAAATATATTTACACCCTTGCACTTTTCTTAAATAATTCCCTTTCTTCTAAAATGGAAGACCCACAACCTTCAACAGACATTTTTTGGACACTGGGTTGAACATTGGTCTACAAAACTCCTTGCGCACATTCATGGCCCCCAGTAACAGAGGCAGAAAAGCAACCCCACAGCATTATCAAACCTCCCCCTTGTTTGATTGTAGAGAGGGTGTTATTTTCATTGAATGCTTCATTTGGCCATCAGTAAAAGCTGATCTTTATTGCCAAAGAGCTCTAATTGTGTTTAATTGGTTCACAGAACATTTCCCCAGGATTTAGGCTTGTTCAGGCGGGTTTTTGAGAAGTTCAATAAGGCTTTCTTGTGCCTCGGTCAGCAGTGGAGTGTTCCTATGTTTACCAACGGCCAAATGAAGCATTCAAAGAAAAGATCACCATCCTTACAGTCAAACATGGGGAAGGTTTCGATAATGCTGTGGGGTTGCTTAGCTGCCTCTGGTCAGCAGATTATCAAGGTGTTTTGGATTGCAATGTTCAATCCAGCGTCCAAAAACTGTCTCTTTTGAAGGTTGTGGGCCTTCCAGCCGGACAACAACCCCAAACACACATCAAAAGCACATCATTTGTTCAAGAAGCGCTGGACTGTTCTGTCATACTTATAACCTATGGTGAGAGCTGAAACCAGCAGTTGGTGGAGGGCACAACCTCAAACATTGAAGAATTAGAGCAGTTTGCTGCTGAAGAGTGGGCCAAATTGCTAGTAAGCTCATTGAACAGAAGCATTTGTTGGCAGTTATCTTGGCCAAAGGCTATGCAACCAAGTACTAGCTGGGGTGCCAATAATTTTGTCCATGCCATTTGTCTTTATTTTCTACATTTAAAATGGTAAACTTAAGTTTACAAAAATACAATTTGTTCTGCAATGTTGAGGTGTGGGGAACTAAAGTTTTCAATTTCAACTTATTTGAGAAGAAATAGGGAATTATTTAAGAAAAGTGCAAGGATGCCAATATTTTTGGCCACAACTGTATCAATCACATCAGTTTGTGTTTATGCATTTGGTGTGAATGGAATTCTGAACCCACTTGCTCATGCTTAATGTTTATCAGGCAGAAGATGTGAGGCAACTTGCTGACAACGAGTTGGGCTTCCAACAAGTGTCCCTCAGCTGCCCCAGCCAGGCTAAAACCTATCTGTTTGTGAACAGTGACAGGGTGGTCATCGGCTGTCTCATTGCAGAGCACATACGACAGGTAAAAACTATTTTCTCCGGTGCTGCTAAACTTTTGCGCTCTGTTCAAATGTGTCACACTCCAAACATGGTAGGTTTTTCATTAATGGATCAGGAGTATTTTACCAGGACTACGGTGACGTAAAGGCCTGTGATAATGTTAATTTCCGGCCGAATGCTGCGAAAGATGAAGTTTGATTTATCAAGTAATTAACTAATATACGCTCAGATAGAATCAGACGTGAGCTTTAGTGCACGGTCATTTCTGCTGTCAACTCTGCGTTCATGAGGGCCAGTGACGGGATGGTCATCTGTTGCCTCATTGCAGAGCACATATGACAGGTAACTACCAATAGGGGAGCACCCTGGAGGAGATTCAATCAGGTCTTTGTAAACACACTTGGTGGATATTCTCACTTTCTAACTAGGTGTAGTTGGTGAGTGGATTGCTATCTTACAGGGATATTTAGCTGAGTGACTGATGAATGATTGGGCTATCTTGCCCTTTGTTTCCAGGGCTTCAGAGTGCTGGAGCAGCCAGAGCAGACTAAGGACATGACCAAGGAGGATTTCATGGAGCACCACAGGGTTTGGTGCTGCTCTACCACCCCAGAGAAGGCCATCTGTGGGGTCAGCCGTATCTGGGTGTTCAGCCTGGCCCGTAGGAAGGGCATCGCCACAAGGATGCTCGACACCGTCCGGTAAGAGAATTATTCTAGGTTGGGTAGTGCTAACTTACTTGAGATAAATGGATGTTGTTAATATAAGGGACATGGATAGCTACTGGTTTGAGGGTGCATTCATTTCAGTGATGTATAAATTGAGTTATTCCTGATTTAACCAGGAAAGGTCATATCCCATTTTAATGAATGTATTTGTCATTTCAGAAACTCCTTTATGTATGGGGGCCACCTGACCAAGGAGGAAATCACCTTCTCTGACCCTACCCCAGACGGCAAACTGTTCTCCACAAAGTACTGCGAGACGCCTGCGTATATGGTCTACAATTTCATTGGTTAAGGCTGAAATTACATTTGACATATTTTGGTCCTTTAATGAGTACGTGTTAAACTTAAAGAAAATGTACATTATCACACTACAGTCGTTAACATTTCATGAATTTGAGCCACTTTTAAATGGACCTGCATCCATTATTTCTAATCACACATTTTAAAGCCCATTTCATAGGGAATGCTAAACTGGACTATATATAGTAACTTACTTTGAAGAGATGGTGTAGGACCTCTTCTACATCTTGTATATAGTTTGAATAAAATCTTTACCTCTTATCACACTTCAGAATCACAATTTCTTGGAAAATACATGTCATGCTGCAGTCCTCTAGTGAAAGAGGTGCATTTTGGGTAGAGTAGTTTGTCAGCAATAGAACTAACCGTTATGTGCTGCTGCTACTTACAGAAATGCGTTGTGAGCTAAATATCTGTACGGAGCAAAAATATAAACACAACATTCAAAGATTTTGGGCTGGCGTGGTTACATTTGGTCTGCGGTTGTGAGGCTGGTTGGTACTGCCAAATTCTCTAAAACGGAGAATGCCCACAAGTCACTTATGGTAGCGAAATTGACATTCTCCGGAAACAGATCTGGTGGACTTTCCTACAGTCAACATGCCTATTGCGCGCTCCCTCAACTTGAGACGTGTTGCAACAAAACTGCACCTTTTAAAGTGGCCTTGTCCCCAGCACAAGGTGCACCTGTGTAATGCTCATGCTGTTTAATCAGCTTCTTGATATGCCACACCTGTCAGGTGAATGGATTCTCAAAGGAGAAATTATCTAACATTTGGGCACAAAATTTGAGAAGCTTTGTGCATGTGTTCAGTATATATAAACAGTTAAGTTGATAAAGATACCATTTCAGTCAGGCTAGTCTTAATGACAATGGGCATCTAAGCATATTAATTTCATTGTATGATCATTAACAACCTTACTGTTTCAGCTGAGAATTCCTTCATCTATTTTACATTACACGTTCAGTTTCAGATTGTGCTGCACAATGTATGCCCGCATCAATTTGACATGAACACATGGCTACACATGACACTAATAAAATGCTGAAGTATTAGTCTTTAGAAAAGCGGCTTCCTTAAATTGTTTCATATCAATTTACTGAAATACATTTTATTTACTACATTTCACCTGAGAAGAGTACAGGACAGGATATTACATACATAAGTCAAGACAAACAGGAAAGGTTTCTGGGTACGAAAACAAGACTAGTCAACATTACAGTATGGTTTGAATGAGATGAGACTAGTCTAACTGATCAGTCTATGACAATGACATTGTTTTTGCTGTCTGCCTGCATGTTGGACTCCAGAACCTGAACTATTTGGGCAGCCGACGGGCGTTTCTGTGGATTCTCCTCTGTGCAGAGCCAGAAGAGCTCCACCATTCTCTGGTAGGCTCCCCCAAGACTCTCAGAGTCCAGCGCCGGTCGGGTGCCCAACTTCTCATAGTAGGCATCATCATCAAAGTCATCCTCGTCCATTGAGACATCTAAAAATATAAATATAAAAGTTTATTGTAAAATTACTTTGAGCAAGTGATACTTATGGGACAAACGGTGACAAATCTCAGATCTTATGAAATAATTATCAAAAACAAGTTAACGTAAGGGAAATGGCCTTTTAAAAAGAGCTCTAGATTCAAATACAGCCAGAGTATGAGAACTCTCCTTACCCTCCTCCTCACTGTTCTCCATCTCCAGGTGAGGCATGGCCAGAGTCATCATCTCCCACAGGGTCAGTCCGTAGGCAAAGATGTCTGCCTTGTCCGTGATCACGCCTCCCTCTTCCAGAGCCTCCTTGGGCTTCCATGGCTCAGTGCCAACGTACTCTGCTTTGGGGTTACTCACTGAGAGAGGCAGAAATAGGAAGAGGTTTAAACACGTTATACAGCGAAGCCAGGGTTTTTAGGCATATTAGGCATTCTTACATTTGACCAACAGTTTATTTGTGAGTATTTGTGGTTCTCAGAAAATCCCAAAATAGAATTTAAAGATCTTAAAGTTGGGAACATGTTCAAGAAACTATTGAAGAATAAAGAGGAGGAATGTATTTGCTTTGAAGCCTAAGTAACAGAAATTGAGATATTGTAAACATTTTTGATCCCCTTTCATTTTTCTTGCCAGTGTTAACATCTCTTAACTATAATTAATCACACATTGCTCAAAGCATTTACAATCAAGCTGCATGAAAGGGTGAAACTATTACCAATTTAAGTCTATATAAAAGTATTAATGTGCATTAAACAAAGTGCTAGCTCTTCTGCATTTGGTTTGAGGTAAACTAAACTCATTGCATTTCACTTGTTGACACCCGGAATGATTCACTTTTGCCTAGGCCTACAGCCTATTTCTGAAATACAAGAATACATAAACTTGTATTGATTGTGCCTTTTTCATTGAGAGGTTCCATCACCTCATGAAAACAGGCATTGTTTACATGGCAAACCACCTGTACATCGTTTGTTACTCTATACCCATCACTACCATGAATTCCCAGGCTGTGTTTATGAGAAAGGCCTTGGCATTCGTTCCATTAGGCTCATGACATGAGTGCGTGCAACATTGTGAAAAATCATCTACAGGCTATTTTGCAGGAACAACAGATGTTTGGCATTACTCCCATAGTCCTAAACCAGGCTAGTAGGAATGCACTTTATTAAAGTCTAATCAGTGTTTACACCAGACTAATTTCTCAGGTTCACACTAACAGTGAAAAAGGCAGGTTGTCTGACAACATGGGGAAACGAGGCCTAACGACCAAAATACCAAGTAATGCCTATTTCCCCCAGTGTTTAAGTACATGTATTCAGCTCAGATGGTGACATCTACCTTTCATATTCTCATCCAACTGCAAGGAGACTCCCACATCGCAGATTTTGACAGTTTCAAAGTCACCCTTGATGACAACATTGCAAGACTTCATGTCGCCATGTAATAGCTTCTTCTCGTTGTGAAGGTACTGGAGAAAGTGGGAAAAAATATATACATTTCAGTGTTTCCTTCCTATACTTCTATAACAATTGTACAGTCATGTGTTTGACTCACATTAAAAGATGGAATAACATGAAGCATCTGGGGGATTTTCATGGTGGCTTTTAAAGTTTATTTGGTCATAGCTAGGCAATGAATCAAAGATATCTACACTCAGCAGTGACACTTAAATAAACACCCCCTCAGGGGATTACAGAACATTTGAAATCGTGAACCTGAAATTGTTTTTGTAATAACACCAATAGAGGAGAAACTCAAAAACTCTTCACCACATGTCTGTATTCACATCGGAGGAGGATTGAGTTGGGGAAAATGTCTAAAAGCAATCTTTAATTACATTTGCTTACATGACCGACTGCCCCAAAGCATGAATAAAGCCCATCCATATCAATTAGCCTATCTGGATAATCACATCGAAGCCTATACAGTTTACAGTACTCCTGGTATTACAGCTTTCTGTTTACAAGCACTCAATTACCCACCCCCTCCGGACCTAGACCGGAGGGGGTTCAAAAGATGAGTATGAGGTTACCTGTAGGCCACGCGCCACATGCAAGGCCACTTTCTCAATGGTGGCGGCTGGATAAGCCTTCAGGCCCTCCTCTCTTCTCCACTCTATCAGGTCATTCAGGGACTTCTCCCCACCATACTCCATGGCCAGGCACTTAGAGCCATCATTGGCAGTGGTGAAGGCACGGAATCCTGTCAAATCATATGGCTGTTAATACGGATATCAAGAACCAAATATTACATGGACTGGGATTTGTTCAACTCAATCTTTATAATATGTACAAGTACTGTAGCCCTTTTCATGTAGAGTATAGAAGGTCATTACACTGTAAAAAACAACAATTTTCATTCTTACCAACAATGTTTGGGTGCTGCAGGCCTTTCAGGATATTTGCCTCGTCACAGAGTCGTCTCTGGTAGACACCCATCTGCTTTGAGGCACATTTGTTGTTGATCTTTTTGACAGCCCATGGAGACAGGTTCAGTTTACCAACTCTAAAAAAACGAGCACATGGGAACATGGTCATGACTCGTGACACACCAAAACCATGGGTGACATTGAAGATGCTAAACAAAACAAACCTGTTCATGAGATACACATTCACCCCAGTTCCACATCCCAGTTTCTTCATGAAAGGGGAGGCAGGGATGGTTATGGGAGTTCTAGGACTGGCAGTGCTACCAGAGAGAAGGCGCTTCACCCTGTCTGGTTTGCAGGGTGTCTTGAATCCATTCACATCACTGGCAATAGTGGAGTCCATTCTTTCCTAGATCTGTGAATAGAGATGTGACGGATGTAAAATAATCGTTCAATGCTAGCACAGCTGACTGGCTAGCTAGCTAACGTGTTATCTAGGGCTAGGCCACTGATCTAGGCGAACTTTTTCCCATTCATAGACGGTAATGCCGTAACAGTAAATTACATATTGGGCTAGGCTAACTTCAACAACCGTCAGTGATCTAACGTTATCGCAGGAACCCAAAGTTAGCGATCATGATACTTTACTCAAACGTGCGATTATGATCGTTTTATGTAACTACGGCATAATGGGATAAATTCACTGATTATTATTTCTTACCAATTTCTGTCTTGTAGCTAGCTCACAAATCCTGCAGAAAACGCGCCCAGTCTTTGTTCAAAAATTGTTTACGTAGGTCAAGTACAGGCGCGCTAGAAGGACAAACGGCACGTCTGTCAAATGAAAAAGCGTTTTTAAAATATGTAATGAAAAGGGAAAGTGGATACCTCGTCAGTTGCACAACTGAATGTATTCAACCGAAATGTGTGTTCGGGATTTATAGGGTTAGGGTTAAGGTTTAATAAGATTATTTCTTTCATTCAGATCTAGGATGTGTTGTTTAAGTGTTCCCTTTATTTTTTGGAGCAGTATATATATATATAATATATATAATTTTTTTTCTTATATTTTTTTTTTTCAAGTAAAATACATGTATTACACCAGCAGAGGGCAGGCTTAGGAGCTAAATAGAGAGGTGTGTTGTTTGTGTGGACCTTCACAGTCTATGGTGTGGACTGTGGGCATATGTAGATGCACCAAAGTGCTTTAGCCTACATTAAACATCTTACAAACTTATAGTGCATGTCATGACCACAGGTTATAAATAGGTAGATGTGACCACCAGGTGTGCTGAGCAAGGAGGATGGTCCTGTGGTACCATAATACATCAGATTCCAAATCAATGAAGGCCTACTGTAGTGCACTGAAATGTGAGATTCATGCAGAGCCAACTTGTCAAACCTGTGTTGTTTATCTCTCTTATAAACAAAAAATAAACATCAATTATGTTCATTGCATGTGTCTCTTTTTCTTGACTGATATGGAGTGTGTTCTAACTGGAGAAAAGACAGCTTTGGGTATGCAAATGTTCTGCACTCTCTCACAGACTGTTTAATTTTCTGCAGATCAAGGGACAAATCCCCTGTTTAATTTGTTATTTAACCAGCCACATTTGAGCAGATGTCTGCTGCAGCCTGCATGTGTGTCTGATATGATCCCAAGCACAGTTGAGGCACACGTCTTACCCAATTTCTCCACATGTGCATAGCTACACAACATCACCATAGCAATGGGCAGACCATGCCCCAGCCATACTGCCCTTCCAGGTGGTACTGCATGCTGTTTAATCACTGGTGGGAAGGATTTCAATACCCTAGTTGTTTACCCTCTTTCCTTCAGCACTATATTGTAGAAACATAGTTTAATATGAAGACCGTGCATTGTTGCAACATGTTTTGGTTGTTTTTAATAGACATGTGTTCCTTGGTCAAATCTCAGTGTGGGCTCTGGAGGGGAAGAAAGAGCTGTCCTCAGCTCTGCTCAAATTGGGTGGAATTGGGTAAATCCACAATTTAATCACTTCATGCATGTTTTCAATGTCAAATGTTGTTC
Organism: Salmo salar; assembly: GCF_965601325.2. NCBI lineage: Eukaryota > Metazoa > Chordata > Actinopteri > Salmoniformes > Salmonidae > Salmo > Salmo salar. Next base: position 44,012,919 of record NC_138305.1, on the reverse strand, counting down.
TGTATACATGGTTTATTTGTCCATGGTTTTACTTGAATAATCAACTGCATTTTGACAATTTCTTGCTTATTGTTTAACTTCACATTAATTTGGATCATATCCAGTGTACATATGTTAATCAATTCTGTATATGGACATGTCGACAGAATGTGTGTGTTCCAACAGCTCTCAGCAGCAGCTTCATCTGAATATTCAGACACAGGAGATGGAAGACTGTTCAGGAAATCCAGGCCAAAGGCCACCGATAACTCTTGCTAGTTTACAATAGCAAACAGCGGCTGTCAAATCTTTCTTATAGAGTTGATCCTGTCCAGAATACTCATGGGAATATGGGGGAGTTCTGGAGGGCTCTGGGGTAGCAGTTCAAAGTGCAGCCCTGAAACATACTCATTTTTTAAAGTTACACATCAAGCAGTGCTGATTGCTGGAACTGTCCTTTCTCTCTGAGTTATGTGATGTGAGCCTGCTCTGAACAATGTGGTTTCTTTCCATAAATGAACTGAAGAGATAGTTATTGAGCCCACTACCCCTTGCACAAAATCACTGTAAATAGATTCACTGATTGTTATTTTAAATCCTCATACAGAGCTGACTCAATGTGACAGTCATCGATGTTGATGCCAGAGAGGCCTTGTGGGTACTATAGAGGATACGAGTCCAATGGTTCCTTTGTACATCTGTGAATTCCACTGAAATATCTCTTAACAAATATTGTCCTCATGCCATACCTCAAATAAACAACTTGGTGTTGTTTGTCATAAAACTGAGGGTAGAAAATAGATTGATACAGGTCCAGATGCTAAAGACTCCCACAATCAGTGTATGAACCTGGGTGTACCAAAGACCCAAACATTTGACATGATAAAATGAAATATGTGCTATTACCTGCTAAAAAAATCCTCCAATAAAAGTTCAAACATGTTGATTAAACGCATCTTCCCCTCACTCATGATTCGGGGTCTTTGTTCTCACTAGGCCAGGGGTAAGCAACCCTAGTCCTGGAGTGCCGCAGGGACTTCATGTTTTTTATGTAACCGACCTGGAAGACCAGGTGTGTTAAATTTAGGCAGTCACTGAACTGATCAATTAGCTCAGTTGATCAGGTGTGGTGCCTAGTTGGAACAAAATCCTGCAGTACCTGCAGCTCTTCAGTAACACTGCTTCCTTCCCCTGCACTAGGCTCACCATATGCTGAGTTATCAGGTGATTCTCCAGCAGTCATTTCTATATCCGTCCTCCATGTGGAACCACATTTAAGGTAATTGTTTCTCAGTTGTCAATCCAGAGATGCCATGCCCAACTTCCTCTCTCCATCTTCACCTGTTTTCTTAATGTAGCTACAGCAGGGTTTCCCAAACACCGTCTTCGGGACCCTAAGGGGTGCGTGTTTTGGCTTTTGCCGATGGACTATACAGTTGATTCAAATAATCATCAAGCGTTGATAATTTGAATCAGCTGTGTAGTGTTAGGGCAAAAACCCTTGAGGTCCTGAGGATCGAGTTTGGGAAACACTACTGTAGCTATAGTATGGGATAGGATTACTTCGCTTTCTACTGAATTGCCTCTAACCTCATTTTAATAAAAATAAATGTCCACATAAACAAATGAGTACCATTTTATTCTTTCAGCAGTACATATCAAGTTAAAAGTATTATCTAATGAACATATGAAATATTATTGTCACATATTCATTGTATTTATTTAAACATTTTATATTACATGAAAAAATACTATACTATGGTATAAATACTATAGTATTCACTGTAGTGTTTTGCAGACTACTGTAATATTCACTCTAGTATACTGTATATGTACAGTTAACTATAGTATAAATACTGTAGTAAAATAAAACTGTAGTATATACTACAGTTTTTAATGTAGTGCTTTTTAAGAGATTACTGTAGTATTTACTATTGTGTTTTTGTTTTATCATCTTTGACATAAGTGGAGGCTTTGTCCTTGAGGAAATCTACTGGACAAGTACTGAAAAGATCACCTTTTCAATAACCTGAACGTAGTTGGGACCGGGGTTTAAACTGATAATTCAGCACTTCTGCTCTTTTCTATAACCCATAGGTAACACAATATATGGTCTATACTTGGCATGTAGGTTTCTCACTTATGGGTGGCACAAATTGGAATATGGGGGAGGGGAATGTTTTCCACTAGTTACCATACCCACAAAGTCAAAATTGGCTGTAACGTAAAAAATCTATGAAAAAAAAGAATTGCTTCATTATCTAAATTTAAGGTTAGGTATAAGGTTAGCAGTGTGTTTAAGGTTAGGGTTAAAGTTACAGTTAGGTTTAAAATCACATTTTAAGAAGATAAATTGTAGAAATAGGAGTAGTAATTACTACAGTGTTTTCTTTGCGGATAATACTGTAGTATTTACTATAGTATTCTACGGTATATTCCAACATACTCTAGTAAGTACTACCACACATAGTTGAGGGATGTTGCAGTGTAGTATAGTATTATACAGTATTACAGTTTACTACAGAATTTTATAGTAAGTGCTGTAGTGTTCTATAGTAAACTGAAGTATTTTTTCATGTGGGCTGGGTGTTATGACCAGCACAATCGATAAACAGATATTTACACTCCTCGAAAGTCCTTATTAAATCTTGTCCAATAAAAGTGGTGGTTAGAGTTACAGGGGTACCATGGTATAATAAATCAACCAATCTTGACTTCACATACTGTAGCAATAATAGCATCCTGGTATTTGATAGTATGTTCCTAAAGTGGAAACCTGGGTTTGTGGTCTCTGTTATACAAATCAAAATTGTGTGCAGGCTGCGCCCTTGTCCATGAAAAAGCATTGCATGACAGTGATGAATTTACAGAACAGTTGAAGATCCATGCAAAAATTACCTCTTATGTTCACAGACTAACTGTACCCTAGCTGAATATTTGAGAGTGGATTATAATAGTAATGATCACATACTGTAGGAATATGTATTTCTACAAAACCAGAATATTTCCTTTCTATGAAAATAATTCTGAAGAATTCCAATAGAAAATATTTTGTATAGTTTCTTTTCTGTTTAAGGACCTTTCCCAATCTGAGTGAAAATATACAAAGAGGGTAAGGTGTTATCTTTGACAATTGTCACATACACCAGATAGGTGCAGTGAAATGTGTTGTTTTACAGGATCAGCAATAGTAGTATGGCTCCCCTGGAGCAAATTAGGGTCAAGTGCCTTGCTCAAGGGCACATCTACAGATTCTTCACCTTGTCGGCTCAGGTATTCGAACCAGAAAACTCTATAGCACTGGAGGCTGGTGGGAGGAGCTATGGGCTCGTTGTCAAAAATGTGGTTTCCATATGTTTGATGTCTTTGATACCGCTCCATTTATTCCATTCCAACCATTACAATGAGCCTGCCCTCCTATAGCTCCTCCCACCAACCTCCACTGCTCTATAGCACTCTATAACACCTCAATAGCACTTGTCTGAGCATGAACCCCAGTGGATGAAAGTGAGGACCATGTCTAAAGGGGAGCTGCTTCAATGCTCCAAATGAAATACTGAGAGATAGTCCAGATGCATATGGCTCAGAGTGTATCAAACCTAGTCCTCAGGACCTCAGCACATATTTTTGCTTATCCCAAAGCAATATTTGTCTAGGCTCATCTACAGAAATCTATGATAAAAAATATCATGCTCATGGCAACACTTGATTTACATTTGAAAGTGTATTACGTCAGCGGTTGGTTTTGTTTATTTCACACGATAATCTATATTTCCCTGTTTCTTTTCCTGTGATAAACCTCAAGTCGTTGTACATGTTTTACCATTTCATAAAATGTTTCCCAAAATATAAAAAGCCATCTCAGGCTGTAATTTGTCTTACTTTAGTCCTGGTTTCCATACATAAACCAAGCGTTAGTCTCCAAACCGCCCCTGCAATTGTCGATGAAGAAAGAGGCATTTTTGGCTGCGCTCTAACATAATCAAAATTAGCCAGTTGAAGGGAGAAGAATGAAAGAGAGAGAGAGACTCAAGTCATGATGATAAAAACCAATGCTTGGCTCCACAGACAGAAATGGTAAAATCGACAGACACAAACCAATCAATCGTACTGGGGCCAAGCCATACATCTATTTCAAATGACATTAGTTCCCTTTATTTTCTTTGTAATCGCTTCATCTGTCAACAATTGGACAAACATTTGTGACTGACCATTTTTTAAGTTGGTCCGTTATAGGCACTGAATCTAGTTCAGCTATTGTTAAACATACTTTACGTGGACAAAGTCGGCCAATAGGCCCTAAAGGGGTCTGAAGTCAAATCAGTTGCCCACAGCAGTGAGTGGGTGTAGGGCATCAGAATGCAGCCCCTCTGCTCTACCTCACGCTGCCTGTCATCTGCAATTTAACTCTGCAGTTTAAAACTGAACTCAGTGGGAGTTAAAATGGTGGGTGTTAGGTGTTGCATGTCACCCCCGCATCCTCCACGTGCCCACAGTTAGTCTTGCCCCAGCCTGAGAACTTGCACTGGTGGATGGTGTCCTCATTCCCAACACAGGCCACATCATCCATCCAGATGAGCCCAGTACCTGTAGAAATAGACAGGGAGATATATTTGTATATTAATGACAGAGAGAGAGAGAGAGAGCAGAAACACTTTAGTCAAGATTTACCTGACAGTGCACATCACTCCAGTAGTTACAGAAACATATGGTTTTCAACTGAGATTATAAAGGAGGGATTTAGAGGATTTTTTCAAATACATTTTTCATATTTTTTTATTTCATCTTTATTTAACCAGGTAGGTTGAGAACAAGTTTTCATTTACAACTGTGACCTGGCCAAGATAAAGCAAAGCAGAGCGACAAAATCAAACAACACAGAGTTACACATAAACAAATGTACAGTCAATAACACAATAGAAAAAAATCTATGTACAGTGTGTGCAAATGTAGAAGAGTAGGGAGGTAGGCAATAAATAGGTCATAGAGGCGAAATAATTACAATTTAGCATTAACACCGGAGTGATGGATGTGCAGATGATGATGTGCAAGTAGAGATACCGGGGTGCAAAACAGCAAGAGGGTAAGTAATAATATGGGGCTGAGGTAGTTGGGTGTGCTATTTACAGATTGGCTATGTACAGGTACAGTGATCAGTAAGCTGCTCTGACAGCTGAGGTTAAAAAGGGAGTTGCATGGGGGCAGCCAAGTATCAGGCTCTGATGTTCTATTCTTTCTCCTCTCTAATCACAGCCTTTATCTGAAGTGAAGAGACTGTGATAGCAGAGTCTGGTCTGGCCATACTCAGGCTCCTCTCCTAGCTCCTCAGTCTGCTGAGTAATTCATCACACCAGTCTCCTCTGAGAGCTCTTGGAAGCGTTAATGTGAGGCAGATATCTGGCAGAGGGATGAGAACACGCCGTGTCTCCACAAACACAGAGGTTCTGGAGACTGGAGCAAGCCTCTCCTCTCTCCTCTGCCCCGTCCACAGGCATCAGCTAGGGTAGCTAAGCACCACCAGAGGGGACCTCTGGCATGGAACCTCTGTCTGAAACTGGGTTTATTGTTGTACCAATTACATTGAAGACAGAGCCGGGAGGCCGACAAACAAACATGACACCACCCCCCAGCGCCTGCTTCTTGATCCAAATTAAAATTATTTCAAGACCCAGTCAAGATCTCCAGGATGGCTTAATGAATTGTTGCTGTCTGAAGAATGATGTGCAAAATGAATATACAATGTATAAATGCACCTTAGGAATTCCATTGTTCATGATGAGTTTGGAGTTACAATGGTAAACTTGGGACAATGAATTCATCATGCGCTTTGAGAAGAAAGGTCACGTCATCAATCGGTATGTAAATCTGATGGGAATGCATTTGTGTGCTTGAGGGCTGGATGGTTTTACACTCTGTCTATTGATCTACCACTGTGCTCTTTTTGCGATCTAAATTACCTTACTTGCCAGATAAGCAGGTTTGAGAAGTTCACTAACATAAATCAAAGACATAGGATCTTAAATATATGCCTAACATAACCCAACCTGGTTTGATCTATCACAACAAGGTCTAATATACATGCAAGAAAACCACACAGATAAACTATATATACAGTATATCAAACCAATCCACATAATATATGTTTTTAAGATGCAATATGTCATATGAATGTCTGTGTCCCAACAAAGGTTCCCACAGAGTTACATTAGTATAAGCATGTCTGTCTTACTCCACATTTGAATCAGATTTCTTCAGGGTTATATTTGAATGCTGACAAAATAACAAGCACAAAAAGCACAATATGGTTTTTATAAACCTGAATCAGACGTTCATTTATTTTACTCTATGATGAGAGTTTACAGATATGCATGAGGGCCTCCTTCCATAGACCAATCAGAGGCTGTGTACGGGTGAGAGGATTCATAGACAGACTTGATGAAAGACCATTAGAGGCCAATATAATATCAATATATCCTGCTCTAGTTGGAGCCAGCAGACTAGACCATCAAACTGTTTAATGTCAGGGCTGGTCTGATATAGCATATAAGTAGAAGTCTGTAATGAGAATTCTTTGTGTTGTTTGGTAGCAATGTCTCAATTTCAGCAATTTTATCGATCGTTGTGTGTCTTGGCTCCAAAGAAGTAGTATCCCTAATGTTAAAATGAGTCCTGTCCCTCTCATGTTTAAGAACAGGATGTGTAAGTAAATATCATACCATATTGTTTTCCATATACTTTATGACCAACGGTATTGTCGAGGACGGACCACAATCACAAAGGCCTGGCCTACTGTCAATCTACTCTATCCGTTTGTTCACAAAAACATTCTGAACTTTAAGTGTGAGCAATATTTTCCCTTTGAATGTTGGCAAACACAGTGTGTATGATCAGAGTTCTGCTCGAAGGTCTTTCTACCACATTTAGCACCATAAAGTGCTAAAGAGGAGACTCCAAGTCGTAGCACAACCAACTACATTACATTGAATAACTGAAACATCTTGAGTGCAGCATGAACATGAAGCAAACTTGAAAAGAAAACTTGGCCAGGGCCGGTATAGTATAGTGTACATTCAGCACAGATTTTCAGAGGCTGATGCATTACTGTTGGGTTTATTTTAACAAGACATACCTCCTAAACTGGTTTACCCCAGATCTTAACACTTCTTTTCAGAATTATTTATTGGACTGACCATGCAGTGATGTACAATGTCGTCTCTAACTTAATTATTGATATATCACATCAAAGATATTTGTCAAGAGTAAATCAATTGGAAAAATTTGACTAAATGTAGCTTCACAAATGGGGTCTATGAAAGACACATTTACAATTGTTTAATTTGTCCTCAAATAACATACGCCCTCAAAAGCCAATGTGAATTATAATACATTTAAAGCATGGCTCTTGGAATTAGTATTCCCAGAAACAAATCATATTAATACACCATAACATGTTGATTGGACCGAACAGAGGTGTGTGTGTGTGTGTGTGTGTGTGTGTGTGTGTGTGTGTGTGTGTGTGTGTGTGTGTGTGTGTGTGTGTGTGTGTGTGTGTGTGTGTGTGTGTGTGACGTAATGATAGTTGTTGAAAAAAGGTCATAGAGGAAACAGATATTACCACTGGGACTTTTTTGATGGCATCTGGCTCCTACGATTTTTCCATATAAACTTATATGAATCTCAGTAGTATTCTACTGCTGTGTGCACTAATACCCATCATAAAAAAGTACAATTACAAAAACAAATGATAAAAATCATAATCCAACTCCCTGAAACACATTTATCACAGTCTGTACTGTAGTTAGTTCCTAACTAGATGGAGATAAACTGCAAAGTGGCTTCCCAGCTAGCACATAACGTTCTGAGAGCCATATTTTTCTTAGAGCTTGGTGAGAGTGTGGTTGTCCTATGGTTATTTTGCATACAACCTTCCGACAACGTTCTGGGAATTATGCAGGATAGTTGTTTGGCTTTGGAACATTTTCAGCACATTTAAGGAACTTGACAAAATACCGTTATTTTCTTGGTATTTCATTACTTTAACAGAACGTTTCCTAAAAGTTCAAACATGTTTACATTTGATTACATTACAGTTCTAGGAATGTTCTCCAACTGGCTTGACATTGGGAATGTTCTCAAATTGTTCAGAGAACATTAAAAAACAACATTCTCCTGTGGGAATTTCAATATTTAAGCATAACGTTTCCACCAGGTTTCCTCATGGTTCTATTTAAAGTAATGTTCCGTTCTCAATTTGTTCTGAGAACGTTAAGAAACAACGTTCTTCAATGGGAATTTCAGTATTTAGCATAATGTTTTCTGCCGGTTTCCACATGGTTCTATTTAAAGTCATGTTTTCAGAACATGAAAAAACCTTTCTGTAAAATGTAAAAACCACAAGAAAACATTAGTAACGTTCAAGGAACGTTCTAAGAATGTTATTTAAAAACATATACATTCCTTTCTCAGCGTCAACAAAACTCTCTCTATCCTCTATCTTATTAAGTGTATTCAGGTCCACTAAATGACCCTGATCTGAATGAGAGCTTGTTTCCTATGAAATGGGGTCTGTTTGAATAGACTAAAATGAATTGCTTTGTATGAGTAAAAAAAACATGGCATGCTAGCCAGGGGTTGGAACCGTTTCTGGGAACAGAACAGAAAACCTGAAAAGAACAAAAACATTTGATGAACAGAATCAGAAATGGGAACAAAAGTGATCTATACTGTTCCGGAACAGAACCATTATTTTTAAAAGCATGGTAACTAGTTAATAACATTGTTTTACATTGCAGGCATATTGTTTTTGTTCCACAAATAACGCAACAAGGTGCCTATGCCAAAGCCCTCACTCTGTCACTTAGAAACTTATTCCAGTGTCTGCCTGCTAGCTGAAAATCTTTGCCAGTATGTGTGTGTGTGTAGGCAACGTGCCCCTCCCCCTCCGAAGCTTAAACTGTAGCCTACTGAATTTACCAGCGTGATTCAGAAATTAGGGAGAGATGTTTCATTGGAGAAGAATGGATGAACTTTTCCAATGCTAGTTACGGGCATTATAGTTATCACGTTTCACATTGGATTTATTAACTGTTTTAAATTCTGGTGCCTCTCTCTCACACACAAGGCATTTAGCTAGCTAGGTCTGGTCCAACTCTTGGAAGTTCAAAGACATTCAAAGTTCCTCCATAGAAGCCTCTCCTCCGTAGGCCTAATTCAGATATTGCATGTCATAACAAGATGCCCAGCACTTCAAGCCAAGCCTCCTCCTCCACCCTCTCTCGCTCTCTCCCCACCTGCAAAATTTCAGTCGGATCTCGCTCACTACACTTGGTGGTCCATTGTGCATGTAAACAACTATAGCCTAGGCAGCTGATAGCACCCAGGCACTATCGGCTGCTTAGGCTAAAATAACTAGAGTTTGCCCGCTCCATAGCAAGCTGCACTATCTGCACTGATTGGTGAAGTAAATTAATCTCGAGCTAATGTAAAAAAAATATATAGATTTCAGAGGTTTAAAAAGGAACAGAAAGGAACGATATAAACAGGTACTTTTTTTGGGTTCGAACCAGTTCAAAACTTTATTTTGCAGGTCGTAACAGTGGAACGCAACAAAAAGAATAATGGTTTTGTTCAGAATGAAACGATGGGGAAATTATTTCTGTTACAACTCCTGATGCTCCATCCTGGTGTCACAGTGAGCTAATTCCATGGTTAGAGAACAGAAGATCAAAGGTTTGAATCTCACTGAAGCCATGCCACAATAATACAGAAATGTTTTGCATGATTAATGCCTAAGCAAATTCATTTCCATGTGTCCTATCTGTGCTTGGAGTTCAAAACAGTTAACCCAAACTAATCTAGCAGTCTTATAAAGTCTTATTGAAACATTCAGTGAAAGTTTTAAGGAAGTTATTCAAAAACCTCAAAATAACCTATCTTTTTCATTCTCAGAACGTTAATAAAACCTCAGAGGAAAACTTTCAGGGGACCATAGTAAAACGTTATCAGAATCTCCCTGCAACCTAAAAATGTACGTTCCAGGAACAGGCAACATTTTTACATCTGTTCTCAGAACGTTTAAAAACCTTCAGTTTTACCGTTCAGGAAACGTATGGCTTCGTTCTCAGAACTAATGGGAAACTAAAAATCTAAATAATTTTAGACCCAAAATCTAAATCATTTTCGACCCAAGCCACCCCGTGTACCCGGACTTTGAACTACTCCCCTCTGGACACAGGTATAGGGCACCCCTCGGCAGGAAAAACAGAGCTAGACAATCATTTGTGCCAGGTGTGATATCCCTCCGAAATAGCTCGGGCTAATGTACCTATCGACTCAGTAAGGCCAGCAGGCTAGTCTCTTTTTATTGGTATGTACTGTAACTGTTATGAAAGTTGTATTGTCAATTTGTTTTGTGTTTAAACACCACTTTAAACGTGTACATGACACTGCAACAAAATTTCCCCATGGGGACAATGAAGTCAGTAAAGTAAAGTAAAGCTAAACTTACATTCCCTCAACTTCCAAGGAACCAAATGTGCTAGCTGAGTTACCTTGTCCAAATCGGCCTGTTTTATGGATCTCGAAGGCCCCTGTGTAGCCAAGCATCCTGCAGACCACGTCACCGTCCTTCTTGTCCCAGACGTCGTCACACACCGTTCCCCAGCGCCTCTCGTGGAACACCTCCACTCTCCCCTCGTGAGGGCCTGATCCATTCACCAGTCTCACCAGTGTCTCGTCCACTGAAACACGCACACGCACACGCACACACACACACACACACACGCACACACACACACACACGCACACACACACACACACACACACACACACACACACACACACACACACACACACACACACACACACACACACACACACACACACACAGCAGGAGAGAGAGACATGAATGGTGGTTAGACAAGGGATGCTGAGGGGTTCATAGACCACAGATAAGGTTGAGATGGCTTAACTCAGTGTATTACTTTTGTGCATTCATTTTGTTTGTAGACATCTTTCACCACACGTTGGTTTAATCACCAAAACACAACATAATTACATCTTGTACATTTTTATCGCTTTGGTGCAATTTCCTCAAGTATGTTGTACATTTTCACAACTGTTAGTACAAAACTCAAAACAGATAATCAAAAAGCAGTTGTTTCAAAACTGTAAGCACATTTTCAATTGATTAAGTATAAGACACAAAATCATACAGTCACTTTTTCACCAAACGTAATCACTGTTTCATCTAGAAATACATGTTTCACATTGCAATACCTGTTCATATAAAGTAATTGCCTTTCACAATGCAATTCTCACATTACTTTTGATATGATTCTTTTCTCTTTGTTAAAGAGTACTATTACTTGTACTATTACTTAACCCAATTGCTCTTAATTGATGATCACCTAACCGTTTGGTAAACCTGTAGGTTTAACATGCCAACTGGCTTGTCTAGTACAGATTATGAGAACTACATCATGAAAATGTATGACTGTAAATTAGAAACATAAATATGATATACTGCATACTCAAAAGTACTGCTATGATGATGACTAATATGATTTAAATTCACAGTAAATTGAAAAAAATCTGATATTGACAAGTTCAGAGATGTACTGTATGTAACTAATTAAATTCAAGTGCATTGGTTGTGTACACAGATTAGCAGATGTTACAGCAGGTGCAGTGACATGCTTACTTTTCTAGCTCCTACAGTGCAGTAATACAATATCAATGCAATACATTACCAATTTGCAAATAATCCAGAAAGTCCCCCCTCCCAAAAAGAAAGAAAAAAATGAAATGCAACCCCTATACAGTAAAGATGTATCCAAAATTAAAACTGTATATTGAGAAGACATCATTATTGTCACATCCTGACCAGTAATAGGGGTTATTTGTTATTGTAGTTGGGTCAGGACATGGCAGGGGGTATTTGTTTTATGTGGTTCAGGGTGTGTTTGTGTATGTGTTCATGTAGAGGGGGTATTTGATTTATATGGTTCGGGGTGGTTGTTTATGTAGAGGGGTATTTGATTAATTAGTCCAGGGTTTTGGTTATTGTTCTATGTTAGTTTAGTTCTATGTTTAGTCTAGTTTCTATTTCTATGTTTAGTTAATAGGTGTTGGGGCCTTCAGTTGGAGGCAGCTGTCTATCGTTGCCTCTAATTGAAGGTCCTATAAATAGGTATGTGTTTTGTCATGGGATTTTGTGGGAGATTGTTGCTGGGTATAGCTTTGTGCCTTACTGGCCTGTTCTTTGTCGTTGTGTTTTTTGTATACGTTTTGGTTTTTCCTTCTTTATCCTTTAATAAAAGAAGATGAGTATACATTTTCCCTCTGCGTTTTGGTCTAAACCCTACGACAACCGTGACAATTATGTTGTGTTTTGGTGATTAAAACAATGTATTCATTATATTTCACATTAAACTTATATTTGGTGAAAGATGTCTACAAACAAAATGAATGCACAATGAAAGGTTTTGAATGTAAGACTGGCTGTGTTACAAGTGTTACCGGTTTGGAGTTTAGAAAATTCAACACATACTTGTGAACATAGTACCAAAGCAAAAAATAAATATACTGCTCCAAAAAATAAAGGGAACACTTAAACAACACAATGTAACTCCAAGTCAATCACACTTCTGTGAAATCAAACTGTCCACTTAGGAGGCAACACTGATTGACAATACATTTCACATGCTGTTGTGCAAATGGAATAGACAACAGGTGGAAATTATAGGCAATTAACAAGACACCCCCAATAAAGGAGTGGTTCTGCAGGTGGTGACCACAGACCACTTCTCAGTTCCTATGCTTCCTGGCTGATGTTTTGGTCACTTTTGAATGCTGGCGGTGCTTTCACTCTAGTGGTAGCATGAGACGGAGTCTACAACCCACACAAGTGGCTCAGGTAGTGCAGCTCATCCAGGATGGCACATCAATGCGAGCTGTGGCAAGAAGGTTTGCTGTGTCTGTCAGCGTAGTGTCCAGAGCATGGAGGCGCTACCAGGAGACAGGCCAGTACATCAGGAGACGTGGAGGAGGCCGTAGGAGGGCAACAACCCAGCAGCAGGACCGCTACCTCCGCCTTTGTGCAAGGAGGAGCAGGAGGAGCACTGCCAGAGCCCTGCAAAATGACCTCCAGCAGGCCACAAATGTGCAGGTGTCTGCTCAAACGGTCAGAAACAGACTCCATGAGGGTGGTATGAGGGCCCGACGTCCACAGGTGGGGGTTGTGCTTACAGCCCAACACCGTGCAGGACGTTTGGCATTTGCCAGAGAACACCAAGATTGGCAAATTCGCCACTGGCGCCCTGTGCTCTTCACAAATGAAAGCAGGTTCACACTGAGCACATGTGACAGACGTGACAGAGTCTGGAGACACCGTGGAGAACGTTCTGCTGCCTGCAACATCCTCCAGCATGACCGGTTTGGCGGTGGGTCAGTCATGGTGTGGGGTGGCATTTCTTTGGGGGGCCGCACAGCCCTCCATGTGCTCGCCAGAGGTAGCCTGACTGCCATTAGGTACCGAGATGAGATCTTCAGACCCCTTGTGAGACCATATGCTGGTGCGGTTGGCTCTGGGTTCCTCTTAATGCAAGACAATGCTAGACCTCATGTGGCTGGAGTGTGTCAGCAGTTCCTGCAAGAGGAAGGCATTGATGCTATGGACTGGCCCGCCTGTTCCCCAGACCTGAATCCAATTGAGCACATCTGGGACATCATGTCTCGCTCCATCCACCAACGCCACGTTGCACCACAGACTGTCCAGGAGTTGGCAGATGCTTTAGTCCAGGTCTGGGAGGAGATCCCTCAGGAGACCATCCGCCACCTCATCAGGAGCATGCCCAGGTGTTGTAGGGAGGTCATACAGGCACGTGGAGGCCACACACACTACTGAGCCTCATTTGGCTTGTTTTAAGGACATTACATCAAAGTTGGATCAGCCTGTAGTGTGGTTTTCCACTTTAATTTTGACTGTGACTCCAAATCCAGACCTCCATGGGTTGATAAATTGGATTTCCATTGATTATTTTTGTGTGATTTTGTTGTCAGCACATTCAACTATGTAAAGAAAAAAGTATTTAATAAGATTATTTCATTCATTCAGATCTAGGATGTGTTATTTTAGTGTTCCCTTTATTTTTTGAGCAGTGTATAACGGTAGTTCTTTTAACAACCAGTTAATCCAACAGCAAAAAATGTAAGATACATGATTCATAATTGTCCTTTGAATGTAGTATGCTACAGTACTGTAAATTACAGTACATTACACTGTTTTCACATTAAGTACTACACTAGCACTACCCATTAAAAATGACTAAACATCACATTTCCATCATTTCTATCCCATGTGTGATCAAAGGTGTGATCATCGAAGGCATCTTTCACAGTATAATCCAAAAAAATTAATGAAAGAAAGAAAAAATGTTTAGCAGGCACTAATTTGAGCCTTATCTTGATCATTTGTCCATATGTTTTCATCAAAGTCGCAGAAAAATATCCTCATTGTTCATGCACCTGGGGAAAAAACTTTTGGCATTGCGAATCTAAGCCTAACAGGTCTGGTTTGAAATCATTGTATGCCTCATCCATGGCCTGAAGGAGGGTGGTTCGCTGATGGGGATGGCAATAAATTGTAAAGTATTTTGTCTGTAATGTAATTTTCGTTATGTGTCGGACCCCAGTAAGACTAGCTGTCACCGTTGACGTCAGCTAATGGGGATCCTAATATACATATAAAAAAATATCATACGTACATCTTCCACCTGTATTGTAATCGTGTATTGTATTTTACAGTAATGCATTGTGGTGATTGTCGTGTTGTCCGTGAGCATACGTGACTGGATGGCCAGCACTACAGTATTGTACTTACGTATGTATTGTAGTGATCCTGTATGTAACAATTTTTACCATGGCTTGGTTTCATTTGAAGCATCTTTTTAGACGTCTCTTGTTTGTATCAATTGCAAAGACATTGGCAACTTTGTATTTGTAGTCAACTTTGTTCTGAAGTTATCGGCGGTCACAGAGAGACGGATAAGCCATGTGATTCTATGATTAGCGGAGATATTCTGAGGGCGAAAAAGCATTTAACAATGCGCTTTTAATGATTTATTTAACTTTTATTTAACTAGGCAAATATGTTAAGAACTAATTATTATTTACAATGACGGCCTACCCCGGCCAAACCCTAACCCAGACGACGCTGGGCCAATTGTGCACCACCCTATGGGACTCCCAATCACGGCCAGTTGTGATACAACCTAGAATCGAACCAGGGTCTGTACTGATGCCTCTAGCACTGAGATGCAGTGCCTTAGACCGCTGTGATACAGCCTGGAATGGAACCAGGGTGTCTGTACTGACGCCTCTAGCCCTGAGATGCAGTGCCTTAGACCACTGCGTCTCTCGGGAGCCCACTTAACAGTTCTACGAATGGTCTGAGCCAGGCGTTGGATTATGAGCGTTTTCAAGTGCAACGTTAATAACGATGGTTTTGGGAATCATCTCAGAGATTTAATGATGCTCCTACGAAGGTTCTAACAATGAACTTAGTATTAAAATGCTTGTAGGAAACCGGGCCCAGTATGGTTATTGTCTTTAATTAGTGAACACATGCTTTTTTTCAATAAGTTTGTTGAAAGCATTGTTTGTCATTTTCATGTAGACTAATAAATCCATTGAGCAACAAGCCAAACATCTTTAACTTTGTCAATTTTGTTATTTTTCCATTACTGTGAAAATAAAACAAAACAAAACCTCACTTTTAACAAGATTGAAGTGACATTTGCCTTGTGGTCTTGTCAGGGCAGGAGAAGGCGTTGAAAACGATTAGTACCTCTCATTGGAATATGTACTCTGACTCAACTAGCCTTTATTTACCTTAATAAGAGATTAATAACGTCGGGCTCAAATGGCTGAATATGAATCTGGAGGATACACTCGAGAAGAACACAGGAACTGTCACACCCTGACCATAGAGAGCCCTTGGTTCTCTATGGTGTAGTAGGTCAGGGCATGACTAGGGGGTGTTCTAGTATGTCTATTTCTATGTTGGTGCTAATATGGTTCCCAATTAGAGGCAGCTGGTTATCGTTGCCTCTGATTGGGGATCATATTTAGGTAGTTATTTCCCCACCTATGTTTTGTGGGATATTGATTGTTTGTTAGTGTGTTTGGGCACTACGTCCTCACGGTCTTTGTAAGTTTTGTTATTTTGTTTTTGTTAGTTTCACTTAAATAAATATGTGGAACTATACTCACGCTGCGCCTTGGTCCCCTCATTTCCAAGAACGTGACAGAATATCCCACCAAACCAGGACCAAGCAGCGTGTTCACCAGGTAAAGGAGTTTTGGACATGGGAAGAAGTGATGGGTGGATGCGAAACCCTTCCTTGGCGGCAGACGGAAGGTAATAATGGAGGACATCGACGACGCCAGGGTTTGCGGCCACAGAAAGCCCAAGGACAACCCCAAGTTTTTTTTTTGTGGGGGGCACAAGGGGTGGCCGGTCGAGCCGAGGAGAGTGCCAGAGCCTGAATGGCAAACTCTGGAGGAGCGTGTTATCAGGCCACGGCCACAGAAACCCCAAGATTATTTTTTGGGGGGGGCACGTGGAGCTGGCGGCTGAGCCACGGGAAGAGCCAGAGACTGTCAGGGAGGCAATGGAGAAGTTGGGGGAGAGAGAGAAATGAGAGAGATGATGTGCAAGTGTGTTCTTCTCAAAATTCGACCAGAAGATCCGGTTAACAGTCTGGTGAAACCTGTGTCGGCTCCACGCATCAGGCCTCCAGTGCACCTGCCCAGTCCGGTACGTCCTGTGCCTATTCCCCGCACTCGCCCTGAAGTGCATGTCTCCAGTCCGGTGCCACCTGTACCGGCTCCATGCACTAGGCCTCCAGTGCGCATTCACAGTCCAGAGCTTCCGGCGAAGGTTCCCAGTCCAGAGCTTCCGGCGACGGTTCCCAGTCCAGAGCTTCCGGCGACGGTTCCCAGTCCAGAGCTTCCGGCGACGGTTCCCAGTCCAGAGCTTCCGGCGACGGTTCCCAGTCCAGAGCTTCCGGCGACGGTTCCCAGTCCAGAGCTTCCGGCGACGGTTCCCAGTCCAGAGCTTCCGGCGACGGTTCCCAGTCCAGAGCTTCCGGCGACGGTTCCCAGTCCAGAGCTTCCGGCGATGGTTCCCAGTCCAGAGCTTCCGGCAATGTATCACGGTCTGGAACCTCCTGCGACGGTCCGGAACCTCCTACGACGGTCCACGGTCCGGAACCTCCTGCGACGGTCCACGGTCCGGAGCTTCCAGGCAAGGCGTCCAGTCCAGCTCCAAGGCCGGAGCCTTCCTCTGTGCTGATGCCCAGTCCAGGCATGGCGTCCAGTCCAGCTCCATGGCCGGAGCCTTCTTCTGCGCCAGTGCTCAGTCCAGGCACGGCGTCCAGTCCAGCTCCAAGGTGGGAGCCTTCCTCTGCGCTGATGCCCAGTCCAGGTACGGCGTCCAGTCCAGCTCCAGGGCAGGAGCCTTCCTCTGCGCCAGGGCCCAGTCCAGGCACAGCGTCCAGTCCAGCTCCAAGGCCAGAGCCTTCCTTTGCGCCGGTGCCCAGTCCAGGCACGGCGTCCAACCCAGCTCCAGGGCTGGAGTCCTCCTTTAAGCTGGTGCCCAGTCCAGGCACAGCGTCCAACCCAGCTCCATGGCCGGAGTCTTCCTTTGTGCCAAATCCCAGTCCAGGCACGGCACTCAGCCCGGCGCGATGGCCGGATCCGGGGTCTGGGCGGGGGCTACGATCTGCACCGGAGCCGCCACCGACACTAATCACCCCCCCTACCCTCCCCAGTTGGTTTCAGGTTTTGCGGCCGGAGTCCGCACCTTTGGGTGGGGGGTGGGGGGGGGGTGTTACTGTCACGCCCTGACCATAGAGAGCCCTTGGTTCTCTATGGTGTAGTAGGTCAGGGCGTGACTAGGGGGTGTTCTAGTATGTCTATTTCTATGTTGGTGCTAATATGGTTCCCAATTAGAGGCATCTGGTTATCGTTGCCTCTGATTGGGGATCATATTTAGGTAGTTATTTCCCCACCTGTGTTTTGTGGGATATTAATTGTTTGTTAGTGTGTTTGGGCACTACGTCCTCACGGTCTTTGTAAGTTTTGTTATTTTGTTTTTGTTAGTTTCACTTAAATAAATATGTGGAACTATACTCACGCTGGTCCGCTCATTTCCAAGAACGTGACAGGAACATCTCAATAATGTGTTGCAGATGTTGAGCCTGAGCTCTGCTCTACTCTTGGCCTGAGACATGCCGAGAATCTGGCAGATTGAAAACGTGTCTGCTACAGACATGTAGCCGGAACTTTCATTTTGCCATTAAGGATTACTCTGGTAACGGCTCAGGAAACTTCAATCTGTCTGGAGAAAAGCATATCCAAGTTATCTCTGATGGGGGTGTGATGAGGCTAGGCCAGAGCCAGGGTCATATTAGCAGAGTAATTAACAGAGCAATGCGGACAATGGTCTGTCTACAGTAGGTAGCAGAACTAACAAGGAGAAGTCCATGCTCTTCTAAATGCCTAATCCAGCTCAATAGCCTACAAGGCCAAACCAGATACACATACCTACTGTATTATCACTAAAATTAAACAGCCATACAGCTGTAGGTGTGTAACAGGGTTGTTATGTATTAAATGTTTATGTATTTTTATTGGTTGGTTCAAATCAGATGTCAATAAGGTGTTATGTCATTGGCTAAACTTGCAGATAGGAGATTGTGAACATCAATTCTACCCAGTCCGAAATTGCCATGCAAGCGGTAAGTCACTTTCTGAAATAGTGCATTCTATTCCACATTTTGTTACGTTACAGCCTTATTCTAAAATGGACTAAATTAAAAAAATCCTCATCAATCTACACACGATACCCCATAATGACAAATGAAAACAGGTTTTTAGAAAACAAATACTTTATTTACGTAAGTATTCAGACTCCTTGCTATGAGACTTGAAATTGAGCTCAGGTGCATCCTGTTTCCGTTGATCATCTTTAAGATGTTTCTACAACTTGACTGGAGTCCTGTGGTAAATTCAATTTATTGGACATTATTTGGAAAGACACACACCTGTCTATATAAGGTCCTACAGTTGACAGTGCATGTCAGAGCAAAAACCAAGCCATGCGGTCAAAGGAATTGTCCGTAGAGCTCCGAGACAGGATTGTGTCGAGGCACAGATCTGGGGAAGGGTACCAAAACATTACTGCAGCATTGAAGGTCCTCAAGAACACAGTGACCTCCATAATTCTTAAATTGAAGAGGTTTGGAACCACCAACACTCTTTTCTGCCAAACTGAGAAATCGTTGGAGAAGGGCCTTGGTCAGGGAGGTGACCAAGAACCTGATGGTCACTCTGACAGAGCTTCAGAGTTCCTTTGTGGAGATGGGAGAACCTTCCAGAAGGACAACAATCTCTGCAGCACTCCACCAACCAGGCCTTTATGGTAGAGTGGCCAGACGGAAGCCACTCCTCAGTAAAAGGCACATGACAGCTTGCTTGGAGTTTGTCAAAAGGCACCTAAATACTCTCAGACCATAAGAAACAAGATTCTCTGGTCTGATGAAACCAAGATAGAAACTGAATGCCAAGAATCACGTCTGGAGGAAACCTGGCACCATCCCTATGGTGAAGCATGGTGGTGGCAGCATCTTGCTGTGGGGAGGTTTTTCAGCGGCAGGGACTGGGAGACTTCTTGTCAGGGTCAAGGGAAAGATGAACAGAGCAAAGTACAGAGAGATAATGATGCAAACCTGCTCAAGAGCTCTCAGGACCTCAGACTGGGGCGAAGGTTCACCTTCCAAAAGGACAACAACCTTAAGCACACAGCCAAAACAATGCAGGAGTGGCTTCGGGACAAGACTCTGAATGTCCTTGAGTGGCCCAGTCAGAACCCGGACTTGAACCCGATCGAACATCTCTGGAGTGAACTGAAAATAGCTGTGCAGCGACGCTACCCATCCAACCTGATAGAGAGGATGTGCAGAGAAGAATGGAAGAAACTTCCCAAATACAGGTGTGCCAAGCTTGTAGCGTCATACCCAAGAACACTTGAGACTGTAATCGCAGCCAAAGGTGCTTCAACAAAGTACTGAGTAAAGGGTCTGAATACTTACGGAAATGTCATATTTCAGTTTGTTAAAATGTACTGGCAGCTTCATTAAATAGTACCCGCAAAACACCAGTCTCAACGTCAACAGCGGACAGTGACGAGGCGACTCCGGGATGCTGGCCTTCTAGGCAGAGTTGCAAAGAAAAAGCCATATCTCAGACTGGCCAATAAAAATAAAAGATTAAGATGGGCAAAAGAACAGAGGAACTCTGCCGAGAAGGCCAGCATCACAGAGTCACCTCTTCACTGTTGAGACTGGTGTTTTGCGGGTACTATTTAATGAAGCTGCCAGTTGAGGACTTGTGAGGCGTCTGTTTCTCAAACTAGACACTCTAATGTACTTGTCCTCTTGCTCAGTTGTGCATTGGAGCCTCCCACTCCTCTTTCTATTCTGGAGAGAGCCAGTTTGCGCTGTTCTGTTCTGTGAGTAGTACACAGCATTGTACCAGATCTTCAGTTTCTTGGCAATTTCTCGCATGGAATAGCCTTCATTTCTCAGAACAAGTATAGACTGATGAGTTTCTTAGTTTCTGGCCATTTTAAGCCTGTAATCGAACCAACAAATGCTGATGCTCCAGATACTCAACTAGTCTAAGAAGGAAAGTTTTATTGCTTCTTTAATCAGAACAACAGTTTTCAGCTGTGCTAACATAATTGCAAAAGGGCTTTCTAATGATCAATTAGCCTTTTAAAATGTAAAACTTGGATTGGCTAACACAACGTGCCATTGGAAGACAGGAGTGATGGTTGCTGATAATGGCCTCTGTACACCTATGTAGATATTCCATAAACAATCTGCCGTTTCCAGCTACAAAAGTCATTTACAACATTAACAATGTCTACACTGTATTTCTGATCCATTTGATGTTATTTTAATGGACAAAACATTTGCATTTCTTTCAAAAACAAGGACATTTCTAAGTGACCCCAAACTTTTGAACGATAGTGTATATTTACAAAGAAAAACATATATGGGGGATTGGAAATTATGCATTGATAGAAGATAAACTGTGCTGTAGCCTATTGCAGAATAAGGACAATGGAACATTTGCAGTAGTGGGTGTGGAGTCAGGCGCAGGAAACAGGAGTAGTTGCTAACGGGCTTTTAATGAATTGCACCGTAAAAGAAAAGTACACCCACGAAAACACAACTGGGTGTGATCCAACAAACACAATGATCCAATAACACGTACCACTGCATAACCAACAGTCGACAACAGAAAGTAAGCCCGCACACAGAACAGGTGGGGAAACGGGCTTAAATACTCAACTAAACACTAATCATACACAGGTGCAAACAATCAAGACAAAACCAACAGAAAAGGAAAAAAGGGATCGGTGGCAGCTAGTAGGCCGGTGACGACGACCGCCGAGCGCCACCCGAACAGGGAGAGGAGTCACCCTCGGCAGGAGTCGTGACAGACAATTTAACAAACAATCTCCCATGTCGAGTTTGTCTACTTGGTCAAGCATTTACTCTATAAGTCATCTCTAATTGAGATCTGTAAGTCTGAAAATAAAGACCTCAACATCTCTTGTTAAACCCTTCAGGCTTTCATTGAATACAGTTGAAGTCAGAAGTTGACATACACTTAGGTTGGAGTCATTTAAACTCGTTTTTCAACCACTCCACAAATTTCTTGATAAACAAACTATAGTTTTGGCAAGTCGGTTAGGACATCTACTTCGCGCATGACACAAGTAATTTTTCCAACAATTGTTGACAGACAGATTATTTCATTTATATTTCACTGTATCACAATTCCAGTGGATCAGAAGTTTACATACACTAAGTTGACTGTGCCTTTAAACAGCTTGGAAAATTCCAGAAAATGATGTCATGGATTTAGAAGCTTTTGATAGGCTAATTGACATCATTTGAGTCAATTGGAGGTGTACCTGTGGATGTATTTCAAGGCTTAGATTCAAACTCAGTGCCTCTTTGCTTGACATCATGGGAAAATCAAAAGAAATCAGCCAAGACCTCTGAAAAACAATTGTAGACCTCCACATGTCTGGTTCATCCTTGGGAGCAATTGCCAAATGCCTGAAGGTACCACGTTCATCTGTACAAACAATAGAGCGAAAGTATTAACACCATGGGACCACACAGCCGTCATACCGCTCAGGAAGGAGACGCGCTCTGTCTCCTAGAGATGAACTTTGGTGCGAAAAGTGAAAATCAGTCCCAGAACAACAGCAAAGGACCTTGTGAAGATGCTGGAGGAAACAGGTACAAAAGTATATATATCCACAGTAAAACGGGCCCTATATCGACATAACCTGAAAGGCCGCTCAGCAAGGAAGAAGCCGCTGCTCCAAAATCGCCATAGAAAAGCCAGACTACGGTTTGCAACTGCACATGGGGACAAGGATCGTATTTTCTGGAGAAATGTCCTCTGGTCTGATAAAACAAAAATAGAACTGTTTGGCCATAATGACCATCATTATGTTTGGAGGGGAAAGAGGGAGGTTTGCAAGCCGAAGAACACCATCCCAACCGTGAAGCACGGGGGTGGCAGCATCATGTTGTAGGGGTGCTTTGTTGCAGGAGGGACTGGTGCACTTCACAAAATAGATGGCATCATGAGGGAGGAAAATTATGTGGATATATTGAAGCAACATCTCAAGACATCAGTCAGGAAGTTAAAGCTTGATTGCAAATGGGTCATCCAAATGGACAATGACCCCAAGAATACTTCCAAAGTTGTAGCAAAATGGCGTAAGGACAACAAAGTCAAGGTATTGGAGTGGCCATCACAAAGCCCTGGCCTCAATCCTATAGAAAATATGTGGGCAGAACTGAAAAAACCTGTGCGAGCAAGGGGGCCTACAAACCTGACTCGGTTACACCAGCTCTGCCAGGAGCTCTCAACTTATTGTGGGAAGCGTGTCGAAGGCTACCCAAAACGTTTGACCCAAGTTAAACAATTTAAAGGCAATGCTACCAAATACTAATTGAGTGTATGTAAACTTCTGACCCACTGGGAATGTGATGAAAGGAATAAAATAAATCATTATCTGTACTATTATTCTGACATTTCACATTCTTAAAATAAAGTGGTGATCCTAACTGACCTAAGACAGGGAATGTTTACCAGGATTAAGTGTCAGGAATTGTGAAAAACTGAGTTTAAATGTATTTGGCTAAGGTGTATGTAAACTTCCGACTTCAACTGAAAATGTGTTTATCAGTTTACTGGTTAGGCAAAAACAATCTGTGTTCAACCCCTGGATGGGCCCCTGCCTATAGTCCTTAAGGGAGTTTCATATGCAAGACCTCACCTCCTAGAGATGGCTATCACAGGGACCAGTCTATGTGCTATCGTAACTGCTCTGACGCTATCTCCTCTCAGGTCACCTCCGCTGTATGTGTTTGTGCTGGACTGTTTTCTGCCTTGTACAAAGAGGGTTATGTGTGGGCAATGTCGTCATCCTCTCGTGTGTGTGTGTGTGTGTGTGTGTGTGTGTGTGTGTGTGTGTGTGTGTGTGTGTGTGTGTGTGTGTTTGTGTGTGTGTGTGTGTGTGTGTGTGTGTGTGTGTGTGTGTGTGTGTGCACACGCCCCCCGAGACAGCAGGAGTCCCTTTCACTCAGCACACACACAGTGGGAGGCTGATCCGAGGGGCCTCCTGTCCCTCCTGTCATGTGAGAGGAGAACAGATTTAGGAAGAATAGGAAGAAGAGGAAATGCTAGATCTAGCCAGGATGTCATATTGCAGGTCCCCTGCACATAAAGCCCAATCCTGGAGACCTGGAACGAAATAACTAATGAAAAATACATCTCAGCCAGGTATAGACCTACCTACCATGAGGACAGCATGAAGCTTGGTTTGGTCCAATCATTTTAGAAATTCAGACAGAAATTTGTTAACACTTTACTCTAGACATAATCATACATCCAACAGAAAACCTCTTAGCAGAGCCTGTTAAAGTCCAGCTAATTGATCAGACGACCGCGTAATGAAAACCAGTACTTCCCCTTTTCTAGCACCACGCTGCTGACATCTCTCTACAGTTTCACAACTAAACTATTTGTTCTAGAAAAAGAGCCAATTGGTTAAGTCCTAAGGGAGAGAGCACTAAAAACCATGCTGTCAATACCTTATAAAAACAGGCACATTGTCAAAAGTGCATTTGGCAGATTGGAAAACTGTCCCACTTTGAAATGCTGTATGTCATCAAAACTGCAATTTTAACTGGGTATTTTTCATCATTATAATATACTCTGGGATAAATAGATATCTAACTTGGTTTTGGCATGAAATGCACATAATCAGGGCATAAACAATAACAGAAGAAAAGGGACATACAAAACTTCCACCAAATGTTCTACACCTTCTGTCACGACTTCCGCCTTGTTCGGGCGGCGTTTGGCGATCGACGTCACCGGCTTACTAGTTACCACCGATCTATGTTTCCCTGTTTGTTTGGTTTTGTCTGAATTACACACACCTGTTTCATATTCCCTGATTATGTTCATTATTTTACCCTCTGGCGTTCATGTTTGTCTTGTCCGTGATTGTTTCCTGTTTTGTTTCCTGTCACTCATCCCTGTGTCCTGCGCCTGACTCCGATACTTCTCCTACGAAAAGCATTACAGAATCACGGACCCCTAATATGGAGTCAGCAGGAGCAGCCAGTACTCCTAGTCCAGTAAAGGAGCGCGTCCAGCAGCACGCGATCATGTTACAGAGTCTCGGGACAGCCATGGATCGCGTGCTGCAGACTATGGACAATATTGAGAGAAGAGGATTTCCCTTCGACCCAGCCATTCCATCGCCACCAGAACCACATCATACACACATGCTCAACCATCCGTCGTCAGTATCCAGTGGGATTCAGCTCTCGCTCCCGGGAGCGTATGACGGAACAGATGCCGGGTGCCAGGGGTTCCTACTCCAGCTGGAGCTCTACCTGGCGGCTGTCCAGCCGGCACCTTTCGGGACGCGAGAGAGTGAGCGCTCTCATCTCCTGTCTGACTGGTAAAGCCCTGGAGTGGGCCAACGCCATCTGGGAAGGGGAAGGCCCTACTCTGGATAACTACGAGGACTTCTCCCGCCGCTTTCGGGCAGTATTTGATCATCCACCGGAAGGGAGTGCGGCGGGGGAGCGATTGTTGCATTTAAGACAGGGGATGAGGAGCGCTCAGGAGTTTGCGCTGGACTTTAGAACTCTGGCGGTGGGTGCGGGATGGAATGAGCAGGCCCTGATCGACCACTACAGGTGTGGTTTGCGAGAGGATGTTCGTCGGGAGCTAACCTGTAGGGACACCACCATCCACCTGGACCAGCTGGTGGACTTATCGATCCGGCTGGATAACCTGTTGGCCTCCCGCGGACGTCCGGATCGGGGTTCATTGGTTCCATCCCCCAGCCCCTTAGACCCAACACCTATGGAGTTGGGAGGGGCTGGTACGAGAGAGACCGGAGGGGGAACCATTCCATGCACTAGCTGTGGCCGCAGAGGACACACTGCTGGTCGGTGCTGGGGAGGTTCTCCAGGAAGTCGAGGTGGTAGGCGGAACACTGGTGGTTCATCTCAGGTGAGTAGGCACACGACTCACCCAGACCCCCCTGTTGCTCACATGTGGTTATCTATAGGATTTCCGGGGTTCTCCCCGCATAAGGCGCTAGTAGATTCAGGCGCAGCTGGGAACTTTATTGATCGGTCTTTGGCTCATAGATTAGGGATTCCTATTGTTCCCGTTGATGTTCCCTTCCCTGTACATGCCCTAGATAGTCGTCCTTTGGGGTCGGGGCTGATTAGGGAGGTCACGGCTCCCATTGTTATGGTGACGCAGGGGTGTCATGAGGAGAGAATTAGTCTCTTTCTGATTGACTCTCCTGCGTTTCCCATTGTTTTGGGTCTTCCCTGGTTGGCTTCTCCTGATCCTATTATTTCGTGGCAACAGAGGTTTCTCAAGGGATGGTCCTGTCAGTGTTCAGGGAGGTGTTTAGGTGTTTCCTTAGGTGCCACTACGGTGGAAAGTCCAAACCAGGTTTCCACCATGCACATTCCCCCCGAATATGCCGATTTGGCAATCGCCTTCTGTAAAAAGAAGGCGACTCAATTACCACCCCATCGACAGGGGGATTGTGCGATAAATCTCCGGGAGGGCGCTGCACTTCCCAGGAGTCACGTGTATCCTCTGTCACAGGAGGAAACGGAGGCTATGGAGATATATGTCACCGAATCTCTGGGACAAGGATACATTCGGCCCTCCATTTCACCTGTCTCCTCGAGTTTCTTTTTTTGTGAAGAAGGAGGATGGAGGTTTACGCCCGTGCATTGACTATCGAGGTTTGAACCAGATTACGGTAAAATACAGTTACCCGCTGCCTCTTATCGCTAGTATGACAGAGTCATTGCACGGGGCGCGCTTCTTCACAAAATTGGACCTCAGGAGCGCGTACAACCTGGTGTGTATCAAGGGAGGGGATGAGTGGAAGACGGCATTTAGCACCACTTCTGGGCACTATGAGTACCTCGTCATGCCGTATGGGTTAATGAATACTCCATCCGTCTTCCAATCATTTGTGGATGAGATCTTCAGGGACCTGCACGGGCGGGCTGTAGTGGTGTATATAGATGACATTCTAATATACTCCACTACCCGCGCTGAGCATGTGTCCCTTGTACGCATGGTGCTTGGTCGACTGTTGGAGCATGACCTTTACGTCAAGGTGGAGAAATGTCTGTTCTTCCAACAGTCCGTCTCCTTCCTTGGGTACCGTTTTTCCGCGTCAGGGGTAGAGATGGAGGCTGACCGCATTTCAGCCGTGTGTAATTGGCCGACTCCAACCACGGTAAAGGAGGTGCAGCGGTTTTTAGGGTTTGCCAACTACTACCGGAGGTTTATCCGGGGTTTTGGCCAGGTGGCGGCTCCCATTACCTACTTACTGAAGGGGGGACCGGTGCGACTGCGGTGGTCGGCTGAGGTGGACAGAGCTTTTGGTAGCCTGAAGGCTCTGTTTACCACGGCTCCAGTGCTGGCGCATCCTGATCCCTCCTTAGCGTTCATAGTTGAGGTGGACGCATCCGAGGCTGGAATAGGGGCTGTGCTATCTCAGCACTCGGGTAAGCCACCAAAACTCCGCCCCTGTGCTTTCTTTTCGAAGAAACTCAGCCCGGCGGAGCGTAAATATGATGTGGGGGATAGGGAGTTGTTGTCTGTGGTCGGGGCTCTGAAAGCGTGGAGACATTGGCTTGAGGGGACTAGACACCCTTTCCTCATTTGGACTGACCACCGAAATCTGGAGTACATTCGGGCAGCGAGGAGACTGAACCCTCGCCAGGCGGGCTATGTTTTTCACACGCTTTGCTTTCACCCTTTCCTACAAACCAGGTTCCCAGAACGTGAAGGCAGACGCACTGTCCCGGCTGTATGATACAGAGGAGCGGTCCACGGAGCCCACTCCCATAATTCCAGCTTCTTGCCTGGTGGCACCGGTGGTATGGGAGGTGGACGCGGACATCGAACGGGCGTCACATGCAGAACCCACTCCCCCCCAGTGTCCCGTTGGGCGCGTGTACATTCCGTTTGATGTTCGCGATCGTTTGGTCTGTTGGGCCCACACATCACCCTCCTCTGGTCATCCTGGTATCGGTCGGACGGTGCGCTGCATTGCGGGGAAGTACTGGTGGCCCACGTTAGCTAAGGACGTGAGGATTTATGTCTCCTCCTGTTCGGTATGCGCACAGTGCAAGGCACCTAGACATCTGCCCAGAGGGAAATTACAACCCCTTCCCGTTCCGCAACGACCGTGGTCACACCTATCGGTGGATTTCGTGACGGATCTTCCCCCGTCACGGGGTAACACCACGATCCTGGTCGTTGTGGATCGGTTTTCTAAGTCCTGCCGTCTCCTTCCGTTGCCTGGTCTCCCTACGGCTCTAAAAACTGCAGAGGCCCTGTTCACCCATGTATTCCGGCACTACGGGGTGCCTGAGGACATAGTTGCTGATCGGGGTCCCCATTTTACGTCTAGAGTCTGGAGGGCGTTTATGGAAAGCCTGGGGGTCTCGGTCAGCCTTACCTCGGGTTTCCACCCCGAAAGTAACGGGCAGGTGGAAACAGTCAACCAAGAGGTGGGTAGGTTTCTGCGGTCCTATTGCCAGGACCGGCCGGGAGAGTGGGCGTCGTTTATCCCCTGGGCGGAGATGGCCCAAAACTCCCTACACCACTCTTTGACTAATCTTACCCCTTTTCAGTGTGTGCTAGGTTATCAGCCGGTCCTGGCTCCATGGCATCAGATCCAGATCGAGGCTCCTGCGGTGGATGAATGGTTTCGGCACTCCGAGGAGACATGGAACGTTGCCCATGTACGACTACAACGAGCCATCAGGTGGCAAAAGGCGAGTGCCGACAGCCACCGCAGTGAGGCCCCGGTTTATAGACCGGGGGATCGGGTCTGGCTCTCGACCCGAAACCTGCCCCTTCACCTGCCCTGCCGGAAGCTGGGTCCGCGGTTTGTGGGGCCTTTCAAAGTCCTGAGGAGATTGAACGAGGTTTGTTATAGGTTACAACTCCCCCCTGATTATCATATTAACCCCTCGTTCCATGTGTCTCTCCTCAGGCCGGTGGTGGCTGGTCCGCTCCAGCAGTCTGAGGTACGGGAGGTTCCTCCGCCCTCTCTGGATATCGAGGGGGCACCGGCGTATACAGTACGAGCCATTATGGACTGCAGATGTTGGGCGAGGGGCCTTCAGTACCTCGTGGAGTGGGAGGGGTACGGTCCGGGCGGCGTTCGGCGATCGACGTCACCGGCTTACTAGTTACCACCAATTTATGTTTCCCTGTTCGTTTGGTTTTGTCTTAATTATTCACACCTGTTTCATATTCCCTGATTATGTTCATTATTTAACCCTCTGGCATTCATGTTTGTCTTGTCCGTGACTGTTTCCTGTTTTGTAGTTGTTGGAGGTGTTTCTCCCAGCCATGTTTTATTACTGTGGGAGAAGTTGGATTATTGTTTTTGAGTAAAACGTTTTGTTTGCACTCATCCCTGTGTCCTGCGCCTGACTCCGATACTTCTCCTACGAAAAGCATTACACCTTCCTCCTTACTCTTAGAGGAGAGGAAGGGAGTGAACCTTGATCTTAGAGGAACAGTTTACAACATCTGGCATAGAACCAATATTTGGCCCTTTGCAACAACATTTCTGGACTAATGGACTAAGACCATGCTGTGTGTGTGTGTGTGTGTGTGTGTGTGTGTGTGTGTGTGTGTGTGTGTGTGTGTGTGTGTGTGTGTGTGTGTGTGTGTGTGTGTGTGTGTGTAGGCAGACACTTCAAATGTGGAGACTGAAGCTTGTGGCTGTCCTGTAAAAATGATCTGTCAAAGCCAAGCTTACTCCAGTTTCTTGGGACTCTTGGGATATCATATCAAAGTTTGGTACCCCCATTCTGAGAGGTGTGAAGGTGAAAGGCAATGCTATAGCAACAATTACCAAGCAAGCATTAAGCACAAGACATTTTACAGCTTGTCAAGCTAGGGGCTTTAGGTCCAACTGCACCCCCAACCCTCAGTCCCAGCTCTCAGCCCCAACCCTCACCCCCAACTTTCAGCCACAACCCTCAGCCTTCTAGGATAATTTTAACATTTAAAATGTTTATTTTTATTTAACTACACAAGTCAGTTAAGAACAAATTCTTCTTTACAATGACGGCCTACTGGGGAACAGTTGGTTAACTGCCTTGTTCAGGGGCAGAACGACAGATTTTTACCTTGTCAGCTCGGGGATTCAATCCAGCAACCGTTCAGTTACTGGCCCAATGCTCTAACCACTAGGCTACCTACCGTCCCCAAAAAACATGGTTGTCAGTTGTGACATTGTAAACATCAAGCGAGATAGAGGATTAATGACCCAGGGGACTGGGGAGCACGATCCCCAATTCAAAGAGACCCACGGGTTCTGAGCTGTGACAGACCTTCGTCTCACTACGGTAACCTACACTTTGTGACACCACTGCTTCCCACCAACCACCAGCATTCCATGTACAAGTAGAGCAGAGATGTATGCCTGTTGTGATTCGGTCCATAAAATCGTCTATTTTTCTATTTGATCCTTAGGCATCCCTGTTTACAAGTGATGTGTGTGTGCCAGGTGAGAGCCTCCACCTACTCATGTAAATGAGTGATGAACTCACTAGACTGACACCAGCATGTGACATCAGCTCTGGTGCTGAGTTTTGAAATATTTTGTGACGGTGCAAACTGCATTCTAAAGCCAAACAGAAAGGTAGCAGGCCTCAAAAGACCCTCTGCACTCCTTTGCCCTCTGAAAAGCAGTATACAATAATTGGTAGGTCAGTTAGGGTTAAATTCGGTAATCTACCTGTGTTTTACAACAACCTATTACAATAACCAATTTTACGATGCAGCAGTGTTACAGATATGTATCCAGATAACAATGGACCAACATCATTGAGAGGATGATGAGCATCAGCAATCCCATAACTCTTCACTATTCACTGGTCTCACCTGTTTTTTCACCACGGTCACCTCGGTCTCCCTTCTCGCCCTTCAGTCCTCTGTCTCCTCTGTCACCTTGGAAAGGACAGACAGACAACAAAACACTGTGTTACACTCAGTGGAAACTTTAGGAGAAGCACAGATGAATAGTTAACATCCTGTAACTACAAAATCAAACTGGACATAAGTAAAACTGATGATCCAGTTGAACCAGATCAGTATTATGTTCTTAGAGAACCTTTCCACATGCTATTTCTCTTCTAAGTATTGCCCTCTCACTGTGTCATGGTTGACTTTGTGTAGGTGGGCCTGGATTAGGCCTAAAGCTAGGCTATGGTTTGAGGTTTCCATATTGCCTTCCTGGAATACTTGTGAGCAGGGCCGCTGAAAAAAAAGTGTGGCGAAGTGGCATTTGCCATAGCACTTTTCGATCTGGTGTGGTAGTGCCACACCACTTTTGATTTAGCTGAATAAAATATACTGCTCAAAAAAATAAAGGGAACACTTAAACAACACATCCTAGATCTGAATGAAAGAAATAATCTTATTAAATACTTTTTTCTTTACATAGTTGAATGTGCTGACAACAAAATCACACAAAAATAATCAATGGAAATCCAATTTATCAACCCATGGAGGTCTGGATTTGGAGTCACACTCAAAATTAAAGTGGAAAACCACACTACAGGCTGATCCAACTTTGATGTAATGTCCTTAAAACAAGTCAAAATGAGGCTCAGTAGTGCGTGTGGCCTCCACGTGCCTGTATGACCTACCCTACAATGCCTGGGCATGCTCCTGATGAGGTGGTGGATGGTCTCCTGAGGGATCTCCTCCCAGACCTGGACTAAAGCATCCGCCAACTCCTGGACAGTCTGTGGTGCAACGTGGCGTTGGTGGATGGAGCGAGACATGATGTCCCAGATGTGCTCAATTGGATTCAGGTCTGGGGAACGGGCGGGCCAGTCCATAGCATCAATGCCTTTCTCTTGCAGGAACTGCTGACACACTCCAGCCACATGAGGTCTAGCATTGTCTTGCTTTAGGAGGAACCCAGGGCCAACCGCACCAGCATATGGTCTCACAAGGGGTCTGAGGATCTAATCTCGGTACCTAATGGTAGTCAGGCTACCTCAGGCGAGCACATGGAGGGCTGTGCGGCCCCCCAAAGAAATGCCACCCCACACCATAACTGACCCACCGCCAAACCGGTCATGCTGGAGGATGTTGCAGGCAGCAAAACGTTCTCCACGGCGTCTCCAGACTCTGGCACGTCTGTCACGTGCTCAGTGTGAACCTGCTTTCATCTGTGAAGAGCACAGGGCGCCAGTGGCGAATTTGACAATCTTGGTGTTCTCTGGCAAATGCCAAACGTCCTGCACGGTGTTGGGCTGTAAGCACAACCCCCACCTGTGGACGTCGGGCCCTCATACCACCCTCATGGAGTCTGTTTCTGACCGTTTGAGCAGACACATGCACATTTGTGGCCTGCTGGAGGTCATTTTGCAGGGCTCTGGCAGTGCTCCTCCTGCTCCTCCTTGGACAAAGGCGGAGGTAGCGGTCCTGCTGCTGGGTTGTTGCCCTCCTACAGCCTCCTCCACGTCTCCTGATGTACTGGCCTGTCTCCTGGAGCGCCTCCATGCTCTGGACACTACGCTGACAGACACAGCAAACCTTCTTGCCACAGCTCGCATTGATGTGCCATCCTGGATGAGCTGCACTACCTGAGCCACTTGTGTGGGTTGTAGACTCCGTCTCATGCTACCACTAGAGTGAAAGCACCGCCAGCATTCAAAAGTGACCAAAACATCAGCCAGGAAGCATAGGAACTGAGAAGTGGTCTGTGGTCCCCACCTGCAGAACCACTCCTTTATTGGGGGTGTCTTGCTAATTGCCTATAATTTCCACCTGTTGTCTATTCCATTTGCACAACAGCATGTGAAATGTATTGTCAATCAGTGTTGCTTCCTAAGTGGACAGTTTGATTTCACAGAAGTGTGATTGACTTGGAGTTACATTGTGTTGTTTAAGTGTTCCCTTTATTTTTTGGAGCAGTGTATATTGATGCAAAGTGTTAAAAAGAGGGGCAAATTTGTCTCATGATTTGTTGACTTGTGCACAATTACTATGTCCTTCACATCAGAGTGTTGCTGCAGGCTCTTTGCATGTCTTGACAAATCAGATTCACGGAAATCGGAGGTTGCGCTGGCCGGGCACAATGCACAAAGCTCAAGGTGCACTCTCTACTTTCCTGCACTTTCTCTGTGTCTCTGTATAGGAACCCCCCTTCTTTAAAATATAATTCATATGAACAAGTACAAGGTTGCTGAATTTTGACAGGGTTTTCATCCTCCCCAAGGTCAGTAGTTTTTCCAGGAGTTTTTTAAAACCTTGTGACCTGATCGGAAAAGCTCTGGTCCCATCATAGCCCATATTAAACCTTTTTACAACTGATTAATCACGTCATACCGTATAAGGTCAGAGTTTTAACTGGTTAGGTTACTAGATCAGAAAAAACTACGGCCCCAGATTTTTTCCCCCCACCACCACTCTGGGACCTGTGGTGCCACCTCTACTTGTGAGACAAGAATACTTGTGAGAGGATCTTTTTTCCCATGGTTGGGGGAACAAAGTAACTCTAAAATAGTCTCCCTCACACCGGGAAGAAAGACAGCTGAACCAACCTCAGGTCTGATTTTAGACATCCCTCAACTCAATTTCCCTTTGGATACCTTATAATCTTGTTAACGTGAACTGAAGACCCACAAACTAAATGTAAGCACCTTGTCATTAGACTTAACAATTATAGGACAACCTCCTTGTGAACTACAGTATCTTCAGCTTTTGCTGAAGTGGACTAGAAAAACAGCACAAAGAAAAAGACAGTATAGACAGCAAATACAGTACAGTGAGGTGTATGTTTCCCCAAAAGTGAACATTAACACATATGTCCTTGATTCTCTGTGATCTGACATCCATTGTTGTGGGCTATTGTTTTGTTTGTTGCTCTGCTCTTGTCGTCTGAGGCAATTAATTTGTCTGTCTGTGGGTTGAATGCTATATTATGAAAGACAAAAAGGAGTCAGAGCAAAAGGCAACATCAATTTAACGATTAAAGGATTTTATGAAAAATCGCTGGGGTTGAGAGGCTGAAAGCACAGTCGTCCTGCAGCTCCTCTTTCAGAGTGAGCAGAGAGACATTTTATGGCGTCTTTCTGGCTTCACTACTTGAAGCCTTAACAGTCTTAGAATTTATTTTTAAGAAGATCCTACTTGGATACATTTGTGTCCTGAAGAGGGCATCTGATGCTGATCTGATGAGGATCTGAGTGTGGGTGCAGGGACATTCTGGCAGTTTCATCTGAAAGTCTTGATTGTTACAAGTGTGCCAGCACCATATATTTAATTTACTGTCTGGACTTGAGAGAGGCTGTGGAAAATGAAGTAATCAGTCAACTTCAATCTTTAATTACACTAAATTAATATTTGTTGTATTTTGATATGTACCAGAAGTTTATGTCCATGATTATAGAGGACACCACACAATAAGGCAAAAATGACCATTATGGTACTGTCATCTTTTTTTGTAGAATATTCATAAAAATAACAAACTCTGGATATGCCTTTGATGGAATATTAAAATTCCTACCACTCAGTTCTGTGGGAACATCTCTCTGTAACTACAAGTTTAAAACCACAAGGTGTGGTTATGAGCTGTTACTGTAATAAAGTGACTATTATCCCATGTTTAATTCCTGTATTTTCAGATCCAGAGTCACAGGAAAGGGCCCAATGGCAGTGGCACCCAAACAGAACCACCAATTGTCGGGTAGTGCTCTGAGCTGACCACATCCTCATAGTAATGTGTGGTGCGGTGGTCAGGAAATGTTAGACACTTACTCTGGTTCAAACGCCCAATGCCAAACACAGCTCTAACTCACAGAAAAACTTACATAAAGAAAGGCCTACTTTAACAGGCCACACAACATCTCTCCCTTTTCCACAAGGGTGCTTTTACAAGTTTTACTAAATGGCTAAGTGCCTTTGTTATTTTATTTCGTATTTATCTAACCCTGTGTTATGTGTGTTGTAGTCACAGTGAGTCAGTCTAACAGGGCTGGGAGGACAGGCCAGATAGAGAGTGCAGAGCACCCACATCTAATCTTAATGTTATTGGCTCACAGGGGTTTGAGCCTCCAGCACCGGACAGTTCAGCCAAACTAAACTGATCCAGCTGTTTGGTTTGCATAGAGAAATAAAATAAGTCCATTGTGGAGAGTCAAATCCATGACCAAAACAATGAGGCACTGCGTCTCAAATCATATGTGTGAAAGGAGTATCTGATTACAAAACAAGTGCTGCTTCCCAACACACAAGGTGACGAAGGATGAAAAAGTTCCCTAAAAGCAAGGTTGGACTAGCCCTGAGACATGGCTGTAGACTCCTATGATGTCTAGGCACCATAAGCGTCTACAGCCAGGTCTCAGGGCTAAGGTTGGACCAACTAAAAACCGGACATGGCTTTCCTCCATTATTATGGTGAGAGGGAGACATTTCTGTCTGCAAGGTTTTAGGTTGGCGGTTCAGCTGATAAGGAAGGTCTGCTTTGGGTTAGGATGGGGAGGCAGAGGGCATGAAGATCTACAGTACCAGTCAAAAGTTTGGACACACCTACTCATTCAAGGGTTCTTCTTTATTTTACTACTTATTTTTTACTATTACTCTACATTGCAGAATAATAGTGAAGACATAACTATGAAATAACACATTTGGAATCATGTTGTAACCAAAAAAGTGTTAAACAAATCAAAATATATTTTACATTTGAGATTCTTCAAAGTAGCCACCCTTTGTAGTCACCTGGAATGCATTTCAATTAACAGGTGTGCCCTGTTAAAAGTTAATCTGTAGAATTTATTTCCTTCTTAATGCGTTTAAGCCAATCAATTGTGTTGTAACAAGGTAGGGTTGGTATACAGAAGATAGCCCTATTTGGTAAAAGACCAAGTCCATATTATGGCAAGAACAGCTCAAATAAGCAAATAGAAATGACAGTCAATGTGGAACTTTGAAAGTTTCTTTAAGTGCAGTCGCAAAAATCATCAAACGCTATGATGAAACTGGCTCTCATGAGGACCGCCACAGGAAAGGAAGACCCAGATCTGCTGCAAAGGACAAGTTCATTAGAGTTACCAGCCTCAACTGCACCTCAGATTGCAGCCCAAATAAGTAACAGACACATCTCAACATCAACTGTTCAGTGGAGACTGCGTGAATCAGGCCTTCATGGTCGAATTGCTGCAAAGAAACCACTACTAAAGGACACCAATTAGAAGAAGAGACTTTCTTGGGCCATGAAACACGAGCAATGTACATTAGACCGGCGGAAATCTGTCCTTTGCTCTCATGAGTCCAAATTTGAGATTTTTGGTTCCAACCGCCGTGTCTTTGTGAGATGCACAGTAGGTGAACGGATGATCTCCGCATGTGTGGATCCCACCATGAAGCATGGAGGAGGAGGTGTGATGGTGTGGGGGTGCTTTGCTGGTGACACTGTCTGTGATTTATTT
The DNA here is from genome assembly GCF_965601325.2 of Salmo salar. Classification (NCBI taxonomy): domain Eukaryota; kingdom Metazoa; phylum Chordata; class Actinopteri; order Salmoniformes; family Salmonidae; genus Salmo; species Salmo salar. The sequence goes on along the minus strand of NC_138305.1, from coordinate 43,976,743 downwards.
TTAATTCAAGGCACACTTAACCAGCATGGCTACTCAAAACACAACTCCAGGCTGTGTAAGGGCTATTTAACCAAGAAGGAGAGTGATGGAATGCTGCATCAGATGACCTGGCCTCCACAACCACCCGACCTCAAACCAATTGAGATGGTTTGGGAAGAGTTGGACAGCAGAGGGAAGGAAAAGCTGCCAACAAGTTCTCAGCATTTGTGGGAACTCCTTCAAGACTGTTGGAAAAGCATTCCAGGTGACTACCTCATGAAGCTGGTTGAGAGAATGCCAAGAGAGTGCAAAGCTGTCATCAAGGCAAAGGGTGGCTACTTTGAAGAATCTCAAATATAAAATATATTTTAATTTGTTTAACACTTTCTTGGTTTCTATATGATTCCATATGTGTTATTTCATAGTTTTGATGTCTTCACTATTATTCTACAATGTAGATAATAGTAAAAATAAAGAAAAACCCTTGAATGAGTAGGTGTGTCCAAACTTTTGACTGTTACTGTAGTTGTCAATGAGACACAACAAATCAGATGGAATAGACCCTGAGCCTCCATCAATCTGCCTTGGATTGCCCTCTCTGGAGCCTGAGTTTAAGAGAGAGCATGCCATCACAGAAGGATAAGGGAGATAGATATAACCATTGACAGCAGGTTCAAAGAGGCAGCGAGGTACAGAGGATAGTTTAACTAATGGCTCTACAGCTGTCTGACAGTAATAATATCAGACATACCTTTGGGCCCTTCGGGTCCCATATCCCCTTTCTGCCCCTGTAGGCCGTCAGTGCCGCTCAGGCCCTTTAGTCCCCTTGGACCCTGGAAGCCTTTTTCTCCTGTTAAACCTGCCGGGAGGACATAAACAAAGCATTGGATTTATTTTCCCAATTCTTTTCAAACAGGATATCTGAAATGTGTTTCAAAGAATGCAAACAGCCTATCTTTTCCGAATCTTTGAGTACGGTGGTCCGCTTGCATGCCATAATAACATTTTCCAATGTTCTCTTTCTTTATTCACCATTTAATTATGTAATGAAAGACTATCTCAGGGAATGCCCCTGCTACATTTCCCAGGATGCTTTGAGCCCAGTTGGAGGGCTGTTATTAGGTTGCTAACAGACAGAGTGGACTTATGGATTTGGAACCATAGGGGGTCGTGTTCACTAGGTAACCCCTGAGTAATCAATAATTGAAGATATAGTCGTTGCATTACTAACAAGGTATACTGTAGTAACCAACTCTTTCATAAGTAGGATAGTGGACTGACTGATAGTTTGAATGTGGTAGGAGGAGTGTTTTGGATGGCTATAACAAATTAACATGTTCCATGCTCCTAAAGGGAGGATTGCTTTCTGCATTCTTCTTGGAAATATGTCTATGGGGGTTTAGGCTACATAATCCGTGACCCGGGCCAATTACAGTAAGATACGTTTCGAGGACGTGGTTGAAAAATGGTTGAAGAATGTCATGTATGTTGAAAGCTAGAATAGGACAAATGACGTTACTGTAAAGTGTACGAACCTCTCATCCCTGTGAGGCCTGCCACACCAGGGGCCCCAAGTGGCCCAACATCGCCTATCTCACCTTTTGGTCCTGGAGGCCCTGTGGAAAACAACCTCATTAAAGCATTGAGTTGATCCCGACATAACAAACTGATGAATATACTGTAATATGAAGACAATATGATTACTGAAGTTGTGTAATCCCATAAATTGCCAGTTTCCTCTCGGTATGTCATTCATGTTTCACCACACTCTCGGACTAAAGCAGAGGAGCTCAAGGCAGAATCTGAGTCTGAAACATGGTTAACGGACATCATCCAACAATTTTTTATGCTTGGATCCAGTTAACTGACTTCAGACTTGTTAGTAGAATCAGCTTGGCCACAACGGAAAACACATTACCTAAGGTACACCACAATTGAAAAGTTTTGTTTTGTCCGACTGACATTTTTAAAGTAGCCTTTCAAATCATAATGTGAGCTGATCCTTAGATCCTAAGATACTGTCCTGGCGTAAAGCAGTGGCTAATGACAAGTCAGGATTGAAAGTTCACTGTGACACCCTGGCCATAGAGAGGGTTTTATTCTCTATTTTGGTTAGGCCAGGGTGTGACTAGGGTGGGCATTCTATGTCCTTTTTTCTATGTTTTGTATTTCTTTGTTTTGGCCGGGTATGGTTCTCAATCAGGGACAGCTGTATATCGTTGTCTCTGATTGGGAGCCATACTTAGGCAGCCTGTTTTCCTTTGAGTTTTGTGGGTGGTTACTTTCTGTTTAGTTGATGTTCCTGACAGAACTGTTTGGCTGTCGTTCGTGGTCTTGTTTTGTTTAAAGTGTTCTATTAAAATTATATGATGAGCACTCAACACGCTGCGCCTTGGTCGACTCCTTTCGACGGCCGTTACATTCACTTGGAAGTCTTCTCACCCTGGGGGGTCTGAAGGGAAAACCACTCCACTTAATTGGTGTTGACTGGTTTGTTTTAGTAGGATCAATGATATCACTCTTCACTTCTTAATAGTCTTCTATTAATTCAACTAAGAATGCTCAAGAAAAAAACATGCTCCATGAGGGTCAACCAGCATGCAACTTTCACATGAAGAGCTGTCCGTTAAACGCCAATATGCGGTGCTGTGTCATGGATCAGCAATTCTGAATCGGAGTAGGTTGGACAGAAAACACACGTTGGTAATGCCCTATTTAAATGTCAAGGGAAAACACCTGCAATGCAATCTGTTTTGAGACATTTGGTATCAACTTGATAGATACAGTGAGGGAAAAAAGTATTTGATCCCCTGCTGATTTTGTACGTTTGCCCACTGACAAAGAAATGATCAGTCTACAATTTTATTGGTATGTTTAATAGAACAGTGAGAGACAGAATAACAACAAAAAAATCCAGAAAAACACATGTCAAAAATGTTATAAATTGATTTGCATTTTAATGAGGGAAATAAGTATTTGACCCCCTCTCAATCATAAAGAATTCTGGCTTCCAGGTGTCTTTTATACAGGTAAGGAGCTGAGATTAGGAGCACACTCTTAAAGGGAGTGCACCTAACCGCAGCTTGTTACCTGTAAAAAAGACACCTGTCCACAGAAGCAATCAATCAATCAGATTCCAAACTCTCCACCATGGCCAAGAACAAATAGCTCTTCAAGAATGTCAGGGACAAGATTGTAGGCCTACACAAGGCTGGAATGCGCTACAAGACCATCGCCAAGCAGCTTGGTGAGAAGGTGACAACAGTTGGTGCGATTATTCGCAAATGGAAGAAACACAAAAGAACTGTCAATCTCCCTCGGCCTGGGGCTCCATGCAAGATCTCACCTCGTGGAGTTGCAATGATCATGAGAACGGTGAGGAATCAGCCCAGAACTACACGGGAGGATCTTGTCAATGATCTCAAGGCAGCTGGGACCATAGTCACCAAGAAAACAATTGGTAACACATTACGCCGTGAAGGACTGAAATCCTGCAGCGCCGGCAAGGTCCCCGTGCTCAAGAAAGCACATATACATGCCCATCTGAAGTTTGCCAATGAACATCTGAATGATTCAGAGGGCAATTGGGTGAAAGTGTTGTGGTCAGATGAGACCAAAATGGAGCTCTTTGGTATCAACTCAACTCGCCGTGTTTGGAGGAGGAGGAATGCTGCCTATGACCCCAAGAACACCATCCCCACCGTCAAACATGGATGTGGAAACATTATGCTTTGGGAGTGTTTTTCTGCTAAGGGGACAGGACAACTTCACCGCATCAAAGCGACAATGGACAGGCCATGTACCGTCAAATCTTGGGTGAGAACCTCCTTCCCTCAGCCAGGGCATTGAAAATGGGTCGTGGATGGGTATTCCAGCACGACAATGACCCAAAACACACGGCCAAGGCAACAAAGGAGTGGCTCAAGAATAAGCACATTAAGGTCCTGGAGTGGCCTAGCCAGTCTCCAGACCTTAATCCCATAGAAAAGCTGTGGAGGGAGCTGAAGGTTCGAGTTGCCAAACATCAGCCTCGAAACCTTAATGACTTGGAGAAGATCTGCAAAGAGGAGTGGGACAAAATCCCTCCTGAGATGAGTGCAAACCTGGTGGCCAACTACAAGAAACGTCTGACCTCTGTGATTGCCAACAAGGGTTTTGCCACCAAGTACTAAGTCATGTTTTGCAGAGGGGTCAAGTACTTATTTCCCTCATTAAAATGCAAATAATTTATAACATTTTTTACATGTGTTTTTCTGGATTTTTTTGTTGTTATTCTGTCTCTCACTGTTCAAATAATCCTACCATTAAAATTATAGACTGATCATTTCTTTGTCAGTGGGCAAACGTACAAAATCAGCAGGGGATCAAATACTTTTTTCCCTCACTGTAGATTATTTAAACCATTGGCTTTCTGATGAAGCTGTGATGCTTTAAAAAAAAAACATGTTTAGGCTATTTAAGGTGGCTGATATTGTTTTTACACTAAGGATGACCATTTATCAAATGATCCACTAAAAGAACATTCAAGTTTCCTTATTTTGTTTCACCACTGGTGAATAATGAAATTAGCGCTAGATCAATGTTTTAATTATGACAATTACATTTCCATGAGAATGAAGGCAATGGACACAGTGATCCTCCCAGCCAGAAGACACTTCACTAAAACAGCAAACATGTCACTCCTGACGTCATTCCTGTTAATCAAGTGGCTGTGTGATGATTATAAATGTTTCCATGCTCACACTTTCTCTCCTCAGACCAACACATCACAGTTTCTTGCTTAAATGTGTTTTTTTCCCCCTTCTCATTTGTTCACCACTGCCAAATTGGAAGGTAAGCATGAAACATAAGCTAAAGGCATTGGGATGGAGGGATGGAGTGATGAAGGGAGGGAGAGGAGGCAGGCCAGAAATGCCAATTACCACGACAAGGTGTGGAGCTTTCCTGGCTAAACCCACGCTTAATGACAAGCAAATGGGATGTGCAGTGGAACAAATGACAGGGCTGATTTCCTTGGTTTTGGAGGCTTCTAAATGTAACTCACAATTATTTCCAGCCTAAATAAAACACTGTCCCATTCACATACAATATCAATCAGATTCTGATTCAAAGTCTTATTTGGCATGGATTCACATCACTGAATTCTGTCTAATTCCTGCTAACATTACATCATGACATAATACTTATTTGACATTTATTTAACCAGGAAAGTCATTGAGTATGATAGCAAGTCTCAATACAACATCAACATCTTCATCTCACATTTTCCTTAACCATCGTGTAAGGAGCTCAGTAATCATAGGGAGATTAATCATGACATAAACTTCATTCTAGCCAGTGATAAGTGATGGGGCCGTTACCTTCTAAGTAGGTGATGTTCTTGAGGATATTGGAGTGCTCCCAGTCCTTGAGCCTCAGGTCCTCTGTGATGGTGCTGAGGATCTCTACCTCATTCTTCAGGGTCTCCTCCATGTGGACTTGTGTCTCCCTCATGTACCGTGCATCCTGGCTTGCATTGCTGATCTGCACCTGCAGGTCCTGGATCTTTAGGTGATGGACGCTGATGTCGCTGGTGAACGTGTGGTTGACTGAGCCGACCGTCCAGCCAACCTCCTCCAGCCTATCCTTGAGCTGGTCCACCTGGTCCGCTGCGCTCCTCAGCAGGAGGTCGTGGTTGTGCAGCAAGACCGAGGCCTGGGCCAGCTGGTTGCTGAGCCCACTCACGCTCCTCTGGGTGGAGCGGTTCAGAACGGATACACGGTCCCCCAGCAGCTCCATGGTGCTGTCTGTCGACTGGCAGTGGCCTTGCAGATCCCTGATATCCCTCTCCAGGCCGCTCACTGCCCGGCCCAGCTGCTTTAAGGACTCGCTGTGGTTCTGGAACAGGCTCTCCAGCTTCCAGATGTTCTCCAGTAGGTCTGCCTGAGAGGAGATGTCGCCCAGGGACTGCTGGAGCTCCCGAGAGCGGTCCTCCATGCGGGTCATGTTTTCCATCAGTGCCTCCTGCTTCTCTGAGGACATCTGAGACCTGGACACTGAGGAGGACACATGGAAGAGAGGAGAAAGACGAGAGGCTCAATTATACATCTCCTACATAGCAGATAGAAAATGCTACAGATCAACAACACTTACTACAGTATATGGCTTCTGAACATTTATCAATGCAATCCACCGCATTGGATCACTTAATTGTCACTGGGATGATGATTAGTAACACTAGAGTTGTATACTACAGTATTACTATTAAAACAGCAAGATAGTGTCGTGATCTCTTTTATACCATTGGCAATGACTGTTTGTTGTTAATGTCTTTTGAAAGGAAAGAGAAGTGATCTATTTTAAACAACCTCTATAACAAGGCTTTTAAGGTTTATGTTCTGTTGGAGTGAAGTTTCTTGGTAACAGTGCAGTCAGCCAGAGAGATATTTTGAAACTAAATCCTCTCAGCTCTGCAATGACGACATCCTCTCTTATACTTTTGAGACTCTTATGTAAAAAAAAAGTGATATTGCTCAATCTGAGAAAAAGAGAATGTTGGGGAAATGGAAGGAAATGGCCAATTCCCAGCACACATGTTCAAAATCCCTCTCATCCCTCTCCACGGCTAGTAACAATTGTTGCCTATGTGTGTGTTGTGGACCAGAACTAATTTAATTATTTCAATATGAGGGAAATGTTTCCTACATGGTTGCACAAAGAGACTTTACATTACTTCTCATTTTACATTGTTCAGAAAGTTAATGAGCTGAAAACCAAAATAAGCTGGCACTCAACTATAGAGACTTTCTCATTCCAAAATGACAGTCTATCTTACAGTATCTTATTTCCACACGTAGATAAGCCTAATTGTTATTAATCAGGAATTCACAGACGGCAACTTCGGCTCTAATGTGGGTTGAAGAGTAACGTGGCAACGTGTCAAAAAGCACAAAACCAAAACAGATGGATTTGTTTCCCAGACGGATAAATTAAGAAGAGATGTGGGATCCTGAACTGGGGTGAATATAGAGTAGGTGAAGGTCTGCCCTCCTTTAGCATTCAATCCCTCATTCTTGGAGGAACCGCACTCTCTGGTAACGCACTGCGGCTCTTCACATGACCTTGACCTGTCTCTGCTCTACCAGGACAGTAACAACAACTCACACAAGATAACACAGAGGACTCAGGAACTCACACAAGATAACACAGAGGACTCAGGAACTCACACAAGATAACACAGAGGACTCAGGAACTCACACAAGATAACACAGAGGACTCAGGAACTCACACAAGATAACACAGAGGACTCAGGAACTCACACAAGATAACACAGAGGACTCAGGAACTCACACAAGATAACACAGAGGACTCAGGATCTCACACAAGATAACAAAGAGGACTCAATAATTCACACAAGATAACAGTCACATTTCTTGAAATGCTCCAAAATGCAGAAATATTTTTTTAATTTCTCCTATTGATGCATTTCTGTTTCCAGGAATCTGGGAGCCCAATTAAGTTTCAAGCAATTCCCCGAAGGATATCTAATGTATGAATTTCAACATCGCCCATGCAATATTTACCCTTGCACTAGAGCCAAACGAAATTGCAAACGGGTGTGGTGACCAGTAAACTGGACTGCTCATCGAAACAGCCAGCAGGCGATGTCAACAACCCCATTCCTCAACTGGACTACCTACCATGAAGACGGGAGAGTCTGTAAAATATATGGAGAGTCAATATGTAAAACATCCCTATGAGGGTGTGGTGGCAGACCTATTATTCCCAGAGGCCCCACTGTCCTGGTGCATCATGTGGTTTTACAGGATGTTACTGTGCAAGACGATCTCTAGGACCAGGTGGTCGTCAGCTGTTTTCTCTCAAACTAGTTAAAGAGGAGAGGAGGCTGAAAAATACAGGCCACGCTCCTCTCCTTTTCCTGTTATTGGATTTCACATCCCCACACCCAATGCATGTTCCTGATTACCAACCGTAGCTTTTGCTTCTTAAACAAGCCTTTTCATAAAATAGTTCATGTTCTGTGTCTGTCCTAGGAGTTCAGTATGCAGGGACTTTTCACCTAGTAGAAGTGTGTTATTGTCAATAAGAACTGATGTCCTCTCCCACATAAAAAAAATACTACACTGTACTATAGAATACTATAGTACTTACTATAGAATGTGGGTAGTAAACTGCAGTATACTGTAGAATCCTATACTCCACACTGTAGTATCCCTAGATCATTTAGCACTTACTTTAGAATTTAGATTTTGTAGTTTACAGTAGAATCCTATACCCCACACTGTAGTATCCCTCAATCATGTAGTGCTTACTTTATAATTTTCATTTTGTAGTATACTGGAGAATACTATACTACACACTCTAGTGTTGTCACGATACCAGAATTCTGACTTCAATACGATACCAGGTTAAGTATCACGATACTCGATACCATCACTATACTCAATACCAAAACGATACCACTACAACAAAAAGATGGCGTATTAACCAAAGTCACAGAATGGCACTTGATCCAGAAAAATAAACTCAGCTACTGCTCTGTTCAATTTTTGGGTATCTTTTGAGTTTAATATCCTTATATTTGAAAACGTATGTCCATTTTTTTTGACACAACCATGTATTCAATTATACAATCATACAATCAACTTGACTCTAACTTCAAAACAACATAATGAACTTGGTCAAATCAAATTGTATTTGTTGCATGCTTCGTAAAACAACTGGTGTAGACTAAGAGTGAAATGCTTACTTACTTATGGTCAGCTGAGTCTCTGTGAAAGCACAGTTGCATTTCAGAGGAAGTAACAGATCTGTCACGCCCTGACCTTAGAGTTCCTTTTTATGTCTCTATTGTGGTTTGGTCAGGGCGTGAGTTGGGGTGGGCATTCTATGTTCCCTATCTATGTTTTGTATTTCTGTGTTTTGGCCTGGTATGGCTCTCAATCAGGGACAGCTGTACATCGTTGTCGCTGATTGGGAGCCATACTGAGGTAGCCCTTTTTCCACATGTCTGATGTGGGAAGTTGTTTTTGCATTGCTGTGAGTAGCCTGCGAAACTGTTCGTTCGTTGTGTTGCTTCTTGTTTTGGTTTTTGCTGGTTCACCGTTTATATTAAAGTATGATGAACCCAGCCCACGCTGCGCCTTGGTCTCATTCCAACAACGGACGTTACAAGATCTAAGAAGTCCTTTTGTTGTACTCTTGTTAAAGTGTTATTTCGGCTATAATACTAAAGATACGCTAAATAATATTTCCCTATACGCAGATGACATTCTCCTCTATGTAACAGAACCCCAAGATAGTATTCCAGCTATTCTGGAGGTGATTCATTTGTTTGGTACCTTCTCGGGATACAGAATAAATTGGAACAAGAGTGAATTAATGCCCATACGGTTGCAAAACACCTCCTGGCTAGAACATCTTCCAGTTAAGCTATCTTCAGATACATTTACCTACCTTGGAATTGTAGTAACCAAACAATACTCCTTACTATTTAAAGAGAATTTCCCCTCTCTGATGCAAAAACTTAAGGCAAACATACAATTTTGGAGAACTCTCTCAATTTGTAAGTCGCTCTGGATAAGAGCGTCTGCTAAATGACTTAAATGTAAATGTAAATTTCTCTGCTCGGAAGAATTAATGCCATTAAAATGGTCTTCTTCCCACAACTGCTCTACCTATACCAGAACATCCCAATATTCATACCTAAATCCTTTCATAAACAACTGGACTCTATTATCAATCCTTTCATCTGGGATTATAAAACACACAGGATAGGTAAAAAAACACCTCTGTAAATCCAAGATGGAAGGAGGATTGTCTCTCCCAAACTTTATATTTTACTACTGGGCCGCCAACCTCCGCGCTGTTACGTTTTTGCTGGATGACGCACACCCGCCACCCAGCTGGCTTAGTATGGAGCGAGAGGAGTGCCACCCCTTCTCTATTGGTGCTGTGATTTTGTCACCTGTCAATCTGGAGATGTCACTTTACCGTAACAATCCTATTATACATAGCACAGTCCGAATCCTGGAAGCAAATTAAAGTCCACTTTGAGCTTAGACCAATATCATTCATGCTTCCTGTTGCCAGGAATCCCTCCTTTGCCCCCTCTAACCTTGATAACACCTTTGAGCGGTGGGGAGAGTTGGGGATAAGTACCGTAGGGGATTTATATATAGGGGGAATCTTTGCTTCCTTTGAATCGCTGAGGGAAACTTATAATCTTCCCAGAAGTAACTTTTTCAGATACCTACAGATTAGAGACTATGTTAGAAAACACCTCCCAACATTTGGGAATGCTAAACCTTCCACGTTTGACGGATGTATAAAAATAGGCCCCACCTCAGACAAACTGATATCTCGTATATATGATGCTTTTCAATCTGTTAGCGCACCCTCTACTGATGCCATTAAGGCAAAATGGGAGGAAAAACTAGGGACTGATATTTCGGTGGCAGACTGGGAGGACAGCTTGGAGTATATCCACACCTGCTCCATTAACTCCAGACATCGTCTCATACAATTCAAGGTATTACACAGATTACACTATTCCAAAACCAAACTACATAGGATATTTCCTGGTACATCCCCTATGTGTGATAAATGTCAGGCTGAGCAGGGTACACTACTCCACTGCTTTGCCCTATGCTCTAACTTGTATGGGTATTGGTGTGGAATTTTTGGGGTCCTCTCTGAAGTTCTGGAGACTTCAATAGACCCAGACCCGCTTCTGATAATCCTGGGAGTGTCCGATTCCCTAAACGGATTAACCAACTCCCAAAAACAACTAATCTCTTACAGTCTCATTTCGGCAAAAAAATTAATCTTGTTGTTTTGGAAAAAGAGGGAAGCGCCCTCTACCAAATTATGGCTCAGCAAATTGGCAAACACTGTACACTTAGAAAGAATTAGATATATTCTGAACAATAAATTATCAACATTTGATCAAATCTGGCAGCCTTTCCTCTCTTACTTGGACCAGGCGGCGCTGTGAATTTGCACTTAACGCACTCTCAATGGTCATACGGTAATCTACCTTTGGGCAGCATGTGCTGGCCCCGCCACCCGAGCAGCTGGGAGGGGAATAGGGTGGAATAAGGGGGGATTAAGTGGGGGGGCTACATCGACCCTTTTTTCTTTCTACCTGTCCTTGTTTTGTATGTCTTGTTTTGTAATATTTGTTTTGTGCCCAGAACTCTGGGTCTTTTGATTAATGTCTGTGCTCTTATGTTTAGATAAGAACTGTAAACTTGTCTTTTGTACCTATACACCATTCTTGTGTATGTTTTCAATAAAAAATATTTCAACGTTAATGTGTTATTTATCTGTCAGACGTAATCCTCTAAGCGTTAACAAACGTTGCTTGTTCTTTATATATGCCTCTGTGCTGTTTCCCTTTAATGGGCCTAGAACCTGCCTAACGTTTAGATGTTACAATTGTTGTCTGGTCCATTGCATTGCTCAGAACTATTGAACCAACTCAATAGGTGGCCTGCCACGAACCTGTGAGTCTTATGTTCTGGTTGAGGTGTTCCCCTCATTAAATAGTAAGTGGTGTAGTCTGGTAGTTGTGCCATTTTAGCTAACCCTAGACTGCAGGTTACTACAGCATACTACAGTCATGTCCACAGAAATACTACAGTATACTATATTTATGCCCGCAATAACTTTACAGTGAATACTATAGTATACTAGTCATGTCTGCAAAAACACTACAGTGAATACTATAGTATACTAGTCACGTCCGCAAATACACTACAGTGAATACTACAATAAAGTCCGAAATAACACTACAGTGAATACTATGGCATACTAAAGTCATGTCCACAGACACGTTACAGTGAATACTATAGTATACTACATTCATGTCCGCAAAACACTACTGAATACTATAGAATACTACAGTCATGTCTGCAAAAACACTACAGTAAATACTACAGTATATAAATATAATAATTTTACAGTATTTAGACCATAGTATACTATAGTACTTTTTCATTATGTCTTGTACAAGAATAATATCAATACCTAAATAAAGAACCATACCTATTTAAGCTACACACCTACTCTGCCAATGGATATACTATAAATCTAAAACCAGAACATACCCACCATAGCTCGTTAGGGCCCTATGACCAAATGACCTGGAACTAACAATAACATAAACACAATGATTGGCTTGATAAAGTTAACTAGTCCCTGGAGAACCATGAGTCTGGGGCAACTAGAGCTGTAGGGGGAGGGGAGAGGGTGGGGGTATGCATAGCTAATTATCCATGACCGACCTGCTTTAAGCATGGTCCTCATCAGGGTTGTCATGCAGCCCAAAAATCTGAGGCGGTACAAAGTACATTAGGATGGCTGGGGGTGGTCTGGAGGGGGGCTAGACCCCCGTTAGGAAGTTGGAGAATTCTGCATTTTTCAAACACCTGAAATCCACCCATAATCATAATGTCAAATGTTCAGGCATATCTAAGCATACCTCTTGAGCTGTCTATATCCTCCTGACTGGTGGTTCTTTTTTTAAAGAAACAAAATATGCTTCTCTGCATCTCTGCTAAAATCTCAGTAAAAGATTGAAAGGAATGTGAGTCTTATTCAGTAGTCTACATTAAGTTATTGCTTGCTTTTCTAAAATCTACCAACCTTGACAGTAGGCATGCCAGCTAAGCTAGTTGGACAAGCTAACTACTCTAACTTGATTGATAACCAGAAATGGCTTCTTGGTAGCTAGTTATGAGGTTGGGAGATTTGAACCTATCTGGGCTAGCTAAAGCCAACTTCATAAAATTGATAGATGGGTAGCAGTATTACAGAGCAACAACAACAACAAAATGGTATTAATATATACATGATTATATACTGCATATATAGTATATACACTGAACAAAAATATAAACGCAATATGCAACAATTTCAAAGATTTTACTGAGTTACAGTTCATATAAGGATATAAGGAACTGGAACACGCTGTCATACACGTCGATCCAGTGCATCCCAAACATGCTCAATCGTTGACATGTCTGGTGAGTATTCAGGCCATGGAAGAACTGGGACATTTTCAGCTTCCAGGAATTGTGTACAGATCCTTGCGACATGGGCCCATGCATTATCGTGCCATAAACGCTGTCTGCCATCTACCCGTTACAGTTGAAACTGGGATTCATCCATGAAGAGCACACTTCTCCAGCATACCATTGGACATCGAAGGTGAGCATTTGCCCACTGAAGTTGGTTACGACGCTGAACTGCAGTCAGGTCAAAGACCCTGGTAAGGACGATGACCACACAGATGAGCTTCCCTGAGATGGTTTCTGACAGTTTGTGCATAAATGCTTCAGTTGTGCAAACCCACAGTTTCTTCAGCTGTCTGGGTGACTGGTCTCAGACGATCCTGCAGGTGAAGAAGCCGGATGTGGAGGTCCTGGGCTGGCATGGTTACACGTGGTCTGTGGTCGTGAGGCTGGTTGAACAAAATGCCAAATGATCTAAAAAAAAATATGGGAGGCAACTTATGGTAGAGAAATTAACATTAAATGATATGGCAACAGCTCTGGTGGAAACTCCTGCAGTCAGCATGCCAATTGCACACTCCCTGAAAACTTGAGACATCTGTGGCATTGTGTTGAGTGACAACTTGTGTGGCCTTTTGTTGTCCCCAGCGAAAGGTGCACCTGTGTAATGATAATGCTGTTTAATAAGCTGATATGCCACACCTGTCAGGTGGATGGATTATCTTGGGAAATGATAAATGCTCACTAAGAGGGATATAAACAAATTTGTGCACATCATTTGAGAAAAATAAGCTTTTTATGCATATGGACTCATGAAACATGGGACCAACACTTTTTTATTTAGTGTATATACATATATTTTTTTGTTTCTTTAAACAGGACAAATCTGAGGGGGCATGTGCCCTTGTGCCCCATATGGGCATGATGTCTCTGGTACTCATTCCTGTCTCTGAAAAACGTCCCAAACGTTCCCAAAAGGGGTAGTGGCAATTTGACAGTCTGCAAGGCCTATAGCACCTGTTTGCCCTCAGAGGCTCATATGACCCAAGGGCCCTGAGTTTGGTGCTGATGGGACTTGGGGCCCCACACCCAGGATTGACCCGGGACTGGCCTAATGTACTACAAATACCACATGTGGGGAAGGTGATTGTCACAGCCTGCTCATTTGTTCTCGAACAGAGTGAGAGCAGTCTCTAAAGAGTGGCCTGGCTGACTTGTCTCTCCATTTAAGTCTCAGAGGATCACTGAATCTCTCCCTGAATGGACTCTATGGGCCTTAGTTGAGGGGATTTATTACAACAGTGCCTGGAACATGTTATGACAGCACTGTCTGATGTTGAACAAAACTGGTCACTGATTCAATAATTTGCACCATCGAGAGCATACTGTCGGGCTGCATCACTGCCTGGTACGGCAACTCCACCACCGCTGACCGCAAGGCTCTACAGAGGGTGGTATGCTCAGCCGATCGCACCATTAGGTGCACACTGCCTGCCGTCCAGGACACCTACAACACCAGGTGTCACAGGAAGGCCAAGAAGATCATCAAGGACCTCAGCCACTCGAGTCCAGGCCTGTTCTCCCCGCTTCCATCACTCAGATGCGGGCAGTATAAGAATATCATGGCAAAAACTGTCAGACTGGCCATTTGCTTCTATCCCCAGACCATCAGGCTGATGAATAGCAATTTATCATTGTTACAACTGTAAATATGTATTATTATTTTTTATTATTGTTTCATTCACTTTTCACTTACCCCCGTGCCTCCCACCCGAAAGAAACTTACCCTGCCCCCACCTCCCAATGGACATATCATTACTACAGTTACTATTATTCTTATTATTGTCTCATTCACTGTCACGAGTTCCGCCGAAGTCGGCTCCTCCCCTTGTTTGGGCAGCGTTCGGCGGTCGACGTCACCGGCTTTCTAGCCATCGCCGCTCCATTTTTCATTTATCCATTTTTTTTGTCTTGTTCCCTGCACACCTGGTTTTCATTCCCCAATCACACTACATGTATTTATTCCTCTGTTCCCCCTCATGTCTTTGTGTGAAATTGTTTGTGTGTTACGTGTTTTTGTACGCACTAGGCTTGCGTGCGTTTTTTCCCGTGTCATTTCACGAAGCCTGTTTGTATTGTTCTACATTTATTGTTTTGTGACTGTTTTGCGCATTTTACACTTTGCCTTGTTGGCTGGAGGGTTTTTGACGCAGCTGCGTCCGTCTGTATCTCTCTCCTGCCGAAATAAAGTGTGCGCCTGTTCACAATTCTCTGCTCTCCTGCACCTGACTTCACCACAAGTACGCACACGCCTGACATTCACTTCTCTTTTTTTTTAATCTGCACTATTGGAGCTCGGAGCATAAGAATTTCACTGTACTTTAATTGTTAAAATAAACTCAGCAAAAAAAGAAAAGTCCCTTTTTCAGGACCCTGTCTTTCAAAGATAATTAGTAAAAATCCAAATAACTTCACAGATCTTCATTGTAAAAGGTTTAAACACTGTTTCCCATGCTTGTTCAATGAATCATAAACAATTAATGAACATGCACCTGTGGAATGGTCGTTAAGACACTAACAGCTTACAGACGGTAGGCAATTAAGGTCACAGTTATGAAAACTTAGGACACTAAAGAGGCCTTTCTACTGACTCTGAAAAACACCAAAAGAAAGATGCCCAGTGTCACGCCCTGACCTGAGAGAGCCGTTTTTCTCCGTTTGGTTAGGTCAGGGTGTGACATGGGGTGGGCATTCAATGTGTTATATTTCTATGCTTTTTTCTCCTTTGATTGGCCTAGTATGGTTTCCAATCAGAGGCAGCTGTCTATCGTTGTCTCTGATTGTAAATCATACTTAGGCAGCCCTTTTTCCCACTTTCAGTTGTGGGATCTTGTTTTTGTATTGCTGTTAGTAGCCTGCAAGACTTTTTGTTCGTTGTGTTGTTTATTGTTTTGTTTTTTTCTGGTTCACTGTTAAATAAAATATGATGAACCCAACACACGCTGCGCCTTGGTCTACCCTTTACGACGAACGTCACAGAAGATCCCACCACCAAGAGACCAAGCAGCGTGGAGAAATGGACCTGGGAAGACACCCAGGAGGAGATGGCATCCTGGTCTATTGAGGAGATGAGGAGGAGTGTATCCAGGGCTTTGGAGGAATTAGGGGCAGGAGAAAAGCACCTCCCATGGGAACAGGTGGAGGCAGCGAAAGCACGGCAACGAGGGAAACACGAGAGGCAGCCCCCCAAAACTTTTGGGGGTGCACACTGGGAGATTGGCAGAGTCAGGTTGGAGACCTGAGTCAACTCCTCGTGCTTACCGTGGGGAGCGAGTGACTGAGCAAGCACTGTGTTATGCGGTGATGCGCACTGTGTCGCCAGTGCGTATTTTCAGGCCGGTGCGCTCTGTGCCTGCCCCACGTACCAGGCCTCCAGTGAGTATATCCAGACTGGTATGTCCTGTTCCTGCTCCTCGCACTCGCCCTGAGGTGCATGTCACCAGTCTGGCGCCACCTGTGCCAGCCCCACGCATCAGGCCTCCAGTGCGCCGTCCCAGTCCAGAGCTTCTGGCGACTGTTCCCAGTCCAGAGCTTCCGGCGACGTCCCCCAGTCCAGAGCCTCCAGCGGCTTTCCCTAGTCCGGTGAGGCCTGTTCCGGCTCCACGTAAGAAGCCTCTAGTGATGATCCATGGTCCGAAGCCTCGAGTGATGATCCATGGCACGAAGCCTCCAGTGATAATCCATGGCCCGGAGCCTCCAGTGATAATCCATGGCAAGAAGCCTGTAGGGATGATCCATGGCCCGGAGCCTGTAGGGATGATCCATGGCACGAAGCCTCCAGTGATGATCCATGGTCCGAAGCCTCCAGTGATGATCCATGGCCCGGAGCCTGTAGTGATAATCCATGGCCCGGAGCCTCCAGTGATAATCCATGGCAAGAAGCCTGTAGGGATGATCCATGGCCCGGAGCCTGTAGGGATGATCCATGGCACGAAGCCTCCAGCGATGATCCATGGCCCGGAGCCTCCAGCGATGATCCATGGCACGGAGCCTCCAGCGACGATCCATGGCACGGAGCCTCCTGAGACGGCCTACAGTCCGGAACCTCCTGAGACGGCCTACAGTCCGGAACCTCCTGAGACGGCCTACAGTCCGGAACCTCCTGAGACGGCCTACAGTCCGGAACCTCCTGAGACGGCCTACAGTCCGGAACCTCCTGAGACGGCCCACAGTCCGGAACCTCCTGAGACGGCCCACAGTCCGGAACCTCCTGAGACGGCCCACAGTCCGGAACCTCCTGAGACGGCCCACAGTCCGGAACCTCCTGAGACGGCCCACAGTCCGGAACCTCCTGAGACGGTCCACAGTCCGGAACCTCCTGAGACGGTCCACAGTCCGGAACCTCCTGAGACATTCTCCAGCCCAGAGCCTCCGGCGGCGGTCCGCAGCCCAGAGCCTCCGGCGGCGGTCCGCAGCCCAGAGCCTCCGGCGGCGGTCCGCAGCCCAGAGCCTCCGGCGGCGGTCCGCAGCCCAGAGCCTCCGGCGGCGGTCCGCAGCCCAGAGCCTCCGGCGGCGGTCCGCAGCCCAGAGCCTCCGGCGATGATCGACGGTCCGGTTCATCCAGCGACGATCCACGGTTCAGAGCTTCCGGTGATGATCCACGGTCTGGTTCCTCCGGCAACAACAAAAGCGGAGGGATCAGCGGGCGGAGTGGGAGCTACGCCCCGAACCGGAGCCGCCACCATGAGTAGATGCCCACCCGGACCCTCCCCTATAGGTTCAGGTTTGTGGCCGGTAGTCCGCACCTTTGGGGGGGGGGGGGGGGTACTGTCACGCCCTGACCTGAGAGAGCCGTTTTTCTCTGTTTCGTTAGGTCAGGGTGTGACATGGGGTGGGCATTCTATGTGTTATATTTCTATGTAGTTTTTTTTTTCCTTTGATTGGCCTAGTATGGTTTCCAATCAGAGGCAGCTGTCTATCGTTGTCTCTGATTGGAAATCATACTTAGGCTGCCCTTTTTCCCCACTTTCAGTTGTGGGAACTTGTTTTTGTATTGCTGTTAGTAGCCTGCAAGACTTTTCGTTTGTTGTGTTGTTTATTGTTTTATTTTTTGCTGGTTCACCGTTAAATAAAATCTAATGAACCCAACACACGCTGCGCCTTGGTCTACCCTTTACGATGAACGTCACACACAGGGTCCCTGCTCATCTGTGTGAACGTGCCTTAGGCATGCTGCAAGGAAGCATGAAGACTGCAGATGTGGCCAGGGCAATAAATTGCAATGTCCGTACTGTGAGACGCCTAAGACAGCGCTACAGGGAGACAGGACGGACAGCTGATCATCCTCACAGTGGCAGACCATGTGTAACAACACCTGCACAGGATCGGTACATCCGAAATTCACAGCTGCGGGACAGGTACAGGATGTCAACAACAACTGCCCGAGTTACACCAGGAACGCACAATCCCTCCATCAGTGCTCAGACTGTCCGCAACAGGCTGAGAGAGGCTGGACTGAGGGCTTGTAGGCCTGTTGTAAGGCAGGTCCTCACCAGGTCCTCACATCACCGGCAACAATGTTGCCTATGGGCACAAACCCACCATCGCTTGTTGTCATTGCAGGCAATCTCAACGCTGTGCGTTACAGGGAAGACATCCTCCTCCCTCATGTGGTATCCTTCCTGCAGGCTCATCCTGACATGACCCTCCAGCATGACAAAGCCACCAGCCATACTGCTCGTTCTGTGCGTGATTTCCTGCAAGACAGGAATGTCAGTGTTCTGCCATGGCCAGCGAAGAGCCCGGATCTGAATCCCATTGAGCACGTCTGGGACCTGTTGGGTCGGAGGGTGAGGGCTAGGGCCATTCCCCCCAGAAATGTCCGGGAACTTGCAGGTGCCTTGGTGGAAGAGTGGAGTAACATCTCACTGCAAGAACCGGCAAATCTGGTGCAGTTCATGAGGTGCACTTCATGAGATGCACTGCAGTACTTAATACAGCTGGTGGCCACACCAGATTTGACCCCCCCGCCTTTGTTCAGGGACACATTATTCCATTTCTGTTAGTCACATGTCTGTGGAACTTGTTCAGTTCATGTCTCAGTTGTTGAATCTTGTCATGTTCATACAAATATTTACACGTTAAGTTTGCTGAAAATAAACGCAGTTGACAGTGAGAGGACGTTTCTTTTATTGCTGAGTTTATGGCATAAATCCATTTCACATACTACACCAGTTACTGTTAGACCACACTCTACATACTGTGGAGCCATAATGGGGCCATCCTATATCTAAAGTCAAAGTTAGATGTTTGAGCTACGGTATAGCCTACAAAGCATTGTTCACAAGGACGAGTGATACGTTGCTTCTTGTGTTATGTTGAGTTATGTTTGTCTGCTGCATGTCAGTGGAGAACAAGCTGTTAGAGTGATTGCTGTGGCTGTTGAAGCTCTGTGAAGCTGGACAAGTGTTCACATTCCTGCAGCTGGAATCTTCTCATGGATGAAGTAAATCTCATTGAATCATTAAACTGCCAATATTATCATTTGTAGTGCATTCCTCGGCTGTCTTTGTCAATCAGCTTTTTATAAGAAATACCCTGAGAACGTGATATACATTCATAGTGGGATAATTCTCAGTGGGTACCACATAGACACAGGCAAGACAACCATTACAAAGTACAAACAAATAGCATTGCATATCAATTTCTCTCATCTCTCTCTGAATGTGCCTAGAGGCAGGACACAAATATTTGCAGGCATCTGTCAAAGAATATGTAATTGATTAAGTTAAAGGGAATCTTAAAAGACAACCAGGTAAAAGAAGTATGGTTAGGGCTTAGAGGCATGCATTTTAGAGAATCCCCCTAACAGGGACAGACACTGTGCAGGGACAGACACTGTGCAGGGCAGGGCAGGGCAGAGCAGGGCAGGCGCTGAGAGTCTTTGTGCTGCAGACAGACAGTGCCTTTGTAAAGCCCTATCAGCCCTGACAGTCTCCCACTCCTCACATTCGGCTGTTGTCAATATCGGGTGTATGAGAGGCAAAGTCAGGTGCAGGAGAGAGGCGAAATGTAACCAAGCGCACTTTATTATAGTTCCAAAACACGAGAGCACTACATAAATCAAAATGTGCTCAAAACCACAGAACATAACCAAAGTAAAGTGCGTAAATCAAACACCACGAAAAACATGAAACAATTACACACAAAACATGATGGGAAACAGAGGGTTAAATACAAGTAGATTGATTGGGTAAATGATAACCAGGTGTGTATGGAAACAAGACAAGTCAAATGGATAATAGAAAAATGGAGCGGCGATGGCTAGAAAGCCTGTGACGTCGATCGCCGAACGCCGCCCGAACAAGAAGAGGAGCCAACTTCGGCGGAAGTCGTGACAGCTGTTTTGTCTCTGACTGGTTCTGGGTTCTGCCATTAATGAAACAAACTATATACAGTATCACATTCAGATCGAGTCAACATAATTTTATCCTATATGAGTCATTTATTGAAAGAACTGGAATGTGAGTATGTTTTTGACAGTGTCTAGCTAACAAGAAGCAGATTTACACATGATTGTCGGCCTGATGAAATCATTACGAACTCAGAGAAACTCTTTCTCCATCATCGTCTCTTTCCTGCATATTAGAAAGTACTCTCTAACCAGTGACGGACCTACAGATTAGTTCCAATCCCATTCATAGGCCTGGGTGTTTTTGACATCACTAGAGGCCTCTCTGGGGAGAATCAAACACTTTGTCCACCCAGCTCTGGTCTGGTCTAGCCATGCTTTGGCAGGGACACTCAGTAGGCCCACAACAGCTGTCTTCTTTCCTGATGAGGACACAGTGTCAGACTGTTTGAGTAGACACCAGGCCAGAGCCCAGTAGCATCCTGTGCCACTACGTTATCACCCAGGCCTCCACTCCCATGCTGGGTCCAGGAGGCCCACCCAGCCCCAGGGCTCAGCCATCACACCCACCCCACAATAGGACCATTGTCTCTGGGAGTGGAGGGCAGAGAGACGTCCATCCTGGATCATGCTCAGACCAGCTCGGCTCTTTCATCCACAGTGTCACAGACTGGCCAAGAAGCAGCCCACGCACAAATCAAAGGGATCTCAGATTCTTATAGGGCTCTAAGCGACAGCCAAGGGAAATATACTGGTTCACCCAGGCTCTGCCAATTCAAACAACAATGTGAGCCATAGGGAGTACATACTGACATGACATTTACAGGGTGGCTCGCTGGGCTGACTCAGTCTGCGTCCAAAGTGCCATGGTCAAGAAGACACACAAAGAGGACTATTGGAGTTGCAAATTTAAAAAGCAGTGAGTCATTGCCATCATGTATTTCTGTTAATACGGCTAGCAGCAATGAGCGCTGTCACAGGGTGGCAAGTCACTCTTGTTTTCAGCACGTCAGAGTGTGTAGGCTGTGACGAGCCTGTCATCTGTCATCATCCGAAACACATTCAGTTTGTGTTCGGCTCTCGGAGTCACGCACATATTAAACGGTGCGTTAACTTATACTCAGGCTGCAGTAACAGTGGTGGGGACATGAGGAAAAGAGTCTCATGGGATTTACTCTGTATCCTTACATACGTTTAAATCAAATCAAATCCATTTTTATTTGTCACATGCGCCAAATACAAGAGGTGTAGACGTTACAGTGAAATGCTTACTTACAAGCCCTTAACCAACAATGCAGTTCAAGAAAGTAACACAATAAAATAACAATAACGATGCTATATACAGGGGATACCGGTACCGAGTCAATGTGGGGGGGTACAAGATAGTTAAGGTAATTTGTACATGTAGGTAGGGGTAAAGTGACTATGCATAGATAATAAACAGCGAGTAGCAGCAGTGTAAAAACAAAGGGTGGGGGGTGTCATTGTAAATAGTCTGTATGGCCATTTTATTAATTGTTCAGCATTATTATGGCTTGGGGGTAGAAGCTGTTAAGGAGCCTTTTGGATCAAGACTTAGCGCTCCGGTACCGCTTGCCGTGCAGCAGCAGGGAGAACAGTCTAGGACTTGGGTGACTGGAGTCGTTGACAATTCTTTCGGCCTTCCTCTGACACCACCTAGTATATACAGTTGAAGTCAGAAGTTTACATACACCTTAGCCAAACACATTTAAAATCAGTTTATCACAATTCCTGACATTTAATCCTAGTAAAAATTCCCAGTCTTAGGTCCGTTAGGATCACCACTTATTTTAAGAATGTGAAATGTCAGAATAATAGTAGAGAGAATGATTTATTTCAGCTTTTATTTCTTTCATCACATTCCCAGGGGGTCAGAAGTTTACATACACTCAATTAGTATTTGGTAGCATTGCCTTTAAATTGTTTAACTTGGGTCAAACGTTTCAGTAGCCTTCCACAAGCTTCCCACAATAAGCTGGGTGAATTTTGGCCCATTCCTCTTGACAGAGCTGGTGTAACTGAATCAGGTTTGTAGGCCCCCTTGCTCGCACAGGTTTTTTCAGTTCTGCCCACACATTTTCTGTAGGATTGAGGTCATGGTTTTGAGATGGCCACTCCAATACCTTGACTTTGTTGTCCTTAAGCCATTTTGCCACAACTTTGGAAGTATGCTTGGGGTCATTGTCCATTTGGATGACCCATTTGCAACCAAGCTTTAACTTCCTGACTGATGTCTTGAGATGTTGCTTCAATATATCCACATAATTTTCCTCCCTCATGATGCCATCTATTTTGTGAAGTGCACCAGACCCTCCTGCAGCAAAGCACCCACACAACATGATGCTGCCACCCCCGTGCTTCACGGTTGGGATGGTGTTCTTTGGCTTACAAGCCTCTGCCTTTTTCCTCCAAGCATAACGATGGTCATTATGACCAAACAGTTCTATTTCTGTTTCATCAGACCAGAGGACATTTCTCCAAAAAGTACATTCTTTATCATGTGTAGTTGCAAACTGTAGTCTGGCTTTTTTACGGCGGTTTTGGAGCAGTGGCTTCTTCTTTGCTGAGCAACCTTTCAGGTTATGTCAATATAGGACTCATTTTACTGTGGATATAAATATTTTTGTACCTGTTTCCTCCAGCATCTTCACAGGGTTCTTTGCTGTTGTTCTGGGATTGATTTGCACTTCTTGCACCAAAGTACGTTCATCTCTAGGAAACAGAACGCGTCTCCTCCCTGAGCGGTATGACGGCTGCATGGTCCCATGGTGCTTATACTTGCGTACTATTGTTTGTACAGATGAACGTGGTACCTTCAGGTGTTTGGAAATTGCTCCCAAGGATGAACCAGACTTGTGGAGGTCTACAATTTTTTTCTGACGTCTTGGCTGATTTCTTTTGATTTTCCTATGCTGTCAAGCAAAGAGGCACTGAGTTTGAAGATAGGCCTTGAAATACATCCACAGGTACACCTCCAATTGACTCAAATTAGCCGATCAGAAGCTTCTAAAGCCATGACATCATTTTCTGGAATTTTCCAAGCTGTATGTAAACTTCTGACTAGAGGTTGACCGATTAACCGGAATGGCCGATTAATTTGGGCCGATTTCAAGTTTTCATATCAATCGGTAATTGGCATTTTTGGACACCGATTATGGCCGATTACATTGCACTCCACGAGGAGACCGCGTGGCAGGCTGACTACCTGTTATGCGAGTGCAGAAAAGATCCAAAGTAAGGTGCTAGCTAGCATTAAACTTATCTTATAAAAAACAATCAATCTTAACATAATCACTAGTTAACTACACATGGTTGATGATATCACTAGTTTATCTAGCTTGTGCTGCGTTGCATATAATCAATGCAGTGCCTGTTAATTTATCATTGAATCATAGCCTACTTCGCCAAATGGGTGATTTAACAAGCGCATTCGCAAAAAAGCACTGTCGTTGCACCAATGTGTATCTAACCATAAACATCAATGCCTTTCTTAAAATCAATACACAAGTATATATTTTTAAACCTGCATATTTAGTTAATATTGCCTGCTAACATGAATTTCTTTTAACTTGGGAAATTGTGTCACTTCTCTTGCGTTCTGTGCAAGCAGATTCAGGGTATATGCAGCAGTTTGGGCCGCCTGGCTCATTGCAAACTGTGTGAAGACCATTTCTTCCTAACAAAGACCGTAATTAATTTGCTCTTCGCTGTGTTTCAAGCATTGCGCTGTTTATGACTTCAAGCCTATCAACTCCCGAGATTAGACTGGAAATACTAAAGTACCTATTAGAACATCCAATAGTGAAAGGTATATGTAATACAAATGGTATAGAGAGAAATAGTCCTATAATAACTACTACCTAAAACTTCTTACCTGGGAATATTGAAGACTCATGTTAAAAGGAACCACCAGCTTTCATATGTTCTGAGCAAGGAATTTAAACGTTAGCTTTTTTACATGGCACATATTGCACTTTCACTTTCTTCTCCAACACTTTGTTTTTGCATTATTTAAATCAAATTGAACATGTTTCATTATTTATTTGAGACTAAATTGATTTTATTGATGTATTATATTAAGTTAAAATAAGTGTTCATTCAGTATTGTTGTAATTGTCATTTTTACAAACATATATATAAAAATCAGCCGATTAATCGGTACCGGCTTTTTTTGGTCCTCCAATAATCGGTATCGGTATCGACGTTGAAAAATCATAGTCGGTCGACCTCTACTTCTGACCCACTGGAATTGTGATACAGTGAATTATAAGTGAAGTAATCTGTCTGTAAACAATTGTTGGAAAAATTACTTGTGTCATGCACAAAGTAGATGTCCTAACCGACTTGCCAAAACTAAAGCTTGTTAATAACAAGACATTTGTGGAGTGGTTGAAAAACGAGTTTTAATGACTCCAACCTAAATGTATGTAAACTTCCGACTTCAACTGTAGGTCCTGGATGGCAGGAAGCTTAGCCCCAGTGATGTACTGGGCGGTACGCACTACCCTATGTAGCGCCTTACGGTCAGATGCCGAGCAGTTGCCATACCAGGTAGTGATGCAACCGGTCAGGATGCTCTCGATGGTGCAGCTGTAGAACTTTTTGAGGATCTGGGGACCCACGCCAAATCTTTTCAGTCTCCTGAGGGGGATAAGATGTTGCCTTTCTCTCTTCACAACTGTCTGTATTTGGACCATGATAGTTCGTTGGTGATGTGGACACCAAGGAACTTGAAACTCTCGACCAGCTCCACTACAGGCCCATCGATGTTAATGGGGGCCTGTTCGGCACTCCTTTTCTTGTAGTCCACGATCAGCTCCTTTGTCTTGCTCACATTGAGGGAGAGGTTGTTGTCCTGGCACCACACTGCCAGGTCATTTCCATGGCCATCTCAGAAAATGTCTCAGGCCATTAAATAGACCATGAGGAAACCTGCAGAAAACGTTATGCTGAAGTACTGAAATTCCCACAGAAGAACATTGTTTCTTAAAGTTCTCTGAACGTTCTGAACGGAACATTACTTTAAATAGAACCATGAGGAAATCTGTTGGAAATGTTATTCTGAAGTACTGGAAATCCCTCCTAAGAAATATATGGTTCTCAGAACATTATGTGCTAGCTATATAATATTCATATTATATTGTACAACCGCTATTCCATTCATAATGGAACCTAACGTAACATATCATACTAAATGGAATATCACAGATTTACATACAGAATAATATGAATTGCCCTGAGATTGAGCAGTTGACATGAGGACAAATCAAAAGCAGCTGCCTGATGTCTCCTGCACTTCCAGTTTGCCATTTATCCCCACGGTGTGAGTTCTATTTGTGGTGGATACACATGAAGTAGTTCCATGTTGTGATGGCAACACCAGAATGTAATACCCCAAACAGAGAGTCAGGTACACCAGTGGACATCTGCTTCAGTTCCTCTGAAGGGAGGAATCTCATCTGTCCGAGCAACCAGAGCCATTTAAAAGCTATAGAGAGACCTCGAAATTCCAGGTGGAATTAGAATACAATAAAGGGAGGTTAAATCTGTTTTGTTTAACATCAGCAAAAATCAGCCATTATTCTTGACAAGACAATCCTTTCACATACCGTCTGGACAAGACAAAGGCTCTACTTTAATTTCCTGTTCCTGGAATGACCTTCATCCGCTGCTCAGACAAATACCTCCCCAATATTATGGGATTGATTGCATAATTGAGGAGTGGAGGGTCGTTTGGACAGTCTGCGCTCTAAGCTGCTGTGGGTCATATACTGTAGATCAGTTAGTGCCCCAGACAGGGAGTTACCCACTCTATCTGGACAAGGTGATCCAGGAGTGGCTACGGAGGGACTGTCTGCTGGACAATGAGCAGGCTAGACCAGACCAGACCTGGCTGTAGCGCGGGATGCGTGGAATGTAATTTCAACCAGCCAGCTGAAACCTAGCTTCTGGAATGCACATGAAGTCAGAAGTAGTACCCAGACTGTTGTTTGTGAAAGGGAATCAAAACGCAGCTCCTGCTGAGAGGGGGATTGGCTGGTTGAAGTGATGCTATCTGGGACCGCAGGGGGCTTTTAGCTAAAGCCCCTGAGGTAGAAAGCACCTGTTCTCTCACCGACAGCTTTCACTATGGTAATTGAACATTTCCTGTGCCTAGTATAGGGAAACGGGAAAAGTATTCTCTCTTAATTTTTCCAAACTTATATACATCAATGTACTACTAATGTTGAACTTCAGAGGGTGAAGGCATATTCTAGGTCATAGTCTGTCAACACTAGAGCTTTATTACATTTTGATCATTTAGCAGACAATCTTATCCAGAGCGACTTACCGTAGCAATTAGGGTTAAGTGCTTTACACAAGGTAACATCAGCCGATTTTTTTACCCAGTTGGCTCAGGGATTCAAACCAGCAACCTTTGGGTTAGCGGCCCAACACTCTTAACCTCTAGGCTACCTATCTGTACCTTGGGGCTTGGACATGAGACAAACAATCCATTCAGTTTCCTCAATAGGTAGTTTCTGTTTTTGTTCTGCAATCATTTGTTTAATTTGTTTTTGCTATGTAATCATCTCAAACACTGTTTGAAAGTAACAACTATGCAAACACCTGACGGCAGTCATTATGCTTTGTGTGTTTTCCCAGAAGTATTAGCTCTGCGGCTGAACAACCTTATGACCAGCCAAGACACAAACACAGCCCAAACACAGCCCAACACGAGGCCTCAGAATCTGTTGTGCTTAATTACCTCTTTAGAGAAACATTTAGATCCAGACAGACAGCTGATGTTCTGAAAGAACTGTAAAATCCGGATCCCTACAAATCAGCTGGGCTAGACAATATGGACCCTCTCTTTCTAAAATGATCTGCCGAAATTGTTGCAACCCCTATTACTAGCCTATTCAACCTCTCTTTCACATTGTCTGAGATCCCCAAAGATTGGAAAGCTACCGCGGTCACCCCCCTCTTCAAAGGGGGAGACACTCTAGACCCAAAATGTTATAGACCTATATCCATCCTGCCCTGCCTTCTAAAATCTTCGAAAGCCAAGTTAATAAACAGATCACCGACCATATCGAATCCAACCGTCCCTTCTCCACTATGCAATCTGGTTTCCGAGCTGGTCATGGGTGCACCTCAGCCACGCTCAAGGTCCTAAATGATATCATAACCGCCATCAAGAAAAGACATTACTGTGCATCCGTCTTCATCGACCTGGCCAAGGCTTTCGACTCTGTCAATCACCGCATTCTTATTGGCAGACTCAATAGCTTTGGCTTCTCAAATGACTGCCTCGCCTGGTTCACCAACTACTTCTCTGATTGAGTTCAGTGTGTCAAATCGGAGGGCCTGGCAATCTCTATGGGGGTGCCACAGGGTTAAATTCTCGGGCCGACTCTTTTCTCTGTATATATCAATGATGTCGCTCTTGCTGCTGGTGATTCTCTGATCCACCTCTACGCAGACGACACATCTGGCCCTTCTTTGGACACAAACCTCCAACGCCATACAACACTCCTTCCGTGGCCTCCAACTGCTTTAAAATGCTAGTAAAACTAAGTGCATGCTCTTCAACCGATTGCTGCCCGCACCCTCCCGCCCGACTAGCATCACTACTCTGGACGGTTCTGACCTAGAATATGTGGACAACTACAAATACAGTGGGCTCCAAAATTACTGCCACCCCTGACTGGCATGCACAAACAATACTTAAAAATATATAACAATATAATTATAGAGATAAAGTCAAAATATCAACATGTGATAAATACTGTACTTTTTTTAATGTTTCAATGGAACCCACCAAAATCATACAATTATTTAATACAAAATACATCTCACCAAAATCAAGGTTTCATAATTATTGGCACTCCTCATTTAGTACTTCCTCTGGCAAGGACAACAGCATGGTCTTTTCCTGTAATGTTTGGCAAGGTTAAGGAACACATTTGGAGGGATTTTGGACCATTCCTCTATACAGATCCTTTCAAGATCCTTCACATTCTTGGGTTTGCGCTTATCAACTGCCCTCTTCAACTCAGCCCACAGGTTTTCAATTGGATTGAGGTCCGGCGACGATTAAAACAGCCCCAAAACATCACTGACCCACCACCATATTTCACCGTGAGTATGAGGTGCCTCTCCTTGTATGCATCTCTGTTTCGACGCCAAAAATGCCGATGCTGTATCTGACCAAAACGTTCAATTTTGGTCTCATCTGACCAGAGCACCTTCTTCCAATCATAATTTAAATTACGTTTTGCAAACTCCAAGCGCTTGCGTCTGTGTCTTGGGGTCAGAAACGGTTTTCTTCTGGCAACCCTTCCAAAGAGCCTGTGGTTGTGGAGGTGGCGTCTGATGGTGCTTTTTGAAACCTGGTGACCACAAGACGCCATCAAAGCCTGCAAATCTTTCACAGTGATTCTTGGGGATTTTGTTGCTTCTCTCACGATCCTCCTCCCTGTCCTTGGGGGCAAAATGCATTTGCGTCTTCTACCCGTGAGGTTTTCAACTGTTCCATATCTTTTGAATTTTTTAATAATTGCCCCGACAGTGCTCAGTGGTATATTCAATCGTTTGTGGATCTTCTTGTAGCCATTACCAGATTTATGAAGGTCTACGACCATCTGTCCCTTTTGAACTGCCAGGTCTTTTCTTTTCTTCATGGTGTTGGATGACAAAGGGATATTGCATGCGTGTTACCTCATTTCTATACCCTAGAGAAAAAGGAAGTGATGTAATGGCTCAATATAGTTCCTTAACACTTAGATAAACTTAAATAAGTGGAATTTAATTCCTGGTTTAATTTTGGTAGATGTTATTTACAATAATATTTAAGGGTGCCATTCATTTTGAAACCTTGATTTGGAAGACATTACATTTTAATTAAATCAATAAATTATTTTGTTGGGTTCCATTGAAACATTAATAAAGTACAGTATTTTTCACATGTTGGTATTTTGAGTTTCTCTATAATTATATTGTTTATATTTTTTTAAGTATTGTTTGTGCATTGCCAGTCAGGGGTGCCACTACTTTTGGAGCCCACTAGGTGTCTGGTTAGACTGTAAACTCTCCTTCCAGACTCACATTAAGCATCTCCAATCCAAAATTAAATCCAGAATCGGCTTCCTATTTCGCAACAAAAGCCTCCTTCACTCATGCCGCCAAAACTGTCTGTCCTACCAATCCTTGACTATTTACAAAATAGCCCCCAACACCGTACTCAGCAAACTGGATGTAGTCTATCACAGTGCCATCCGTTTTAACACCAAAGCCCCATATACTACCCACCACTGCAACCTGTATGCTCTCATTGGCTGGCTCGCACTACATATCCGTCGCCAACCCCACTGGCTCCAGGTCATCTATAAGTCTTTGCTAGGTAAAGCCCCGCCTTATCTCAGCTCACTGGTCACCATAGCAACACCCACCCGTAGCACGCACTCCAGCAGGTATATTGCACTGGTCATCCTCAAAGCCAACACTTCCTTTGGCTGCCTTTCCTTCCAGTTCTCTGCTGCCAATAACTGGAACGAATTGCAAAAATCTCTGAAACTGGAGTCTTGTATCTCCCTCTCTAAGTTTAAGCATCAGCTGTCTGAGCAGGTTACCAATCACTGTACCTGTACACAGCCAATCTGTAAATAGCCCAACTGACTACCTCATCCCCATATTATTAATTACCTTCTTGCTCTTTTTCACCCCAGTATCTCTACTTGCAGATCATCATCTGCACATCTATCACTCCAGTATTAATGCTAAATTGTAATTATTTAAAATGTATTGCCTACCTCCCTACTCTTCTACATTTGCACACACTGTACATATATTTTTATTTTATTTTGTGTTATTGACTGTACGTTTGTTCATGTGTAACTCTGTGTTGTTGTTTTTGTCGCACTGCTTTGCTTTTTAATGGCCAGGTTGCAGTTGTAAATGGGAACTTGTTCTCAACTGGCCTACCTGGTAAAAAAAAGGTGAAATAAAATGTAAAAATTGTAAGCCTGCTGTGACATTTGAGTGTGCAGACTTCTAGAATCACTGTAGTCATTTGTGGAAGGTTATATCAATAACACCGCTGGGTTATTTGGCAGGCTGAGCCTGAGCAATAGCGCTTGACATTTTTCAAAAACTTGTCTGTTGTAAACTACTGGGGTCCTTGAAAGTTGGCTGCGACATGTTGTCAAGTGGAATAGTGTCTTTCGTCTAAACCTCTTCACATGAAGGGGTTTTGTCCCGGTCGGTAAGGAGGGACCACCGACAGCCAAAGAAAAACTAAGATTCAAGCAACACTTCCCAACATAACTTTTTATTGAAAGGAAGTTATTATCAACATTTACCAAATCCAGTCCAGATATGGAAAAAGAGTTTAGCTAATCTGCTCTTTCATCACTTACCCCTGGCTATCTTCAATAGAACAGCTGACAAAGCACTCCGTGTGGAATGAATTCAGCACATGGGGACAACTCATTATAGCAGTTAGGAGCTGCAAAGTGCACAGTCCAGCAACGGTCCAGACCAATTATGGTTCAAATGTTAATTGACCCACTGTTTAACTATCTCTCTGTCTGAATGGGGATGTATTCATGACTTCCCAGTGAGCCTATAGGGAGCAGGACTTCTCCAACAGGAACCCAAAAGATGAATCTCTGTCTGTAATGAGTTGGGCACAGAGGAGCCTGAACGTCAGCTTAGAACTTCAACATCAGCTTAGAACTCCATTAAAGGGGCTTTTCCAGAGAAGAATGGAAGGAAACCGGGCAAGAAAGGGCTCTTGGAGACAAGAGAGGGTTCCAGCCAAGGCTTTAACTCTGTTGCCAAGCTACACATGTTTGCGGAAAATCTTTGTCATCTTTGGACTGTTTATGAAGCACATATGCAAGTTCACTTCTCACACATATCAAGTATAAACATGTAAAAATAAGAAATAAATTGCAAATGAGTACATAAATCCAAGAGTTGGGTGTGGCAGTACTATTGAGGTTCTCTTTGAGCTCCGAGGAGTGGCTTGATTTGTGGTTTGAATTACATAGTGAGAAAGTTATTCTATGGATAAATTAGGTATGACACATGTTCTAGATTTATGTGAATTTTTATCTTGTACTCTGTTATATGAAGTATGCAAATATGGTCCTAGATAACTTCAGACATTGTGACTTTTTTTGGCGGTTATGCTAAGCTCAGCTTCTCACTATTTCCCCAAGAACTCTGACTGGATTTGAATGTCTCCTAAGTAGTGCCTTTCTAGCTGGTCACAGTTAATGGAAACAGGTTCGCATCAGACCACAGATTTTCATTTAATCTTGACAGTTGGTGGTTATGTTGGCCAGCAGTGCGGTTGTGAGTAAGGAGAGAGGTTTGCAACTGTGACCTACAGTTTTACTTAATCTTTTGCACTCCACACACTTGGCCAAGAAAGTC
Organism: Salmo salar; assembly: GCF_965601325.2. NCBI lineage: Eukaryota > Metazoa > Chordata > Actinopteri > Salmoniformes > Salmonidae > Salmo > Salmo salar. Next base: position 43,944,892 of record NC_138305.1, on the reverse strand, counting down.
CCAGCGCCCAGTGCCCATACCAGATTATATCCTGCATACAGTACATCAAATCAAATGTTATTTGTAACATGTGCCAAATACAACAGGTGTAGACCTTACAGTGAAATGCTTACTTACAAGCCTTTATGCATATCCTGGCTTCTGGGCCTGAGTAGCAGGCAGTTTAATTTGGGCACGCTTTTCATCCAAAATTCCGAATGCTGCCCCCTACCCTAGTGAAGTTAAGCATTTTCGGCAGGATAAAACAGCAGCCTCTGGTAAGACAAGGGGTGAAGGTCTATGTATATTTGTCAAACAACAGCTGGTGCACGAAATCTAAGGAAGTCTCAAGGTTTTGCTCGCCTGAGGTAGAGTATCTCATGATAAGCTGTAGACCACACTATTTACCAAGAGGGTTTTCATCTGTATTTTTAGTCGCTGTATTCATACCACCACAAACCAATGCTGGCACTAAGACGGCACTCAATTAGCAGTATACGGCCATAAGAAAACAGGAAAACGCTCATCCAGAGGCTGCGCTCCCAGTGGCCGGGGACTTTAATGCAGGGAAACTCAAATCCATTTTACCTAATTTCTACCAGCATGTTAAATGTGCAACCAGAGGGGAAAACAACTCTAGACCACCTTTACTCCACACACAGAGACGTGTACAAATATCTCCCTCACCCTCCATTTGGCAAATCTGACAATAATTCTGTCCTCCTGATTCCTGCTTATAAACAAAAACTAAAGCAGGAAACACCAGTGACTCGGTCAATAAGGAAGTGGTCAGATGAAGCAGATGCTAAGCTACAGGACTGTTTTGCTAGCACAGATTGGAATATGTTCCAGGATTTTTCCGATAGCATCAGTCACTGGCTTCATCAATAAGTGCATCGGTGACGTCGTCCTCACAGTGACCATACATACATACCCCAACCAGAACCCATGGAAAGCTGTTGCTTTCAAGGAGCGAGACTAACCCGGAAGCTTATAAGAAATCCCGCTATGCCCTCCGACAAACCTTCAAACAGGCAAACCGTCAATACAGGACTAAGATGGAATCATACTACACCGGCTCCAACACTCGTCAGATGTGGCAGGGCTTGAAAACTATTACAGACTACAAAGGGAATCACAGCTACGAGCTGCCCAGTGACACGAGTATTCCAGATGAGCAAAATGACTTCTATGCTCGCTTCGAGGCAAGTAACACTGAAGCATGCATGAGAGCATCAGCTGTTCCGGATGTCTGTGTGATCACACTCTCCGTAGCCTATGTGAGTAAGACCTTTAAACAGGTCAACATTCACAAGGCCACAGGGCCAGACGGATTACCAGGACATGTACTCCGAGCATGCACTGACCAACTGGCAAGTGTCTTCACTGACATTTTCAACCTCTCCCTGACTGAGTCTGTAATACCAACATGTTTCCAACAGACCACCGTAGTCCCAGTACCCAAGAACACTAAGGTAACCTGCCTAAATGACTACTGACCCGTAGCACACACGTCTGTAGCCATGAAGTGCTTTGAAAGGCTGGTCATGGCTCACATCAACACCATCATCCTAGAAACCCTAAACCCACTCCAATTTGCATACCGCACCAACACATCCACAGATGATGCAATCTCTATTGCACTCAACACTGCCCTTTCCCACCTGGACAAAAGGAACACCTATGTGAGAATGCTATTCATTGACTACAGCTTAGCATTCAACACCATAGTGCCCTCAGTGCTCATCACTAAGCTAAGGACCCTGGGACTAAACACCTCCCTCTGCAACTGGATCCTGGACTTCCTGATATGCCGCCCCCAGGTGGTAAGGATAGGTAACAACACATCTGCCATGCTGATCCTCAACACAGGGGCCCCTCAGGGGTGGGTGCTCAGTCCTGTGTGGCCGTGTGGTGCCAGGACAACAAACTCTCCCTCAACGTGATCAAGACAAAGGAGACAATTGTGGAATACAGGAAAAGGAGGGCCAAACACGCCCCCATTCACATTGATGGGCTGTAATGGAGCGGGTCGAGAGTTTCAAGTTCCTTGGTGTCCACATCATCAACAAGCTATCACGGTCCAAACACACTAAGACAGTCGTGAAGAGGGCACGACAAAGCCTATTCCCCCTCAGGAGTCTGAAAAGATTTGGCATGGGTTCTCACATCCTCAAAAGGTTTTACAGCTGCACCATCAAGAGCATCCTGACTGGTTGCATCACAGCCTGGTATGGCAACTGCTCTACCACTAAAGAGGGCAGTGTGTACGGCCCACTACATCACTGGGGCCAATCTTCCTGCCATCCAGGACCTCTATACCAGGCGGTGTCAGAGGAAGGCCCTAAAATTGTCAAAGACGCCAGCCACCCTAGTCATAGGCTGTTCTCTCTGCTACCGCACGGCAAGCGGTACCGGAGCATCAAGTCTAGGTCCAAAAGGCTTCCTAACAGCTTCTACCCTCAAGCCATAAGACTCCTGAACAGCTAATCAAAGGGCTACCCAGACCCCTCTTTTACACTGCTGCTACTCTCTGTTTATTATCTATGCATGATCACTTTAACTCTACCTTCATGTACATATGACCTCAATTAACCAGTGCCCCTGCACTGGTTCCTTCACTATTGTTATTTTACTGCTGCGCTTTAATTATTTGTTACTTTTATTTTCTATTTTTCAACTTGTCTATTTTTACTTAACATATGTTTCTTCTTAAAGCATTGTTGGTTAAGGGCTTGTAACTAAGCATTTTATTTTAACTAGGCAAGTCAGTTAAGAACAAATTCTTATTTTCAATGACAGCCTAGGAACAGTGTCATTGAAAATAAGAATTCGTTCTTAACTGCCTTGTTCTGGGGAAGAACGACAGATTTGTATCTTGTCAGCTCGGGGATTTGAACTTGAAAGCTTTCAGTTACTAGTCCAACACTCTAACCACTAGGCTACGCTGCCACCCCGATTTCACTGGAAGGTCTACACCTGTTGTATTCGAGGCATGTGACATATACAATTTGATTTGAACCTCAGAGCATCTTAACCTGGTGTTGAGCCTGTAGAACTAAATCAAGTCACCGGATTTCCAACTAATGCATCATCATAAACATCTGGATAGAAGTGACTGTGAGGCCATCATGACAGAGCAAAAAAGTTTTCCTGTTGAACGCTCTCTCTCAGCAGTGTCTCTCTGACTATCTATTTACCCATACGGATGAGGTTCAGTATCTCCACATGGAACTGGCCTTGCTCAACATTAATATGCTGCTCTTTTAAATCTCTTAGATGTCAGACATATGCCAGACAGGCCCTGACATACACTATATAGAGTGCATTGTCATATTGAGCCAAAAACGGGATGTTGAAAAAAATTCTGTGGTAGTTTGGCAAAATTACAGACAGAAATTATGTAAACAAAACATCGAGAGGACTTTAGCAGGGCACAGTTTATAGTGAAATGCCATTACCATTATGTCATAAACTCGCATCATGGTTGCTGCAGGAATAAAAAAAAGACAGATATTTTTGGTAGTCCTAGGTCTACTCTCCAACTTTATCTACCGTTCTCAAACAGATTGTGAGCAGGTCTACTTTTTCAGTGTTGGTCAACCTTCCCCTCTTCTGTCCTGGACACCTATGAAGTGTCAACGCTATTTAGAAATCAGCTCCTCTGAAAGGTGATGTATTGGGCAATCTCCTTGTCCATAGGAATGTTTGTTGGATACCTTGCAAAACATATTTTCCCATAAAGGACTCCAGATGCAGGAGCCCAGCTGAAACATGAGTATCTAAACTAGATGCCCTCAATCTCACACAAATTATCAAGGAACCTACCAGGTACAACCCTAAATCCGTAACCGTGGGCACCCTCTTAGATATCATCCTGACCAACTTGCCCTCTAAATACACCTCTGCTGTCTTCAACCAGGATCTCAGCGATCACTGCCTCATTGCCTGCTTGCGTAACGGGTCCGCGGTCAAACGACCACCCCTCATCACTGTCAAACGCTCCCTAAAACACTTCAGCGAGCAGGTCTTTCTAATCGACCAGGCCCGGGTATCTTGGAAGGATATTGACCTCATCCCGTCAGTAGAGGATGCCTGGTTGCTCTTAAAAACTGCTTTCATCACCATCTTAAATAAGCATGCCCCATTCAAAAAAATTAAGAACTAAGAACAGATATAGCCCTTGGTTCACCCCAGACTTGACTGCCCTTGACCAGCACAAAAACATCCTGTGGCGTTCTGCATTAACATCGAATAGCCCCCACGATATGCAACTTTTCAGGGAAGTCAGGAACCAATATACTCAGACAGTTAGGAAAACTAAGGCTAGCTCTTTCAAAAATAAATTTGCCTCCTGTAGCGCTAATTCCAAAAGGTTTTGGGACACTGTAAAGTCCATGGAGAATAAGAGCACTTCCTCCCAGCTGCCCACTGCACTGAGGCTAGGAAACACTGTCACCACCAATAAATCTACGATAATCGACAAGCATTTTTCCACGGCTGGCCATGCTTTCCACCTGGCTACCCCTGCCCCGGCCAACATCTCAGCACCCCCTGCAGCAACTTGCCAAAGCCCCCCCCCCCCCCCCCCACTTCTCCTTCACCCAAATCCAGACAGCTGATGTTCTGAAAGAGCTGCAAAATCTGGATCCCTACAAATCAGTTGGGCTAGACAATCTGGACCCTCTCTTTCTAAAATTATCTGCCGAAATTGTTGCAACCCCTATTACTAGCCTATTCAACCTCTCTTTCGCATTGTCTGAGATTCCCAAAGATTGGAAAGCTATCGCGGTCACCCCCCTCTTCAAAGGGGGAGACACTCTAGACCCAAACTGTTTTAGACCTATATCCATCCTGCCCTGCCCTTTAAAATCTTCGAAAGCCAAGTTAATAAACAGATCACCGACCATATCGAATCCAACCGTACCTTCTCCACTGTGCAATCTGGTTTCCGAGCTGGTCATGGGTGCACCTCAGCCACACTCAAGGTCCTAAACGATATCATAACCGCCATCGATAAAAGACAGTACTGTGCAGCCGTCTTCATCGACCTGGCCAATCACCGCATTCTTATCAGCAGACTCAATACCCTTGGCTTCTCAAATGACTGCCTCGCCTGGTTCACCAACTACTTCTCAGATAGAGTTCAGTGTATCAAATCTATGGGCCTGTTGTCCGGACTTCTGGTAGTCTCTATGGGGGTGCCACAGGGTTCAATTCTCGGGCCGACTCTTTTCTCTGTATATATCAATGATGTCGCTCTTGCTGCTGGTGATTCTCTGATCCACCTCTACGCAAACGACACCATTCTGTATACTTCTGGCCCTTCTTTGGACACTGTACTAACAAACCTCCAAACGAGCTTCAATGCCATACAACACTCCTTCCGTGGCCTCCAACTGCTTTAAATGCTAGTAAAGCTAAGTGCATGCTCTTCAGCCGATCGCTGCCCGCACCCTTCCACCCGACTAGCATCACTACTCTGGACGGTCCTGACCTAGAATATGTGGACAACTACAAATACCTAGGTGTCTGGTTAGACTGTAAACTCTCCTTCCAGACTCACATTAAGAATCTCCAATCCAAAATTAAATCTAGAATCGGCTTCCTATTTTGCAACAAAGCCTCCTTCACTCATGCTGCCAAACATACCCTCGTAAAACTGACTGTCCCACCGATCCTTGACTTCGGCGATGTCATTTACAAAATAGCCCCCAACACTGTACTCAGCAAACTGGATGTAGTCTATCACAGTGCCATCCGTTTTGTCACCAATGCCCCATATACTACCCACCACTGCAACCTGTATGCTCTCGTTGGCTGGCCCTTACTACATATCCGTCACCAAACCCACTGGCTCCAGGTCATCTATTAGTCTTTGCTAGGTAAAGCCCTGCCTTATCTCAGCTCACTGGTCACCATAGCAACACCCACCCGTAGCACACGCTCCAGCAGGTATATTGCACTGGTCATCCCCAAAGCCAACACTTCCTTTGGCTGCCTTTCCTTCCAGTTCTCTGCTGCCAATGACTGGAACGAATTGCAAAAATCACTGAAGCTGGAGTCTTATATCTCCCTCTCTAAATTTAAACATCAGCTGTCAGAGCAGCTTACCAATCACTGTACCTGTTCACAGCCAATCTGTAAATAGCATACCCAACTGCCTCATCCCCATATTATTACTTACCTTCTTGCTCTTTTGCACCCCAGTATCTTTATTTGCGCATCCTCATCTGCACATTTATCACTCCAGTATTAATGCTAAATTGTAATTATTTCACCTCTATGGCCTATTTATTGCCTACCTCCCTACTCTTCTACATTTGCACACACTGTACATAGATTTTTTTCAATTTTTATTTTCTATTGTGTTATTGACTGTACGTTTGTTTATGTGTAACTCTGTGTTGTTGTTTTTGTCGCACTGCCCTTATCTTGGCCAGGTCGCAGTTGTAAATGAAAACTTGTTCTCAACTGGCCTACCTGGTTAAATAAAGGTGAAATAAAACACAAATATATATATTTTTTTAAAATCAGGTTCTGTATGCATTCAAATTAGTCAACATACTGTACATTCAAATACATTGGAAATCAATGTATCATGACCCAAATAATGTGTACAGTATGTGTCCAAGTCCATTGTGACTAGGCTACTAGTCGGCCTTTAAAACAATAGGTGATCTGAACAGGTATCTCTGGTTTGTTTAATATTGTTTGTAGAGATTACCTGTAGGCATTTGGAACAGGACTATGCAGGAAAAGGTTTGGCGAGCGGTTGTGTTATTACCCATAAACCACTTTGGTTTCCAGCAAATCCTGGTGTTTTCATGCTTTGAAACATCCACCCACTGTAAAGGGGTTATAGCTCACATAGCTTGTTGATTAACTAGGCACCACTTATGAGTCATAGGGTCCATTTATACAGACTCATGTAGCTCAATTTTGTTTTAAAGCAGCTGCAATTTGTTTTGCTATTGAAATAGAAATAGTAGTACATTTTGATTAACAAAATTACACATTATTTATGTAGCTAGAATAGGAACCTGCCTCTCTTCACTATTAGTTCTTGACAGTGGGAATGAGCACAGTGATTCATGAAAATAATAAATGTTCTCAGTGACATCCTTCTTTTGGGTTGACATTTTTATTTTTTGCAGATTTTTTCCTCTTCACTGCACCGGTCCCTTCATCTAGGAACGTTGGCTAAACAAGTCCATGAATTTTCCTCATAAACATGGAGGATCAAAAGTGCAACCGCTTTCCATGCACACAGCAGCATTTATATAACTGAGTGCAAGGATCCCAAAGTTTGTTAAACTCACTGGAACACTCTCTGAAACACTGTTAAGCCCTATCAGGCAGCTGAGAGAGCCAGACATAAACAGGGAGTTCCCACTGGGAGTTCGTTTTGAAACTGGGAGTTCGTTTTGAACTGGAAACTAAATACTAGCTGGGTAACTCACTTCTCATACACTCTCAACATCATGTGCTCAGGTCGAGTAGCCATAAAACATAGAGTGCTTTGATTTTTATTCACTGCTCTGCTCAGCTTCTGAGATACAGTCTAACTGTTGTATCTCTATTTTCTCTGTTCTCTCCATTGTTTCCTCCTTACTGTCCTCGGCTCTTCCATCCCATCTCAATTCCTGAGTAGTAGGGTGATAGTTATTGTGATTGTCAGAGTAATGTGTAGTTATACTAATGCTACTAAGTAGCAGATGACTTTGATTGTATGTAAACTGTTCAACTGTTTAACAGCTGCAACAGCCATTCTGAGTCCGTGGACAGAGGTGTACCAATACAGTCGGTCTATGGAAAGTTTGAGAACATCCTTTGATACGGGAGCACAGGGTTCAGATCTGTATTCATGCCGTGCCTTCTCTGACCTTACAGAGCTGTGATCTCTCAGCATGGGTCAGCGAGTACATCTGAATGACTTGAAATATGGAGTGATATAACCCCTCTCTCTTATCTATCTAAAAGCATGGATTAAAGGTTCAGATGTCAGGCCTGGATATTTAATGTGCTGGCTAGGAGGTTGAAGCAGAGCCCTGCCCAGGTCATATAGGGAAACCTCATAAATATTCACAAATGAACACAAATGAAAAGCAAATGTGGATTAATAAATGGATGGGTGTTGGTTCACACTGGAAACTTGGCAGGGCTCCTGTGAAATGTCCCCCTCCACAGCAGTCATTATGTTATGTTAGTCTCATTCACCCTCTCTAATGATCCACATTTCATTTCACAGGGACTATTTGAAAGCTCTGTTTGATTGCTTTTTAAATTAGCTTTACGCTAAACCATACATTTCTAAATACCTCCACGACAGTGTTTGTCTCCCACGATTTCATCTTCCTTTTCAAATTATGTCAATAGTATTGCATGTTGGCTCCAGTAATACCTTGGCTTAGCCTAGGCCTATATCCACCTACAGAACTTCAGTTATTATGGTCCTGATGGGAGGAGTTGGAAAGGCATGTGTGAAATTCCGTAGAGATTACACAAAGAGTTAATCATCTAGATTCCTGCTGTTCACCAACCCAACAGGGCTTAAGTCTGTGTCCGGGAACTTCCCTCATTACTAATAATGCAGAGGTGTGGTTTACTGACCACCACTGCATGTTTTCTCTGGGTTATAGAGCTAGAATCTAACAGTGAAACATTACTTTATTAATGTTAAATTGGTCACTAGGATATCATTTGTCAGCCATGGATACCAAGAGCCTGATTCCTTTCAGATGCTCTAGGTTTTTCCAAATCAATCTAGGCAACAACGGTATAATTCTAAGTTGGTTTAAAGTAAGAATCCGCATTTGGGGAAACAGTGCCACTGTTTGCCTCCAGTGGCTTTGTTATTGTTTTTGTTATGTTGATGAAAACGGAAAAAAGGAGCAGCCAATAATTTTTTGCAGTACATATTTTGCTGTTCTATAGAGCGTGCAGTGGGGACCTGTTTTGAGAGCCCCACCTGTTTTGAGCCCCACATTTTTAGCAAAAAAAAAAAATAAAAAAAAAATATATATATATATATATACACACTTTTTGGGAGTGGACTTGCCTGTTTTCATGCTATTTTGGCATTATACGTGTCACATATCAGTTTGCAAACAATATAAAAAATTTATATAATTGAGTTAATAAAGCCGCATACAAACATGGTCTGTTTTCTTGTTTTCTTGAGTAAGGCAGCTCCAAGATGCAGGTGTTTCAGCCTAGCTCAATGCTTTCTGTGGTGGTGGGGCGAACCAGCAGAAAATAGGAGCATTGCGCCGTGATTAGCTCAATGAGGCCTTAGTAAGGGTAGACATCCAAAATGTAAGCCCTTTGGGTCCTGCCATAGAGTTATATTACAAGTGCCCTTCCAAGAAGGCTCAAGGTCACTTCCTCTCTGGCGCTCGAGGGCGCCAGGCTACCCTTCATTACGCACACCTGTCACCATCATTACGTGCATCAGCGCTCATTGGATTCACCTGGACTCCTTGACTTTGTTGATTGCCCCTCTATTTCTGTCTGCTCCTCAGTTTGTTCCCTGTGTCAGCATTGATGTCGTTACGTTTTCCCCTGTCCTGACGCTGTCCTTGTTTGTTTCTTGTCTATTATCCATTAAATGTTCACTCCCTGTACTTGCTTCTCGTCTCCCAGCGTCAGTCCTTACACACACACACACACACAACATTCTGTAATAGAATTCTGTTATTTGACGTGTCAAATTAAAAGCATATTTAACACTTCAAATAGTGTTCTGTGACGTGTATCTTTTTTGACACGGAAAGACCCAAACGGCGTTCAATGTGCCCCACCCTAACATTTTGGTCTATTTTCATCTCTTAATTTCTCCTAACGTTACTGTTCTGACTCGGTGTTGCTGCACATGTAGCCTATAACCTTTTAGAGAAATGTAATCATTGAATATTGTAAGAGCTTTCATTGTCTGCTTATATGCCCCCTTTATTTATCCTACGGTTATGACTTGGTGTACAGGGAGTACGCTGTAAGAATGGCCCATGTTCTGAATTCTGTTGCTGTACATTTCAAAAGTGCTGAACAAATAGTTATATTGACTACGTCCGTCGTCGCTCGCTCACTAATACCTTAATCGAAATTACGGATTGCTTCTTATCCACTCGTTGTCCCTTTATGCCATAGTTTGTACATCTCAATTGTCAGTAGAAACAACATTTGTTTAAGCAAATCAGCCATATCAGCTATGTTTTTTTAAAGGCAGTAAATGAGGCTGAATGAACTGTTTCACTGCAAGACAAGGCTCCGCTGATAGCCAGGTGTAGCAGTGGTAAGGTGTTGGGACTGCTGTTGGGACTCTGCTGTTGGGACAGCTTTATGTAGGCCCTAACAGTTTGTGGGCACCGTTTGTCACCGTTATAGTGCAATTCATGTATTGCTTAGTGTTGTGTTGTGTAGTGGCTTTGCTGGCATGCATCCCACATTTATTTTCTTTGCTCCACCAAGATTTACATGCTAAAATCACCACTGAGATCATGCAATGATGTCCAAGGAGAGAAAACTGTGTTTGCTGTTTGCAGCAGTGGTTGGCTCCTCAGGAGGAGGAAGGAGAGGACCATCCTCCTCAGTATATTTCATAAAAATAAAAAGTGAAACATTTTAAAGTTTAAACTATACAAAATATATAAACATGCCACCAAATAATTGATTAAAACACACTGTTTTGCAATGAAGGTCTACAGTAGCCTCAACAGTACTCTGTAAGATAGTACCATGGTGTAGCCAGAGGACAACTAGCTTCCGTCCTCCTCTGGGTACATAGATTTCAATACAAAACCTAGGAGACTCATGGTTCTCACCCCCTTCCATAGACGTACACAGTAATTATGACAACTTCCGGAGGACATCCTCCAACCTATCAGAGCTCTTGCAGCATGAACTGACATGTTGTCCACCCAATTAAAGGATCAGATAATTAATCTAGTTCTGAAAGCATAAGCTACAGCTAGCTAGCACCGCAGTGCATAAAAGGTGGTGAGTTGTTGACTCAAAGAGAGAGAAAGACAATAGTTGAACAGTTTTCTTCAAAAATGGAGGAGCAAGAGAGAGAAAGAGAGGGAGAGATTAGTTAAAAAAAATTCACTTTCACTTACATAACTTACAAATGCAGCTAGCTAGTTTAGCCTACTCAAACGCCCAGCTCAAACAGAGGGATGCTATGTTAGCTAGCTGGCTATGACTATCCAACACTGGAACTCATCCAAGTCAAGGTAAGCTTTTGGTTTTACCACCGGGGCCCTCTGGAGTAACTGCTAAACTGCTTACTAGCTGTACACTGCACTGCATGATTGTAGCAGGTTTACTAACGTGTTAGTTCTATTAGCTATGTTGACGTTGATGTTACTTTAGCTAATATGGTGACAGCAATGTAGGCTGTGTGTAGCATTTATGAAGGTTTGGCTTGGAAAGTTTTTTTTCGCCTGGTCACAGACAGGTGATGTGTTGTGCACTGAAGTCCATAAGCAAAGGGAAAAGGTGAGAGGAGGAGAGCGCATAGATGTGAGAAGGAATTACATATACAATGAGCTGTTTATATGTGCCTATGAAAGTGATCAGGAGTATATTCATTCCGCCGATAAGGGGGTAAACATACCTGAATTTGTCCAATAGAAACTCACTTTTGCAACTATTGGACTAATGATTACACCCTAGATCAGCTAGATGCAGGCAAGAGTGTGCAAGGCAATATTGAATGTGTCACTCTCTGTCCATGTGTCACTGTCTGTCACCTCAAATCTTTCTCTCGAACTGTTTGCACCTACATTGTAAACTTTCATTCATAGGCTAGGTTGTAGCAACCTCATGATGGGTATAGGGAAAATGTTTGTATCATGTAGTAACCTAAACCTATCGATGTGACATTCAACTGGGTGAATGGAGTCATCCCAGTCAGTCATCCAATATCTTGTAATAGAAATAAAGCTATGCTCATAAAAAAAATTATCATCCTCCCTCCATCTTAAATGGCCCCGAACGCCACTGGTTTGCAGTAACTTCTTTGTTGTAATATCCCAAATGAACGTGTGAGTTTCAGCTTTAAGGATTCTAGCTTTAAATGTATTATGGCCATGTGTCACAAAGCCAGTGATACACGACAACAAAAAAATCTTTCCATAAATCCAACTTCAAACTTCCCTCCAGAATGGTTATTTGTTTTGAAAGACCTGTCAAAACATTGACTCCACATTACTCCCCTTTATGTTAGTCCTGCTGCTCACGTCTAACTAAAACACCAAGGTGTTTCCCAGGTTTGATACACCAAAGGTCACCAGGGCATAGATTCTAACCCTGGCAAGTCACGTTATAGACATCCCTCCCCAGACACAAAGACCCAGGCCTGGAGGTGAGGAGGAGAGGCTCTAGGCACAGCTCTGTCATGACTGATTAATGACACTGTTTCTCAGGGTTGGCTACAGACCGTGCAGCACTGCATTACCTGACGACACAACTTCCAGGAGTGGGAAGAAAGGGCCTCAGCCGCCAGGCAGCACCATGGGCGAGCTCTCTCGAACGTGCTGATGGGAGTCCAGTTTCTCCTCAACCACAACACACAAAACACACACACGGACCCTGTGAGAGCCAAGATGGCCATGGTGGAGTCCCTCCAGGGGCCGTGGAGTATTGGAAACACGTTCCTGTCAGTCTCTGCATGCCAAATCCATCCACATGGCCTCTCTCTCCACAATGTCTCATAAGTAATGCACTGAGGCAGGTACATGACTGAGAATTACTGGGAAGTGTAACCCTCTTTCAGCACCATAACTTTGAAAGATGAGGATTACAGTATGTCTCAGGTAACCTTAGTCATATGTCAGGGTTGGTTACTTAAGAAAAATGTATTGTTCCAAGAATGTTTCAACTACTCTATAGGCCTTTGCCAATGTCATTGTGTGGGAAGACAGCCTGTCGACAATCAAAGCTACAGTCTGTTTGATTTTACTAAAAGCTGCTTTTCCTACTGCTTTCATTGGTCTCAAGCTACACTCTCCAAACGTACAAAGAAATGGCTTTTCTCAAATTACCAAAAATGTCTCTTAATCCATAAACTGAAATAGGCAGTCGCTTATGTTTAAAGTGGAGTACAATTGCAAAGCACAATCCTTATGTGTTTCCTGAGACAGACTAACTGTTTTAATGTGGCAGTAGCCATAGGTTTTCCCATTAATTCTTAATCTTGTGGGATCACTGATGTCATTCGTTGCAAACGGCTGAAGACCAGAGTTCTCAAGTGAAACCAGATGGACTAACAATTTGAAATTTCAGTTGAAGAACTTAAGAACTGAACACATCTCAACTTATTCTGTTTTTCACTTCAAGTCAACCAGAATACCCGCTTCAGACAGTGTATGCCGTTGAGTTCAATCACATTTGATCCCACAGAGAAAAATGTAAAGAATAGCATAATTTATCCACCTCTTGTGAACTGGAATAACACTGACAGTGTCCAATAAGGTATTTATCTTATTTCACTCAACCAGCCAGATAGAGTTTATATACACAAACCACATCAGCTCTAAGATAGACAGCTTGGCAATAACATGCTTTGTAACTCAAGTGACTTGACTTACCTGCTAAACAGAGGCCAAAGATGCTCAGGAGTACCAAGATGTATAGAGACACGATGGCATACTTGATGGCAGACAGGGAGTTCAGGTGGCTGCAGCAATTGTCTGGCTTTCTTCTCCTCTTGGCAGAAACAGCTGAAAAGAAAACATCTCTTTAGAATTGGAAGACAAAGATGGATACAAGGGCTCTTAGAGGGGGTTTGAATTGAGGGGCCATGAGGATAAAAGAAGCTGTATGAAATGAGGATAAAATGTCATGAGGATAATATTCTTATGCAGTGATGAAAACGTCCTACATAAAAATGCATGCCTGACTGTCAACTGAATGACTTGTTGCATTGTTGCGGCCATCTCTCATAACATAGACTTTATGAGTGCTAAAAAAAAATCCCCCAAATGATTTTATTATTGTTCTATTAGTACTGACATAGCGAGTTGGCAGCCTTGATTCTTCACTGGGTTGATATTGTAGTCATCATGAGAGTCAAAACAAAGTCTGCATGTCTGGCATTTGGCCTGAGATCTATTGGTCACCGCTGCACCATACTGTACATCACAGGGCTGCCACACAGATACAGAGCAATAATAGCTACACTCAGTAATTTAACCCCTTAACACACTGTCCAGGTCGAACCTAAAACTGTCATCGTGGCATTCTAGTTGGGAGTTTGTGTATGTGTCATGTGCTTGTGAGGAACCTGTTTGGATTAAACTGTTGTTGCTGAGGGAACATTCAACGCTGGTCAAATAGGCCCAGAAGTAGGGTGACAGAAGACATCATTATTCAGGCTAAAAAGATCTCAGTCCAATAGGAATCTGATATCAATTCCAAAGTGTCTAATGCTATTAGGTCATGAAGCACATTGTCTTATTTCGAGGAGACATAAGCCCTGAGAGAGACCAAGGGGAAAGTATTACACGCTTTCATTTTATGTTCTCCTGGCAAGCAATCCCAGACACAAAACTAAAAATGAGTAGTCCCCCCAATCCTTCCTTGTCTCTCTTTCTCTCTGTGGAGCATATCGCTCTGAAGTCACAGAGGAGACTTCTCTAGAAGACAAGGCCCTCAACCTATTTTCCATAAACAGTCTTGAGCCTGCTCTGCAGCCCTACAGCATGGCGGTTTCAATTGTACAAATACAGGTGATGTCATGTCCATAGAGACATGCAATGGATCTGTGCTGCACATATGCTGTGGCTGCTGTGTGAACAACAACCTTGCAAAAGGGCCACTCTAGCTCTAGCAGAAGTGCACCTTTTCTTAAGGCTAAATAAAACAGAGCTGTTTAAACTGTTCAAATATATGGAATGTATAGAAATGTAGAGGTCATTACATATTTAAGCAGTGCAAACGTACATCTCAATGATACAAATACTAAGCATTTGTTTGTTGACGTGCCTTTTTTTATGTTTTAATTTTTTTTATTTCACCTTTATTTAACCATGTAGGCCAGTTGAGAACAAGTTCTCATTTACAACTGCGACCTGGCCAAGATAAAGCAAAGCAGTTCGACACATACAACAACACAGAGTTACACATGGAATAAACAAACATACAGTCAATAATGCAGTTGAAAAAGTCTATACACAGTGTGTGCAAATGAGGTAAGATAAGGGAGGTAAGGCAATAAATACATTTAAGAGCAGTTGGAGGCCACGGAAGGAGAGTTGTATGGCATTGAAACTCGTCTGGAGGTTAGTTAACACAGTGTCCAAAGAAGGGCCAAAAATATACAGAATGGTGTTGTCTGCGTAGAGGTGGATCAGAGAATCACCAGCAGCAAGAGCGACATCATTGATGTATACAGAGAAAAGAGTCAGCCCGAGAATTGAACCATGTGGCACCCCCATAGAGACTGCCAGAGGTCCGGACAACAGGCCCTCCGATTTGACACACTGAACTCTATCATAGAAGTAGTTGGTGAATCAGGCGAGGCAATCATTTGAGAAACCAAGGCTGTTGAGTCTGCCGATAAGAATGTGGTGATTGACAGAGTCGAAAGCCTTGGCCAGGTCGTTGAATACGGCTGCACAGTATTGTCTCTTATCGATGGTGGTTATGATATCATTTAGGACCTTGAGCGTGACTGAGGTGCACCCATGACCAGCTCGGAAACCAGATTGAATAGCGGAGAAGGTACGGTGGGATTCGAAATGGTCGGTGATCTGTTTGTTAACTTGGCTTTCGAAGACCTTAGAAAGGCAGGGTAGGATCGATATAGGTTACCCAGCAGTTTGGGTCTAGACTGTCTCCCCCTTTGAAGAGGGGGGAGACCGCGGCTGCTTTCCAATCTTTGGGAATCTCAGACGATACGAAAGAGAGGTTGAACAGCCTAGTAATAGGGGTTGCAACAATGTCGGCAGATAATTTTAGAAAGAGAGGGTCCAGATTGTCTAGCCTGGCTGATTTGTAGGGGTCCAGATTTTGCAGCTCTTTCAGAACATCAGCTATCTGGATTTGGGTGAAGGAGAAATGGGGGAGGCTTGGACGAGTTGCTGTGGGGGGTGCCGGGCTGTTGACCGGGGTAGAGGTAACCAGGTGGAAATCATGTATATCATATATCTACCATTACCATTCACCCTGATATAGCAAATATACATTACAATATTTACTTATCTTAGACATTCGTAGGGGTCAATAAAGTCTAAACACAAGCTGACATCAGGCAATGAGAGAATGAATATTTATAGAGGAGATGGAGCAGAACAGAACTTCTACTTTTAGAAATTCCTGCAACATTAAGACATAGACGCTGTAATACATTGGACACAACACGAAATAACACAAGTTAATGTGCCATTATGTGGCAGCATGTTCAGCCTGGCTTTTTTTTTTATAGGTTGTGTGATGGCAACAGGATACTTGAATGTTTACAGTGACTATGCTTGGCAGCTTAGGGACAGATTAGTTGAGTTGGACAAGTAGAGGCCAACTGAATTTGTACCAATTCACTGTTGTGAACACTGTACAGTTGATTTGTTCAACTGCACCTGACCAAGCCCAAGATCCTCACACATTCACACAACATACTATCAGCACTTAGTGTTTATTGACCGCTCGCTGAGTGAGAGAACTCGGCAGACCCCAGGAGTCAGATTTCCTATATTTACCTTTGCAGTTACAAGCATATCCTCTAAAAAGGCCATGACCAAGTAGGGTCAAAGAGACTCTGCTTGCATCACTCCATGAGCTGAAATATGAGCACATCACATATGGAGGCACAAAATGAGTTCTTACATCAATGGCAGAATTCAAAAACGATTTGACCCGATTTGGTCATGGCCTTTTTAGAGGTATGCTTGTAACTGCAAATATAAGGAAAAGGGAAATCTGACTTCTAGGGTCTGCAGATTTCCCTTACCCAGCGAGTGGTGAAAAAGCACTATGTGCTGATAGTATGCTGTGTGTGTGAATGTGTGAGGGTGATTATAAGCCTCTGGGCAAACGTGTGAAACGCCAAGGGGCAAGGATTTATACAGGACAAGAAGGGAAATGGCTTCTTTACCATCTTCACACAGGTTAAGCTTTGATAGGTTTCTGCCATCGTAGCCCTCCTCATAGAAGGATCCGTTCTCCCTCTCTTCGTATGTACTCAGGTACATGGCCTTATTCTCCATTCAGGAACTGTAGGGAGGACAAAACAGATTATTTTCATGTAACCAAAGCAATATGTAAGATGTTAGCAATGTATGTTATTCTTCAATAACACAAACTCCAAAGCAAATCAGGGGGAGGAAAATAGGTTTATTCAAAGAGGACAAATCATATGATGGTTAGATGGTCATTCTCCCCTGTCCTTGGTGATGCTCTCACAGTGATTCTCTCCTGTGGTTCTCTCCAGTGAATCTCTCTCCACAGAACAAAGGGAACAGCATGTAGTTTTATAACCCAGCCCTAGCCTGTGGTTGACCAATTCGAATTCCTTGCAATAAAACTAGCCCATGACCAAATAACAAGTATCCTATTTCAGAAGACATATTCCAGAAGACATATTGATCAATAATTCCCTATTACAGAAAAAAAACTATTTCCATTGATCGTTAGTTCTATTCTCGTACACTTGTCTCTGCGTTGTGTATTTATCTTTGACATATTCTTACAAAGACAACAATATGAGTTCTGTATATGCATGTAAGTATTTGTCAATTTGTTATAGTCATCCATGGCACATATAATTACAGCCCAAAATGTAATGCAAAGCCCCCCCCCCCCCATTCTATCAAGCTCTGTTTCTCCCCAGTCTTTTTTATAATATTGAGTCTATCTGATCTGTTTCTTATGATGCATGACTGAGTGTCAATTTCAAACCCTAAGTTTTAAATCATCACCAGACCACTAATGTGGCTGCCTGTCAGTGTTGAAACATTCATTATTCATTTGAAGTTGAAGTGTGGAGGTAGGGTCATAGGTCGAGCACTGTATCCCTGTCTCTCTGACTACTACACATTATTCAAGAGGGCAAAGCTCCACAAGTATTCTTACCGATCTATTACCTTATTATCTTCTCAGCATGGAATACAAAACCAAATTCGTAACTTTTCTCTTTAAAGCAAACAGCAGAGCCTCTAACATAATGCAAGTGGAATGGATTGAATTATATTAATCCATGACAAGAATATAGAGGATCCAAGCCTCCTGTGCTGCCATCTAGTGCCATAAATCTGACTGTGGTCTATGAGTGAGAAAGAGATAAAATGGCTGACAGTAAACATTCCTAGCTGAACAGCTGTGTGAGAGAGAGAGTGATGCTCCCCCACATTCCTGGGCCACAGCTCAGGCAGACCTATGGACCCCTCCCCTTACAATATGAACCAGTAGCAGCAGGCAAGAAATTAGACCCTTATAAAATACCCTAATAATCTCCTAAATGTGGGATTAAGGTGCATGTACCTTTACAGCATGCTATGGCTGAGAAAACAGTGTAGTTTGGAGATCAGTTGGGAATAGGTCAATATTAACCGTGCAATAGAGAATAGAATGTGAAATACAGAGACGGATGTGGGACTGTTGAACAAAGTCATTAAAAGGAGCTCAATCTGGACTTTTTCATTAAGCAGCGGGAGTGTCAGTTGACATTTTCAGGCAGACACAGCTATTACCGATCAAGGCTGCTAGGAAACCTGTATGTGATCACCACCACTGATCATTGTCACCCAATGCAAACTTCTTAGAAAGTACATCCCTTAGAACGCCCAGGAAGCCATCCTGCCATCTCTCACACACCACTGTGTTTTTCCATGGAGGCACGGCAGTGGTAGGCTCCAGACATATTTCCTTTGGAATTGGAAGCTACAGTAAAAGTCTTCCATGGTATTGCCCTACCTGGCAATGAGTGAGCCATGTGATGTCTCCTCAGATACAGGAACAAACACATGAGCATGTCCAATCTCCATGAGGAACTTCTTTCTGTATCATGAAAAATAAAGTCTCTAGGCAAAGGGAGAGGACAAAGCCCTCCATCCTTCATTGTGACAAAAAAGCCCACACTGTGATTTGTGACTATGCCATAGTAATGTTTGCCTTCTCTCTGCCAACCAGGGAGGTCTGAATAGACATAGACTAGACACATTGAGAACGTGCACACATGGATGGTGACCAAATCTAAAGGAGAGAAAACAATTAAAATGTCCAGCGGCCCAGCGCGTACCTCACAGCTGAGTGGCATCTCTGTGGAGTGAGTGCACGATGTCAGCAGAGCTCAGCGGTGTGGTCTCAGAGGTCTCACATGAGCGGGAACGTTTATAGAGAGACATCCCGTATCCATCCGTCCGTGTGGAATTAACCCATTTCCCAGTTAATTAAACGCGCGGACACTTCACCCATGAGTGGACAAATATAAAACAAAAAACTTTCGGATATGCATTTTCTTGGCATTAAGTCAACAAGGAACAGACTCGTTTGTTTGTGGTTAAATTGGATACCAGAGCACAGGTGTAAAATAATATGGCCATAATATAATTCAGATGTCATTATGGAGACGCTACAGGTCTCCATAATTACATCTGAATTATATTATTGCTACATTATTTGGGGGCATCTAATTTCTATTTGTGGGAATTCAAATTTCTTTAAACAGAATTGTCTCGTTTTTTAGTGGAATTTCAAGGTCATGATGCAAAAATACTGAACATGATTTATCTATGGACATAATCAAGTGAATGTAAAAAGGTTTTCGGGGATAAATGCATTTCAGGTTCACTTTGTTGATGTCTTCAAATGAACACATATAACAGGTAACAAAACTAGACTACACAAATTGACGCAACATTTGGAAAAGTTTGTCACTCACCTTGTCAAAGTTGTGACTAAAAAGTATAACAGATGCAAATGTCTCATCTCTAATTTCAATTTAAAAAGTGTGCATGTTTTCCCAATGGCATCTCAATAAACGTTTCCTTTCAACATAAAACAGTTAACTGAAGTCTTGCTCTCTCAGTAGCTAGATAAGCGCAGCGTGGAGATCCGTGCACCAGCCAGTCTGTGATGCTCGGGTGAATTAATCCCTTTTAAAAAGTGTAGTGTAGGCATGGAGACTACGATGTGGCTATACCCCTGCCTGGACAACTCTGACTAGATGCATTCTTACCTCATTCTATATATAGTATCTAGTTGCTGTACTTATGCGCCTGGGGCAGGGCAGCGTCCAGTATAAATTATGTACCGTGGTAAAACTTTTGTACAGATTTTTGAACAAATACGCCCTCCTCTGAGCATTTAAGCATGGCACATTACAGAAAAGGTGCATTCCATCTCTACAGATCTTATACAAAAACGAGTTTAAAGTTGTAATGTCACGTGCACACGAACAGTGATATGCCTTTCTTGCAAGCTCCAAACTACCCTCCTATACTAATTCCTCATAAACTACATATATAATAGATAGGTCCAGTGGCGACCGTCATTTCGAGCTCCACCTTTCTAGCAAAAAAAAGAGTGTGCAAAGCTGTCATCAAGGCAAAGGGTGGCTAATTTGAAGAATCTCAAATATAAAATACATTTAGATTTGTTTAACACTTTTTTGGTTACTATATGATATTTAGTTTATCAGTTTGCAAACAATGTTTAAAAAAAAGTTGCATACAAACTTGGTCTCTTTTTTGCTTTCTTGAGTAAGGGTGCTTCAAAATGCAGGTGTTTCAACCTATCAGTCCTTTCTGTGGTGGTGGTGGTGCAGCCAGCGGAAAATATGGAGCGTAAGTGTTGGTAATGTTCTCCAGTTGCGCTGTGATTGGCTCAGTGTTCTGTCACTCATGGGGACACTACGTCACCGCCAAATCTAAGGGTAGAGATAGAAAATTCAAGCCCTTTGGGTGCTGCCATAGAGTTACATTAGAAGTGCCCATTCAAGAAGCCTCAAGGTCATTGGCCACAGATAAAAATGACATCAAATCACATTATATCTACAGCAGCTTTGATTGGACTGATCATGCCAACATCATACTTTCGAAATCTTAGCTAGCAAGCTAGCAGTCATCATCATGAATCAAGTTGACAATCTACTGGCAAATCCTTTTTAATCCTTGTCATATGAAGAGAAATAATTAAGAGAAATGATAGATAAAACGTATCGGTGCTCATCGGCCATTGGACATAAAGATTACACAACATGTTGGAAATCGCAAATTCAACAATGAGTGGTTTGGAAGGAATCAGTGGCTAACTGCAAGCATTGCAAAGCAATCACTAGCCTGCTATTCAGTGGAGTGTGTGTGTGGTCCCAAGTCTGGGTTTAAGGGTCTCTTGTCCAACCTTAAAAGGATAAACATTCAACATTGTTCATGGTGTCAATCCAGCATGACTTCTGCCGGCCTCAAAACAACTGGAAACTCAGAACTGGGAAATCTGATTTCAGTGAGTTCAAGACAACTCGGAATTGCAAGTCGGGAACTCGGGCCTCTTTCTAGAGCTCCGACCTGAAGATCACTGACGTCATCATGATTCAACCTTGTTTTTTTCCAAGTTCCCAGTTGTTTTGAAAGTACCATAAATCCAGAGATTGCCAGACTTTGATGACAAAGTTTGATGACAGAATTTGCCCACAAAGGACCACCGGCCACCTTCCTGTTGAAGTGAGCACAGCACAAAAAGGTGAGTCCAAAAATGTATTTTATGCTGCTGCATAAATGATGAAATATGCCAGCGAGATATTACATAGATAATTTGGTCCCCTTTCCACTCTTGAGTGGCGCAGCGGTCTAAGGCACTGCATCTCAGTGCTAGAGGTGTCACTACAGACCCTGGTTCAATTCCAGGCTGTATCACAACCGGCCGTGATTTTATTTTATTGCCTACAGTTCTGACTTGGTGGTGCACATGTAGCCTATAGCCTGTTTTATAGAAATGTAATCATCGAATATTGTAAGAGCTTTCATTATCTGCTTATATGCCCCCTTTATTTATCCTATGGTTCTGACTTGGTGTACAGGGAGAACACTGTAAGAACGGCCCAAGTTCTGAATTCTGTTGCTGTACATTTCAAAAGTGCTGAACAAATAGTTATATTGACTATGTCCGTCCTAGCTCGCTCATTAATGTCTTAATCTAAATTACGGATTGCCTCTTACCCGCTCGTCGTCCGATTATGCCATAGTTTGTACATCTCAATTGTCAGTAGAAACATTTGTTTTGGCAAATCAGCCATATCAGCTATGGTTTTTTTAAATGCAGTAAATGAGGCTGAATGAACTGTTTTGCTGCCAGACAAGGCTCTGCTGATAGCCAGGTGTAGCAAGTGTTGGGACTGCTGTTGGGACTCTGCTGTTGGGACAGCTTTATGTAGGCCCTAACAGTGTGCGGGCACCGTTTGTCACCGTTATAGTGCAATGAATGTATTGTTTAGTGTTGTGTTGTGTAGTGTAATGGCTTTGTTGGCATGCATTAAAAAGAAAAAAATTATTTGCCCCAGCAAGATTTACATGTTAAAATAGCAACTGGATAGGTCTATACTTTGAGGAAAAATAATGAACTATTATTTTTGAAAGCCCTCAAAAGTGATAAAATAGCCTAATGTTAATGTCTTTAGGCTTGTGCTGTAAACATGACTCTGTAGGCCGAGTAGATACATAGCCTAAATGAAGCATGTTCGTCATGAAATAATTTTATTGCCTCTGCATGAAATATGATTTTATTTGGATGATAATGGCTGTGGTCCAAGATAACCTTTTAGGAAGAGTTCCTTCCACATGAGGGAGCCCTAGAGCTGTGCACCGAACCAGCACCAGCCCACAGCCACGGCAGTTCGCGGGCTTGGCTGACTCAGAGACAGGAAGGGTTGTGTACAATGGGACAGGTAAGAGGCTGATATGACTGCCGATAAGACGATTAACTGTACTTGATTAAACACTACAATAACTATTAACGTTACTTTTACTATCATGAATGTCAAGTCTAGCGCATATAAGTGAATAAATAATACGAAGGCAGGAAATAACAAGGACTACAAAAGTTCGCCTTACCTGCGCTAGGCTTACTTACAAATGCGACGTGGTAGCATTTACAGTAGAGTTTATAATAGTAGTACTAGTAAATACAGTTACAATAGAATAGGCTACCGATTAGTTTCAACAGTTTTCTGTCCCTTTGTCTGTCTTTATTAACCGTTTGCCCTCAGTGCAGTACACTTCCTGTGAATGGCATAGGCTACTATTACTGTACTGACTAGCATACAGTTTGGTGTGCAGCAAAATAGAAATCAAAATTACAACCATACCTGGAATAAAGTTATCATTAATTCAATGTATACCTGTGTAGAATTTGAAATGTTATACAGTATAATGTCATTGAAATGACCATGTGTACTAGAATATGGGAAGTTAGTATGTTCTGTGCTATTGTATATCACCACAAGATGGTGTATTTGTCACGTTGGGCCCATGTTTCTCACTATAAGATATATAATTGTTTACCAAGGTCCAGCAAAACATGAGTAGGCCTGCAAACAACAGCTGTTGAAGGCATGTTAAATTACTCGGCAAGTTTGATTTATTAGCTGAGCAAGGTGCACCTATGCACTTGACTATGATGACCTCTCAGAGAGATTTATCAACTTCCTCTCTCATTTTCCTTCCCTTTTATCTTGCTCTCTCATTCTATCTTTATTCCACGCACCATACAATGTTTGTTGAACCTTTTTCCTAGAACATTCTAGACCCGCAGCGCTTTACTCTAAAATTTTGATGTAATATTTGATTAGGTCTGAGTCTTAAACCTCAGTGACATTTACTCTAAACCTTGTTGCCTCATACTCCGTCCAGTCCGTGGTCTCCAAGAGTTTGTGAAAACAAACAGAAGGGAACTCTCTGCCCAAGGGGAGATTTGGGGTAGGGAGTAATGTCAATATGCACAGGATGTCTTTTTCACCGCTTAGATCCTGTCTCTCCAGTGTCATGTGATTAATCCAGGATGTATTGTAAGGAATTGAATACTCTCAACTTCATCTTTGAATCACACAAAACATTGAATTACACACACCAGTCAGAAATGCACTGGGTCAGAGTATGTGGTTTCATGTGGGTTTGATCAGGAAGATGGTGATGCAATTCTTCTGGAAAGCAGCAAGACTGATAAAGGTGTTTCTCTGATGAGATTATGTTTCATACATGATGTTGTGGTGTGGTTTGTGTACAGATGTCAAAGTCTAATCCCACAGCCCCTAGCTCTTGGGAACAGATCCTACTGCAACATTTCATACAGTGTTAACAGCTTTCTTTGCATAGGCAGGAAAAACGGACATTTACATTTTAGTCATTTAGCAGATGCTCTCATCCAGAGCAACTTGCATTTAGTACATTCATCTCAAGATAGCTAGGTGAGACAACGACATATCAGTTGTAGTAATTAAGTTATCAGCAAAGACAGCACTAGTAGGAAAAGACAAGTGGAATATTTACTAATATACAAGCAGAGAGGTTTCCTGCTTTTCCTGTCCTCCTAATGAAAGGTTTCTCACTGTCTCGTCTGGCTGTCCAGTAATTACTCATATGGGAGCTCGTTCCTGCCAACATCATAGATTAGTCTCTTCATTAAATCAGTAAAACATTCCTATATTTCCAACATGGCAAAAGCAAGACAGTGCCCCACAGCATGTAAAGGCCAAATAAACATTGATGCAGCTCTATAAAAGTTACTGGTCTAACCCCAGGGATATGGCTGAGGAAATAGTACTATAATGAAGTTGACATACAAGAGCAACCATTTCATAACATTAACAACTGCAGTATTCTGCTTTTTTCCTAAGATATTGGAAATAATGAACAATTAATGAACTTCAAATTGTCATTGCCACTTTTTGAGAAATGTATATAAGTAGATTTATACTAGATACTTATGACTTTCTCCTTCCCTGACATATAGAGTGCAGCCCAGATAATAACTCCAGAATGAGCCTTCCCAAAAGGGTCTCCCTCTGGACCGTGGTGGATGTGTTTGACTGGGTCAAGGAGCAGTACCCCTACCAAAAGAGTGTCTTCCAACTAGCCATCTTCAAGCATGACATATCTGGTAGCTATCTTCAGTAGCTCTTCTACTTACCAAATCTTGCCTTAGTACAAAACAACCTACAGTATATTCATATACATCAGTCATCATTAATAGACTGCTATTATTATTTAAAAAAAGTGAATATATGTGATATTTTATCCCAGGCCTACTCCAGCCCTGTACTGTATAAGTAACGGATGCCTGCAGAGAGTTCTGGACCCCACATAATGACATGGAACATTAATCTTCCCAGTTACTGTTAACCCTCTACAAACCACACAGCTCATTCACAGTGTCAGTACTGTTGTAATGTTGCATCAGTAAATCCTTGTCAAAAACATGCATGTATGAGTAATAAAACCTTGTGTCCTAAGGCTTAGATCCTGGGACAGAAGTTTTGCCCACTGTGGGCTAAATGCATTTGAATTCAAGTAAATTTAGGAATGGAATGTGACACATAATTCAAGTTCATCATGTAATATGAATCCATTCAATTTGAAATCCATGCTCCCAGCCTTATTTGACTGGCATCATTTTGCTTCCTTCTCTAGTAGCCTCCCCTCACCACCTCTCTTGCCTTCTTGCTCTGTCCCTCCCCAGGCCGAGCTCTGCTGAGGATGGGTGAACACCAGTTGGAGAGGATGGGGGTGGAGGTGGAGCATCTTCAGGAGATCCTACTGGACATTCTTCTCCTCAGGGTCCAGGAGGAACTTGAGAACCTTAACGACATCTTCTCTGGTGAGGAACAAACATCCATTCTACCGTCTCCTTTTAAACTTTATCAGGAACTCAGTTGTAGCCTATATCAACGACTTCTTCTCTGGTGAAGACCTAACTTTACTTTATTGTCTAAAACTGCATCAGAAAGGGACAGACATCTATTGTGTCCTCTTAGATGGCTTCAGGAGTTCACTTGTACACTCTTAGAAAAAGGGTGTTATCTAGGACCTAAAATGTTTATTTGGCTGTACCCATAGGAGAACCCTTTGAATAACCATTTTTGGTTCCAGGTAAAACCCTTTAAAGTTCCATGTAGGACCCTTTCCACAGAGGATTCTACATGGAACCCAAAAAGGTTCTACATGAAACCAAAAAGGGTTCTCCGTGGAACCAAAAAAGGTTATCCTATGGGGACAGCTGAAGAACCCTTTAGGAACCCTTTTGGAAGAGTGTAGCCTATATACCCAAAGTGACTCATATGAGGTTGCATTATCAGCCAACATGATTGACAGACATGTATTTCAGCAAGAGGACTAGCTTAGAGACACCTGCCAAGAATAGATTGGCATCAAATAAGAAGAGAGAGGTGAAAGCCTCAGATGAACAGTACTATTCAACTGAACTGAAAATCAAATCATTCAATGGGCTTTCTTTGGCATGGATACAAGATAGCTATAGATTAAATAAATTCACGTTCAAAATATAGATAAAATAAGTTCACAATGGGCTTTGTTCAATGTGGTACGCATGCTTGCATATTTCAAATGTGTTTTTAACCAAACGTATTTTTATCTCTCGTTCTCTAGAGTGTTTCTCTTCATGACTATAACAGAAGAAGAGGTCTGAGATATCATTATTTAGTCCATCTACGGTGTGGAGGACTAGAGAAGAAAAAAACACATTTGCTTTCAGTAATCATTGACCTGAAGAAGGCGGCCAGATTGGTTTTGGCATGGTTGTAGTTTTACTGACACGTCTGTGAATCAAGCCCTTGCCCCTCACTCTGCGCTGCTCTTGTGGTCTTATTTTTCACAATACTCAATACACTATGTGGCAGCTATTGCAGAGGGAGAACATCATTCCCCACTTGAACAGGGGATACAGTGCATCCCTCATCTGGACTAAATGTTGCAATCCCATACTCAGCAGTGATTTGGCTAGCTAATGGCCTGTTATATTACTCTCAGGAGACCCTGTGTGAATTAGAATGGAGAGTAAGTAAATTAGTCCTGAGTTTAATGCAGGGACACATGGCCATAATTTAGATAACAACCCAAATGCTGCTCAAACCTATTAGTCCCTACACAGGGAACATAATAGGGATCATTTAATGGGAAGTTTCTGGCAGAGACAAAATGGCTTTAAAGTTTTATGTATTTGCTTATATAGTTTTATGTAGGAGTAGGAATGTTGTGTCCTCTGACTGAAACTCGTCTTTGTTTAGCTTTTGTTGCTCCACACCTCATGTTTGTAAGACGTCAGCAGAGTTTTTCTGTCTGTCAAATACAATGCAATGTCTAGCAAATCTTTAAATGGAACACAACTACGTATAGAATCCCTCCAGTATGACTGCCCAGCTAGGAATGTACTCTATGCAGAGATATCCTATTTTATTTGCTCCTGGAACATATTCATATAAACAGTTCATTGTGTAATCATGTGCTTGCTTAAATTGCTCAGATATAACAGTTTTGCATATTAAGTGGAGCAAATAAAAGTGCTACGTTTGCAAATGCTACATCTTTTTATGTTTCAAATCCTCCTTCCTCAGAGAAATTCCCCCCAGACTTAAATGTCCTGTCCATTGTATAATGATAACGTTTGTTTGCTCCAGTTTGAAGTATTTTAGTGCATCCCTAAGGTTCTGCACGTTTCATTAGACACTACATGCACATGAAAAACTGCAGGACTGTCAAATCTGAAGCTCAAACAGTACCTTAGCAAAGCATACAATGCAGTTCAACTCCAAACCACTATACCTGTATTATAGTGTAATGTTTTCGTAAACAGGAAACGCTATGTTTAGACATCCATTTGCTATCCAGCCTAGAACACAGGAGAGAAACAAGTTGTTCCAGTGAAGAGATGAGGATGAAATGTCACACGGGTGTTTAGTGGGTTAATCTGTGGAGGAACCCTATTTAGTGCATGAGTCTGACCTGACACCTCATATTTGCTAATGAAGACCAAATCTGATCATTGTTCATTTGAAATAATTGTCTTCGCTGATAATTATATAAAAATCAATGTGTAGAATCAGCCAGTGGCCTAAATCTTGAGAGACACACTGGTGCCCTCAGACAATGTCCATTTGTCTCTATTACATGACTTGTCACGATACATCTTCCCACTTCCCCACACACTTGTCAGACAACCCAAACTTTAAATCTCCTCCTACTTTTAAAGGGCAGCCAAAAAACAGAGGACAGCAGAAAGAAAGCAAAAACACATTGCTCAGTGAAAGTAACACCTCTAGGGGAACATTACTTTTTTTCTTTGTTCAGTAATCCAGCTCCTGAAAAGCCCAGGCCTGGCATGCTGAATCTGATGTGCCCCATAAAAGGACTGTTTACATTTCCTCACCTTCCATGGACATTAGCAAGTGCTGAGCCTGTGGCTCTAGGGTCCCAGTGGGGGGCACACCAAATTAGACAGGCTGATTAATGTCCCTCAGAGATGCATGGCATTTGATTTCCTCCATTCAGGGCGATGGTGCATCAGGAAAGCGCTGACTCACGTTAAATGTAAATATACCTCGGGGAGAGACACTTAATCATGTATGACAGTGAGGGCTTCCCGAATATTCCAAAGGTTAGCAAATCGTGCCTTTGACCCAAAGAGATGAGAAGAAAAAAGAAACATGGAACCGAACTTTGTGTTGTTTGGCATCCAACATGTGATGGGTTGAATAAGAGAAAGGACTACAATGGACTGCTAAGTGGAGCTAACATACAATTAAACTGTTACTACCAAGAATGTAACTAGACTCAGTAAAATTTCCTGGCCAAAATATTGTTCCAATAAATTAGGGGGGAGGGGGGGTTCTGTAACCTCTTTGTCTTGTTTATATTTTACTCAAATTTCAGTTCAAGAATGCAATCAGGGTTTTGTTAACGTGGAGTCCAGTGGAGGCTGCTGAGGGGAGGGCGGCTAATAATAATGGCTGGAACGGCGCGAATGGAATGGCATCAAACATGTGGAAACCATGTATTTGATAGCATTTCACTGATTCCGCTCCAGCCATTACCACGCGGGCTCGTATCAAATGAAGGTGCCACCAACCTCCTGTGGTGGAGTCTCTGGTCTGTGTTATATTCCATATCTAATAGACACTCTGTTGGCTAAAATCTATACTTTCTTCTGCCAAGACATAATGCATCTCCAGTCTATTGTCTGCACCGCTGGATCAATCATTAATGTAGGCAGCAGATAAAAGAGGGAAGCTTTTTAGCAACTACTTAAATATTATGGGTTGGTTGAACCTTTCACATGACTTTCTGATTCTCATTTTAGTTTAACGTTTAACAAGGTTACTCGAAGCAGGTGTCAAGTAAGGGTTATAACTTACTGATTCTTCATTATCCAGCTACAAAGATATTTATTTCCCATCTTAAATTCATGACATGATCTTATTGCTCAGGTAACAATCTTAATTCAGGCAATGTACTGCAGCACGGCTGCACGGCAGAGCATACAACTCACAGATGGTCTGTCCGTCTCAGTGTGGCACAAGATAATCAGAGGAGTGCCATTATAGGTCTTTGTGCATGTTGATCATGACTTCATTGGGTCAACACATTGCCTTAGAGATGCGTTTCTATTGGGATACCTGGGGAGGTTCAGCGAAGAGGTGGGCCTTAAATCTCAGCCTGACAGACATTTCTCTTACTCTAATGACACTACTTATGCCTATCGGTCACACAGACAGGGGTTGGGGAGACTTTAGACTGGGGAAAGGATGACAGGGCTCCTTTCAGAATAATGAACCAATTAGTTCCCTTGTCTTTGAAAGTGTGTGAGGAAAAACCACAGACAAAGTAATGACATATCCCTTGCAATTAAATTATTTGCTGCCTGTGAGGGGCTGTACGTCGTCACTTTCAGCACAACTCTGCATTTTCCCCTTCGCTCCCTCTGCTGTGTTTGCATTTATAGAAATGGTAGTACATCCCATCCCTATCCCCCGCCAGCCATAGCCAACCAACAGTGCATCCATCTGACGCCACTGCAGACTGTTTGTCACTGTCTTGTAAATTATTCATAGCTGCAACTGCAAGAAAAGGATCAATACATTCTGATATAGAAATTAGTTAGTGGCAGGGCATGAGATGCATCCATTTTTTTGGATTAGAGAGAATAAACAGTGGAAACAGTCCTGGAAGTGATATTGAGGTTGAAGAGGCCATGCCAGGAAGCTGTTGTATTAAGGTGATTTCATCTGTTCCCTGCTGATGTGTTTTATGGCAAAGAGATAATGCTGACATTGGTGACCAATGTGTTAGTCACACCATACAATCACAAGATAACAACCCATAGAGCCTGAGTGAAATCATTTTCAGATTTTTTCTTTCCTTCTCAATGGACATTTTAGGGGAAACAATTTACAATTATTGACATACTGTAAAGTGCAAATATACAGTTGAAGTCGGAAGTTTACATACACTTAGGTTGGAGTCATTAAAACTTGTTTTTCAACCACTCCACAAATTTCTTGTTAACAAACTATAGTTTTGGCAAGTCGGTTAGGACATCTACATTGTGCATGACACAAGTCATTTTTCCAACAATTGTTTACAGACAGAATATTTCACTGTATCACAATTCCAGTGGGTCAGACATTTACATACACTAAGTTGAATGTGCGTTTAAACAGCTTGGAAAATTCCAGAAAATGATGTTATGGCTTTAGAAGTTTCTGATAGGCTAATTGACATAATTTGAGTCAATTGGAGGTATACCTGTGGATGTATTTCAAGGCCTACCTTCAAACTCAGTGCCTCTTTGCTTGACATCATGGGAAAATCAAAAGAAATCAGCCAAGACCTCAGAAAAAAAATTGTAGACCTCCACAAGTCTGGTTCATCCAATTTCCAAGTGCCTGAAGGTACCACGTTCATCTGTACAAACAATAGTACGCAAGTATAAACACCATGGGACCATGCAGCCGTCATACCGCTCAGGAAGAAGATGCGTTCTGTCTCCTAGAGATGAAGGTACGTTGGTACGAAAAGTGCAAATCAATCCCAGAACAACAGCAAAGGACTTTGTGAAGATGCTGGAGGAAACAGGTACAAAAGTATCTATATCCACAGTAAACGAGTCCTATATATCGACATAACCTGAAAGGCCGCTCAGCAAAGAAGACTGCTCCAAAACCGCCATAGAAAATTCAGACTACGGTTTGCAACTGCATATGGGGACAAAGATCGTACTTTTTGGAGAAATGTCCTCTGGTCTGATGAAACAGAAATAGAATTGTTTGGCCATAAGGACCATCTTTATGTTTGGAGGAAAAAGGCAGAGGCTTGCAAGCTGAAGAACACCATCCCAACCGTGAAGCACGGGGGTGGCATCATCATGTTGTGGGGGTGCGTGGGTCTTCCAAATGGACAATGACCTCAAGCATACTTCCAAAGTTGTGGCAAAATGGCTTAAGGACAACAAAGTCAAGGCATTGGAGTGGCCATCACAAAGCCCTGACCTCAATCATATAGAAAATATGTGGGCAGAACTGAAAAAGAATGTGCGAGCAAGGAGGCCTACAAACCTGACTCAGTTACACCAGCTCTGTCAAGAGGAATGGGCCAAAATTCACCCAACTTATTGTGGGAAGCTTGTGGAAGGCTACCCAAAACGTTTGACCCAAGTTAAACAATTTAAAGGCAATACTACCAAATACTAATTGAGTGTATGTAAACTTCTGACCCACTGGGAATGTGATGAAAGAAATAAAAGCTGAAATAAGTAATTCCCTCTACTATTATTCTGACATTTCACATTCTTAAAATAAAGTGGTGATCCTAACTGACCTAAAACAGGGCATTTTTGCTAGGATTAAATGTCAGGAATTGTGAAAAACGAGTTTAAATCTATTTGGCTAAGGTGTATGTAAACTTCCGACTTCAACTGTATAATGTTTTATTGTTTTTATTAGAACAAGATCAAACAATCAAAAGAAAAAGATCAAACAATATGACAATAATATAAAAACAAGTCACAACATCCCATACCTCCCTCTCCATGTTGGCTCAAGTTGTTCATCCTCATCAATGGAGGGGAAGTGGTCAAAAAAGGAAATGAAAGGTTGTCATCTCAAGAAAAAGTTATCAGTGCATCCTCTCATTTTTGTAAGGGAAGAACATACATTAATGTAGGTCTTTCAACCAGGATGATACTGTGGTTGGTTTGGAGGATTTCCAATGAAATATAAAATCTGTGAGTGAAGCAAACGCCACAACAAACAACTGCTTTACGTTTGATAAGAGTGGGCAGCACAGATGGATCTCCAAATATAGCTATCAAAGGAGAAGGCTGCAGGACGATATCGACAACGTTGGATAGAGTAGTAAAAAAGGATGATTAATACTCCAACAGCTTAGGGCATGAGTAGAACATATGAGTGTGATCAGCGGTGGACACTGAGCATCTGTCACATGTATCATTTGTGTCTGGGAAAAACTTACTAAAAAATGTATCATTCTCACCACTGAGATGTTATAATTGTAAAATAATCTGTTTGTCACTTGTCAAACTGATTCTACATAGAATTTAGTCTTCGAGATGCTCAAACAAGCACGTGTATCTGTAGTTGATGTTCTATAACTCTAAAATGCACTAGGGTTCCCCAATAGGCAGCCTGCAGGCCCTGGCGTGGTTTTATTTGGCACACCAAGTAATAAATAAATATATATATATATTGTGGCAAACCTCTTCAAAGTTAGGAGCGTTTGTCACAAATTAAGTGGGAAACTGTCACGCAAGTCAGCCCAGAATTAAGTTCTTTCGAACATGACAGTACCTGTGTGTTTGTTTCACTGTCCTGGTCCACCCAGGCCGCAGGTAAGGTCAAGGATAGCAGGGTTCGGTACACAAATCTGGTTCTCGGTAGGTCCAGGTCTAAACGCCAACAGGTCCAAAACAGTCCAGCTCATACACGGTAAATCCAGCCAATGTAGATTGTCTCTTTCTCTATGGTTCATAGATCCTTCCCGCCCTTTCTCTCTCTTCCTGGTTTTTCTTGACCTTTTATCTGTGGGTCGGCTCCACCTTCTGAGGGTTCCCCTTGCTTCTGGGAATTGTAGTTTTGGCAGTCGGCCATTTTGTGATCTGTAGTTCTGATCGGGGTGGCCATTTTAGTGATCGGGCAGAGCCCGTTTATTAGTTCTGCCCTCACATATCTGCCATTTATCACTCGACCCCCTTCTTTGCCACAATATATATATATATATATATATATATTTTTTTTTAATTTAATTGTTGGACATAAAAACTGTAAAACCCCCCAGGAAATCAGCTCCAAGTGATTTTCATTTTGGAAATCTGTTCCCATGTATTCCCAAGTATAGTAGAGAGACACGTGATTGTATACAAATGTAAGCAAGGTTTGCAATGATTATGTTTTTGTCAAATATTGTATCTATTTGTGCTTAGGCAGCCTCTCTGATTCAGAGGAAGACACATTTCAGTTGAAGGCATTCAGTTGTACAACTGACTAGGTATCCCTCTTTCCCTTTCTTGCGGTCAGTTTGCAGTCTACAAATTATTTGTAATTATGTTCCGGACCCCTGACCATCTGCTCAAGAAAAAGTTTATTTCGGCTGAATCTAGATGATGATCCCTGCACTAGACTTAGTAAGACAAAATCCACAAAGAAAAGACATCAGGCAAATGCATACAGTATGTCGTCTCAATGTTTAAATAGTGACGGCAAGGTTAGTTCAAACTGCAGGACATGGTGAAAAGACAATGGAAGACAAAAGTGAGAGACAATGAATAAAGATGTTCAAACAAGCCCATCTATCTGTATTGGATGTTCTTCAACTTTAAAATGCACTAGACTGTGTAAGACAAAATCCATAAAGAAAAGACAACAGGCAAATGCATATGTGGTCCCAATGTCTAAACAGTGAGAGCAGGGCTAGTTCGCACTGCAGTAGCATGGTTCTCCTCACAGTTGAGTGAATCAGCCCATGCTCGGTGAATAGCACTTGGTTGATCTCTGGGAGCTGGACACAGCATAGCTGATTAGATCATGTGAGACAAAATTGAGAGACAAAAATGAATAAAATAAATCAGCAAAGGAATGTAGTTTGTGAGCTAGAAAATGAACATCCTGGCAGTCTGAGGCAGGGTGCTCTGCAATCATCCTACTCCAACTATTGACAGAGATAATGTGGCATTTCTTATTTGTTAGAAGGAAATGAGTTGGTCCTGTCCTGCCTTGATGACTGTATTAGCTTTACACTACTTGTCCTATAGATATTTGTAGTCACCAGCTGTCTACCAGCTGTCTACTACCTTAGGTACTGGATAACATGATTGGCAGACGTGATCAGCAGAGATGGTAGCATGGATAGTACATGAGTTTTGATTAGGTTACAGTTTAGTACTTGGCAGCATTTGTCTGTCCAGCTAGCGACCATAAAAGTAAGTATTTTGAAAACATTTGCAAGAATTGGCATTGGCAACAAACGGAACTGTGTTCAGAAGAAATAGATATACACAATATGTAAAAAAAAAAAAAACAGTTCCTCCCTCGACAGAGATCGATCATCTCGAAAGTTAAAGCAGACAGCTTGCTACGGCCCACCGCCTATTCCTTAATTTGGTGTTTATTAGGATTCTTCAAATTCTTATAGGATTCCTGCTGCAAGGCAGCATGGGGATTGAATTATTGTGGGGAGCCAATCAAGTTACTCCAGGAGACATTCGGGAATGGCCTCCATATCCCCATTGGTTCGATGGTTTCTCTGTGATTAATGTGGAGTAATTGGCAAGTCATCCATGCATTCAGTCAAACCTTCACTCCAGGTGAGAGGAAAGGAGAGGGGCAAATAATTGACGATGGAAGGAAGCAATCAAACAAGACATTGGTACTTTTATTAGCATAGAGAGCACCTAGCAGCAGTCTGCGCACTATCTCCAGGTTAAAGAGCGCGGCCTGTTATTGAATATATCCATTTGTCAAGACAAATGAGGTACACAGCTCTGGGTCTGATGGGCAAGCTTCCAGCGAGGCCAAACTACCGTGTAGTTTATTACCGGGGTGAGGAAAATTAGTTTTCCCTGAAAACGCAGGCAAGGGCAATTTATTTTCCTGACATCAATGGATCTTTGGCAGTTGATTTATCTTTGCTGTGTTCGAACTGATTGTGTGAGAGCATCTGCAGGTGGCCGCAGTGGCTTGTGGGAGAAAGGGTTTCAGGGCAGCGATGCCTTGGCTCATTTGGTTGTAGTAATTTATAGTTGCAAAGCCTTGCAAAAGTTCTGATAGAGAAATATTAAATTATCACTGG
Organism: Salmo salar; assembly: GCF_965601325.2. NCBI lineage: Eukaryota > Metazoa > Chordata > Actinopteri > Salmoniformes > Salmonidae > Salmo > Salmo salar. Next base: position 43,909,610 of record NC_138305.1, on the reverse strand, counting down.
CTTGGCATGTCCTGTGTCTGTCTATGTAAAGAAAAACGAAAGCCTCTGGTAAAGATATATATTTCGCAAACTCTTATAAAAGAAAGTCTATCTTATAAAAGAATGTCTATACAACCTGTTCAAAGCCATGTAACATGAACATAGAATTTGTTTGGCTTTATCTTTTAAGATGTATAGATCTTCCGCTATCAAGTCTTATCATCAATCTTTCCCATCATACATATGTCTGGCTATATATTTTCGGCATGCTTCCCTGAATGCATAATATGGATATCTCCTAAATGATTCTCGTTTGCAAACTAGCTCATTTAAAAATATATGAGGATGCCATTCACATGACATTGCATAAACATTTTACAGGGGTTGGTCAATGAAGCACATCGTATGCTATACATTTTGCACTGGGGAAAGGAGGGTTTGAAAAATGTATGGTGACAGGGTGACAAGTTGTAAAGTGTTGGAGGTAATTGGTGCCCTGATGCTGTGATGCAGTGATATGGGTGCTTTATTTTCCAATGATTTTACAGTTAGTATAGTGGGTCTGGTCCTTAGTAGCAAATATCTTTATGGAGATGTTTAGAAAATTGTATATCTTGTTGAATGATGATAGAATAGTCTGGATGAAGTCATAATTCTCAAAATATTTTATTTTGGGGTCCAATGTCTATGTCTATGTCTTGAGTTTTTGAGTAGTTTTGTGTTTGGGAGAATTTCAATTTCATTCCCATAAGTTTCTTGACAGCACTGGAATGATTCTGTCAGTCTGAGACATGATCTTCTCTCAGTATCTCTTGTTACCGAAAATTGAACTTTGGAATCTGCTCCTGTCTGATATGAAAGAGATACTGCCTTCATATGGCATAAAAATCAATCCTCAAGACCTGTCATACAAGGGATATAGCACTTAATGTCCTTGTCAAAAGGGGGCATGCTGATGAGAATGGGTGAGCTTAATTCAAGCTGAGTTATCAGAATGAAGATAACTATTCACGACTGGTGAAGAGGGATTGCACTGGCGAGAGAGAGAGAGAGAGCTAGAAAGAGAGATATAGAGAGAAAGATAGAGAGAGAGAGATAGGGTGTTGTACTTTAAATTGAATACAGAACATGGATTAAATTCTCCTGCTCATATCACCCTTGTGAACAGACTGTAATAATACCAGTATAATCTTGCATATCTTGTTGAAAATTCCTGTGATCATCCCACTGGAGCTCTGAGGGGATATGTGAGATCAGAAACTCTCGTTTCTGTTAATGATGACATCCCTTTGGACGAAGTGTCTGGTTAACATGAAATTAAGAAAACACAAGATGTAGTGGTCATCTGTTTTAAGTCAAGTGTCCAAATGTTTTACTTGGATTAATGCAGTGAATAAAACCAAGTCTTGATTCTTGAAGTCTTGATTCTTATGTCTTAATTTTCATGACTCAGTATGAGAGCATTTCCACTGATAAGTGTCCATATCAAAGCAGAGTGATCACAATGGGATACCAAGAAGTAATTTTCTCAAGTTAGGATCGAGTCGTAAGAGGTCATCTCCACATGTAAAAACAGTCTGACAAACAAACATGTTGATGTCCTGACAGTCCTGTGCAAGAAGATGAAAAGTGTCACAGCACCAAACATTAGGAGTCCTCCACCCCAACACAAATCACTTTCCATCTTCCAGTTAGGATATGAGGGGCTATGTTAGCATCAGCAGCTCTCAGTGTGACCTGGAACAAAATGCCTTTGTCCTGAAAAAATAATCCACTCTCGGAATTTAAGTCTCACTGGCTCTTAAAACATTCTAAGAATAAATACTTATAGATGTAGGATCTTAATTTTAGCCAGTTTGCTACAGCCAGAAAAGAATCCTGCAGCAACAGGAAAGGTGAATTATTATGTGGATTATAATGGATATTTTTTGTATGGGTTGGTACATTTTGCATTAGGGCAAATCAAGTCTGACATTTTGAAGTGGAAATTACAAACTTTAGAAGCCTTTTTCAATGTTGAATACACTACAAGTTTGCATTTCCTGCTGTACAGGACATTTTTCATCAACGAAACTGTGATCAAATGAAGATCCTACATCTGTAGCTGTATCTTTGGTTCAATGCCTCACTCTTTTCTTACGCTCAATATTTCTGCCTAATACAACGGTCTTTATTCAGTAGCATCCAGCTGGCAATGTTTGATGCAGCCACTATTAGATTCATACACTAAATATAACATTTCTGTTAAGTTGAGCTCAAGTTTTTCCTGACCTGATTTTTCAGTCACTATTTTGTCAGAGCCCAGTCAAATGTTTGAGAGAAACTGCTATTGCTTCATCCATAATACATACATGCCTACAATATGTATAAAGAGCATGTGGAAATATGTTTTCCCAGTGGTTACCAGCTTCCAATGCAATTATAAGTAGCCTACTGCACAAAACCATCAACTTGACTCCCCACTGCAATAAGAACACTGAAACACAGATAATCAACACAGGCCAGTACAATGACTAAATTCTGGGAAACATTTCAAGACAGTCCTTTAACTCAGAATAAATATAAACATTTCAGGAAATCCAGGCTGGGACTCCCTGCAGAGAGGCCATGCAGTTTGACCAGGTGTTGGAAGCTGTGGAGCTGTGGCAGTGTCCAGGTTCTCCCAGGGAGTGTGAGAGATGGGTGTCTGGATCACTGGTGTTGGCCAGGGGTACCGCTGGGCTCTGTGCTGGCCCCAGTACTTTTTACTGAGCAGGAGAGAGACATGTGCCGTGGACTTGTCTGGTGGGGCCAGATGGAAGTTGTCTGGCTTCAGCTTTCATCTTCCTATGCTGCTGGGCAACCATACAACTTGTAGTGTGTAAAGAGCTGCATGGTAGGCTGCATGATTTTCACAATTGAAATTGACAACCACCATTGAAAGTAAATATCTACAGTACCCTGTATCTTCATTTCAAACATGGAAAATGTCTCCTTGGAGATGGCATTTGTATTCACAAACAGAATACCTCTGGGCTCAGACATCAATTCAAAGTCTATTTCACATTGGTTTGTCATAATTTCCTTTAAATGATATGGAAACAACATTGATTCAACCAGTGTGTGCCCAGTGGGTATGTTCTGACACGGTAGTTCCCTAAATTTGATCAAACATACAGTACCATCTTCATCTGAACAACCGAGATTACCAGACCAGCTTTTTAAAACATAGATCTACACCTATCGTGTCATATGAATTCTTCTTTAGACCTGTTGCTGTCTCAATATTATTCTCTTTGGATATTACTACAACTATAATTCCCTATTACTTTTTACATCATTATCAGAGGGACCGCAGGTGACTTACTCTCCAAGTCAACAATGAAAGATAATCATGCTAGGGCAGTTAGTAGAAATAATTAAGGCTCTGTTATCTGAACACCTGCAGCATATAATTGATCTGCACCACATTAAACAGGGGTATAAAATAGAGAAAATGAAATGCTTAGAAGGTGCTGTGTTTTTCCAGGTCCACTTTTTCAACTTGACAGAACACGTGTCTGCGCAAAGATGAACTCATTGACACACCATACTGGCAGTGTTTTAAAAGTAAGATACCTGTAGCATCTTCAGTAGCCATTCAATACTATTAATGAAGTGCTGCCACACCTCACAATAAATTCATAGACTTATGAAAAGTGCTTACTCCCTATATGCTTTAAATAGAAGTCTTCATTTATTAAGTTATTGGTTTGGTGGTTGTCAATAACTTCATATTGATCCATCACATCCCTTGAACAAAGTTGTACATTTTCAGATCTCAGTTCATTCCCAAATTCATGTCTAGTTTAACTGTAACTGGACCTTGAATATTATATTAACATAAAATACAGTAGTTGAGTTATGTATAAGACAATAAGCCCAAGGGAGCTGTGTCGTGTGTTTGAGTCAGGGGCAACAAACAATGTGTTACTTTTCTTTAGGGAGTTGGACATTCTAAACACAGGTCAGCGTTTTTCAGTCATGAATCTTGTTCTGGAGGCAACTCTACATGGCTGTCACTATCTGGAACAACCACAAAGTCATAAAATCTGATTTTAAACCTAAACCTAACCTTAACCCTAACCTTAACCACACTGCAAACCCTAATGCCTAACCTGATCTTAAATTAAGACCAAAATGCATGAGTTTTTACAATATAGCCACTTTTGAATATGCATCTGGACTATCTAAGGGGAAATCACTCAGTTCTGTCTCTAGGGCAAGACTCATGACAATAAATGTCAACCTGCATACTAAACAGAACATCCACCACTTCGAAAGAAGTAAATCACAAAATAGAAACAGTGACCCCTTCACTTGCTAGATATGTTTAATTTGAAATATATTGTTGTGGTGAAGGGGCCTTTCAGAGATAACATTACATTTACATTTAAGTCATTTAGCAGACGCTCTTATCCAGAGCGACTTACAAATTGGTGCATTCACCTTATGATATCCAGTGGAACAACCACTTTACAATAGTGCATCTAAATCTTTTAAGGGGGGTGGGGGTTAGAAGGATTACTTTATCCTATCCTAGGTATTCCTTAAAGAGGTGGGGTTTCAGGTGTCTCCGGAAGGTGGTGATTGACTCCGCTGTCCTGGCGTCGTGAGGGAGCTTGTTCCACCATTGGGGTGCCAGAGCAGCGAACAGTTTTGACTGGGCTGAGCGGGAACTGTGCTTCCTCAGAGGTAGGGGGGCCAGCAGGCCAGAGGTGGATGAACGCAGTGCCCTTGTTTGGGTGTAGGGCCTGATCAGAGCCTGAAGGTATGGAGGTGCCGTTCCCTTCACAGCTCCGTAGGCAATCACCATGGTCTTGTAGCGGATGCGAGCATCAACTGGAAGCCAGTGGAGAGAGCGGAGGAGCGGGGTGACGTGAGAGAACTTGGGAAGGTTGAACACCAGACGGGCTGCGGTGTTCTGGATGAGTTGTAGGGGTTTAATGGCACAGGCAGGGAGCTCAGCCAACAGCGAGTTGCAGTAATCCAAACGGGAGATGACAAGTGCCTGGATTAGGACCTGCGCCGCTTCCTGTGTGAGGCACGGTCGTACTCTGCGAATGTTGTAGAGCATGAACCTACAGGATCGGGTCACCGCCTTGATGTTAGTGGAGAACGACAGGGTGTTGTCCAGGATCACGCCAAGGTTCTTAGCACTCTGGGAGGAGGACACAAGGGAGTTGTCAACCATGATGGCGAGATCATGGAATGGGCAGTCCTTCCCCGGGAGGAAGAGCAGCTCCGTCTTGCCGAGGTTCAGCTTGAGGTGGTGATCCGTCATCCACACTGATATGTCTGACAGACATGCAGAGATGCGATTCGCCGCCTGGTTATCAGAAGGGGGAAAGGAGAAGATTAATTGTGTGTCGTCTGCATAGCAATGATAGGAGAGACCATGTGAGGATATGACAGAGCCAAGTGACTTGGTGTATAGCGAGAATAGGAGAGGGCCTAGAACAGAGCCCTGGGGGACACCAGTGGTGAGAGCGCATGGTGCGGAGACAGATTCTCGCCACGCCACCTGGTAGGAGTGACCTGTCAGGTAGGACGCAATCCAAGCGTAGATAAGAGAGTTGAACATCCATCTGAAGCTGAGCACCAACTCAATGTTATACTGTGCCTGTGTTATACCTGTCACGGATCCCCCCGGTACTGATGCTCATTCTGTTCACCAGTTCCGGAGGTCTACATCACAGGCTTTCTAGTCTTCACTGAACAGGATTTATTATCATCAACCCCGGACTGTCTTGTCTGATTACATACACCTGGTTCCCATTTCCCCTGATTAGTATGTTATATATATGCCCTCTGTTCCCTCTGTCTTTGTCGGTTATTGTTCCCATGTCCGTTGATCGAGTACCTATGCATTGGTACAGCTGTTATGATGCATGCTATATACAGTTGAAGTCAGAAGTTTACATACACCTTAGCCAAATACATTTGAGAGCTTCAAATTCCTTGGTGTCCACATCAACAACAAATTAGAATGGTCCAACACACCAAGACAGTCGTGAAGAGGGCACGACAAAGCCTATTCCCCCTCAGGAAACTAAAAAGATTTGGCATGGGTGCTGAGATCCTCAAAAGGTTCTACAGCTGCAACATCAAGAGCATCCTGACTGGTTACATCACTGCCTGGTACGGCAATTGCTCGGCCTCCGACCGCAAGGCACTACAGAGGGTAGTGCGTACGGCCCAGTACATCACTGGGGCAAAGCTGCCTGCCATCCAGGACCTCTACACCAGGCGGTGTCCCCCCCTCCTGCTACTCTCTGTTTATCTTATATGCATAGTCACTTTAACTATACATTCATGTACATACTACCTCAATTGGCCCGACCAACCAGTGCTCCCGCACATTGGCTAACCGGGCTATCTGCATTGTGTCCCACCACCTGCCAACCCCTCTTTTTATGCTACTGCTACTCTCTGTTCATCATATATGCATAGTCACTTTAACCATACCCACATGTACATACTACCTCAATAAGCCTGACTAACCGGTGTCTGTATATAACCTTGCAACTCTTATTTTCAAATGTCTTTTTACTGTTGTTTTATTTCTTTACTTACCTACACACACACACACATACACATACCTTTTTTTTCGCACTATTGGTTAGAGCCTGTAAATAAGCATTTCACTGTAAGGTTGTATTCGGCGCACATGACAAATACATTTTGATTTGATTTGATTTAAACTCAGTTTTTCACAATTCCTGACATTTAATCCTAGTAAAAATTCCCTGTCTTAGGTCAGTTAGGATCACCATTTTATTTTAATAATGTGAAATGTCAGAATAATAGAGAGAATGATTTATTTCAGCTTTTATTTCTTTCATCACATTCCCAGTGGGTCAGAAGTTTACATACACTCAATTAGTATCTGGTAGCATTGCCTTTAAATTGTTTAACTTGGGTCAAACATTTCGGGTAGCCTTCCACAAGCTTCCCACAATAAGTTGGGTGAATTTTGGCCCATTCCTCCTGACAGAGCTGGTGTAACTGAGTCAGGTTTGTAGGCCCCCTTGCTCGCACACGCATTTCCAGTTCTGCCTACCTGCCCACAACTTTTCTATAGGATTGAGGTCAGGGCTTTGTGATAGCCACTCCAATACCTTGACTTTGTTGTCCTTAAGGAGTTTTGCCACAACTTTGGAAGTATGCTTGGAGTCATTGTCCATTTGGAAGACCCATTTGCGACCAAGCTTTAACTTCCTGACTGATGTCTTGAGATGTTGCTTTAATATATCCACATAATTTTCTTTCCTCGTGATGCCATCTATTTTGTGAAGTGCACCAATCCCTCCTGCAGCATAGCGCCCCCACAACATGATGCTGCCACCCCGGTGCTTCATGGTTGGGATGGTATTCTTCGGCTTGCAAGCCTCCCCCTTTTTCCTCCAAACATAACAATGGTCATTATGGCCAAACAGTTCTATTTTTGTTTCATCAGACCAGAGGACATTTCTCCAAAAAGTCTTTGTCCCCATGTGCAACCGTAGTCTGGCTTTTTAATGGCGGTTTTGGAGCAGTGGCTTCTTCCTTGCTGAGCGGCCTTTCAGGTTAAGTTGATATAGGACTCGTTTTACTGTGAATATAGATACTTTTGTACCTGTTTCCTCCAGCATCTTCACAAGGTCCTTTGCTGTTGTTCTGGGATTGATTTGCACTTTTCGCACCAAAGTACCTTCATCTCTAGGAGACAGAAAGCGTCTCCTTCCTGAGCGGTATGACGGCTGCATGGTCCCATGGTGTTTATAGTTGCGTACTATTGTTTGTACAGATGAAAGTGGTACCTTCAGGCGCTTGGAAATTGCTCCCAAGGATGAACCAGACTTGTGGAGGTCTACAATTTGTTTTCTGAGGTCATGACTGATTTCTTTTGATTTTCCCATGATGTCAAGCAAAGAGGCACTGAGTTTGAAGGTAGGCCTTGAAATACATCCACAGGTACACCTCCAACTGACTCAAATTATGTCAATTAGCCTATCAGAAGCTTCTAAAGCCATGACATCATTTTCTGGAATTTTCAAAGCTGTTTAAAGGCACAATCAACTTAGTGTATGTAAACGTCTGACCCACTAGAATTGTGATACAGTGAGTTATAAGTGAAAAATTCTGTCTGTAAACAATTGTTGGAAAAATGACTTGTGTCATGCACAAAGTAGATGTCCTAACCGACTTGCCAAAACTATAGTTTGTTAACAAGAAATTTGTGGAGTGGTTGAAAAACAAGTTAATGACTCCAACGTAAGTGTATGTCAACTTCCGACTTCAACTGTATATTGTGTATTACGGGTATTGTCCCGTGGCGTTCAACGAGGCTTATTTTCACTCTTTTGTTTGGGTAGAGCCCAGTGTTTTTGTATATGTGTTTGTTTTGGGTGTATTAAAAACCCCTATTGTGTATTCATGCGCCTGTCTCCAAAATCCTTTATACCAGTGTGACAATACCCCTGTGCCTCTTAGAAGAATGCATTGACTTTCCTTTCCCTGTCCTGCGATTCTCATTTTATTAGATTGAATGAGTGCCATTATTTCACGAGAATGCTGTGTCTGTTTCTAATGGTAGCCTGCTGTTCGAGGATGAAGGTTACCCTTCTTTTCAATTGACACACTCACCAGTGCTTGATTTAATTTGGAGTGGCAGCTATATGAAGCTCCCTGCAGTCTATAGCTGTGAATTTGGAATTGATTGTGAAATCTCTGAACGACGCATGCAATAGCTAGAGTAACCATATCTTCTACCACACCATCATCAATAATCACTGAACAACAATATTTAACTGGCAATAGCACGTAGATAAAGCAATATTTTGGCAAAAATACCAAAAGACAAAGATTTTGCTTTTGCTGTCTTGGGAGTTTCCGCTTGACAGAGTGTAGGTTCCTCACAGATTGTAGGTGTTTAAGTTAATCATCTATTCACCACAAAATGGGATACATTTAGAATCATCAGGCATGGAAATGTCTTGTTTACTTCATGGTTGATATTTTTCACTACACCACCTGATACTTCCTGGACTGAGTGAGGCGCCCTGGTGTATGCTGACATTTACTTGGGAGAGCTAAAGGACACCACTCCAGGGACTGTATTCTAAGCTGGTCCTGCTCTTGATATTGATTGACCCAAATATGTTGTGAGTCACTCGACATAGTGCTTCTTCTCCCCCACTGGCACCAGCGGTGGCAACACGAGAAATCAATTTACACCACGGCTGTAATGCACCAGGACGCTATGCACAACAGAGGTGAGAAGTACCCTGATGCTCCATGTAACGCAGTAAGCTCACAGCTTTAGCGCATCTATACACACTCTAACTCCTGATAATGCAGTACAGCTGCGAAGAGAAATGTTTATTTTCAGCGTTAGAGTAGTTTACCTTTTAGAAAAGAATAGAGGATGTATTGTTTGTGTACTTCACCATTCAAATGCAGCACATAATTTCATGTTTTCGGTCACTTTTACCTTCATTTCAGCATATGGTTTACCTGCTTATTATGGCGTTTTTGATGGTATCCGTGTGGTTGCGACTAAGGATGTGTTGTTTTTAGTGCTATCAAACACCAGTCTCCAAAGTGCTAAATTGGCTGGCAGGGTGTAAGAATGCATTCCATCTCTCACAGACCATCTGGGGTTTGACTGTGAAGGTCAATTACAGGAGAGCGCTGCAGAAGTGACAGTGCGGCATTACAACCAGCTTGTCATGTCAACAAATGTATGTTTTTCTGTTCATGTAATCTGCACTCCAGCCTCAGATAGCCTATTGCCCTATCTCTGTATGTGTCCTCACTTCAACAAGGGGTATGTTTGACTTTGAATTTATCCTTTGCCTGATAGGATATTGTGCTGCCACTGCTAACCTACTTATATGAAGCTCTCTGGATGAAGAGTGTCTAGCTTTTTAGTCTAGTTGTTTTTTAATCTTAATTATGGTGAATATCATGACTTTGTATACAAGTAGATGGCCCTAAAACAAAACGGCACATTATTTCACTGATGTGAATACTCAAAAATCCATTAATCAAGTATATCCGAACAAAATAATGTAGGTACTGTATTTGGCCACAAATGGCTGTTGGATATTTGTGTCATTTTATGATGTGTGGTTGACTGGCTGGGTGCATCATTAAAACAACAAATACATACAGTATAACTGATTTCCCATCTAGTTTGAGTCAAATGAGAGTGATCCCTGATTACTGATTATTTATATACACACACCCTTAAAGACTTTTCCTATCAGTATATCAAAAACCCAAAAACTATGTGGAACTTTCTTTTACAATTCTCCAAATAACATGGCACTGGGTATGGGTTGGTCCCTATCAGAAGACAATATCACACCTGCAGAGGAAAAAATGATGGGTTGCAGCTTGACTCTTGCCCAGTCTGATACTTGTCAAAGCCAGTGTAAATGACATCCCAGATCAACTAGAAATTGGATACCTTACTTCCTGAGCCCACCATTCTCAGATGAAAAAGTCCAATCATGTTGTAGTCATGAACTCAGCTGGTCTGATGTGATTTCTAATAAAAGAAGCCAGCGAGAGATGATATTAACATAGTGTATTAGTGAGTCAACCAGTGTTGTTTTGATAAAGGGATAAATAAAATATTTGTATTGAGTTTGAAGCGGTTATTTATCACCAGAACTCAGGAGGCCTTGATGAATCAAAGACTTGTTTTCCTGGAACATATCTCATCAACATTCTGTCTGCTCTCTCTCTCTCTCTCTCTCTCTCTCTCTCTCTCTCTCTCTCTCTCTCTCTCTCTCTCTCTCTCTCTCTCTACCCCTCTCAAATCGTAAGTGTACTCTTAACTTTTTTTACACAGCTAATAGGAAAAGAGTTGGAAGGAATGGATGACAGGCAGATCAATATTTCATGAGGGATACATATGTGGTCAAGACTCAGGCAGACACACAGGAACCAAGCTGCTACAGTACTTTGTTTTTAATAATCTGTTAACTCAGGAGACTTCCAGAAGAATCTCAACAGAACAACTGCGTTGATAAAAGGCCACTCAATCCATATGTAATTCAGTTTAGACATCGGCACTCTGTCTTGACTTACTGTCCTAAAACATTCCAGTCTTTTGCCCATCCATTAAAGATGGGTTTTGCACTGTAATACTCTGCGAGACAAGACAACAACATTCTCAATTGGTCCATTATTGTTTGCTTGACAACAAAATGTTCAAGACTGAAAAAACCTCAAAAGTAACCTCAGACTCAAGCAGTGCGTTTGTGAAATCATGTTGCACTGTAATTCTTTCTGGTCTTAAATATAATGTATCTGCATGTACATTTCTTAACTATTAAACATGGAAATATATATTCTAAGTTTAGGCCTATTTAAAACATTTAGTGTCTATTAATTGTGTGTGCACTAATATTCTTTCTCAGTCCTGCTTATCTTGTTGGTAAACACAATTTCACTGGATTGTATCAAATGAGCAGCAACAAGGGCAGGTGTTAAGCCAGCAGGACTCTCTGTTTCCAGGGAAGGTTGTTCTCGCTGTCCCACTGAGAGTATATAGTAAGCAATCAGGAAGCAACAGCAGGTAGACCACAGGCTAGGGTCCCCACACCTATGGGAATCTCACTGCCAATCAGCCTCGCTTACAGCCTCCCACGGCCTGATTAAGCAGGACCTGCCCAGCATTACCATTCATGAAGTTGTGGGACCTGTTAAAAAGCCTCACACGTGTAGAGTGAAGGAGGGATGAAAGTGGGCACTTTGTCACAAGTGAAAGGAAGCTTCACACGGCTCTCTCATCAGGCAGCAGCACTGCATGTACACTCCCACAGTGGATCCAAAGCCTGCCTTAAAGCTACGTTCTCATTAGGTATGTTTTGATGGTCACCCCTAGGACACCCTTATCAGTATGCCTGGAAGACACAGTCAGAGTGGGGTAGAATAATGATTTTCTTATTAACTCTGTACCGTGCTCCCAGTGACATCCATCACATACCTCTGAACCTAGAGGGTGTTAATGCTTGATCTCAGGCACGATGTTGAAACCTGTAACCTTTAACTGTGACCAGGGGTTGCTGGAAAGCACCAGGAGGAAGCTGGGACAGTCCTCATTACATGATTTTCTCACCAGATGATAGACAGAGGCCTCACAGTACCAGAGGAGGACAGGATACAGCAGCTGTGAAAACAGATGGACATATTGTAGAATGAGCCAAATATGCAACTAATGTCCTTTAATATCCCAGACAAAGGCAACAATTGTTTACAGAGCTTTCTAAAGAAAAAATGAGAGAAAAGGGTCATCTTTCCTACAAGTTATCACGAAGTTAGCGGTCTGACATATATACAGATTGACACACATAGCTTGTCTAACCATGCAGGACCAACACAAACAACAAGACGAGAATGATGTATGCCCTCAGAGTAATACATCCTCAAAATGCACTGACTTGACAGCTTTAATATTTTTTTCTATCAGCTCCTAAACAGCACCTAACGGTCGGCATGCTTTCACACTGCCTTCTACTCACTGCTTTAAAAACGCAAAATTCTCTCAGCCTCATTGCAAAATGTGTAGAATAGCATGAGCTTAGCTATGAAACTGCACATTTTTCTTTCTGCCCCATGTCAATATGTGTAGAATTGCTAGAAATTTGCTTTAAAACCGCATCATTTTCTCTCAGCCTAACAAATGCAGTCTCATTGGATATTTTCATTTATTTATTATTTTTATTCACTGCTTGTGACAGAAACAACTCACTTGGACATACAGCAAGTACTGTAATTGTGTGCTAATACGATGGGTGTTTTTCATTTGATAGCACCTGATTTGTTTTGAAACCCACTTGTGGTTCTGCTGACATGTAGCTGTTATGGATGCTCCACTGAGCCCTCTGTTGCCCTGAGCTCCATGTGGTCTGATCCTACTGTACCTGGGCTGTGCCACTGCTGAGGCACCCCAGGAATCAAGGTGTATAGAATGCACCCCAGAGGGCCAGCATATATAACCCTAGGGGCTAACATCTGTACTGTAGTTTACCTGCCACAATATACTGTATATTCTCAGGCCAGCTGATGGTCACTTAGCACCAGTCCCGGAGAGCTCTGAGGCACGGCAGATGTTATCGTCCCATTGGAGGGAGATAGGGTAGTTATGGGTCAGCTAGCAGCCACAGCTGAGAACTCTGACCAGAGAGGGAATCCTTCTGGAAAAACTAATGGGAAACAGTGTGAGTATATTCAGGCTTCCAATACAACACTACAGGGGAACGTTCATAACAGTGGTTGTTTTGCAGACTCAAAGGCAGTAGTGAGAATTCCTCTTAGGACTCGGCAAGCAGAACTGAGATGATTCAGTTTCTTTCTGTAAGTGTTGGCAAAATGCTGCCTCATACAGATGTTGGATCTTAATTTGATCACCCTGTTGCATCTCCTGCAATGCAGAAAATGTAAAAATGGTAGTGTATTTGAGGTTTAAAAAGGCCTCTGAAGTTTGAAATTTCCACTTTCGCATTTTTTACTTGATTTTCCCTCACAGAAAAGTTTATCAACTCCTACGAATATGTCTATGAATTATAATCCACATAATAATTCACATTTTCTGTTGCGGCAGGATTATTTTCCTGCTGTAGCTAACTGGCTCAAATTAAGATCCTACATCTTTAACATCATAGTGGTGGTGCGTAGCCTGCCCCTGTGCCTGCGGAAATGGCTTGATGAGTCTAATGAACCCATACAACGGCGGAATGCAAAGGGAAAATTGGATTTTCACTTGAGCACACAGAATAGGTTGACTTGATCATTTAGGCACTAAACACAGCTCTCAAGTTACACTCTGACTTGCAAATGATTCTTGCATCAAATGTGGTTATTTTATGTGGCATGATTTCATGTGGTTATTGTAAGAATGTGAAATGTTCTGCTTGTGCACAGTTCAATGCATGTGCATTTGATTCTGTGAAGTTATTTGTACATTACATTTGAACATAAATGAAATATAAAGTGTTCATTTCAGACAATAATTTATTTACCACAGGTTGATCTAGCTTACCAACAGTTATACTCACAAGTAGAGTGATTCCAGGCTTTCTGAATAATGCTTGGCTTTTTCTGTTACATCTTCGACCACAAGATGGCATCATTTATTGCACGATGAAGCATGTGCATTTGAGCTGACATGCAAACCCTACCCTACTCGTAACACCTGTATCATTCATCGATAGTGACGAAAATATCAGTTATACTGTGATTCTGAATCAATATAATTTGTAATATTTTCTTCAAAAGTAGAATGAATCTAACAATCTTTACTTGAATCATCCTTAGGAACTTCCTATTGAAACAATTTGATTACTTTGATGGAGTTGTATGTTAAGTGTATCTAATGAACCCGACTGTAACAAGGTGAACTTTTAAAGATGCAACAAAATCCAGCAAGCATAAAATGGTATCAAAAAAAGGTCTGCATCTCTTTAGTCATTGTATAAGTGTCACTAATAAGCTAAATAAATACTTTACTGTGTTATAACTGGCATTTCCATATATCCTTATGGTTTGTGTGAGGTCTAGAAATACCATATAACAGACTTGCCATTAATTATACAAGGGAGTGTTGCTAAAGTTATAGTCCGCTACAGTGATGACGTACATACAGGACCATATTACCAAGTTATTACATTATCATCACACTTCTTCATCATCATCATCATGAATCAGCGCAGTATTGAATCATTTACTCATCATCTATTTCTGCGTTTAAGCTCTGTATTCAAGACAAGAATGCATAGTGGAATATTTTGTCAACTTCACAATAGCCTACAGTACACGTTGAGATGAAAAAAGTAAGCGCAGACTATGTGCAATCTATATTTCAAGCACACCCCTAAAGAGTGAATATGGGCGACTGATACAAAAAAAGAGCTCTGGGTAGTGGGCACGTCATGATTAGGCAGGCTACCATACCACCGAACTTCGTCTCGCATGCTTTCTCATCGAACAGCTGCAGTTTCTGCCAACGCCTCTTGAAATGATCGACGCTTCCCTCATCCATTTCCATTGCTCACAGCGCATCCTCTACCAATAACCGCGGTCGGAGGCGCAGCCTCTCGTTGTGGGAGGTTCATTGCATGGTCCTCTGCTCTGAATGGGAGTGGAGAGGGATGCAGGAGGATTCGTAAACTCCACAGGACCCGTGGAACATTTTGAATTACCCCCTATCTGCGAACTGTGGTTGCATTCGTAGTGATTCAATCACAGCCCGGTGAATGAAAGACAGAGATTGAAGCTTGATGCACCGTATCACTTTGGTGTAAATTTGACGCTTGGTCGTTGGAAGATGCTGTGCTGGGCTCCAGACTGTTGAGGCGCGTGTCGTTTAGGTGACACAGACACTTAACTTTACGGACTGTGTATCATTTATCTGCTATGTAATTGGGAGCAAGTGGATGTACATGGGATGCATACAATTACGATCAGGTGGATGTATTCAACTGTCACGCATGATTTACACGAATTTATAGAGATTGAGAAAATAACCCTGAATTAAATCTCAGCAGTGATTCGTGCACGGTATGCATGTGCGCCTTGTTGAACGGACGGAGCTGGGTAGACAATCATGGACTGTCATCAGACGAAGAATATGCCAATGCATTGTAGGTTCCACAATCGTAACGATTGGAATTGACATAGCCAGTCTGTACGAGCGCCGGGGAAGTATGGAGAGACAGGTCTAGATTCACTCATTCGGATTCACCCGTTGAGAGCGAACTTTGGAAACTATAAAGTGTTCTCCATGGAAACTTTTATGCAGGATTCCGACACACTCAAAGATGACAGCCTGAGCAAATCGTTGTAAACACCACTATAGAATTGCATGAATACAGAAAATATAGGTAGGCCTATATAAGTAAGTCTTATGGGGGTGGGGGGGTCCCTTATGGAAATAAGACTACACTAAGAATAATAACAATTTAAAAAAAAAGTTTTAGCGGGGCCTCCCATATGGGAAAATGACCTCTATCGCAAGTGATGACATGTTCTTCAAGAAGTGCAAGGCAGGGGCCCTTGAGAATGAAAGAACAGTATTTTTGCATGAGTTCTCTGGGATATGTTGACGTAAACGTAGGCAACCACATTCTAGGTAAGGAAAAAGGTTACTTTGCTTCGGATGGCTTCCAATGCATCTCCAATTTCGTTGACTATTATCCTCACAAAAATACATAATTTTTTGTTAATTAAGTGTCCCAAAAGCTATTCGGATAATTTAGGATGCTGTATTTACGTCGTGTTTATCAACTGTTCATCCTGGTGAGAGGGAATCAATCAACGCTGGAAGTTTCAGAAACAGAAAGTAGTCTACCACAGGTGTTCATTACAAAAAGGTAGGACACATGTTTTCCCAGATACATGACTTCATTCAATAAACGTTTGGTTTTTCTTCAATGGGATTGGTGATTGAATGGAATTGGTGACGAGTGATCTATATTAATTCATTATTACTTTTGTGGATGGGTGGGAAATTGTCTGAAGGAGATTACTTTGGTGTTGAGCAATTGATTCTAATCAGAAAGATGAATATTGATTGGTTTCAAAACATGCAGCAAACACTGTCAGTGATACCAATGCATCTCTTGTCTCTGCATGTATAATGTCCAGCTGTAGTGTGATTATCAGGCACTCTGTTCTATCCTGTGCACACAGTGACTCAGACCAGCAGCATGCTTACCTGTGGATAAGAGTAATCCCCGTGGGTTGAGTGTGGACCCCCACGTTCTCCCTGCTCCTTCTCCTGCCTTGGTTCCCATCACCTTCAGCCCTACTGTCCACATGCAGGCCAAGAAGAGGTACCTGCTCGTGTCTCTAGGGGCCTGTCTTCTTCTGGTTGCCTACTTGTGGGGACTGCAGATTGGGGAGTTCCATCACCAAAACCACCACCAGCAACTCTACAGAGTCGCCCAGAGCCCCGGCCTGCCCAGACAGCGTTGGCCTGAGTG
This sequence comes from Salmo salar, assembly GCF_965601325.2. NCBI lineage: Eukaryota > Metazoa > Chordata > Actinopteri > Salmoniformes > Salmonidae > Salmo > Salmo salar. Next base: position 43,892,634 of record NC_138305.1, on the reverse strand, counting down.
GACCCACCCGCTCAACACCTACCTGGAGGACGGAGAGCAGGAGGAGGACAGCCCTCTCCTCCACCACCAGCACACCTCTCCCAGGGAGAGACGGGAGGTCCGTAACAACATCTACAAGAGCAGGAGGTGCCGCATGGACACATGTTTCGACTTCAGCCGCTGCCAGAGGGGGTTCAAGGTGTACGTCTACCCCCTGCTGAAAGGGGAGACGGTGTCTGAGAGCTACCAGAAGATCCTGACAGCTGTCGAGGATTCCCGCTTCCACACCACAGACGTCAACGAGGCCTGTCTGTTTGTGCTGGGCATTGACACTCTGGACCGGGACCAGCTGTCAAACCAGTACATTCACAATGTCAAGGCTAGAATACAGAGCCTCCCTACATGGAACGACGGAAGGAATCACCTCATATTCAACCTTTACTCTGGCACCTGGCCAGCTTACACAGAGGAACTGGGCTTTGATATTGGCCAGGCCATTTTAGCCAAAGCCAGCATTGATATGGATAACTTTAGGCCACACTTTGATGTGTCCATTCCTTTGTTTTCAAAAGACCATTCTCAAAAAGGAGGGGACAAGGGTTATTTGACACTCAACAATGTCCCTCCATCAAGGAAATATTTACTGGTTTTCAAAGGGAAGAGATATCTGACGGGTATTGGTTCAGAAACCAGGAATGCTTTGTATCACATTCACAATGGGGAAGATATCATTCTTTTGACCACCTGCAAGCATGGGAAGGACTGGGAAAAGCATAAGGACGCAAGATGCGACAGGGACAATGAAGAATACTCAAAGTAAGTTCCCCTCTTATGTCCTTTTGTTGGTTCAGCGTCTGTCGGTGCTAATTACTACAAGTGAGTCACATATTTCACAATGGTATGTTTTTCACTCTACAGCACAGGATGTACAGACAGTCTGATACAGCATATCAATGGGTTAATCCCTATTTCAGTAAGACACTCTTAGCACTGTGACTATCATCATACTGCAGTTGTTCATCCATATTAGTTGGATTATCCTGACAACATTTGCATCCAGTTTTACTTTCATATCTTGCTACTGTATCGATCTACCAATATCTCGGAGCAACGGGAAAAAGCAGCTTCGGTGGTACAGGTTGGCTGTGATCTTTGCCTGATTTTTATAGATGCTTTAGAATACCCATGAGAGTACTGCTAGTCTGCTATATAGTCGAACATGTTCTTTAGTTCTGCAGCCTGAATATAAGCACAGTGACTAAACACTTAAGAGATCTGAGTGCAAAAAATCCCTCACCACAGAGCAGCTCCATAACAGCTGACAATTAAATGATTTTTTCAGCAGTTGAGCAAAAAGTTAGAGGCTTTCATTGGATTGCAAATTTACTGGCCTTGCTTGAATCAGAGCATAGAGAAGTTGCTACTCTTTTTAAAGCACATGCCTCAGTAAAGTTACTGAAGCATTTGCACCCTAACAAAATGTACATAACCCAGTAATCCCATACGGAACCATGTGACAGTTTTAATTTGCCTCATTTAACCTGGAACCACATGGGAAGCATTGACTTCCATTGTATCGGACTCTCTTGATTTGTTTTGTATGGCTCGGTTTTCCACCACTTCCCATTGTTGCAGGACGGGCATGTTTGTGCAGTGAAGACCATGTCATCACTGGTAATGCTCAGTCTTATGTACGTTTTCAACTTGCATTCCAGCCCTTACAGTTATTTCAGTGCCATACTAATAACCTCATTGGTTATTAGTATGAATGAATGTCCCACAGATGTTTTTAGAATGGTCAGATAGTTGGAGTGTGGAACACATCCTGTGAGGGCTTTTAGGGGTTTTTGTTACAGTTCTGGGTCTGTGGCAAATCACATCACACATTTTGTTTGATCAGACCAATAACATCAACATCTATAAAAATGTCTTTAAGCTCCCAGAGAGAAAGATTTAACAGCACTGTTTGAAGAAAAACCGATGTGGCTTATAGTAGAATTACCAAAGATATCAAATGACTCTCTCTGACAGTGACAAGAAAGTAAACAATATTATGTACATTCATTCAGATGCAGTGTGGGCAAGACAAAGTCCACACCTGAAGATTCTCTCTTTGTGAATAAAATGGAAGGGGATTTCAAAGCCTCAGTCAGAACAGTCAATAATTGGCCTTCAATTGAATTAAACCGGGGCTGAGGGATAGAGGAAGATCACACCCCATGCTGGACAGCATGGATTGAAGTCAGATAATTTAACTGTACCACGATAACGTCCCCCAGAACCCAGCACAACAGAACCATGTGTCTCACAGTCACATAACTGACGATGACACGATGTCCCTACACCACCTAAAATGGTGTAGAAGCAGTCATCAAAGCCTTTGTGTCTCAGAAGACAGCCAGATTTCTTTGTCTGGTCCTTGTTCTTTTCCACCTGAGGAGAGTGAGATCCTGCTGATGAGATGTATTGATAGGCTGTAAATTACAGTTTCTCACTGTTGGGTACTTTCTGCAGATCTATCACCAGCCATGAAAGGAACAATCATTTGATAGTGCTTTAATTGCAGACTACATTTAACCTGTTGTTTCCCATTTTCCCAGTTTCGCTGGCAGACAAAGGGGACATGATATTTAATTACTGAAGCACTATAGACTAGTTCTTGCTTTTATGGCAACTACATGTTACATGAAAAACATGTTGATTGTCTGATATTATGTTTGCCATTTTATTCATTTTCACACACTCTTATTCAGAGAGACTTACAGTTAGTGCATTCATCTTAGTGAGCATTTTTTCACCGCGATCAGCGTTTGCCCATTTTATTTTTTACATCACTGGTTATGACCAGTCATGACTTGCTTCTTTATAAATTCATTGGATCATTAGTCTTTTAAGCCTAACTACAATGCTGCAAATACTTATGGGTTTAGAAGATATCTGGGTGACTTGCTAGACTTTCTGACAATAAGGTCAAGACTGGGGTACACATATGATCTGAGACATGTTGTATAGGTGCTTCCTCAATCCTGCACATCCGCGTACAAATTAGACAAATGGATCAATCACATCGAAGGTAGTTAGAAGATTAAGTGATTGACAGTCACCGTCTATCTCAGCTGGTAATGCCAGCTGGAATAAAAGGCTGGGAATTGATTAATACTTGCTCGACAAAAACCAATGAGAGCATGAAAAGACCTGGATTGTTCTGTGCTGTAGAATTGGTAAATGCATTTGAATTTTCTTCCAAGTGGATGTGTTACCATCTTGACTAACTGGAATTGAAAGGGTTCATTTGTGAGGTTGTATCTTTGACGTTGATAATGTGGAGCAGCAGTTGTGCACTGGTGCAGTTAATTCCAGCCAGACAGCGCAGGTACGGTTTTGGACATGCTTTTGTTTGTATCTTGCATATGTCTAGAAACCCTGCCAACGTTCTAACAATGCAGCGGCATCTGCTGACACAGAGACATAGATTTGGTGGGTGAACAATGTCATATGTTTGCTCTAGAAGATTTTCATTTTCTTCTGCCATATTAAGTGTTGTTGCCATGTTGCACTTGCAATCCTAGTTGCCTGACTCATAGCTGATACCTCGCCTGGACTCCAAATAAGTAATAGAGGAATGGGACTTGACTCAATCACAAGTTCTTGTTTTTTCTCCCTCTTTCCCATCTGGACTTGTGCATCATAGAAACCTAGCGCCGGGCATCAAATGAAATTTGCCAAAGGTGTGGGTCACTCATGATTGATACCATCCATCTTCACGGGGGTGGGGGGAGGGGGTTGTAGCAAAAAAGCCATAAAGCACTGGCTAGTGGCAATATCGGTTGTGATATGAATAAATGTTTCCCTGAGATATCTTGACACGCTTGAAAGAAAAGATTTCTGGTATTGGACTTATTTTTCTTGTATGGCTGTGGATTGGATAATGACTTTTATTTTTGACTTGATGATATAAATCATTTCTGTTGTGATTGGCAAAATGACATTGGCAAGTTTCTACAATTAGAGATGGCAACACTAACACTTAATACCATATGGTTTGTGTAATTAACCTAATAACATGGTAGGTCATTCCAATTCCTACTTATGGCAGTCTAAAGCACTATCCACTTGACACTTGTCAAGCCATGACGTTGATAAAATGCACTAACAATAGTGTAATTTCAGAGCCATTTTCTAGATGTTTACAAAAGCAAACAAGCTATGTACTTTGATCCTAAACTACTCAAGGCACACAAATTGTATGCTTTCATGTCTAAAGTAGATCTAAATTAAGAGGCAAAGCATCATACTCACTGTAGTTAAGCTGATTTGATTACATTTACTTACCTCTGAGAGCTGTTGACCTGCGTGTGTGTGTGTGTGTGTGTGTGTGTGTGTGTGTGTGCACTAGCTTGCTCAGTGTTTGTGTGTATGAGTCACAGATTCACCCCGGCCATTGTAGCTTCTCTCAAAGGCTCAGCCTCTCAGCATCTTACCCTGGAAGAGGTGAGAACTATATAGAATCACCACCCTCACAAAAACAACCCTTTGTGTCAAGGGTGGTTATAAGTTATACTTATGCATCCCTTCATAGGTATTGTGATTTGTAAGTCGAATGGGGGGGTAGAAATGGGGGAAGGTATCATGGGGGGATATGATGCAGAAAATATTACTATGATTGGGGATTTATCTATAAATGGGGGGCAAATACAGGAGAAGTTTCTCAGCTAAATATAAGCCCTGGAAAGAGGTATCTGAGCTGGCAACCATCAGGTACCATAGTTACAATCTGATGCCACGTTCAAAACAACTGGGAACTCGGAAATCTCTGACTTCAGTCTGTTCAAGACAACTGGGAACTCTGGGGGGGACTAGCTCCGACTGGCAAAAATCATTTTGAACGGTCATCCAACTCAGAATTTTAACTCAAGAATCTTTCTAGTGCTCCGGTGTCATGATTTGACCTCGTAGTCTTGAGAGCACCATAAGTCAGTAGAATGAACCATCCTTCACCTTACATTTTAGTCATTTAGCAGACGCTCTTATCCAGAGCGACTTACAGTACTGAATGCATACATTTCATACAGTTTTTCCCCCCCGTGGGAATCGAACTCACAACCCTGGTGTTGCAAACACCATGCTCTACCAACTGAGCCACACGGGACCTTGTTTTGTTATAACATCTTTAGTCTGATAGACGCTTACGTGACAACCAGAATGCATTGTATGATGTCAACAAACATGGCGCCACACATAGCTGGCAAATAGCTTAGCATTAACTCATCATAATCAGTACAACCTTCAAAAAAGTATTTTACACACATCATGTGTCCATTACAATCTATGCAAGAATCGGAATGCATGATTTGTCACCAGAACTTTAAAACTTGATTACATAGCTCAATTTGAATAAAATTGAGCTCGGGTGCATGCTGTATCCATTCATCATCCTTGAGATGTTTCTAAAACTTGATTGGAGTAAATTCAATTGATTGGACATGATTTGGAAAGGCACATAACTGTCTATATAAGGTCCCACAGTTGACAGTGCATGTCAGATCAAAAACCAAGCCATGAGGTCAAAGGAATTGTCCAAGACAGGATTGTGTCGAGGCATAGATCTGGGGAAGAGTACCAAAAAACATCTGCAGCATTGAAGGTCCCCAAGAGCACAGTGGCCTCCATCATTCTTAAATGGAAGAAGTTTGGAAGCACCAAGACTCTTCCTAGAGCTAGGCCAAACTGAGCAATCGGGGGAGAAGGGCCTTGGTCAGGGAGGTGACCAAGAACCCGATGGTCACTCTGACAGAGCTCCAGAAGTCCTCTGTGGAGATGGGAGAACCTTCCAGAAGGACAACCATCTCTGCATCACTCCACCAATCAGGCCTTTATGGTGGAGTGGCCAGACAGAAGCCACTCCTCAGTAAAAGGCACTTAACAACATGCTAGGAGTTTGCCAAAAGACACCTAAAGGACTCTCAGACCATGAGAAACAAGATTCTCTGGTCTGATGAAAACAAGATTGAACTCTTTGGCCTGAATGCCAAGCGTCACATCTGGAGGAAACCTGGCACCATTCCTAAGGTGAAGCATGGTGGTGGCAGCATCATGCTGTGGGAATGTTTTTCAGTGACAGGGACTGGGAGACTAGTCAGGTTTGAGGGAAAGATGGATGGAGCAAAGTACAGAGATCCTTGATGAAAACCTGCTCCAGAGCGCTCAGGACCTCAGACTGGGGCGAAGGTTCACTTTCCATCAGGACAACGACCCTAAGCACACAGCCAATACCATGCAGGAGTGGCTTCAGGACAAGTCTTTGAATGTCCTTGAGTGGCCCAGCCAGAGCCCGGACTTTAACCTGATCGAACATCTCTGGAGAGACCTAAAAATAGCTGTGCAGCTACGCTCCCCATCCAACCTGACAGAGCTTGAGAGGATCTGCAGAGAAGAATGGGAGAAACTCCCCAAATACAGGTGTGCCAAGCTTGTAGCGTCATACCCAAGAAGACTCGAAGCTGTAATCACTGCCAAAGGTGCTTCAACAAAGTACTGAGTAAAGGGTCTGAATACTTATGTAAATGTGAGAGTTCAGTTTGTTATTTTTAATACATTTGCAAAAATGTATGAACATCTTTTTGCTTTGTTATTTTGTTTAGATTGATGAGGGGGGAAAACAATTTAATCAATTTTAGAATAAGACTAACATAACAAAATGTGGAAAAAGCTAAGGGGTCTGAATACTTTCCGAATGCAACAGTAGAAACGACAACACGATATGCAGAAAATAAGGCACTCACTTTGATAGGAACGCAAACATGTTCAGAGTTATTATTTGTAAGGAAAACAACAATGAAGGCAATGCGGGTGCCAGCCAGAAAATGTGCCAGGGGGAAAAAGTTTATGAAAGGCCTGTTCTGACTAGAGTTGCACAAATGTCTGCATACTTGATCTGGGGAAACACTGGCGAAGTGCTTGGGCTCTCGTCGAAGAGAGAAGTTTGTCTGGCTCAGTAAAGCCTCAAACGTAAATTGTCTGCAAAAGTGAATTGGGCTAATTCTTATCTGAATTAATGAGGCAGAATTCAAACTGTTAGAATATCATTTGAAATTGACAAGTTCAAACAGTGTTAACTAGGGTTAACTTTCCTGTTGCGTAACAATCACACATTGTTCACACCACGCGCATAAAAAAACTCATGCTGACTGTTAGAGATATTTGGAATTCATGGTGAAAAAGTTAATAGTTATTAAAAGATATCTAGCTGGCAAACATTTAGTTGTGAATTCCATTCTGTAATTAGATCACATGGTGTATGCTGCACAACAGTGAGTGATTCACAAGTCTCCAGTTTCTCATCGTTGTGTGTTGGTAAACAAACACCATGTGACACGTGACTGGGTACTACCGTAAACATCATAGGAATGTGACCGGTAAAATTAAGAATGCGTTGTTCTTTATCTCCTAAAGTATTGCACAAGTTGACGCAGCTATTTACTAAAAAAGTAGCTACAAATATTCACATTTATTTAAAAACTTAAAATAAATAGTTTCAATAGTATTGACGGTATTAAATCCATCCCGTGGCTTTTTTCAAATATTCCTGTATATACGGTATACCGCCCAAGCCTAGATCACAATTGAGTAATTGTAAGGGCTGTCTTCAGGAATGGACCAAAATGCAGCGGAGTTAGTATTCATCTTTCAATTTAATTAGAAAGAACACTATAACAAACAAACAAAACAAGGAAACTGACAGCCAACAGTCCTGTCAGGTGCAAACACACTAAACAAGAAACAATTACCCACAAACCCCAGTGACAAACAACTCCTACATATGTGACTCCCAATCAGGAACAACGATTCCCAGCTGTTCCTGATCAGGAGTCACAAGACACACACCAGACTGCCACGTCCTGACCCCCAAACTACAACACCAGCTCCATCTGCTGGTCAGGACGTGACAGTACCCCCCCCTCAAGGTGCAGACCCCGGAATGCACCTAACCACAACAACAAAAAACCACCAACAAACAAAATCCCCAACAAAACCCTAAAACAGTAACCCTAAACAATAAGGGAGGGAAGGGAGGGTGGCTGCCGTCAACGACGGCACTGTGCTACACCCTCCCTCCCCAACCCACCTATCCTGGAGGCGGCTCAGGCTCTGGCCGTTCCAGGCTGTCGGGGCAGTCTGGCAGCTCGGGGCAGTCTGGGCAGTCTGGCAGCTCGGGACAGTCGGGGCAGTCTGGCAGCTCGGGGCAGTCTGGGCAGTCTGGCAGCTCGGGGCAGTCTGGCAGCTCGGGGCAGTCTGGGCAGTCTGGCAGCTCGGGGCAGTCTGGGCAGTCTGGCAGCTCGGGGCAGTCTGGGCAGTCTGGCAGCTCGGGGCAGTCTGGGCAGTCTGGCAGCTCGGGGCAGTCTGGGCAGTCTGGCAGCTCGGGGCAGTCTGGCAGCTCGGGGCAGTCTGGGCAGTCTGGCAGCTCGGGGCAGTCTGGGCAGTCTGGCAGCTCGGGGCAGTCTGGGCAGTCTGGCAGCTCTGGGCAGTCTGGGCAGTCTGGCCACTCCGGCAGTTCAGGGCAGTCTGGCCACTCCGGCAGTTCAGGGCAGTCTGGCCACTCCGGCAGTTCAGGGCAGTCTGGCCACTCCGGCAGTTCAGGGCAGTCTGGCCACTCCGGCAGTTCAGGGCAGTCTGGCCACTCCGGCAGTTCAGGGCAGTCTGGCCACTCCGGCAGTTCAGGGCAGTCTGGCCACTCCGGCAGTTCAGGGCAGTCTGGCCACTCCGGCAGTTCAGGGCAGTCTGGCCACTCCGGCAGTTCAGGGCAGTCTGGCCACTCTGGCAGTTCAGGGCAGTCTGGCCACTCTGGCAGTTCAGCGCAGTCTGGCCACTCCGGCAGTTCAGCGCAGTCTGGCCACTCCGGCAGTTCAGCGCAGTCTGACCTCTCTGGCGACTGTTGACTGGCGGGCAGCTCTGACGACTGTTGACTGGCGGGCAGCTCTGACGACTGTTGACTGGCGGGCAGCTCTGATGACAACTGTTGACTGGCGGGCAGCTCTGATGACGACTGTTGACTGGCGGGCAGCTCTGATGACGACTGTTGACTGGCGGGCAGCTCTGATGACGACTGTTGACTGGCGGGCAGCTCTGATGACGACTGTTGACTGGCGGGCAGCTCTGATGACTGTTGACTGGCGAGGCTGGGTTGACACACTAGACTCCTGATGCGCGGGGCTGGTATAGGACGTGCCAGCCCGGAGACACGCACCTCCATGCTAGTGCGTCTGGCGGGAAACACCGGACCGAAAGGGCGCACTGGCGGTCTTGAGTGCAGGGTTGGCATCACCCCTTCCGGCTCGATGCTCCCCTTGCCCTGGCACCTGCGGGGCGCTGGTACTGGGCGAACTGGGCTGTGCGTCCGTATAGGCGAGATGGTGCGCACCTCAGCGTAACATGGCGCCCTCCACCTCGTACGCACCTCCCTGTAGTCACGGGTAGCTGGCTTACGGCTCTTCCCTGGCCTGGCCAAGCTACCCGTGTGCCCCCCCCAAAAAAAATCTTGGGGCTGCCTCTCGGGTTTCCTAGCCAACCGTGTTCCAGCGTAACTTTCCCGATGGTTCCTCTGTCCAGCTGCCTCCACTCTCCTGAGTGCCTCCACCTGTTCCCATGGGAGGCGATCCCTTCCGGCCAGGATCTCTTCCCAGGTGTAGACTCCCTTGCCGTCCAGGACGTCCTCCCATGTCCATTCCTCCCTTTTTCTCTCCTGTCGCTGCTCCTTCCTCTTCCGCTGCTTGGTCCTTGTTTGGTGGGTAATTCTGTAAGGGCTGTCTTCAGGAATGGACCAAAATGCAGCGGAGTTAGTATTCATCTTTCAATTTAATTAGAAAGAACACTATAACAAACAAACAAAACAAGGAAACTGACAGCCAACAGTCCTGTCAGGTGCAAACACACTAAACAAGAAACAATTACCCACAAACCCCAGTGACAAACAACTCCTACATATGTGACTCCCAATCAGGAACAACGATTCCCAGCTGTTCCTGATCAGGAGTCACAAGACACACACCAGACTGCCACGTCCTGACCCCCAAACTACTACACCAGCTCCATCTGCTGGTCAGGACGTGACAGTAATGTGATTCGGTTGTTGACGGTAGTATCAACTTCACTTGTATTCTAATGGCAGTAAGGGTGATTTTATATTATTATTATACAACGGGTGGGTCTAATCCTGAATGCTGATTGGTTAAAACCGCATTCCAGCTGGTGTCTATTCCACAAGTTACCACTGGCTAAATCTGACGTTTTAAATGCCTATTTACTCTGTTCCATCTGACTGTGCAATCCACTGTCTCATCAGCCCAGCCAAGCAATTTATACATTTAATAATCTCCACTATAAAAAGCTACTAGACATTATCTCACATTTCTTTTAGACTAACATTTAGTTTTCAACAGCGGAGATTTGTATAAACCTTGCTGTCTGTCTCGCCAACGTTTGCAATATTGTTGCAATATTCAAATTCGATCTCCAGCTGTCCCATAGTAACGAATTGTAACACCCTGGCCATAGAGAGGGGTTTTTGTTCTTTATTTTGGTTAGGCCAGGGTGTTACATTGGGTGGGCGTTCTATGTTCCGTTTCTATGTGTTACACCCTCCCTCCCCAACCCACCTATCCTGGAGGCGGCTCAGGCTCTGGCCGTTCCGGGAAAACAAACTGAAGTGTACAGGTGGTCGACAGGGGGCTCTGGGTGTGTCTGGTGCTGACTCACCTGGGGGGTTGATGTAGTGCTCTGCCTGCCATCCGAACTCCCGGGGGGACTCCTCCAGCACCGGTCCGCAGTGTGTCCTCTGCACCCGCAGTGGGTGCAGGAGAGGCCCCCCCCTGGTCCTCCTCGATGCAGCTCCTTCACAGACCTGCCCGCTGACGAACAAACAATCCCGCACAAAGACGAACCCACAGAAACAAACTAAATACCTCCCCACTAATGACAGACAAGAGACAGGTGCGGGCTAGATCAGACAAAAAACAAAGAACACAGAAACATAGATCGGTGGCAGCTAGTAGACCGGCGACGACGACCGCCGAGCGCCGCCCGACCGAGGAGGGGCGCCATCCTCTGTGGATACTGTGACAGTTATTTTCTCTGTCTCTCTTCATTTTTCATTTCTATGTTTGTTTGTTTTTTCTTTTTTTCTTATTTTATCTCTGATATTTGGCTAATTCTCAATTAGGATGCACCTCTCGTGGACATGCCAAATGCCAATAGGATATTTGTCTGGGCACTTGAGGGGTGGCAGCATTGAACCAGGTTGTCATGGTACGGTCCGTATTGCTTTCTGGGCTACGCCAATCGGTGGTTGAAGGTGAGCTTAGGACGCTAAAGGTGCTTCATTGGTAAGGAGGTTGTCCTTCTGGCAGTGGTGTAAAGTACTTCAGTAAAAATACTTTAAAGTACTACTTAAATCGTTTCTTGGGGGGGTGTATCTGTACTTTTGCTTTAGTTTTTATATTTTTGATGACTTTTACTACACTACATTCCTAAAGAAAATAATGTACTTTTTAGTCCATACTTTTTCCCTGACACCCAAAAGTACTCATTACATTTTGAATGCTTAACAGGACAGAAATGGTCCAATTCACACACTTATCAAGGAAACATCGCTGGTGATCTCCAATGCCTCTGATCTGGCAGAATCTCTAAACACATGCTTTGTTTGTAAATGATGTGTTAGCGTGTGCCCCTTGGCTATCTGTAAATTAGAAAAACTAGAAAATCTGTCCATCTGGTTTGCTTAATATAAGGAATTTGGAATGATTTACTTTTACTTTTGATACTTTAGTATATTTATAACCAAATACTTTTACACTTTTACTAAAGTAGTATTTTACTGGTGACATTCACTTTTACTTGAGTCATTTTCTATTAAGGTATCTTTACATTTACTCAAGTATGACATTTGGGTTCTTTTTCCACAACTGCCTAATGGTATGGGGGAGGCTGTAACGGGTGGGATATTGGAGGACAATTGGAAGTCTTCTTTGTCAGTTGCAGCTACAGTGTGCTTAGCAGTGCATATATCATTGTACAGCTTTGTGGATACTTGATCATCGTGGTACTTTTTAATAATACGTTTACAAGCACATATTATGGTAAGTATAATTTCAATTTATATCTCATTGTGGTGAAAATGGTATAGCTAGTTATAATTGGAATGGTTTAGCAGATCATAAAAAAGACGCTTAATCTTTACCTGGCTAAAAGAGAAAGAATATAACATTTACTGTTTACAGGAAACTCACTCTACAACTACAGATGAAGTTGTATGGAAAAAAGATTTGGAGGTAGAAATGTGTTTCTGTCATGGGCAAATACATTCTAAAGGGGTAATGATATTCATTAACTACAGTTTTGATCCGAATGTGCAAACTGTCTAAACTGATCCGCAAGGAAGGTGGATCCTTTTAAATATGCCATTGGAATATAAACAGTTTTGGCTCATATGGTCCAAATAATGATGATCCACACTTCTTTGAAAATATTTATAACAATTTATCGAGCTCACAAGCAACATACGATCCTATAAGTATGGTGGGAGATTATAACAGAGTTTTAAGTACTTCAATGGACCGTAAAGGAAATCACACTACAAACTATCAAACTATTGCTCTTAAGGAGATCACAACTATCATGGACACATTAGAACTAGTGGATATATGGAGGTTTAAATACCCTTACTTAGTAAGATGTACATGGAGGAGGCTTAATCAAGCTAGTTGTCTTGACTACTTTCTTGTGTCCTCCTCGTTGGTACCAAAAGTAAAATTATTGATAGGAGACAGAATGGTGGATGGTGGACACAGGTGGACACAGGTGGACTCCAATCAATTTGTAGAAACATCTCAAGGATGATCAATGGAAACAGGATCTACCTGAGCTTAATTTCGAGTCGCATAGCAAGGGGTGTGAATACTTGTGCAAATAAGCTATTTAAAAAATATATATATATTAATTAGCAAAAATGTGTAAACCTGTTTTCACTTTGTCATTATGGGGTATTGTGTGTAGATTGATGAGGAAAGAAATGTATTTAATCTATTTTAGAATAAGGCTGTAATATGGAAGAAGTCAAGGGGTCTGACTTTTGAAGATGGCGCCAAAGAACATGGCTGTTTTTTTACATTCTCCCAATCAATTGTGCTATTCAGTTAGTTTTTTGCGTTTTGTGAAACTTATTTTTGAACTTATTGTGTACATAATGTTGCTGCTACCATCTCTTATGACCGAGAAGAACCTCTGGACATCAGAACTGTGATTACTCATCGCGGAATGGATGAAACTTTTTCCTTTAACGAGTCCGACGAGAAGGATATCCTGCTTTCACTGAACTGGCCCAGATCCAGAAGAAAATACGCAGGAAAAGGGGCCGCAGATCAGGCAGCCTTCTGAGAATCCGTAGGTGAGTAAGTAAACTCCCACTGCCATCCATTCATCTTGCTAACATGCAATCATTGGAAAATAAAATTGATGACCTACGATTAAGATTATCCTACCAACGGGACATCAAAAACTGTAACATCTTATGTTTCACCGAGACGTGGCTGAACGACGATGCAGACAATATAAAGCTAGCGGAATTTTCCATGCACCGGCAGAACAGAGACGCTAACTCTAGCAAGACGAGGGGTGGGGGTGTGTATCGATTTGTCAATAACAGCTGGTGCACTATGTCTAATATTAAACAAGTCTCGAGGTATTGCTCGCCTGAGGTACAGTACCTTATGATAACCTGTAGACCACACTATCTACCAAGAGAGTTCTTGTCTATATTATTCGTAGCCGTCTATTTACCAACACAGAACAAAGATGGCACTAAGGCCGCTCTCAACCAACTCTATAAGGCCATAACCAAAGAAGAAAATGCTCACCCAGAAGCGGCGCTCCTAGTGGCCGGGGACTTTAATGCAGGCGAACATAAATCAGTTTTACCAAATCTTTACCAGCATGTCACATGTGCAACCAGAGGGAAAAAAAACCTAGACCACCTTTACTCCACACACAGAGATACATAATAAACTCTCCCCCGCCCTATATTTGGTATATCTGACCATATATCTATCCTCCTGATTCCTGGAGCATGATGTACCAGTGACTCGCTCAATACGGAAGTGGTCAGATGACGCGGATGCTACACTACAGGACTGTTTTGCTAGCACAGACTGGAATATGTTCTGGGATTCATCCAATGGCATTGAGGAGTACACCACCTCAGTCATCGGCTTTATCAGTAAGTGCATCGACGACATCGTCCCCAGAGTGACCGTACGTACATATCCCAACCAGAAGCCATGGATTACAGGCAACATCTGCGTCTAGCTAAAGGCTCGAGCTGCCGCTTTCAAAGAGCGAGAGACTAATCCGGACGCTTATAAGAAATCCCGCTATGTCCTCAGACGAACCATCAAACAAGCCAAGCGTCAATACAGGATTAAGATTGAATCCTACTACACTGGCTCTGACGCTCGTCGGATGTGGCAGGGCTTGAAAAATATTACGGACTACAAAGGGAAACCCAGACGCGAGCTGCCCAGTGACGCGAGCCTACGAGACGAGCTAAATGCCTTTTATGCTCGCTTCAGGGCAAGCAACACTGAAGCATGCACGAGAGGACCAGCTGTTCTGGATGACTGTGTGATAACGCTCTTGGTAGCCGATGTGAGCAACACCTTTAAACAGGTCAACATTCACAAAGCCGCTGGGCCAGACGGATTACCAGGACGTGTACTCAAAGCATGCGCGGACCAACTGTCAAGTGTCTTCACTGACATTTTGAACCTCTCCCTGACCGTGTCTGTAATACTTACATGTTTCAAGCAGACCACCATAGTCCCTGTGCCCAAGGAAGCGAAGGTAACCTGCCTAAATGACTACCGGCCCGTGGCACTCATGTCGGTAGCCATGAGGTGCTTTGAAAGGCTGGTCATGGCTCACATCAACAGCATCCTCCCGGACACCCTAGAGGCTCCTCAACAGCTTCTACCCCCAAGCCATAAGACTGCTGAACAATTAATAAAATCGCCTCCTGAAAATGTACGTTGACCCCCCCACCCTCCCTCCTCTTTGTACACTGCTGCTACTCGCTGTTTATTATCTATGCATAGTCACTTCATCCCCACCTAGGGGCTTGTAAGTAAGCATTTCACGGTAAAGTCTAAAGTCTTGTATTCGGCGCATGTGACAAATACAGTTTGATTTGATTTGAATACTTTCCAAAGGCACTGTGTATGGGGCATACAAATCAAATCAAGTCAAGGTTTATTTGTCACGTGCGCCGAATACAACAGGTGTAGAACTTACAATGAAATGCTTACTTACAGGCTCTAACCAATAGTGCAATAAAGGTATTAGGTGAAAAATAGGTAAGTGAAGAAATAAAAACAACAGTAAAAAGACAGTGAAAAACAGGAGCGAAGCTATAAAGTAGCGAGGCTACATACAGACACCGGTTAGTCAGGCTGATTGAGGTAGTATGTACATGTAGATATGGTTAAAGTGACTATGCATATATGATGAACAGAGAGTAGCAGTAGCGTAAAAGAGGGGTTGGCGGGTGGTGGGTGGCGGAACACAATGCAGATAGCCCGGTTAGCCATTTGACTACCTGTTCAGGAGTCTTATGGCCTGGGGGTAAAAACTGTTAAGAAGCCTTTTTGTCCTAGACTTGGCACTCCGGTACCGCTTGCCATGCGGTAGTAGAGAGAACAGTCTATGACTGGGGTGGCTGGGGTCTTTGACAATTTTTAGGGCCTTCCTCTGACACCGCCTGGTATAGAGGTCCTGGATGGCAGGAAGCTTGGCCCCAGTGATGTACTGGGCCGTACGCAATACCATCTGTAGTCCCTTTCGGTCGGAGGTCAAGCAATTGCCGTACCAGGTAGTGATGCAACCAGTCAGGATCTTCTCGATGTTGCAGCTGTCGAACCTTTTGAGGATCTTAGGACCCACGCCAAATCTTTTTAGTTTCCTGAGTGGGAATAGGCTTTGTCGTGCCCTTTTCACGACTGTCTTGGTGTGTTTGGATCATTCTAGTTTGTTGGTGATGTGGACACCAAGGAACCTGAAGCTCTCAACCTGCTCCACTACAGCAGGTTGACCTCTCAACCTTGCTCGGTCCTCCTTTTCCTGTAGTCCACAATCATCTCCTTAGTCTTGGTTACGTTGAGGGATAGGTTGTTATTCTGGCACCACCCGGCCAGGTCTCTGACCTCCTCCCTATAGGATGTCTTGTCGTTGTCGGTGATCAGGCCTACCACTGTTGTGCCGCCTGAAAACTTAATGAAGGTGTTCGAGTCGTGCCTGGCCATGCAGTCGTGGGTGAACAGAGAGTACAGGAGGGGACTGAGCACGCACCCCTGGGGGGCTCCAGTGTTGAGGATCAGTGTGGCAGATGTGTTGCTACCTACCCTCACCACCTGGGGGCGGCCCGTCAGGAAGTCCAGGATCCAGTTGCAGATGGAGGTGTTTAGTCCCAGGATCCTTAACTTAGTGATGAGCTTTGAGGGTACTATGTTGAACGCTGAGCTGTAGTCAATGAATAGCATTCTCACATAAGTGTTCCTTTTGTCCAGGTAGGAAAGGGCAGTGTGGAGTGCAATAGAGATTGCATCATCTGTGGATCTGTTTGGGCGGTATGCAAATTGGAGTGGGTCTAGGGTTTCTGGGATAATGGTGTTGATGTGAGCCATTACCAGCCTTTCAATGCACTTCATGGCTACGGACGTGAGTGCTACGGGTCTGTAGTCATTTAGGCAGGTTGCCTTTGTGTTCTTGGGCACAGGGACTATGGTGGTCTGCTTGAAACATGTCGGTATTACAGACTCAATCAGGGACATGTTGAAAATGTAACTATCTCAGCTCTGCAGATTTTGCTGCAAAGAGATAGAATCATTAGATCACTTATTTTGGTATTGCCCCCTATGTAGCTTTTTTCTGGTCCAAGGTTCAGGAGTGGCAAAACAATCACAACATTTACCTAAAACTAAGCCTACAAATAGCACTGCTGGGAGATTGGGAAAGCCATAGTCAGTCAACAATATAATACTCTTATTGAAAATATTAATCTTTAACTTACAATCTGGATACTATTCGATTCAGAATTCTTGTGAAACAGCACAGTTGAAAAATATATGCTTTTACGGAGAGAGGTGGTATGTGCTGAGAGTAGCTGAGGGGTGCATTTTTAAAAGCCCATGATTTATAATAGTTTTATAATAGATTGAAAACCAATTTATGTAATGTATACCGGATGTGTTTAAGAACAATCTATCTAGATGTGGTTGACACTGAGTATACTAAACGTTAGGAACACCTTCCTAATATTGAGTTGCACTCAGAACAGCCTCAATTCATTGGGACATGGACCGACTACAATATGTCCACAGGGATGCTGGTCCATGTTGAATCCAATGCTTCCCACAGTTGTGTCAAGTTGGCTTTATATCCTTTGGGTGGTGGGCCATTCTTGATACACCCTGGAAACTGTTGAGTGTGAAAAATCCAGCAGCATTGCAATTCTTGACACAAACCAGTGTGCCTGGCACCTACTACCATACCTCGTTCAAAGGCACTTAAATATGTTGTATTGTCCATTCACCCTCTGAATGGCAAACATACACACTCCATGTTTCAATTGTCTCAAGGCTTAAAAATGTGTCTATAGTGATTTGGAATTGATTTAACAAGTGACATCAACAAGGGATCATAGCTTTCACCTGGATTCACCTGGTCAGTCTATCATGGAAACAGCAGGTGTCCTTTAATGTTTTGTATTCTCAGTGAATAGCAAATGCCTATATTTTTGCTATGTAACTACTATGTAAAAAAAAAAGTGCCTTGTGTGTAGAATGTACAGTACCAGTCAAAAGTTTGGACACACCTACTCGTTCAAGGGTTTTTCTTTTCTTTTTACTATTTTCTACATTGTAGAATAATAGTTAAGACATGAAAACTATGAAATAACACATATGGAATCATGTAGTAAGCAAAAAAGTGTTAAACATATCAAAATATATTTGAGATTTGAGATTCTTCAAAGGAGCCACCCTTTGCCTTGATGACAGCTTTGCATGCTCTTGGCATTCTCTCAACCAGCTTCACCTGGAGTGCTTTTCCAACAGTCTTGAAGGAGTTCCCACATATGCTGAGCATGGCTGCTTTTCCTTCACTCAGCGGTCCAACTCATCCCAAACTATTTCAATTGGGTTGAGGTCGGGTGATTGTGGAGGCCAGGTCATTTGGTGCAGCACTCCATCACTCTCCTTCTTGGTCAAATAGCCCTTACACAGTCTGGAGGTGTGTTGGGTCATTGTCCTGTTGAAAAACAAATGATAGTCCCACTAAGCCCAAACCAGATGGGATGGCGTATCGCTGCAGAATGCTGTGGTAGCCATGCTGGTTAAGTGTGCTTTGAATCATAAATAAATCACATACAGTGTCACCAGCAAAACACCCCCATACCTTCACACCACCTCCTCCATGCTTCACAGTGGGAACCACACATGCGGAGATCATCCATTCACCTACTCTGTGTCTCACAAAGACACAGCGGTTGGAACCAAAAAATCTCCAATTTGGACTCTTCAGATGAAAGGACAGATTTCCATCGGTCTAATGTCCATTGCTCGTGTTTCTTGGCCCAAGCAAGTCTCTTCTTATTGGTGTCCTTTTAGAAGTGGTTTCTTTGCAGCAATTAGACCACGAAGGCCTGATTCACGCAGTCTCCTCTGAACAGTTGATGTTGAGATGTGTCTGTTACTTGAACACTGTGAAGCATTTATTTGAGCTGGAATTTCTGAGGCTGGTAACAATAATGATCTTATCCTCTGCAGCAGAGGTACCTCTGGGTCTTTCTTTCCTGTGGCGGTCCTCATGAGAGCCAGTTTCATCATAGAGCTTGATGGTTTTTGCGACTACACTTATAGAAATGTTAAAAGTTCTTGAAACTTTCCTTATTTGACTGACCTTCATGTCTTAAAGTAATGATGGAATGTAATTTGTTTTTGCTTATTATAGCTTTTCTTGCCATAATATGGACTTGGTCTTTCACCAAATAGGGCTATCTTCTGTATACCACCCTTACCTTGTCACAACACAACTGATTGGCTCAAGTGCATTAAGAAGGAAAGAAATTCTACAAATTAACTTTTAAGAAGGCATACCTGCATACCCGGGGCGGCAGGGTAGCCTAGTGGTAAGAGCGTTGGGCTAGTAACCGAAAGGTTGGAAGTTCAAATCCCCGAGCTGACAAGGTACAAATCTGACGTTCTGCCCCTGAACAAGGCATTTAACCCACTGTTCCTCAGCTGTCATTGAAAATAAGAATTTGTTCTTAACTGACTTGCCTAGTAAAATAAAAAAAAATTGAAATGAATTCCAGGTGACTACCTCATTAAGCTGGTTGAGAGAATGCCAAGAGTGTGGAAAGCTGTCAAGGCAAAGGGGGGCTACTTTGAAGAATATAAAATATATTTTGATTTGTTTAACACTTTTTTGCTTACTACATGATTCCATATGTGTTATTTCATAGTTTTGATGTCTTCACTATTTTTCTACAATGTAGAAAATAGTACAAATAAAGAAAAACCCTTGAATGAGTAGGTGGTGTCCAAACTTTCGACTGGTACTGTACATGTAATATAAAACATATATATGTAATAAGTTATTTTTGTCCTCTGAAGAGGGGTGGTGGTGGATGTGCC
Source organism: Salmo salar (assembly GCF_965601325.2). Taxonomy (NCBI): domain Eukaryota; kingdom Metazoa; phylum Chordata; class Actinopteri; order Salmoniformes; family Salmonidae; genus Salmo; species Salmo salar. The sequence goes on along the minus strand of NC_138305.1, from coordinate 43,872,916 downwards.
ACCACCCGCCAAAAAAAAATTGATTATAGGGTGAATTGTGCGTGACCTTCCTGGAAGTGCAAACCTGCTGTGGTGGAATTCCCTTGTTCTCAGGGTTCCTTGCTTGGCCAGGTACAGTATAGTAAACCAATATATGAGGTGTGTCAGGAGGCCAGCAGTCAGTCACTCCTGAGAGGCCCTCAGGTGCTGGCAAGGTGAATCTCTCTCTTTAACTAGCGATGGTTTGAGTGCTGAGTAAACATGCCAGCCTCTCCATCTATTACCAAGGCTGCTGGGTCAATCATCTTTACAGCTGCTTTATGAAGAGGGACTTCACAAGGCATAAACTTAGGCTTTATTCCTCCTGTCAATTCTAATTTATTGAACCTATCTAACATTTCATGCAAGAGAACCCAAACAGCCTTTCCCTTCTTTCCCTCTGAAGATGAATGCACTGGAGTGAGATGTTTGCAGCACATTTTAATAGATTTTTACTGCTAAATATGTATTACTTATGTTTTTTTTATACATGCTTAAAAATATACAGCAATCAAATTATTGATGATAAACATGCAGTTAACTGCCAAAATAATGCAAACACTTGAGTAAATGAGGGCTACAAAGTATATCAAATCAAATTGTATTTGTCACATGTGCCGAATAGAACAGGTAGACCTTACAAGCCCTTAACCAACAATGCAGTTCTAAGAAAATACCCCCCCAAAAAGTAAGAGATAAAAGTAACAAATAATTAAAGAGCCGCAGTAAAATAACAATAGCAAAAATATGCAGGGGGTATTGGTACAGAGTCAATGTGTGGGGGTACAGGTATTGAAGTAATTGAGGTAATATGTACATGTACACTACTGGTCAAAAGTTTTAGAACACCTACTCATTCAAGGGTTTTTGGAGTATTACCTTCCTGTCCGAATCATTAACAAAAAATACTTTGCCCCCCCCCCCCCCAAAAGCAGGTTCTTCCACACAGGTGTGGTTTCTGAGTTAAGTAAGAAATTAACATCCCATTATGTTTAGGGTCATGTAGGGTTGCACATTTTGGGGAATATTCAGTTGGAAACTTTCTGTGGGAATTAACAGGAATATATGGCAATTAACGGAAATATATGCAAATGAATATTAATACCATTTAAATGTAGATGTTTTTTGCATTGGATATATTTACCATATCATATGGAGACAGAAACATAAACCTTTTACCTTATCATAAGTAGTCATAATTGCAAATGATTAAATCCTTCCAACAGAAATAAAAAAAAACTTTAATTTAATGAGTTGACTTTTCACATGGGATGATTTCACTGAACAACAAAAGAAAGGTAATATTGAATGATCCCCAATGATCCATCGCATCTCCCAAAAACGTTTTCAACATACATCTGTAAAATGATAGTCTAGAAACTAAAGCTTTGGTTGTCTTCCTCTCAGGCTTCCATGTCTTCTCCCTGGACCTCCTCAATGTCCACCTCTTGAACATCAGACTCTGAAGCCTCATCTTCACTGTCACTTTCCAACCTTGTTCAGGATAGCTCGTTGTCAGGCTCAAAAACCCTCAAATTTGCCCGGATGACCACCAATTTTTCAACCCTTGAATTGGTCAGCCTGTTGCATGCTTTGGTGTGTGTGTTCCCAAACAAGGACCAGTTGCGCTCTGAGGGGGCTGATGTTGGTGGGATTTGGAGGATGATGGAGGCAACAAGGGAAAGAGCCTCAGATCCACAAAGTCCCTTCCACCAGGTGGATGGTGAGATATGTTGGCACAACCGCCATATTGCATCTCCATCCCAAAGCCCTTGCTTGGAAGTGTACTTCGCCAGACTGCCAAGAACCTTGCCCTCATCCAGGCCAAGGTGGCGAGACACAGTCATGATAAAACCATAGGCCTTGTTGATCTCTGCACTAGACAGGATGCTCTTGGCAGCATACTTGGGGTCCAACATGTACGCTACGGAGTGTATGGGCTTCAGGCAGAAGTCCTCACTCTTTTTTATGTATTTCAGAACTGCAGTTTCCTCTGCTTGTAGCAACAGTGAAGTGGACAGGGCAGTACGGATTTCTTCTCTTACATTTGCGAGCAGAGTCTGAACATCAGACAGGATGGCATTGTCTCCCTCAATCCGTGCAATGGCTACTGCTATAGGTTTCAGGAGTTTCAGGCTGCTTACCACTCTCTTCCAAAATACATCACCCAGGAGGATCCTCTTGATGGAGCTGTCCTTATCGGCAGACTGTGATATGGCCATTTCTTGGAAAGACTCCTTCCCCTCCAGGAGACTGTCAAACATGATGACAACACCACCCCAAAGGGTGTTGCTGGTCAGCTTCAATGTGGTGCTCTTATTTTTCTCACTTTGCTTGGTGAGGTAGATTGCTGCTATAACTTGATGACCCTTCACATACCTAACCATTTTCTTGGCTCTCTTGTTGAGTGTATCCATTGTTTTCAGTGCCATGATGTCTTTGAGGAGCAAATTCAATGCATAAGCATCACAGCCAATGGGTGTGATGTGAGGGTAGGACTCCTCCACTTTAGACCAAGCAGCCTTCATGTTCGCAGCATTGTCTGTCACCAGTGCAAATACCTTCTGTGGTCCAAGGTCATTGATGACTGCCTTCAGCTCATCTGCAATGTAGAGACTGGTGTGCCTGTGCTCTTGTAGAATACTGGTTGAGGGGTGGAGATGATGTAGTTAATTATGTTCATTTAAAATGAAACATGTATGGAAACAGGTGAATTAACACTCCTCAGTTAGCAGGCTCAAGCAAGCTAAAACCCACATGGTAGCAAAAACTAACTAGCAGAAATTGTTAAGAAGTTAGAAGTTATTATTTTAGCTACCATTGTTTTTGCCCCCATAGGATGACAATGCCCCCATCCACAGGGCACAAGTGGTTACTGAGTGGTTTGGTGAACATGAAAATGATGTAAACCATATGCCATGGTTGTGTCAGTCACCAGATCTGAACCCAATTGAACACTTATGGGAGATTTTGGAGCGGTGCCTGAGACAAAACACCAAATGTTGGAATTTCTTGTGGAAGCATGGTGTCGCATCCCTCCAATAGAGTTTCAGACACTTGTAGAATCTATGCCTAGGTGCATTAAAGCTGTTCTGGCTCGTGGTGGCCCAACGCTCTATTAAGACACTTTATATTGGCATTTCCTTTATTTTGGCAGCTACATGTAGTATATCCGTGAAAGAAAGACGCTGAATAAACAAAAGAATAAACAGTTGTCATAAAAAATCTGCAGTTTACAATTTTTGTATGATCTGAAAACCCTGTGGCAATGTAAGTTTTGCTTAATTAAAAGTGTTGGTCATAAAGTGGGGCCATAAAACAGCAAGCTGCTGTTCTGGCAGGGATTCACAAACCTCCATTGTTCCGCTGATGCGGTTGTGTTGCAGAGCGCTTGCTTTATGGTTTCAATAGAAGGGGATGAGCAATACTAAGACCATAACTTTGTCTGAACAGATTTATTGCACATTGACCCTAATTATAATTTAATATTCTCAACTACCCTCGGGGTACTATTATCCATTTTGCTGAGTCATGTTTTTCAATCCATTTTGAATGGAATGCCTAATCCCTATTGAGAGCAGGATTATCTAATATCCAGTGGTATAAACCATTTCAGGAAATGTTCCCTGAATATCCCAGTTGCTCAGATTATGAGCAGACCACTTACTTCCTTAAATCTCCAAGGCTATATCATAGGATATAAGCACTAATATTGCCTGTAACTGCCTATAATGATACACTTTATGTGATAATATAGTATTTTCCTTACATCAGGCTGTTTCTGATAGAATAATATATAATACATCTTTATTGTCCATTGGTTAGAACGAAAATGTCTCTTTAGTTTTTCCCATCACCTCCAGATGCGTACACACCAGTTGAGATTACCCAGGGTCAGTGCAGCACCCCTGGATGGATACGCCGTTGGGTGATGGTCTCTCATAAAGTATACACAGGACAGCCTTGCACAGCAGAGAGCAGGTTTGTGTAAACACTCTTTGAGTGTCATCAGTGTAGATTACCGCTCATCCATTTTCACCAGCAGCAAATAGTGCTTATCACATATTGACACATTCAACAGCAGAGCAGAGAACTCTATCCCCAGATCCCAGGGCTATTTGTTCTTGCTGCCTTCCAATGAACTGCTACTCACATTCACAACTCCATATTCCTATTCACATTTATTAATAGCTCAGGCAATCCAATACTCACCCCCAATGGAGACGCATGTGTCATAAAAGCCAATTTATGCTTGATCCGAAATGTAGTCGGAGACCAAATTGAGCTTCGTACCGCATCACCGTGCACCTCCCAAATCTCTATATAGCTCTGCATTGACATGATTGGTTGATGATAGGTGGGGGCTGGAGGTCCTGTATAAACACAAACTCACTTCCTTGACAACTTCCTTCACAACCGTTCTGCGCTGCTCTGTGAAGCGCAAGAAGTATGAATGCCCTGACTCCTACAGAGGCTGTATATGCTGCATGGCCAATGCAGACGTCAGATTGACCATGCAGCGCCTTTAATGCCTCAATTACACTTACAGCGTCATTGTGCAAAATGGTACGCAACATCATTTGTATATGTGTGCAACTAAAGTTCAACATTCACCTTCTGCTACCATTTCTGTCAAGCCGTCTACGCATACAGTTTGATGCATACGTTGGATAAATCCAATGAATGCACTGCAACTGCCTCTGCAAATCAATACTACAAGGCAAACGCCGCTTTCCATTGGAAATGAAGGTACTTCTGGTGTACCAAAATGCAATGGTGCTGTCGTGTGATCGAGGTTTAAGAGACCACATGAGAAGCACAAGTTAAAAGACAATGTTAATGTCACCGCTGTAGCCTACTGTGTGCACAGGGTCACAGTGATACTGTGGAGCAGTGGACTTGTAGCAAATGTGTATCAGATAGGGCTTTCATCCTAGTGAAGGGATGTGAAAATGCCATTGTTCAACCCACAGATCTGACCTGCCTCCCCTCTTTGGGATCAGGCTTTATTAAAGTGGCTCACAGGGGGTAGCGAGGTGACGGACATCCTTCACAGGAACTCATCTTATCTCATCCCACCTTCAACCACTGGAGGAGTAACCCTCTACTTTCCTCTCTCTCCTCTTCACCTCCAACCATTGAAGGAGTAACCCTCTACTTTCCTTTCCTCTCACTCCACCCACTGAAGGAGTAACGCTTTACTCCTCTCCCTCCACCCACAGAAGGAGTAACCCTCTACTTTCCTTTCCTCTCCCTCCACCCACTGAAGGAGTAACCCTCTACTCTTTTCTCCTCTCCCTCCACCCACTGAAGGAGTAACCCTCTACTCTTCTTTCCTCTCCCTCCACCCACTGAAGGAGTAACCCTCTACTCTTCTCGCCTCTCCCTCCTCTTCTATCTCCCAACTTTGATTACGTACCTCAAATGTAGAAACATCCAGAGGATGGCAGGTGCCAGTTTGAATGTCAATGTGTTTTGTTTGAGGAGGTAGGCGAGAGCAGAGCGTATCTCTCTCAGACAGCAGGGGATAGCCTGAGGGTTTGATCATCGAAATGCTTCTGTACATTTTCCTCCTAATGACTCAGTTATTCTTGGAATGTCAATGGCCCTCATCTTTGAGAGCATACATTTAAATTTTCTGGGTTGATGAGCGTACTTAGAATTAGAAGAGGTATGTCTCTTGGTATCCAGACTACCTCATGACATAATGTATTAAAAGATTGGCATTTTTATGTAGATGTAATCTTGAAACTTTCAAAACATACTAACCAAGTTGTTCACCTTGTGAATTTGGAGACATCTCAGCAGATCATGCCAAAATACATGCTGTGTTCTCTTCAGTTTTTTGGCTTTATCTTACACCTTTTTTGCAACGTTCATTGCAAGAACACTGCAGGAAGTCTTCCGTGGGAGAACACAATGATGTACTCTGACAGAGCTGCCACACTGAAGTGCAGAGTGAGATAATGCACACATTAGAGCCAGTTGCACAGAGCCAGCCTGCTGGTATATAATTCAAGATCTGTCTTCCTCTTGTCTGTACTCTGTAATTTGAGGCGGACATGTCTTAGAGGATTAGACCATGCTTCAAGCTCTTGTCCACTCTGAATTCAATAACTGGAAGTGCACTGAAATTGATCACAATTGCAGTTAAGGGAGGTAAATATAGCTGTGAGCTCGGATGCCACAGATAAGAAGTTGCAGTGCAGGCAGATCGGCACTCAGTAAATACCTGTAGTCTCCTCTACAGGCTTTAATTTACACTGAAAGGGGTATACACTGACATGACCGATATTGATTTCTGCATTGCTTAGCACAGGGTGTGTGCATGCATCAATGTGTGTGTGGCTCAGAGAAGATAGTATCCTTGTCATAGAAATTATTATCTATTATAAGTGGAGGTCACATACAATACCAGTCAAAAGTTTGGACACACCTACTCATTCAAGAGTTTTTCTTAATTTGTACTATTTTATACATTGTAGAATAATAGTGAACATCAAAACTATGAAATAACACATGTGGAATAATGTAGAAAGCAAAAAAGTGTTAAACATATCAAAATATATTTTATATTTGAAATTCTTCAAAGGAGCCACCCTTTGCCTTGATGACAGCTTTGCACACTCTTGGCATTCTCTCAACCAGCTTCACATGGAATGCTTTTCCAACAGTCTTGAAGGAGTTCCCACATATGCTGAGCACTTGTTGGCTGCTTTTCCTTCATGCAGCGGTCCAACTCATCCCAAAGCATCTCAATTGGGTTGAGGCCGGGTGATTGTGGAGGCCAAGTCATCTGATGCAGCACTCTCCTTCTTGGTCAAATAGCCCTTACACAGCCTGGAGGTGTATTGGGTCATTGTCCTGTTGAAAAACAAATGATAGTCCCACTAAGCGCAAACCAGATGGGATGGTGTATCGCTGCAGAATGCTGTGGTAGCCATGCTGGTTAAGTGTGCCTTAAATTCGAAATAAATCACAGACAGTGTCACCAGCAAAGCACCCCCACACCATCACACCTTCTCTTCAATGCTTCACGGTGGGAACCACACATGCAGAGATCATCCTTTCACCTACTCTGTGTCTCACAAAGACCCGGCGGTTGGAACCAAAAATCGCAAATTTGGACTCAGACCAAAGGACAGATTTCCACCGGTCTAATGTCCATTGCTAGAGTTTCTTGTCCTTTTAGTAGTGGTTTCTTTGCAGCAATTCAATCATGAAGGCCTGATTCACACAGTCTCCTCTGAGCAGATGTTGATGTGTCTGTTACTTGAACTCTGAAGTATTTATTTGGGCTGGTGACTGGTGACTCTAATGGCTGGTGACTCTAATGAACTTATCGTCTGCAGCAGAGGTAACTCTGGGTCTTCCTTTCCTCTGGCGGTCTTCATGAGAGCCAGTTTCATTATAGCGCTTGATGGTTTTTGTGACTATACTTGAAGGAACTTTCAAAGTTCTTGACATTTTTCGCATTGACTGACCTTCATGTCTTAAAGTAATGATGGACTGTTGTTTCTATTTGCTTATTTGAGCTGTTCTTGCCATAATATGGACTTGGTTTTTTAACAAAAAAGGCTATCTTCTGTAATCAAATCAATTAAAATCAAAATGTATTTGTCACATACACATGTTTAGCAGATGTTATTGAGGGTGTAGCAAAATGCTTGTGTTTCTAGCTCCAACAGTGCAGTAGTATCTAACAATACACACAATACACACAACCTAAAAGTAAAACAATGAAGGAAAATACAGTTGAAGTCAGAAGTTTACATACACTTAGGTTGGAGTCATTAAAACTAATTTTTAAACCACTCCACACATTTCTTGTTAACAAACTATGGTTTTGACAAGTCGGTTAGGACATCTACTTTTTCCATGACACAGGTAATTTTTCCAACAATTGTTTACAGACAGATTATTTCACTTATAATTCACTGTATCACAATTCCTGTGGGCAGAAGTTTACATACACTCACTTGACTGCCTTTAAACAGCTTGGAAAATTCCAGAAAATTATGTCATGGCTTTAGAAGCTTCTGATAGGCTAATTGACATAATTTGAGTCAATTGGAGGTGTACCTGTAGATGTATTTCAAGGCCTACCTTCAAATTCAGTGCCTCTTTGCTTGACATCATGGGAAAAATAAAAATAAATCAGTCATGACCTCAGAAAAAAAATTGTAGACCTCCACAAGTCTAGTTCATCCTTGGGAGCAATTTCCATCGCCTGAAGGTACCACTTTCATCTGACAAACAATAGTACGCAACTATAAACACCATGGGACCATGCAGCCGTCATACCGCTCAGGAAGGAGACGCTTTCTGTCTCCTAGAGATGAAGGTACTTTGGTGCGAAAAGTGCAAATCAATCCCAGAACAACAGCAAAGGACCTTGTGAAGATGCTGGAGGAAACAGGTACAAAAGTATCTATATTCACAGTAAAACAAGTCCTATATCAACTTAACCTGAAATGCCGCTCAGCAAGGAAGAAGCCACTGCTCCAAAACCGCCATAAAAGCCAGACAACGGTTTGCAACTGCACATGGGGACAAAGATCGTACTTTTTGGAGAAATGTCCTCTGGTCTGATGGAACAAAAATAGAACTGTTTGGCCATAATGACCATCGTTATGTTTGTAGGAGAAAGGGGGAGGCTTGCAAGCCGAAGAACACCATCCCAACCGTGAAGCACGGTAGTGGCAGCATCATGTTGTGGGGGTGGTTTGCTGCAGGAGGGACTGGTGCACTTCACAAAATGGATGGCATCATGAGAAAGGAAAATTATGTGGATACATTGAAGCAACATCTCAATACATCAGTCAGGAAGTTAAAGCTTGGTCACAGATGGGTCTTCCAAATGGACAATGACTCCAAGCATACTTCCAAAGTTGTGGCAAAATGGCTTAAGGACAACAAAGTCAAGCTATTGGAGTGGCCATCACAGAGCCCTGACCTCAATCCTACAGAAAATGTGTGGGCAGAACTGAAAAGGCGTGTGCGAGCAAGGAGGCCTACAAACCTGACTCAGTTACACCAGCTCTGTCAGGAGGATTGGGCCAAAATTCACCCAACTTATTGTGGGAAGCTTGTGGAAGGCTTCCCGAAACGTTTGACCCAAGTTAAACAATTTAAAGGCAATGCTACCAAATACTAATTGAGTGTATGTAAACTTCTGTCCCACTAGGAATGTGATGAAAGAAATAAAAGCTGAAATAAATCATTCTCTCTACTATTATTCTGACATTTCACATTCTTAAAATAAAGTGGTGATCCTAACTGAACTAAGACAGGGAATGTTTACTTGGATTAAATGTCAGGAATTCTGAAAAACTGAGTTTAAATGTATTTGTCTAAGGTGTATGTAAACGTCCGACTTCAACTGTAGGGCAACAGCCTCTAATGTGCTGGTGATGGCTATTTAACAGTCTGATGGCCTTAAGATAGAAGCTGTTTTCAGTCTCTCGGTCCCAGCTTTGATGCACCTGTACTGACCTCGCCTTCTGGATGATTGCGGGGTGAACAGGCAGTGGCTCGGGTGGTTATTGTCCTTGAGGATCTTTTTGGCCTTCCTGTGACATCGGGTGCTGTTTACTTGAGTACAAGTATAGGAAGTTACTCAAGTGATAATCACACTGTAAAATACTACTTAAAAAGTCTAAAAAGTATTTGGTTTTAAATATACTTAATTATCAGAAGTAAATGTATAAATTACTTAATATTCCTTATATTAAGCAAAGCAGACGGCACCATTTTCTTGTTTTTATAATGTATGTATAGCCAGGGGCACACTCCAACACTCAGACATGATTTACAAAATGCATGTGTTTATTTAGTCCGCCAGGCCAGAGTAAGTAGGGATGGCCACGTGTTCTCTTGACAATATTGTCTTTAGGAATGTTGTGAAGTAAAATTTAAAGTTGTCAAAAATAGAAACCCCAAATAAGTACTATTTTTAATGAAGTACTTTACACCACTGGCTGTAGGTGTCCTGGAGGGCAGGTAGTTTTCCCCCTGTGATACATTGGGCAGATCGCACCACCCTCTGGAGAGCCCTGCGGTTGCGGGCGGTGCAGTTGCCGTACCTGGTGGGGATACAGTCCGACAGGATGCTCTCAATTGTGCATCTGTATAAGTTTGTGAGGGTTTTAGGTGACAAGCCACATTTCTTAAGCCTCCTGAGGTTGAAGAAGCGCTGTTGCGCTTTCTTCACCACATTGTCTGTGTGGGTGAGCCATTTCAGATCATCAGTGACGTGTACGCTGAGGAACATTAAGCTTTTCACCTGCTCCACTGCAGCCCTGTCAATGTGGATATGGGCGTGCTCCCTCTGCTGTTTCCTGAAGTCCATGATCAGCTCCTTTGTTTTGTCGACATTGAGTGAGAGGTTATTTTCCTGGCACCACACTCCCAGGGCCCCTATTTTCCTAGCATCACACTTCCCCTCTGTAGGCTGTCCCGTCATTGTTGGTGATCAGGCCTACTGCTGTTGTGTCGTCTGCAAACTTGATGATTGAGTTGGAGGCATGCATGGCCACGCAGTCATGAGTGAACAGGGAGTACAGGAAGGGGCTGAGCATGCACCCTTGTGGGGCCCCTGTGTTGAGGATCAGCCAAAGTGGAGGTGTTGTTTGATACCTTCATCACCTAGGGGCGGCGTGTCAGGAAGTCCAGGACCCAGTTACACAGGGCGGGGTTCAGACCCAGGGCCCTGAGCTTAATGATGAGCTTGGAGGGTACAATGGTGTTGAATGCTGAGCTGTAGTCAATGAACAGCATTCTTACATAGGTATTCCTCTGTCCAGATGGGATAGGGCAGTGTGCAGTGTGATGGCGATTGCATCGTCTGTGGATCTATTGGGGCAGTAAGCAAATAGAAGTGGGTCTAGGGTGTCATGTAAGGTAGAGGTGATATGATCCTTAGCTAGCCTCTCAAAGCACTTCATGATGACAAGTGAGTGCTACGGGGCGATAGTCATTTAATTCAGTGGACATCTTGAAGCAAGTGGGGACAGCAGACTGGGATAGGGAGAGATTGAATATATCCGTAAACACTCCAGCCAGCTGGTCTGTACATGCTCTGAGGACGCGGCTAGGGATGCCGTCTTGGCCGGCAGCCTTGCGAGGGTTAACACGCTTAAATGTCTTAGTCATGTCGGCCACGGAGAAGGAGAGCTCACAGTCCTTGGTAGCGGGCCGTGTCGGTGGCACTGTGTTATCCTCAAAGCGGGCGAAGCAGGTATTTAGCTTGTCCGGAAGCAAGACGTCGGTGTCCGGGACGTGATTGTCTGTAGGCCCTGCCACATACGTCTCATGTCTGAGTTGTTCAATTGCGACTCCACTTTGTCTCTATACTGACGTTTTGCCTGTTTGATTGCCATACGGAGGGAATGACTACAGTGTTTGCATTCGGCCATATTCCCAGTCACCTTACCATGGTTAAATGCGGTTGTTCGCTCATTCAGTTTTGCGCGTATGCTCCACGGTTTCTGGTTTGGGTAGGTTTTAATAGTTACTGTGGGTACAACATCTCCTATACACTTCCTGATAAACTTAGTCACTGTATCCGTGTATTCGTCAATGTTATTATCAAAGGCTACCCGGAACATATCCCAGTCAACAATCTTGAAGCGTGGATTCTTATTGGTCAGACCAGCATTGAATAGTCCTTAGCACGGGTACTTCCTGTTTGAGCAAAATCGAGTTGTTATCAGATTTGCCAAAGGAAGGTCGGGGGAGGACCTTGTAGGCAATCCCGGAAGTTGGAGTAGCAGTGGTCGAGTGTTTTAGCAGCATGAGTACTACAGTCCCTGCCTTGTATACCACCCCTACCTTGTCACAACACAACTGATTGGCTTAAATGCTTTAAGAAGGAAAGAAATTCCACAAATGTACTTTTAACAGTGCACACCTGTTCATTGAAATGCATTCCAGGTGACTACCTCATAAAGCTGGTTGAGAGAATGCCATGAGTGTGCAAAGCTATCATCAAGGCAAAGGGTGGCTACTTTGAAGAATTTGAAATATAAAATATATTTTGATATGTTTAACACTTTTTTTGGTTACTACATGATTCCATATGTGTTATTTCACAGTTTTGATGTCTTCATTATTATTCTACAATGTAAAAAATTTTACAAATAAAGAAAAACCCTTGAATGAGTAGGTGTGTCCGAACTTTTGACTTGTACTGTAGAACCTTCTCCCTTTCTGTGTTCTAAGAGGCAGACTGTACCACAGTGTTGTTCTCCCGTCCTCATGTCTCTCCAATGGCAGATACAGCGTCAGACCGGAATGTCTCCAGAGAGCAGGGTGCCACATTTAGCCGTGCCAATTTAAAATGTTATTGTTTGTTACCAGGCCAGTTCTGTCTGTTTGAGCCTAGGAACGTGCCACTGTCTTTAAAGCCATGTGCATCCTTACCTGTCGGATCAATGCCAGACAGAGAAACAGTAAATTAGTCATACATTGGATATAGCAGAAATAGGAAATGCACAGTGAGACATGATTCTCTCCATTGGCACAGTGCTGAGGCTGTTTGATTTGATTCTAGTGCAGGCAACAGCACCGGGCTTCTAATTGGTTGGAGTAGCCCGTAGTTACTCTTTTAAATCCATCATTCTGTCAAACATCTCCAGTACATTCCAAGGTCAAATCGAATCAAATGTTATTTGTCACATGCGCTGAATACAACATGTGTTGACCTTACCGTGAAATGCTTATTTACAAGCCCTTAACCAACAATGCAGTTCAAGAAATAGTTAATAAAATATTTACCATTTTTTTGAATTTTTTTAAATCAATCAATAGGTAACACAATACATTTACATAACAATAATGAGGCTCTATACAGGAGTGACCGGTACCGAGTCAACCCATAGAGTTCCAGTCATTGCGCTAATGCTAGTTAGCAATTGTGCTAGCGCTAGTTAGTAACTTCCTTCAAACTGCACACAGAGACATAAAAATAGTATCCAGCAGTTCATCTGACTGGGGAAGTAGATAAAAGGCATCATTGCCAATATCCCAAAGTATCCCTTTCAGCACATGCTCTGCTATAAAACCGGAATAGCCTACCCAGCATGATTTGAAAAAATGAACCGGCGGGAAAGCAGCCTCCATTCGCTATTTGAGTGCATACGGATTACATCTTTTTCCCCAGCCCCGGTTCCTGCCCATTTGATAATAGGACATTCTAAATCAAAACAAATTTTACATATTAGTAAAGATAAGATTAAACTGAGAATAGTCTTGTGTGACGTTTTTTTTGTTGCGACTTTCTCAAGTTATCAATAGCCTATAGTCGCATCATGCAGCCCATATATGTTATGATTTCTAAGACATTCTAAGGTTTGTATCAGTCACAACTAAAGTTGCCAAATAACTAAATCTAGCGTAGGCTATAGGACCTGTTTCAAATGATCACTTTTACGCTCAATATAACCACTTTGTATGCGCATTTGCTTTGCAATGGGAAAAATATCCTTTCTATTTTATTCACTTAAATTCAATTTATATTCCTCTTACTATAAAATCATATAAAATAATGGCACAACACTTATAAGCATATCTTGTCTGCTAAATGAACAAGCCTATGGCATGGCACATAGCCAGATAACATACAGTAGGCCAACTCATATTCTCTTCTTCTGAAATACATTTTCTTCATATCCTAATGTTTCTTTAGACCTGCCTCCGATACCATGCATTCGGAAAGTATTTAGACCCATTCACTTTTTTCATCAATCTACACACAATGCCCCATAATGACAAAGCAAAAACAGTTTTTTAGAAGTGTTTGCAAATGTATGAAAAAAACCTGAAATATTACACATGTATTCAGACCCTTTACTCAGTACTTTTTAGAAGCACCTTTGGCAGCGATTACAGCCTCTAGTCTTCTTGGGTATGATGCTACAAGCTTGGCACACCTGTATTTGGGGAGTTTCTCCCAATTCTTCTCTGTAGATCCTCTCAAGCTCTGTCAGGTTGGATGGGGGGCATAGCTACACAGCTATTTCATGTCTCTCCAGAAATGTTCAAGCCCGGTCTCTGGCTGGGCCACTCAAGGACATTCAGCTGTGTGCTTAGGGGTCATTGTCCTGTTGGAAGGTGAACCTTCACCCCAGTCTGATGTCTTGAACGCTCTGGAGCAGGTGTTCGTCAAGTATCTCTCTGTACTTTGCTCCATTCATCTTTCCCTTGATCCTGACTAGTCTCCCAGTCCCTGCCTCTGAAAAACATCCCCACAGCATGATCCTGCCACCACCATGCTTCACTGTAGGGATGGTTCCAGGTTTCCTCCAGACGGGACACTTGGCATTCAGGCCAAAGAGTTCAATCTTGGTTTCATCAGACTAGAAAATCTTTTTTTTCATGGTCTGAGAGTCCTTTAGATAGCCTTTGGCAAACTCCATGTGGGCTGTCATGTGCCTTTTACTGATCGGTGGCTTCCGTCTAGCCACTCTACCATAGGCTACCAAGGCCTGATTGGTGGAGTGCTGTAGAGATGGTTGTCCTTCTGGAAGGTTCTCCCATCTCCACAGAGGAACTCTGGAGCTCTGTCGGAGTGACCATCGGGTTCTTGGTCACCTCCCCGACCAAGGCCCTTCTCCCCCGATTTCTCAGAAGAGTCTTGGTGGTTCCAAACTTCTGCCACTGTGTTCTTGGGGACCTCTAATGCTGCAGAAATGTTTTGTTTCTCTTCCCCAGATCTGTGCCTCGACACAATCCTGTCTCGGAGCTCTATGGACAATTCCTTCGGCCTCGTGGCTTGGTTTTTGCTCTGACATGCCCTGTCAACTGTGGGACCTGATATAGATGTGTGTGCCTTTCCAAATCATGTCCAATCAATTGAATTTACCACAGGTAAATTCAATCAAGTTGTAGAAACATCTCAAGGATGATCAATGGAAACAGGATGCACCTGAGCTCAATTTTGAGCCTCATAGCAAAGGTTTTGAGTTCTTATGTACAGTATATAAGGTATTTCAGTTGTTTTAATTTTTAATACATTTGCAAACATTTCTAAAAACCTGTTTAATTTGTCATTATGGGGTATTGTGTGTAGATTGATCAGGAAACACTTTTATTTAATCAATTTTAGAATAAGGCTGTAACGTAACAAATGTGGAAAAGGTCAAGGGGTCTGAATACTTTCTGAATGCACTGTAAATACATTTTTTGTGATTGTGTATATTAAACTATTATACTTTTTTAAGATGTAGATGTTCCAAAGGCACGCATCAGTGGCGTGGAGGCCTGGAGATGCTAAACGTGTTTATGTTTTTTAACGGTCAATTACTGTGAGATGGGCATCTTTTGCATGACAATAACCGTCTGACAAAATGTCATGACTGCCACAGCCTTAGTCAGGGTCAAGAAGATCGTTCTAAGAGTTGGTCAGAGATGATGCACTCAAGTGTTTTCGAAAGGAAAGAAAGAAGGTATACCTGACTGTAGTTTTTGATGTCAGTGTTGGTTTCTTGAGGAGGGGAGTGATTCTGGCCAATTTGGGGTCAGAAGGGGAAACAGCCTGTGGTCAGGAATTTAGTTCTTGAGGGAAGGGAGGAATGGGAGAAGGTCTCCAGAGATGGTCTTGAGGACAAGGTCGAGTGGGCAGGTTGTCGGGCGGCCGAACCTCACTATTCGCAGGACTTCATCTGGAAAGGGAGGGGAAAAAGAGATCAAGGCGTAGGGTTGTTATGTGTGAGTTGGACCAGCGGACTCAATAGGCTGAGTGAATGAGGAGTGGATGTCGTTAACCTTTTCAAAGTGGTTGACAAAGGGAGGGAGGGGGAGTGTAGAGGATTAAGAAGGGAGAACAAGGTGGAAAATAGTTTCCTAGGGTTAGAGGCAGAAGCTTGAAAATGAGTGATAGAAAGTGGCTTTAGCAGCAGATACAGAGGAAGAGAAGGTAGAGGAGGAGGGGGTGAAAGGATGATAATTCCTCCGGAAGTTTAGTTTTCCTCCATTTTCTCTCAGCTGCCCACAGCCCTGTTCTGTAAACTCGCAATGAGTCACTTAGTCACGCAGCAGGAGAGGAGAGCCGAACCGGCTGGGAGGAAAGGAGGCAGTGCGAGTCGTAGGATGCAGAAAGATCGGACAGTAGGGTTGAAGAGGCAGAATCAGGAGACTGGAGGGAGAAGGATTTAGCAGAAAGGAGAGATGATAGGATTGAAGAGGAGAGAGTAATGTGTACTGTTCATTTTTTTGTTTATTTTACTTATCTACTTCACTTGCTTTGGCAATGTTAACATATGTTTCCCATGCCAATAAAGCCCCTTGAATTGAATTGAATTGAGTAGTGGGAGAGAGAGTGCGAAGATTGAGGTGGCGCATGACCATCTGGGTAAGGGCTGAGTGGTTAGGGTTGGAGAAAAGGAAGACAGAAAAGGAAACAAAGTAGTGATCAGAGACCTGGAGGGGGGTTGCAGTGAGATTAGTAGGAGAACAGAGACCTGGAGGGGGGTTGCAGTGAGATTAGTAGGAGAACAGAGACCTGGAGGGGGGTTACAGTGAGATTAGTAGGAGGTCCACTCACCAGCCAAACTATATACACTTATTACCAGAAGAAAGCTGGAAAATCCAGAAGAAAGCTGTTCAATTCCACAACCACCTAAAGGAAAGTGATGCACAAACCTTCCATCACAAAGCCCAAATCTTTAAGGAGATGAATCTAGGGTAGAGTCCTCTCAGCCAGCTGGTTCTGGCGCTCTGTTCACAAATACAAACAGAGACCCAGGACAGCAACACAATTAGACCCAACCAACTTTTGAAAACACAAAAAGAGAACTACTTGACACATTGGAAAGAATCAACACAAAAATTGGAGGAAATTGGAATTGCCCTAAACAGACAGTACACAGTGGCTCAGTTGGTAGATCATGGCGCTTGCAATTCCCACAGGGGTCCAGTAAGAGAAAATGTATGCACTCACTACTGTAAGTCGCTCTGGATAACAGCGTCTCCTAAGTGACTAAAATGTAAATGTAAAATGTACCTGACCACTGTGACTGACCCAAAACTAAGAAAAGCCTTTGCTATCTACAGATTTATTGAGCATAGCCTTGCTATTGAGAGAGGTCGCCATAAGCAGACCTGGCACTCAAGAAAAGACAGGATATGTAGCCATTGCCCACAAAATGAGGTGGAAACCAAGCTGCACTTTCAAACTTCCTGCCATATAAGAGACATATTTCCCTCAAATTACACAAACCCACAAAGAATTGGAACACAAACCACATTTTGACAAACTCTCGTATCTGTAAGGTGAAATACCGCAGTGTGCAATCCCAGCAGAAAATGTGTGACAACCAGTGAGTCAAACACCAATGTAAATATAGGCTGTATTTATCTGCCTATTTATTTTCCCCCCAGTCATTCTACTATTGTAACATTCAAAATTAGAAAGGCACTCGCACATCTGAGCAATCTTTTTTGCAGGTGCATGGTAACAGTTGAACAAGATGAAGGATAAAGGAAACCGCACACTGCTCTTGATAGTATCACTGATATTTAATAAGCTTACGTATCGGTCTCACGGCCTTCGTCAGAGCTATTGTAACACAAAAAGTTTTATACTACATATTGTAACTGATAATAATAGAATGTCTATCTGATTATAATATAAACTGTTCATGTCTGAATGTTTTTGTCTTTGTTTTGTTTAATTCGATAAAGCCACTTTGGAGAGAGCACTCAGTCGTTTGTATCTACAATATAGTACAGTTAAGTATGACTCTCAAGGCTTAACATTCCATACAATAGCCTCACAAATGAATGGATCACAGTGCTTTGAAGAATGTGATGACACAGTATCTTGTCAGCATCATCTGGGGAGGGGTTGGTAGGAGAGAGAGGGGTACATTGTTAGCATAAGCAGATGGCTTTAAACATTACAAGTCGTCCTGGTAATCAGTGATCTAAAAGAAACAGCTGAGAGAGCAGTGGAGCTGTGGCTCTGTGTCTCTGTGAGTCTGTGATCACAGAACAAAGACAGTGGCTGTCGTTGGAGTTTCTTATCTCTATTAACATCCCGCAAAGACTCAATTGCCTCTCCTACAGAGACAGATCTTCCTATTTAGCTACATCAAAGACAGAAAGCTCAGACTGAAGGTGATGCCTGTAAATCCTGAATATCGTGCAGGGGTGCTTACAGTATTTACCGTATGGGGGGTGGGGGGTGTTTGGGGCAAGCTGTAGAAGATGTAGAGGAGTTTTGAGTGACACTGTTAGGGCTGGGCTGTAGAGGATGGGCAGATGGTGGGGAAAGCAGTAGGGCTGTCCCAGACGAAAGTCGTCTGTTCTTTCAACCAGTTGATTGGTCTAAATGTTTAAATGTGTATCTTTCCATATATAGACACACCCTATGTGTTTAAAAAAAATCAACTATATGTATTGAGCATTTTCTGATGCTTTAAGCTTACTGTTTAATGAAATAAGACACAAATGACACAAGGAAGCCAGAGGTTTGGAAAACCAGCAGAAAAAAAACCTAGCTTGACCCAACTATTCTCCTCCCTCTCCTGCTGGCTTTCGCAGATTCTGCCATTACTCTCCTGAAGTTGCCGGTATTGGGCTACACAAGGAGTTGGCAACCTTTCTCATGTGGAATGCCAATTTATCTATTTCTACCGATCGGCATGCCAGTTATGATTGTCATTATGCACATTTTCTTGGAACAGTTTAATTTAATTTATAACAACATCTTCCTATCTCAAAATCATAATTAATCAAAATTCTGTCCTAGTCTAAAGGAAAATGAAGTCGTATGTATGTGTATATACAATGCCTTGCAATAGTATTCCCCCTTGCCATTATTCCTATTTTGTTGCATTACAACTTGTAATTTAAATGGATTTTTATTTGGATTTCATGTAATGGACATACACATACACAAAATAGTCCAAATTGGTGAAGTGAAATGAAACAAATTCAAAAGTGGAAAAGTGGTGCGTGCATTTGTATTCACCCCTTTGCTATGAAGCCCCTAAATAGGATCTGGTGCAACCAATTACCTTCAGAAGTCACATAATTAGTTAAATAAAGTCCACCTGTGTTCAATTTAAATGTCACATAATCTGTCACATGATCTCAGTATATATACACCTGTTCTGAAAGGCCCCAGAGTCTGCGACACCACTAAGCAAGGGGCACCACCAAGCAAGCGGCACTATGAAGACCAAGGAGCTTTCCAAACAGGTCAGGGACAAACTTGTTGAGAAGTACAGATCACGGTTGGGTTATAAAAAAATATCTGAAACTTTGAGCACCATTAAATCCATTATAAAAAAATGGAAAGAATATGGCACGACAGCAAACCTGCCAAGAGAGGGCCACCCACCAAAACTCATGGACCAGGCAAGGAGGGCATTAATCAGAGAGGCAACAAAGAGACCAAAGATAACCCTGAAGGAGCTGCAAAGCTCCACAGTGGATTGGAGTATTTGTCCATAGGACCACTTTAAGCCATACACTACACGGAGCTGGGCTTTAAGGAAGTGTGTCCAGAAAAGAAGCCATTGCTTAAAGAAAAAAATAAGTAAACACGTTAGGTGTTCACCAAAAGGCATGTGGGAGACTCCCCAAACATATGAAAGAAAGTATTCTGGTCAGATGAGACTAAAATTGTGCTTTTTGGCCATCAAGGAAAACGCTATGTCTGGCACAAACCCAACACCTCTCATCACCCCGAGAATACCATCCCCACAGTGATGCATGGTGGTGGCAGCATCATGCTGTGGGGATGTTTTTCATCGACAGGGACTGGGAAACTGGTTAGAATTTAAGGAATGATGGATGGCGCTAAATACAGGGAAATTCTTGTGGGAAACCTGTTTCAGTCTTCCAGAGATTTGAGACTGGGATGGAGGTTCACCTTCCAGCAGGACAATGACCCTAAGCACACTGCTAAAGCAATACTCGAGTGGTTTAAGGGGAGACATTTAAATGTCTTGGAATGGCCTAGTCAAAGCCCAGGCCTCAATCCAATTGAGAATCTGTGGTATGACTTAAAGATTGCTGTACACCAGCGGAACCCATCCAACTTGAAGGAGCTAGAGCAGTTTTGCCTTGAAGAATGGGCAAAAGTCCCAGTAGCTAGATGTGCCAAGCTTATAGAGACATACCCCAAGAGACTTGCAGCTCTAATTGCTACAAAAGGTGGCTCTACAAAGTATTGACTTTGGGGGGGTGAATAGTTATTCACCCTGAAGTTTTCAGTTTTTTTGTCTTATTTCTTGTTTGTTTCACAATAAAAAATATTTAGCATCTTCAAAGTGGTAGGCATGTTGTGTAAATCAAATGATACAACCCCCCAAAAAATCAATTTTAATTCCAGGTTGTAAGGCAAGAAAATTGGAAAAATGCCAAGGGGGTGAATACTTTTGCAAACCACTGTGTGTGTGTGTTTGTGTGTGTGTGTGTGTGTGTGTGTGTGTGTGTGTGTGTGTGTGTGTGTGTGTGTGTGTGTGTGTGTGTGTGTGTGTGTGTGTGTGTGTGTGTGTGTGTGTGTGTGTGTGTGTGTGTGTGTGTACCAGTCAAAAGTTAGGACACAACTACTCATTCCAGGGTTTTTCTACATTGTAGAATAATAGTGAAGACAATACTATGAAATAACAAATATGGAATCATGTAGTAACCAAAAAAAGTATTAAACAAATCAAAATATATTTTAGATTCTTCAAAGTAGCCATCCTTTGCCTTGATGACAGCTTTGCACACTCTTGGCATTCTCTCAACCAGCTTCATGAGATAGTCACCTGGAATGCATTTAATTGAACAAGTGTGCCTTGTTAAAAGTTAATTTGTGGATTTTTTCATTAATGTGTTTGAGCAAATCAGTTGTGTTGTGACAAGGTAGTGGTGGTATACAGAAGATAGCCCTATTTGGTAAAAGACCAAGTCCATATTGTGGCAGGAACAGCTTAAATAAGCAAAGAAAAACAACAATCCATCATTATTTCAAGAACTTAGAAAGTTTCTTCAAGTGCAGTCGCAAAAACCATGAAGAGCTATGATGAAACTGGCTGTCATGAGGACCGCCACAGGAAGACCCAGAGTTACCTCTGCTGCAGAGCATACGTTCATTAGAGTTAACTTCACCTAATATTGCATCCCAAATAAAGTAACAGACACATCTCAACATCAACTGTTCAGAGGAGACTGCATGAATCAGGCATTCGTGGTCAAGCTACTGCAAATAAACCACTACTAAAGAACACCAATAAGAAGAAGAGACTTGCTTGGGCCAAGAAACACAAGCAATGGACATCCTTTGGTTTGATGAGTCAAAACTTGAGACGCACAGTAGATGAATGGATGATCTCAGCATGTGTGGTTCCCACCACAAAGCATGGAGGTGGAGGTGTGATGGTGTGGGAGTGTTTTGCTGGTGACACTGTCTGTGATTTATTTAGAATTCAAGGCAAACTTAACCAGCAAGGCTACCACAGCATTCTGCTGCGATACGCCATCCCATCTAGCTTGCGGTTAGTGGGACTATCATTTGTTTTTCAACAGGACAATGACCCAAAACACACCTCCAGGCTGTGTAAAGGCTATTTGACCAAGAAGGAGAGTGATGGAGTGCTGCATCAGATGACCTGTCCTCCACAATCACCTGACCTCAACCCAATTGAGATGGTTTGGGATGAGTTTGACCGCAGAGTGAAGGAAAAGCAGCCAACAAGTGGTCAGCATATGTGGGAACTCCTTCAAGACTGTTGGAAAAGCATTCCTCATGAAGCTGGTTGAGAGAGAATCTCAAATTTAACCTCTCTGGGCTAGGTGGGACGAAATCGTCCCACCTACTCAACAGCCAGTGGAATCCCGTGGCGCGTTATTCAAATACCTTAGAAATGCTATTACTTCAATTTCTCAAACATATGACTATTTTACACCATTTTAAAGACAAGACTCTCGTTAATCTAACCACACTGTCCGATTTCAAAAAGGCTTTACAACGAAAGCAAAACATTAGATTATGTCAGCAGTGTACCCAGCCAGAAATAATCAGACACCCATTTTTCAAGCTAGCATATAATGTCACATAAACCCAAACCACAGCTAAATGCAGCACTAACCTTTGATGATCTTCATCAGATGACAACCCTAGGACATTATGTTATACAATACATGCATGTTTTGTTCAATCAAGTTCATATTTATATCAAAAACCAGCTTTTTACATTAGCATGTGACGTTCAGAACTAGCATACCCACCGAAAACTTCCGGTGAATTTACTAAATTACTCACGATAAACGTTCACAAAAAACATAACAATTATTTTAAGAATTATAGATACAGAACTCCTTTATGCACTCGCTATGTCCGATTTTAAAATAGCTTTTCGGTGAAAGCACATTTTGCAATATTCTGAGTAGATAGCCCAGCCATCACGGGCTAGCAATTTAGACACCCACCAAGTTTAGCCCTCACCAAAGTCAGATTTACTATAAGAAAAATGTTATTACCTTTGCTGTTCTTCGTCAGAATGCACTCCCAGGACTTCTACTTCAATAACAAATGTTGGTTTGGTTCAAAATAATCCATAGTTATGTTCAAATATCCTCTGTTTTGTTCGTGCGTTCAAGACACTATCCGAAGGGTAAATAAGGGTGACGCGCCCGACGCGTTTCGTGACAAAAAAATGCTAAATATTCCATTACCGTACTTCGAAGCATGTCAACCGCTGTTTAAAATCAATTTTTATGCCATTTTTCTCGTAAAAAAGCGATAATATTCCGACCGGGAGTCGTTGTTTTAGTTCAAAGACAGAGAAAATAAAAACATGGGGTCGCCTCGTGCACGCGCCTCAGTCTCATTGTACTCTGATCGACCACCATCCAAATGCGCTAATGTTTTTCAGCCAAGGGCTGCAAAGACATCATTCAGCTTTTTCCCGGGTTCTGAGAGCCTATGGGAGCCGTAGGAAGTGTCACGTTACAGCAAAGATCCTCAGATTTCAGTAAAGAGAGTCAAGAAGCCCAAGAAATTGTCAGACAGGCCACTTCCTGTAAGGAATCTTCTCAGGTTTTTGCCTGCCATATGAGTTCTGTTATACTCACAGACACCATTCAAACAGTTTTAGAAACTTTAGGGTGTTTTCTATCCAAAGCCAATAATTATATGCATATTCTAGTTTCTGGGCAGTACTAATAACCAGATTAAATCGGGTACGTTTTTTATCCGGCCGTGTAAATACTGCTCCCTATCCCTAACAGGATCAAATATATTTTGATATGTTTAACACTTTTTGGTTACTTCATGATTTCATATGTGTAATTTCATAGTTTTTATTCTAGAATGTAGAAAATAATAAAAATAAAGAAAACCCTTGAATGAGTAGGGTGTGTGTGTTTACACAGTTCATTCAGAAAGTATTCAGACCCCTTGACTTTTTCCACATTTTGTTAAATTACAGCCTTATTCTAAAATTGATTAAATTGTTGTTTTTCCTCAACAATCTGCACACAATACCGAATAAAAAACGAATAATGAAATAACATTTACATAAGTATTCAGACCCTTTACTCAGTACTTTGTTGAAGCACCTTTGGCATTGATTACATTCTCAAGTCTTCTTGAGTATGACGCTACAAGCTTAGCACATCTGTACGTCATGACTTTACTATCATTAATCTGATGACTGTTATTTATCAAATCACCTATGTTTAATTGTTACCCTATTTAAATTAATCATGTAAGAAATAACTCATTAAGAATTTGGAAACAAATTGTACTACACAAATTAGGAAACAAATTGTACTACACAAATTGGTTTAATTATTTATTTACTCGCTAACTAAACGATGAAACATAACATACACACTTAAAACATGAGATAAAGGTCCCTAGCGGATTGACAACATATGGCAGCTTGTTACACTGAAAATGAAGAGGGGTGGGAGAGAGAGAGTAAAAGGGACACTTATCATTGAGACATTTTAGAACTATTCTCACAGTAATCATATACTTCGCACATGAACCGCCACCCGTTTGAAGTAAGAAATCATGGATGTATTTACGTGTGAGTGTCGTTCGCCGTTTATCTCTTCAGCGGCAAGCTTGTAAGGCCCTGATTGTCCAAAAGGTGTCCCCGTCCCGTCTTCTTACTGTTGTTCACTCTGGACAATGGTCCTTGGAAGTGGTTAGCCAGCCGTGTCGACATTTCCCATCGGTGATGAGAGTAGGAGAATACAGAGATTTGAGGATAGAAGTAGAATGGGATGGTTTGAGGAGTAGTAGGATGGTCCTGCTTAAATTCGCTTTTCTCAATATTTTACTTAGGACAGCTAATCAGCCATACCAGTGATTGTCTGGGAGATGAGCTTCTCTCCTACACCTCGTGTTGATTTTCAGGATTTAGACCACTTTACACGCGCAGCTGCAACCTGGCAATGTTCTGGTCTGATATGTTAATTCTTAACCAGTCCTTTTATGCACTCTGGTCGAAACGGACGGTTCCATCAGGCTGACACACTCTCTGACCTCACTTGGGGCATGGCTACTTACTGTGCAATGGTATATGATAGCAAATTATATTTTATGACTCCTAAAATCACATGCATATCTTAACAAAAGCACCTTCATCATTTTTTCATGTTATATCCACAACCTATTGGATGAAAACTTGACAGATAAAGGGGATATACTTTCCAATTTACAGTATATCCTTTATACCATTTTTAATGACATCACTAAATAAAAACCAATATGACGGTAGTTTTCTATAGCTTACCACAGACCATTCCCCACATTCTTATGCTAGAAATATTGTTCCGGTATTCACTTTTTTTACGTGTTACAGTTTTGGCAGGAAAAGCGTGTTAACAAAGACTGGAAGGGGATAGAGAGTCCCCTTCTCTGGTAATTTACAACAAGGTGTGAACTGTCAGCTCCCCAGCAGCTCCCTCCCCCTCTGTGGGTGAGAGAGGGCCTGGGTTCTGTCATCCCCCGCCAAGCTGATCTGATCCATTCTGATCCTCACAGGACAGTCATGACATGTATTTGGGGAGATTCTCCCATTCTCTGCAGTTCCTCTCAAGCTCTGCCAGGTTGGATGGGGAGTGTCGCTGCACAGATATTTTCAGGTCTCTCCAAAGATGTTCGATCGCGTTCAAGTCCGGGCTCTGGCTGGGCCACTCAAGGACATTGAGACTTGTCTCGAAGCCACTCCTGCGTTGTCTTGGCTGTGTGCTTAGTGTTGTTGTCCTGTTGGAAGGTGAACCTTCGCCCCAGTCCCAGAACCTGTTCCATAGCGCTCAGGACTTCATCAAGGATCTCTCTCTACTTTGCTCCGTTCATCATTCTCTCGATCCTCACTAGTCTCCCAGTCCCTGCCGCTGAAAACATCCCCACAGCATGATGCTGCCACCACCATTATTTACCGTAGGGATGGGGCCAGGTTTCCTCAAGACGTGATGCTTGGCATTCAGGCCAAAGAGTTCAATCTTGGTTTCATCAGACCAGAGAATCTTGTTTCTCATGAGAGTCCTTTAGCTGCCTTTTGGTAAACTCCCAAGCGGGCTGTCATGCCTTTTACTGAGGAGTGGCTTCTGTCTGGCCACTCTACCTTAAAAACCTCTTCAGGATCCGACCTTTTTTCAATTTTCGCCTAAAATGACATACCCAAATCTAACTGCCTGGAGCTCAGTACCTGAAGCAAGGCTATGCATATTCTTGATATCATTTGAAAGGAAACACTTTGAGGTTTGTGGAAATGTGAAATTAATGTAGGAGAATATAAGACATTAGATATGGTAAAAGATAATACAAAGAAAACTTTTTTTTTTGTACCATCAGCTTTGAAATGCAGGAGAAAGACCATAATGTATTATTCCAGCCCAGGCGCAATTTACATTGTGGCCACTAGATGGCATCAGTTTATGTGCAAAGTTTTAGACTGATCCAATGAACCATTGCATATCTGTTCAAAATGTTGTATCAAGACTGCCCAAATGTGCCTAATTGGTTTATTAATACATTTTCAAGTTCATAATTGTGCACTCTCCTCAAACAATAGCATGGTATTATTTCACTGTTATAGCTACTGTAAATTGGGCAGTGCAGTTAGATGAACAAGAATTTAAGCTTTCTGCCCAAATCAGATATGTCTATGTCCTGGGAATTTATTTGTTATTTACAACCTCATGCTAATCACATTAGCCTACGTTAGCTCAACCGACCGTTAAAGGCCTGATTGGTGGAGTGCTGCAGAGATGTTTGTCCTTCTGGATGGTTCTCCCATCTCCACAGAGGATCTCTGGAGTTCTGTAAGTGACCATCAGGTTCTTGGTCACCTCCCTGACCAAGACCCTTCTCCCCTGATTGCTCAGTTTGGCCGGGCGGCCAGCTCTAGGAAGAGTCTTGATGGTTCCAAATTTCTTCCATTTAAGAATGATGGAGGCCACTGTGTTCTTGGAGAACTTCAATGCTGCAGACATTTTTGGTACTCTTCCCAAGATCTATGCCTCGACACAATCCTGTCTCGGAGCTCTACAGACAATTCCTTTGACCTCATGGCTTGTTTTTTTTCTCTGACATGCACTGTCAACTGTGGGAACTTATATAGACAGGCGTGTCTTTCCAAATCATGTCCAATCATTTGAATTTACCACAGGTGGACTCCAAGTTGTAGATACATCTCAAGGATGAGCAATAGAAACAGGATGCACCTGAGCTCAATTTCGAGTCTCATTGCAAAGGTTCTAAATTTATAAAAATATCTAAAAACCAGTTTGTTTTTATCATTATGGGGTATTGTGTGTCTATTGATTATTGGAAAACATTTGATCAATTTTAGAATAATGTGGAAAAGGGAAGGGGTCTGAATACTTTCCAAATGCACTGTACTTGACAAATGTAAAATACATAGCTAGGGGATGTAGCTGGGATGAAGCCCCTGCCATGGTTGCACTGTAGAGTGAAGCGTCCAGATTGTGTTTGCTGGAGTTGGATGCCTCAGTTAGAATCCTCAGACCTGCCGTCTGTGTGTTTCTGCAATCTTTGTTTGAGGGACGCTTTTCAAACTAGCCGACAAGGAGAGATGGACAGGTGAAGAGGTGACCAGGTTTAAAGCTGACCTCAGAACGACCCCCAGTGCATTCCAGGAAGGTTTTATTTGAACTCAATAGTTTGTGTTATGAAGACATTATTATCATCTCGAGTTCTCTCTCCCTGACTGGTTTCATGCTGATTGGAATGAACTGCACAATTACTTGGGTTGCTGAATTTTTACACAGGCTTTGTCAAACTGAATATATATACTGCCCAGCATATGGCATTGTCTGTTCCACTGTAATCGAATCACTTGTAATGGCATTTTATACTGTTGTGTTTCATGTACCCAGCTGTTGTTCCTCATCCCTCTGGCATGTCATCCTGCATCTCTGTCACTGTTCAGCCGCTTCATGCTGCTTCCTGCATAGCCCTCCATCTCTCATGTTCTGCCTCATGTTCTGTCCATCGCTCACTCTCTATTCCCCTCTTTCTCTCTAGCTCTCTCATGCTCTCCAAATAAACAATCCAAAAAGAGAGTGCATCCTATTATAGGACCACTTATATGAACTGTATGCTATGCTACATGGATGTTGCAGGTTGATTGGCCAGTTGGATGTGTTTCTCAGAGGCCCAGTAAAACTAGTGGAACCTCATTAAAAGCAGAGAATGAACTACAAATGAGTTGTAAACCATAGTTTACACTTAACTAGATGCATGGTCTCTATGGTAAGCTTTGGTAAGCCAAAGTAAGAAGAACGTATCAGAGCAGCTCCCTTTCATTTAACTGGGGAAGAAATTAAGAGGCGTTTGTTTATCCTTTCTACCTTGTTGGATATAGAAAAAGAAAAGCATGTTTATGTTTCTCTCTCCCCCACCGTGTGGGATTCAGTGATTTATTTATGAGTTCATTCAATATTTATCTTCACAATAATATTCCCACTCTGGAGCTGCCGAATAGTGTGTGAAGCAGCTTTTTTACTAACTCACGTTCTCTGTGGGGAAAGTGGGGTGAGACAAATATTTTATCAGCCAAAGATGGCAGGGAGGCGCAGGGAAAGCCACCATCTACAATAATCCATTCATACACGCTGCAGCCTCCGATCCCTGTCCTATCTGCATCTCATCACTATAATGTGTCAGTTAGCTGCTGCACTGTGACTGATTCTCTCCTTTGTGAACACATCAGCTAAGGTGACAGCTCCTTTGTTGTTTGTTGTTGCCTATTATCACATCTCTCCTCTCCCAATACACAAAATATAAAATGTTCCCTCAAAGATGAAATTCGCATTTCCCTCAAAGTCAATGTTAGTCTAGAAACTCAAACACATTTCACTTACCGCAAAGCTTAGAATCGAAAAAAAGCACCACCCTTTGACACACTTCTCTTTATAAACAGAAAACGCAACGCTGTAACTAAATGATTCACAGTTCTGCACCTCACCGGGAGAAAGAATGAGGAGAGAGAGGGTGATTTAATCTAACGTCTAATCTCCATTCTTATTGCCTTCCTCCGTGTGTGCTGGCCTGTGTTACTCCTCTAAACGCTGGAGTCCTTGTCCGTCTCAGGGAGGCAGATGGACCCTGACAGCTCTGACTTGTGTTCATCACAGCTCTTGTCACATTTCACGCGTCAGAGGGATAACCCCTCAGCAGCCTCAATCACAACTTAAGCAAATCCCCTCTGCCTGTGGGCCTGGCTGCTCAGCTGCCTGATAAAGGGGGATGGATGGAAAGATTGAAAGGCCCTTTTTCTTTCGTTTAACTTGGAGATTGTAAAACCTCAATGTCTCGCCGTAGGGGAAGAGCGGTAAAAATGGCTTGTAGCGTTCGTTTACGTAGATGTGTGAAGAAAGAGATTGAAAAATACAGCACGGCTTTAAGGCCTGTAAGCCTTCTATCTAAGACTTAGATATAAGGGCCCCCTCCTCCTCCATCTCCCGCACCTCCTGCTCCTGCTTCTCCAGCTTCTCCTCCTCTCCCACCTACTTCTCCTACGCCTCTCCCACCTTTTGCTCCTGCTTTTCCTCCTGCTTCTCCCCCCCCCCCCCACCCCCGGCTCCTGCCACTCCTGCTTCTCCTCCCCCTGATTCTGCTTCTCCTCCTTCTTTACTTCCCACACCTCCTGTTTTTCCTCCTCCACCTCCCTCTCCTCCTGCTTCTCCTCCACCTTCCCCTTCTACTGCTTCTCCAACTCCCCCTGCCTCTGCTTCTCCACCTCCACCTCCCCCTGCTCCTGCTTCTCCTCCACCTCCCTCTACTCCTGCTTCTCCTCCACCTCCACTTCCCGCTACTCCTGCCTCTCCTCCTGCTTCTCCTCCTTCTCTACCTCCCCCTGCTCCTGCTTCTCCTCCTCCAATTCCCCCACCTCTTTCTCCTGCTTCTCCTTCTCCAACTTCTCCTACTTCTCCTCCTTCTCCACCTTCCCCTGCTTCTCCTCCTTCTCCACCTCCCCCTGCTCCTGCTTCTTCTCCTCATTCTCTACCTCCCCCACCTCCACATTCTCCACCTTTTCCTGCTTCTCCTCCTTCTCCACCTCCCCCTGCTCCTGCTTCTCCTCATTCTCTACCTCCCCCACCTCCACCTTCTCCACCTTCTCCTGCTTCTCCTCCTTTTCCACCTCCCCCACCTCCCCCTGCTCCTGCTGCTCCTCTACCTCCCCCTGCTCCTGCTTCTCCTCTACCTTATCCTGTTTCTCCTCCCCCTCTCCCTCCTTCTCCACCTTCTCCAGCTTCTCCTCCTTCTCCATCTGCTCCTTCTCCATCTGCTCCTGCTTCTCCTCCTTCTCTACCTCCCCCTGCTCCTGCTTCTTGTCCTCCACCTCAACCACCTCATGCTTCTCCTCCTTCTCCTACTTCTCAATAGAGTGATTCTCCCTCTTTAATCCTTAGGACGGTGAGCTTACAGGAATGTATCCAAGAAAGGCTCACACACACATCTGTCCCATGCCGCCCGGGCCACGCTGTGCTACACCATCTGCCCTCACACACAAACATTCCATTCAAACCTGAGGATGAGCAAGTCCGGATAGTGTTTCCTCCTCCCCCGCCCCCCGCGCTGACATACACACTAATTTCACACATGTATACATACTGTCGACACACACACTGTCAGTACACTGCTGATATATTATTTGGTCTGAAACAATTTACCTAGAAGTCTCTCAGCAGAGATGAAGACAAATAGGCAGAGAGTTACAGTTGATGAGCTTGTCATTATACATGCTCATCAGGAGTGTGTCAGTGTGTTGTTCCACGTGTGTGAGCATGTGTGGGAGCGTATTGCTTGAGAGCTAATAAGAAAATAGCCTCATTTGCAGTATTTGCTTATGGAGCTAAACATACCATATGTAGAGTGCATAGATTTAGATGCACTATTGTAAAGTGGTTGTTCCACTGGATATTATAAGGTGAATGCACCAATTTGTAAGTCGCTCTGGATAAGAGCGTCTGCTAAATGACTTAAATGTAAATGTAAATATGTCAACAGGTAATGGGTTTATTTCTGTCAAGATATAATGAAGGCATGCTTGATAGTGCTGTAGTAGTAGTAATTTACACTGTGTCATACACTGGACCATGCTAATACAATGTTGTTAATAAAGTTATTATAGTGGTAGTGATGGGGGGAGAAATCGATAAAGTTACATATCAGGATATTGTTTTTGACGATGTATCGATTATATTGCAATATTCTTTTTGCAGTAGTTGGCTGTACCTGTCACACCCTGATCTGTTTCACCTGTCCTCATTATTGTCTCCACCCCCTCCAGGTGTCGCTTGTTTTCCCCAGTGTATTTATCCCTGTGTTTCCTGTCTCTCAGTGCCAGTTCGTCTTGTATGTCCAAACCTATCAGCGTTTTTCCCGTTTTCCTGCTTGGCCTTTTCTCCTTTTTCTAGTCCTCCCGGTTTTGACCCTTGCCTGTTCTGGACTCTGTACCTGTCTGCCTGACTATTCTGCCTGCCCTGTCCTCGAGCCTGCCTGCCACTCTGCACCTCCTAGACTCTGATCTGGTTATGACCTTTTGCCTGTCCATGAACATTCTCTTGCCTATTCCCTTTGGATTTATTAAACATCTTAAACTCCAACCATCTGCCTCCTGTGTCTGCATTTGGGTCTAGCCTAGTGTCATGATAGTACCTGCACCAAAAATCTAGTATTTTTCCTTCATAGCTTGTTCTACATCTACAGTACTTTTTAAATAAGGAGCCAATTTGTTTTTAGCATTTTAATTTCCATGACTGATCAAAAGTTGTTTTCTCATGGCCCTCTCTTGTCCTTCTGCTACAGACATATGGTGAGCAATATGTTTGGAACATCGAATTGCAATGAAATCACAGTATCGAATCGCAATAGATATAGAATCATGAAAATCACAATATATATCATATCGGCGCCTTAGTATCGTGATAATATCGTATTGTGAGGTCCCTGGCAATTCCCAGCCCTAGTACACAGGCCTATAAGAACAATCTACTGTATAGTGTTACAGTGAATGCTTTTCAATCATGGAGTATAGACTCAATCTAGGCCTGGGAAACCAGCCCCGTACTGTACAGAAACTGATTGAACTAGCACATGTGGCTTTTTCATAGTTTTTTTTCTTACATCTTTGTTGACGGCTGATTCCGTTTGCTGGGTTTTTATTGGTTTGCACTCGTCAGCTCATCTAATAAAACACGAGCTGATATGGGAGAGGGAAAATAAAAAGCCATAAAAAAACACAAAAATTAAGAGGAATGAACTGTCAGCAGTTTGCCTGGATTAGGATTTATGGTTAACAAGCCAGTGTTGTGGGATGGGATAGAATTGTACTGCAGCAGTGTGCTGAGGCAAGCACATATAGGGAAGGGTTAAGATTCTTTACTGTGGCATTTTGTGATCTTCACGCAGAACTAATGACTGAAATGTCCTTGGGATTCTGCTACAATTGACAGCTAGTTCCATTTTCTACTGCGCAGCTGGATGCATTTTAAAATCCCTCATATTCCCCTTTCTACCCTCCCCTCCCCTCTCACTAACACACACACACACACACACACACACACACACACACACACACACACACACACACACACACACACACACACACACACACACACACACACACACACACACACACACACACACACACACACAGACACAGACACACACACAGAGAGAAACAACAATCGCACACCATAATGTCATGGGGTAACAGCTTTCCCTTCCCACAGAGCAAGCGAACGACCAGTGTCAGACAAGACAATAATGCAAAATAACCAGAATAGCCACATTCAACGTTTGCCCCACTTTCCCTGTCATTGGCAGCATTGTCCAGTGTCGCTAGCGTTGACGCAGAAGGCCATAACCTTGAATTGATTCATTTACCTCTGCTGTTTCTCTACAGCGTGCCACAGACCAGCAGCCAGCCAGTTAAGGTAGTCCTATATGCTATTATAGGTGTCTTAAATGTCTTCCAGATGGTGAATCCTTGTTCTAGCACGACCCGACCAGGCAAGGCTCCCACCAGGCAGCCCCGTGATGAATAGTTTTGACCTCTCGTTCTGCTCCCCAATTGGTGGCGCGGAGGCCTGTCAGGGCGGTGTGGCAAGGCCATTGATTCTGCTGTAATTGAACAGCATCAACAAAGCGTCTGCACGTGCTCGGGTCATTTATTTACAGCCGCTTTATTGTCCTGTTAATTTGCCCGGCTGATAGTGAAGGGAAGAGATTCTCAGCGCTCTCTCTCTCGCACTTGAACTTATCTCCGTCGCTCACAGAGAGTGGGAGGCTATAGCAGCTCTGTTGGCACATTGCAAATAGCTAAGCAGCCCTAAAGATTGGGATGTAGGTGGGGTGGCCAACCTGGAGGAAGGTTCATAGAGCTAGAGAGCCAGGTGTAACCCTGTCTGAGACCATGTTGCTTTAGGAGTGTACTGGTGTGTGTGTGTGTGGCATAGTGTACTGCAGTGCTCTCCAACCTTGTTCCTGGAGAGTCACCCTCCTGTAGGTTTTCGCTCCAACCCCAGTTGTAACTAACCTGATTCAGCTTATCAACCAGCTAATTATTAGGGTTGGCGTGAACCTACAGGATGGTAGATCTCCAGGAACGGGGTTGGAGAGCACTGGTGTACTGTATCTGTGCTACTGCTTTACTGTGTGTTTTGAGACATATGGACTGTAAACAGCAGTGAATGATTGATGTTCTGTATATGTTGTTCGTGAACAGCACACTGTTAGGAGTCTATCAGTGTAGGTGGGCGTTGCTAGTATACCATTACAATGATTTACCATAACAATGTCTAGTGGCATTTTACATTAGACATGTACACATAGAAGGCTGTGAATACTTGCGCTCATTCTTAGATATGTTGTGTGGTCATGTAGCGTTTGTGTGTAATGTAAGTAGGTAGTCAATTAGATTGTTCTTAGCAGATGCTAAGCTACAGGACTGTTTTGCTAGCACAGACTGGAATATGTTCCTGGATTCCTCTGATGGCATTGAGGAGAACACCACATCAGTCACTGGCTTCATCAAGAAGTGCGCCGATGACTTCGTCCCCACAGTGACTGTACGTACATACCCCAACCAGAAGCCATGGATTACAGGCAACAGATGCACTGAGCTAAAGGGTAAAGCTGCCGCTTTCAAGAACTGGGACTCTAACCCGGAAGCTTATAAGAAATCCCGCTATGCCCTCCGACGAACCATCAAACAGGAAAAGCGTCAATACAGGAGTAAGGTTGTATTGTACTACACCGGCTCTGACGCTCGTCGGATGTGGCAGGGCTTGCGGGCTTGCAAACTATTACAGACTACAAAGAAGCACAGCCACGAGCTGCCCAGTGACATGAGCCTACCAGACGAGCTAAATTACTTCTATGCTCGCTTTCAGGCAAGTAACACTGAAACATGCATGAGAGCATCAGCTGTTCCGGACGATTGTGTGATCACGCTCTCCGTAGCCGATGTGAGTAAGACCTTTAAACAGGTCAACATTCACAAGGCCGCAGGGCCAGACAGATTACCAGGATGTGTACTCCGAGCATGCGCTGACCAACTGTCAAGTGTTTTCACTGACTTTTTCAACCTCTCCCTGTTTGAGTCTGTAATACCAACATGTTTCAAACAGACCACCATAGTCCCTGTGCCCAAGAACACTAAGGTAACCTGCCTAAATGACAACCGACCCGTAAGCACTCACGTCTGTAGCCATGAAGTGCTTTGAAAGGCTGGTCATGGCTCACATCAACACCATTATCCCAGAAACCCTAGACCCACTCCTATTTGCATACCACCCCAGCAGATCCACAGATGATGCAATCTCTCTTGCACTTCACACTGCCCTTTCCCACCTGGACAAAAGGAACACCTATGTGAGAATGCTATTCATTGACTACAGGTCAGCGTTCAACACCATAGTGCCCTCAAAGCTCATCACTAAGCTAAGGACCCTGGGACTAAACACCCCCCTCTGCAACTGGATCCTGGACTTCCTAATTGGCCGCCACCAGGTGATAAGGGTAGTTAACAACACATCCTCCACGCTGATCCTAAACGCGGGGGCCCCTCAGGGGTGCATGCTTAATTCCCTCCTGTACTCATTGTTCACTCATGACTCTATGGCCAGGCATGACTCCAACACCATCATTAAGTTTGCAGATGACACAACAGTGGTAGGCCTGATCACCGACAACGATGAGACAGTCTACATGGAGGAGGACAGAGACCTGGCTGTGTGGTGCCAGGACAACAACCTCTCCCTCAATGTGATCAAGACAAAGGAGATGATTGTGGACTACAGGAAAAGGAGGACCGAGCATGCCCCCATTCTCATCGACGGGGCTGTAGTGGAGCAGGTTGAGAGCTTCAAGTTCCTTGGTGTCCACATCACCAACAAATTAGAATGATCCAAACACACCAAGACAGTCGTGAAGAGGGTACAACAAAACCTATTCCCCCTCAGGAGACTGAAAAGATTTGGTATGGGTCCTCAGATCCTCAAAAATGTATACAGCTGCACCATCAAGAGCATCCTGACTGGTTGCATCACTGCCTGGTATGGCAACTGCTCGGCCTCCAACCGCAAGGTACTACAGAGGGTAGTGCGTACGGCCCAGTACATCACTGGGGCCAGTTTTCCTGCCATCCAGGACGTCTATACCAGGCGGTGTCAGAGGAAGGCCCAAAAAATTGTCAGTGTCCAGCCACCCTAGTCATAGACTGTTCTCTCTGCTACCGCAGGCAAGCGGTACCAGAGCACCAAGTCTAGGTCCAAGAGGCTTCTTAACAGATTCTCCCCCAAACCATAAGATTCCTGAACAGCTAATCAAATGGCTACCCAGACTATTTGTATAGCTCCCCCCCTTTACTTTTCTGTTACTCTCTGTTTATGATCTATGCATAGTCACTTTAACTCTACCTACATGTACATATTACCTCAATTACCCCGACTAACCGGCGCCCTCGCACATTGACTCTGTACCGGTATCCCCTATATATAGCCTCGCTATTGTTATTTTACTGCTGCATTTTAATTAGTTGATACTTTTATTTTGTATTTTGACTTATCTATTTTTTACTTAACGAACAATGCAGTTTTAAGAAAAATACAGGTTAAGTGCTTGTAAGTAAGCATTTCACTGTAAGGTCTACACCTGTGACAAATAAAATTATTGTGTGCTATAGCTTGGAAAATTTTAAAGGTGTGGTATCATATGCTATTTGCACCTTCTAATGCTGTGCTATCTGCTGTGATGCTGATTTGCAAAGTGATTTTGACACCAGTGGCAGGTGTAATTTGAGTAGCCAATGATGCTATGATACATGGCACTGATGTTTCATTTTAAACTAGAGACGGCCCAAGTGCGCTTTTCCAGCTTAATTGCCAGATATGCCTCTTGAATCACAAGTAGCGATTCAACCACCAGCCAGGCCCATGGAACTCCTAATCCAGAAGTTCTAGCTCCGTCTATGGGTTACTGCTCCACACATACACACACGTTAACGTAATACCATGATCTAATATAAGACAGAGATTATTTTACAAAATAGTCTTCCTTTTTTCTCTGTTGTAATGAACAGATGTTCTTTGCTGATAAGGTGCCATGGCTCACTGGCAGTGTTGATGCTAAGGAATAATGTTGAGAATAGAAGGATAGTACAGCCTGATCCTTGGTTGTATTTTCAGACTAGATATGGCCATCATGGGATATTTATAGCACCCAGTCAGACCGGAAAAGGCAGCATAGTGGTTCCCTGTCACCTTTGACCTGCTGCTGTTTAAAAGTCATACTCCCAGGCTAGATTGATGAATGGTATCTAAACAGTTGGTGTGTCCCTGTGCCTTGGCTGGCTGGGAGGCGTTGGTGTGTGGTTGGTGAATAGTTGTGAATAGGGTTGTTGCGGAGTCATGACCGCAGTCAAATTCCACCTGACTCAATGGTCATGGTAATCTTCTCCTATGCGCCCTGTAGCCTACATGAATACGTTTGAAGTACACAACTCGCTAATGACGCAGGTCGATAATGGCCTGGTACTCCAGCGCTCTATTGTCCCTCTAATCACTCCGACATCAATGCAAAAACATCTGAAATCACATCAAACCCTTATCATCAAAACAGTATCATGCTTTTAAACCTCACCGTTAGGCTACATTGTTTGACCTCACTATGATCTATCAATTTGAAGAGAGAAGTTCAACAACCGGTTGAAACTGTGTGAAAAACATGGTCGTTGTGGATCTTGTTCCAAAGCCAAACAACGAAATGGACACCGCTTTCTATGGTGAAGACTAATTCAAACCGTTTAAGATGTCCCATGTACGGTAGAACACCCATACGCATATTAGAGCTTATGCACAAGCTTAGACCAATAGCACTAGCCTGAAAAAAAAGCCTGAATTTCAGAAAAACATAGATTTAAGATGTCTTTGATATATAATTGGATCTAGTCTATACTCCAAAATTACACAAACTCAAGTAATCGCCTTTGACTGTGGACTGTATTATTATTCATAATGGATGGACTGGTTACCTGCTGCGACGTTCCCAACATTTCTAGCCATGAGTCTGGGAGAACTTAGGTCTATAGGCATAGGCGATGCTGCTGGTTAATTGATTGTGCAGGGCGGATTACAGAGTTAGCTTACAATTATTGTGTATTGGATTTTGAATAACCTAGTAATAGGGCTTTTTTCTCCATTTTCATAATTGATAGGCTGACACACAATCTTTTAGCTAGAGAATATCTCACCATTGTGCGTTTGTTCCCCAACAGATTTCACTTGGTTTCCCAAATGAAGCACTGGGTAGCTGCAGGGACAGGGTTGAAGAGCCCATGGCATACAGAGTTTGGGCGGAATATATCACCTGTCGCATGGCTGCTCCTCAAACAGTGGTTGATTCGTGGAGTGAAATGAGTGTTGTTATAAGCCCAGACATTTCTATATGTAATCCTGTGGGAAAGCAGAGTTTATATGGTTGCCACTGAAAAGAGGATGGATCCCAGCTTTCTACTGCTACTTTATTTATTTGTCAGTTAATATTAAGCACATTGCGCCACTGTAAAACAGGAGTAGCCTACCCCGCATAATTGACTTGGAAAGCGCAGCCTCATTCACTATTCAAGTGCATTCTGATGACATGTCTTTTTGCCCCTGCTCCTACCCATTTGATAATGGCCCATTCTTTATTTCTTTTATATATATATATATTATATATATACTTTTTTTAACCCTTTTTTCTCCCCGATTTTCGTGGAATCCAATTGGTAGTTACAGTCCTGTCCCATCTTTGCAACTCCCGTACGGACTCGGGAGAGGCGAATGTTGAGAACTGTGCGTCCTCACAACCCAGCCAAGCCTCACTGCTTCTTGACACAATGCCCGCTTAACCCGGAAGCCAGCCGCACCAATATGTCAGAGGAAACACTGTACACCTGGTGACCGTGTCAGCGTGCATTGCGCCCGGCCCGCCACAGGAGTCGCTAGTGCGCGATGGGAAAGGAACATCCCTGCCGGCCAAACCCTCCCCTAACCCAAACGACGCTGGGCCAATTGTGCGCCGCCCCATGGGTCTACCGGTCACGGCCCGCTGCGACAGAGCCTGGACTTGAACCAGGATCTCTAGTGGCACAGCTAGCACTGTGATGCCTTAGTCCACTGCGCCACTCGGGAGGCCAACGGGCCATTCTAAATCAAAACAAATTTCACACATTAGTAAAGACAAGATTAAATTGAGAATAGTTTGATGGGTGAGAATATGATCACCTGATGAGAGTACAGCGTATGCAGCCTGAGGCCAGGACCAGAGCGTAAGTTTTTTCGGAAACTTTTTCTACTCATAAGTATAGTCGCATCATGAGTATAGTCGACACATAGTCTTGCTATTGTTATTTCCCTGCTGCTCTTCATTTACTTGTTACTTTTATCTCTTATTCTTATCTGTATCTTTTTGAAACTGCATTGTTGGTTAGGGGCTCGTAAGTAAGCATTTCACTGTAAGAACTACACCTGTTGTATTCGGCGCATGTGACTAATACAATTTGATTTGATTTGATCAGGCAGCACATATATATTGATTTCTAAGACATTCTAAGGATTGTATCATTCACAACTAAAGTTGCCAAATACCTCTAAATCTAGAATATAGTAATGGGACCTGTTTCAAGTGAAAACTTTTACACTCAACATAGCCACTTCATGTGCGTGCACATATTATTCTGTCTATTTTATTCAACTAAGTTAAATGTATATTCTTCTAATGATAATAATATAAAATAATGACAGGATTTATAAGCATATTCTCTCTGCTAAATGAACTAGATAGATTTTTTTGTAATGGTGTATATTAAATGGTTTTATTATACTTATTTAAATGCAGATGTTCCAACGACACGCATCTGCGGCTTGTATGCGTGGATGCCTGGAGATGCTAAACGTGTTTGTTAATTAACGGTCAATTACCGTGAGACCGGCAGTCATTAGCATGACAGTTACCGGCTGTCTAAATGTCATGACCACCACAGCCCTAGTTGTGAACAGGTTTTGGATGGGGAAGGATCATAATCTGCTTTGTGCATATCTGCTGTCTGCTGATGACGGGCTACCCAGCTGCCTCCACACCACACACAGCTCACTCAGGGGCCCTCTCCTCTCATCACTTTATCTCTTTCTTCTCTCTCTTCTCACTCCCTCTTCTCTTGATATCTCTCTTTCCCACTCTCTATCCCCTCAATCACTCTTGCTCTCTCTTCCGTCGATCTCTCATCTCTTTCTCCTCATCTACACTGTGTGGACAAAACATTAGGAACACCTTCCTAATATTGAGTTGCAACCGCTTTTGCCCTCAGAACAGCCTCAATCCATGGACTACAATGTGTCGAAAGCGTCCCACAGGGATGCTGGCCCATGTTGACTCCAATGGTTCCCACAGTTGTGTCAAGTTGGCTGGATGTTCTTTGGGTGGCGGACCATTCTTGATACACATGGGAAACTGTTAAGCGTGAAAACCCCAGTAGCTCTGCAGTTTTTGACACACTCAAACCGGTCTTTTGCCTTGCCCGTTCACCTTCTGAATGGCGCACATACACAATCCATGTCTCAAATGTCTCTAAAAAAAGATCCTTCTTTAACCTGTCTCCTCCCCTTCATCTACACCAATTTGAAGTGGATTTAACAGGGGACATCAATAAGGGATCATAGATTTCACCTGGTCAGTCTGTCATGGAAAGGGCAGTTGTTAATGTTTTGTTCACTCAGTGGATCTTAGGCCCTTTCTTCCTTCCTCTCATCCTTCCTCTCATCCTTTCTGTCTTCCTGTCTTTGTCTTTGTCTTTGTCTTCCTGTCTTTGTCGTTGTCTTCCTTTCTCTGTCTTCCTGTCTTTGTCTTCCTTTCTCTCTGTCTGTCTGTCTGTCTGTCTGTCTGTCTGTCTGTCTGTCTGTCTGTCTGTCTGTCTGTCTGTCTGTCTGTCTGTCTGTCTGTCTGTCTGTCTGTCTGTCTGTCTGTCTGTCTGTCTGTCTGTCTGTCTGTCTGTCTGTCTGTCTGTCTGTCTGTCTGTCTGTCTGTCTGTCTGTCTGTCTGTCTGTCTGTCTGTCTGTCTTTCTTTCTTTCCCTCCCAAAAATATTGCTCTCCCATGACAAGGCCCGTGTTTGTGTTTTTCACAACAAAAAATCACAAAGGGGTGGATTGCAGAGTGAGGGTAAGAGGAGCACATACAGTTGAAATGTACCTGCATGTGAACTATAGTTTCACTCTCCAGAGTCAAAGCAGCTGTGACAGGGATTCTTGGAGATGAGATCAGAGGGGAGTGCAGAACAAGTGGACATTAAAAGAGGTCAGGTATTTTACTTATTTAAACCTTGTGCTTCAGGATAAGTTCTTGAGATGCTACGTTTAATTTCCAGAGCTGTAAAACATTAATAGGGCTGCGTTGGATGGCCTAAATTGCATGGATGCTTGTCTTTTAAACATGCATGAAGCACAATCACAGTTTGAAGCAGTGTCTCTAGCTGAGCTGTAGGTAGGTGACTCATCTCTGAAATATGCGAGGAGCAGATGAACCATAATTATATTGGGTGACATTAATCCAAGCATTAGGGGAAAACATTTTGTCATCATTTGATGTTAGCACTTGGTAATGAAATGACACTATAACCGGAGAATATAGCTTTGTTCTGTCTCCAAGGCACTGCGTAATTTCACCTACCACCAGTTTATTTAGCACCATGGCAATTTAGCGGCAATTCAAAATTCAAATGATTAACTGCAGCAGCAGGGGCCGGGGGCAGGAGGGATGGATAAAGAGAAGGGAAGAGAGGCATGTGTGAGAGAAGCTGTGATGCACTGTCACTTATCTATAGTAGGTGTGTTCAGTGGACCTTTCTCAGTGAGCCAGCCTTCTCAGCTGTCACTGTTAGTGCCGCACCACTACCTCTGTAGAAGTTAATGACAGAATGTTAATGGAACATTTGTGCATTCGGTCATTACACTGGGGCGGCAGGTAGCCTAGTGATTAGAGTGTTTGGCCAATAATTGAAAGGTTGTGAGATCGAATCCCCGTGCTGACAAGGGAAAAATCTATCATTCTGCCCTTGAACAAGGCAGTTAACCCACTGTTCCTAGGCTGTCATTGTAAATAAGAATTTGTTCTTAACTGACGTAAATAACAGGTGTAATAACGAACCCGGCAAACAATACCAGCCAACAAGTAACGACCCGAACATTATATTCAAACACGCACACCAACATGGTGGAAACAGAGGGTTAAATAATGAACATGTAATTGGGGAATAGAAACCAGGTGTGTAGAAAACAAAGACAAAACAAATGGAAAATGAAAAGTGGATCGGCGATGGCTAGAAAGCCAGTGACGTCGACCGCCGAACGCCGCCCTAACAAGGAGCGGGACCGACTTCGGCGGAAGTCGTGACAGTACCCCCCCTTGATGCGCGGCTCCAGCAGCGTGCCGACACCGACCTTGGGTACGACCTTGAGGACGAGGCGCAGGGCGATCCGATGGAGACGGTGGAACTCCCGCAGCATCGAGGGGTCCAATACGTCCTCCACCTGCACCCAGCATCTGGACCGTACCCCTCCCACTTCACGAGGTACTGAAGGCCCCTCGCCCGACGCCTCGAATCCAGTATGGATCGAACTGCATATGCCGGGGCCCCCTCGATGTCCAGAGGGGGCGGAGGAACCTCCCGCACCTCAGACTCATGGAGTGGACCAGCCACCACCGGCCTGAGGAGAGACACATGGAACGAGGGGTTAATTCGATAATCGGGGGGAAGCTGTAACCTGTAACATACCTCATTCAGTCTCCTCAGGACTTTGAATGACCCCACAAACTGCGGGCCCAGCTTCCGCCAGGGCAGGCGGAGAGGGCAGGTTTCGGGTCGAGAGCCAGACCCGGTCGCACCGGGGCCTCACTGTGGTGGTGATCTGCGCAGGTTTTCTGGCACCTCACGGACCGCTGAAGGTGCACATGAGCGGCGTCCCAGGTCTCCTCAGCGCACCTAAACCAGTCATCCACCGCAGGAGCCTTGATCTGGCTCTGATACCAAGGCCCCAGGACCGGCTGGTACCCCATTACGCACTGGAAGGGGGAGAGGTTAGTGGAGGAGTGGCGGAGCAAGTTCTGGGCCATCTCTGCCAAGGGCACGAACGCCGCCCACTCCCCCGGCCGGTCCTGGCAATAGGACCGCAGAAACCTACCGATATCCTGGTTCACTCTCTCCACCTGCCCATTACTCTCGGGGTGAAAACCCGAGGTAAGGCTGACCGAGACCCCCAGATATTCCATGAACGCCCTCCAAACCCTTGACGTGAACTGGGGACCTCGATCAAATACTATGTCCTCAGGCACCCCGTAGTGCCGGAAGACGTGTGTAAACAGGGCCTCTGCAGTCTGTAGGGCCGTAGGGTGACTGGGCAAAGGGAGGAGACAACAGGACTTAGAAAACCGATCCACAACAACCAGGATTGTGGTGTTAACCTGTGATGGAGGAAGACCCGTTAGGAAATCCACCGACAGGTGTGACCACGGCCATTGTGGAACGGGTAAGGGTTGTAACTTCCCTCTGGGCAAGTGCCTAGGGGCCTTGCACTGGGTCCACACGGAGCAGGAGGAGACATAAACCCTCACGTCCTTAGCTAAAGTGGACCACCAGTACTTCCCACTAAGACAGCGCACTGTTCGACCGATGCCCGGATGACCAGAGGAGGGTGAAGGTATGGGCCCAATAGATCAGCCGGTCGCGGACAACAGACGGAACGTACAGACGCCCAGCTGGACATTGGGGGGGAGTGG
The DNA here is from genome assembly GCF_965601325.2 of Salmo salar. Taxonomy (NCBI): domain Eukaryota; kingdom Metazoa; phylum Chordata; class Actinopteri; order Salmoniformes; family Salmonidae; genus Salmo; species Salmo salar. The sequence goes on along the minus strand of NC_138305.1, from coordinate 43,830,100 downwards.
GCTCTGCACCTAACACCTGCTCGATGTCCGCGTCCAGCTCCCACACTACCGGTGCCACCAGGCAAGAGGCCGGAAGTATGGGAGTGGGATTCATGGGCCGCTCCTCTGTGTCATACATCCAGGACAGTGCGTCTGCCTTAGCGTTCTGGGAACCTGGTCTGTAGGACAGGGTGAAAACAAAAGGGGTAAAGAACATGGCCCACCTTGCCTGGCGAGGGTTCAGTCTCCTCGCCGCCTGGATGTACTCCAGATTGCGGTGGTCAGTCCAGATGAGAAAATGGTGTTTAGCCCCCTCAAGCCAATGTCTCCACGCCTTCAAAGCCTTGACGACAGACAACAGCTCCCGGTCCCCCCAGGTCATAGTTTCGCTCCGCCGGGCTGAGCTTCTTCGAAAAGAAGGCACGGGGCGGAGCTTTGGTGGCGTACCCGAGCACTGAGAGAGCACGGCTCCTATCCCAGCCTCGGATGCATCCACCTCCACTATGAACGCCAAAGAGGGATCCGGATGAGCCAGCACCGGAGCCGAGGTAAACAGAGCCCTCAGCTGACCAAAAGCCCTGTCCACCTCAGCCGACCACTGCAAACGCACCGGTCCCCCCTTCACAAGGAGGTAATGGGAGCCGCTACCTGGCCAAAACCCCGGATAAACCTCCGGTAGTAGTTGGAAAACCCTAGAAACCGCTGCACTTTACCGTGGTGGGAGTCGGGCCAATTACGCACGGCTGAAATGCGGTCACTCTCCATCTCCACCCCTGAAGTGGAAATGCGGTACCCTAGGAAGGAGACGGACTGTTGAAAGAACAGGCATTTCTCAGCCTTGATGTACAGGTCATGCTCCAACAGTCGACCAAGCATCCTGCGGTATCGGTATCGGTGTTGAAAAATCCTAATCGGTCGACCTCTAGTATCCAGCTCCCATACCCAGTGTATTAGAGGTTCAGATCAATAGTTTACACTTCAAAATCTTTGCCATCCACCTGCTAAGAAAACACTTGATACTGGAATTGTTTACCTTGATGCGGTGTCAAAACATTGCAGGTGGAAAAACGTTTAAAGCAGTGCTGAATTTTGGTCGTCATACTTTTGTTTAGTTGCTTGTTTCAAGCTTGCAAGGTGGACGTTAGACTGAAGAGAATTGGGCTCTTGAGAATTACCACTGTATACGTAGCTGTCTACCAGATTTAATGAAATCGAAGCACAATACAGTCTAGCTGACAGAACATGGAATATTCGGCCTACATGCCTCAACCTCTACTGTTTCACCACGGCACGTCAGACACAATTATCCACAAAGCACCTCAACCTGCCCCTTGTTAGCTTATCCTTCAACTTAACAGCCGGCTCGGTCACTTTTCATAACATATTTACTTGTGTTCACTAAAGCCAGCACTGCTTCCACAGCACAGCAGCTCTTTAAGGGGGGTAAGAATTATGAAGGGGAGAGAGACTGATAAATAAATAATTGTGTGAAAATGAGAGGGGGTTTGGATCCAGGGGTGCTATTATATGACTCTATCTGTAGCTTTTTGAACTGTCAGGTCTATGGAGGTGAAGGCAGCTGTGTAATGAGACAATCTGACAGGCAGGAGGTTCTCTTCTTGATTCTTCCTCCGTACCTCTGGCAGTGCAACCCTGCTCTTTCGCTCCACTCCTGGCAGCAGCTCCTTTGCTGTTCTGCGAAAACTTGAGTCGCGTCGTATCAAAGTGCGAGGTGGAGAGGAGTACAGTAGGACTGTTTGTAAAAAGGTGGATTCCCCATCCAGGAGCACATGTTCACTAGTACAGCAGGCCAGATGGGCCTTGCTCTTTCTGAGAGATATTTATTTTCTTTCTCGTTTTTTTCTTTTACAGTTTGACTCCATTCTTCTCACACCAAAGCAGTTGTGTGAAGTGAAATAGGCCTTATAAGGCATGCCCTGAGGAAACAACCCTGTGAAGGCAGCGCACTGACAGAGCCTCCGATTCAGATTCATGAACATTCAGTAGAGGAACGTTTTTCTTGTCTTCTGATATTGCTTAGATTCTTGTAGTTAATAAACATTGTGATGTCAAATACTCTAGAGTAGAATTCCCACTAGCCTCAGTGTCCTGCATTGCCTTAGAGTTGGTTAATGACTGCAGCACAGATGACTCAATTTAGCTGATGGCTGTGTTGAATATTCAAGTCCCAGTTGGACTGTTTGTCATAATAATTATTGAAAACACCACCTCTCTGTGCTTGTCTTTGACCTTGGGTTTATGCTTCCTGTGGCTCAATTTACCTGTTGACAACCGTATATCGTCTCATACCACCACCTCCTAATTCAGGAAAGCTGCTTTTGCATATACATTTTCAATGACTTGGCAAATGGAGTTGGATTTCCTGCTTGACCTGTTGGCAGGTTCCTAATGAACTGATGGTGCAACTTTCTATAGCCAGGAAGAGGAACACTCAGTCTAGAGCCATTATCATGCCGTTACTCTAATATAGTGGCGGAATGGTTGGGGTGATAACATGAGTAATTGGATGTACAATCTTTGAGAAGGAACTCATTTGGAATGGGAAGAATATGTATGGCATCACATCCTCCTTGCAGAGTCATAATAAACCTTTTTTCCTCAATTTTAAATATTAATTTGCTACTGAATATTTTTTTATAATATGGCAGAATGTATGCATTGTATTCTTATGGTTACCTTTCCACATAAGAATTCTATTCATATTTACACTATAAGAGCAAAATATGTGAGCGGCTTTATAGGCAGTCCAGTCCAGGCCTGTTTGATGAAGTGCAGTAGTTTAGCATATTTGAAACAATAAATAGTTGTCATGGTGAGCATGCCAGGTATTGATTGTGTGTGTGTGGGATATTGATCCCAGGTTCCTGGGCTGTACAGATGGAGGTCTGCAGACCTAATAGCAATGGTTGCGGTTCGCAGCTGAAATTAGTGACCCCCTGAAAAGGCTAAGCTGAAAAAGTACACTCTCCCTAATGGAGTCTTGGTAAATGTATTGATGTGTTTATCTCCCCCCCCCCCCCCCCCCCCCACTCATTTGTATTTTTGACAGAAAAAGGCCAATAATGGGGAGAGAAATACTGGAATATGAAAAGAGAGCTTTTTTGTTGTTATTCTAGATAGCAGGTCAGGATATTTTCGTTCAATGCAAGTTATTACATAGTCATAACTTTTCAGAGAAAAGGTCACCCCATGGGAAGATGCTAGATGTATGCAATTGTTGAATGCTGTACAGCGGCTATTCCCAAACTGCTACCCCCAGGGGTACGAGCATTGCCATCGGGGGTACACCAAATAAAAATGTGATTCACGTTTTCAAACAGTCCATTTAGATTTTCCAACGGGGCTATACATTTGGGTGATATTTTTTTCTTGCCTGAGTAGCCTCATTTTACTGCCAAAAATAAAATTCAACCATCTAGTGTTCAGCGAAATAACAACACAATGTCAAATACAGGTAGCCTAGTCAAATAATTAACATCCAATCACATTAACCATTACTCTCGGTCCGTATGTAGCCAAACATAGCTGCTGCTCATTCCATTTGCTCTAAAATGGATAAATGGTAAAAAAAAGTAAGGCCCGCATCCATAGAGACGGATACCAGCTCTATTGGTAGTACTGCTACTACCAATAGTACTACACCTGCACCTGTCGACGACACAAGTTGTTCTGCTTCCACGAGCACATCCAATGCTAGCATCAGTAATTCTACATTTGTTGCTAGCCCAGATAGCATGGACACTGACAGTTATAAATCTGATGCTACCGAAGAGCTACTGCCCCCTTACCCGGGAAAGCACCAAACAACAGACAGGGACGTTGGACCATCGAAGAGGCGCAAATATGATGAGAACTACATTGATTTGGGGTTCACTGGGGGAAAAGGCCCCAAAAATATATACAGACAATGGCTTCATCAAACAACACTGTTTCACGACGCATCAGTGACATGGCAGGAGATGTTTTGAAAGAATTACTGCTACGCATACACGCCAGTGAATTATATGTGTTAGAGCTGGATGAGTCAACAGACGTGGCAGGCCTGGCACAGCTCCTGGTATATGTCCATTACGTTTATGGGGGGGTCAATTTAGGAAGACATCCTCTTCCGCAAACCACTGGAAACTAGGACAACAGGAGAGGATATTTTTAAAGTACTGGACAGCTTTGTCAAATGGACTTTGGTGGTCAAGATGTGTTGGTATCTGTACTGATGACAGAGAGACATAGTGGAGTGGTAAAGCGCGTGCAAGCAGTCCACCGAGAGGCTCTTGCTGCAGGGGGATGCCTGACAGCTTGAAAGACGTTTTGGACACTACAAAAATTGTTAACTTTGTTAATGCAAGGTGCGGGACAAAATTGAGGCTATGATTAAGAAGTTGGAGCTCTTCTCTGTCTGCATTAACAAGGACAACACACAGGTCTTTCCATTATTGTATGATTTTTTGTGTGCAAATGAACTCGAGCTTACAGACAATGTCAAATGTGAAATAGCGAAGCACCTGAGTGAGCTGGGTGCTCAATTACGCAGGTACTTTCCCTAAACGGATGACACAAACAACTGGATTCGTTAAACCTGTCATGCCCTGCTTCCAGTCCACTTACCGATATATGAACAAGTGAGCTTCATCGAAATTGCAACAAGCAGTTCTGTGAAACTTCGATTTAATCAGAAGCCACTGCCTGATTTCTGGATAGGGCTACGCTCAGAGTATCCAGCCTTCGCAAATCATGCTTTTAAAACACTCACTAGCATGAAAACTAAATACAGGCACAGACTGTGTGAGGAAAATGATTTAAGACTGAGACTCTCTCCAATACAACCCAACATTGCAGAGTTATGTGCATCCTTTTAAGCACACCCTTCTCATTAACCTGTGGTGAGTTATTCACAATTTTCAATGAACAAATAAAGTTTTATATGTAAGACGCTAAATAAAGAGCAAAATTATTGGTTATTATTATTATAATATTATTTGTGCCCTGGTCCTATAAGAGCTCTTTGTCACTTCCCACGAGCTGGGTTGTGACACAAACTCATACTCATTCTTATGTTTAATAAATGTATCATATAGTGTGTGTGTGTGTGTGTGTGTGTGTGTGTGGCAGGCTACAATGATGGCAAAAAACAACATTTGAGAGTTCGCTGACCCTGGTGCAAGAGGGGGTACGCAGCTGGAGGTTGAATGTTTGAAGGGGTATGGGACTATAAAAAGTTTGGGAACCACTGCTGTACAGGATACATTTTCCTATGAAATAGAAATGTTCACTCTCCTTCTTTCACTAGAAGGTTTACTAGAAGACACTTAAGTTGGAGAGGGATGCATCTGCTGCCAGGTAACCTCTGACCCCTCCATGACGCTCCTGCGCCTCCCACCAACTTCTCACCTCGTTGATTCTGTGATTAAACGGTCTTGCATCCTGACTGGACGTTTTACCCTCCCCGTCTGTGCTCCTACCCATAGAGCATAGAGACTAGCTCACCCTCAGCCTCTCCTTCACTACTCCATCCAGCAGGGGCTAATGCTTCGGTCAGAGATGGAGAGAGTCATGACATGTTTATCACGGTGGATGACTTCACATTAGCTGTACTACTTTTACAGAGTTATTATTTGTATCAGCGTGATTAGTGTTGAAAAAGGAGAAGAGGCAGACCGAAGGACTGGAGGACTGTGATCTATGAAAAGAATGCCTCTCAACTTGTAAAAGTAAGATCTTACAAGTAAGATCTGAGGTGTATTATAGTACAAGAGAACATGACAGAGACTTAGATCTCACAAAGGAGAAAGATCCAACATGAATATCTGAGTAGTAGCCATAACTTCTCTAAAGAAAATATTTAGAAACCGATACATTCAGTAGATTAACTGCAATGTATTGGATGTAAACACTACAAACTGGCTAATCCATACAGTATAGCAGTGTGATATACAATCTTGCAAGAACCCACATTGTTTTATGTTTTGCCAATTGCGCTACATGCTTAATTAGTCTGTTAATTCACTACAACAGCTGGTCCCGTTTGTTGTACTATTAAATATTAAACCTGTTCCAGGCCACCTCTAAACAGTCTGAATGATTCACAGGGGTTAATTGCTTGATGTAGATTTCTCTAGCCTGGAGAACATAACAGGAAATTGACGTGGGGGACTGTTAGTTAGCAAATATCAGTGGGGAAGTCATTATGTGAATGGGGAGATACAGGGCCAGTGTTAAGTATTCATGAGGCTCTGACATCACTACATATAAGCACGTTGGGGTCTGTCCCCTCAGAAGCCTACTGTATGGCCTTGTTCTTGGTGTGGATGCAGGGCAAATGTCTTCTGAAACATACTGAAAATTCTCCTTTTGCAAAATGTAACCTTATTTGTCTGCCTTTTTATTATTTGAGACTGCAGGTTTCACAGTCTTCATCAAGGTCTTTGGGTTGTCATGACTCTATAGACCCATTTCCTGGCCGTGTCATGACAAGTGGGGCACGCAGTTCTGAATCAGAAACTGATTTGTTCACAATTGAAGTAAATACATTTACGTCCGGCTTCAGATGCAGCTCATACAAACATGTAATCAGATGGTTATCGACTACATCGGATTGATTACATAGCAAGCTATCAAGCCAGCGAGGCAAGGTAAAATATCACAAATAGAGCTAGATAATAGTCAGAAGAATAATGTACTTGTTGAGCATAGCTATATAGCACATCCATCCAGAAGATCAGCTGAGGACTAACAGACATTCCATATAAGGTCATGCTAGTCTTTATCCTATCCAAGGACAGGCCTCTAGTTCTCTAGAACCCTATTGGTCCTGACAGGCAAGCGTTCAGGGAAAACCCTAATGTTCTCACAAACTGACAGGGAAGCAGAACTTAGACTTATCTTAGAGTCCAAGGCTACTGCAGAGAGTACTTCCACTACTTCCTTATTCATGTATTATGCCTACACTACCACAATATTTCACACCCATCCGATTTAATCTGTGTTAAAAGTATCTGCGATGGACGTAGGTTAATTCCCCATGTACCTCATAGTGACATTAAATTATGAGAGTCATTTGAGGTCACCTAATGCATACATTTCCCCTTACCTCAGCCATACATCTCCTTTACTGTACCTCTGGCTTTACAGCTCGCTTTATTTTGATATCGTATAACAGAATTAAAAAAGTTGTAGTTTATGTTGTTTAATAAAAGTTTTCATTTCCACTTTGAAGTTGAGGAAATAAGAAGTGTGGTGATTTACTGAGTGTTGGGTGTTGTTATGTGGATGTCGCATCTTTCTTTATGAACCACAGTATATCTCTCTTTCCCTCATCAGGTTTTATCTTACAAAGCTGGTCCTGTGCTGGCTTAACAGGCTGACAGAAGGATGGCACGAACCATCTGCAGACATCTTTAGTGTTGGCAATTAAAGTCACTCATACTAACCACAATCCTCCTCTCCTCTACTCCTCTGTTGAATGCAGAGATGGCCTTGCGGATACTGTTATGATAAGTCTCTAAGATGGAAAATTGAGAGACACCATAACTGAGACAAATTGCTTTGTGGGAATAAAGACCTGTTGGTGATTGGCAGTGCATCGTCAGGCTTGCCAAAGAGAAATTTTACCTGAAACGTAGTTGTCAGCAAGAGCTTTGTAGCTGGTTGCCTGAGTAAAAAAGAGCCCAGAGAAATTGTTTTCAGCATCTTTTTGAAAAATCACTCATGTATCAACTGAGATTGATAACAGACTTTATCTTTACCATTGCTTGCCTCCTTTGCAGTTGTTGACTGTTGTACCAGTGTGAGTGTATTGTTCATCTTGTTTTGTTGTGACGTGATAAATAGCATTTAGGAGTAGGCTAAGTAGCATTTAAGCAGGGGTTCATCCACGTCAGAGTAATTGCACGCTCTATGTGGTGGGTGGCATTACTTCATTTGAAGCTTTTAAGCACCTGCCACTCCATTAATTTTAATTGGGGCGACTCAGTGCAACGACCCAATGAGGGACAAAAGACCTAGATTAAAAAAGAGGACATCTCAGTCAATACAACATGATGGAGAACAGCTTCACAGGGCCGCAAGTGCCCGACTTACCCCTCTTCCTCCACCTCCTCCACTTCCACCAATCAATTCACCAGGAGGAGCGACGCATTAAGAAAACAGCCCTCCTCTCTCTTCCCAGGTTAACCTGCCATCTGTGAGCCGCTCGCTGTTCTCCTGGCGTACGGGAATAGACGCCTGCTTGAACAGTGACGAGCAGCGACAGGAGAAGGAGGAGGAAGACGTGTGAAGACTGGCGAGCTGTGATCTCGGCTTATTAATGTAGCGGCGGTGGTGTAAAACCATTTTGCAAACATGCCATCCCTCAATAACTCTGCCATGGAGCCAGCTGATTTAACAAGTGCTTAGCCAACCCGACCAGTGCATTAATTAGCTGTGCTTTACCGTCAGGTAGAGCATGAGCTAATAAGACTCTGAGACAGCCATACTGGAGTGCTGGACCCCTCCAACCATCAAACTGAGCTGTGTGTTGTTGTCTAACTGCCTGCTCTCGGTCTCTGTAGAGAGGGTGCCCATGCACCTCAGGTCTGGGTACAGTATGTGTTTGACAGCAGTGTACTGTTAGGAGAGAGAGAAGAGCGGATCGATGGGAGAACGGCGAGGAGAACAGGATGAGGGACGATGGAGCGAGCGGACAGGCGCCTGTCCTGTGCTTGTTAGAGCCAGCCCTGCTGGCAGCAGAGGTGTTCAGGATTATAGAGGCTGGCTGCTGCTCATGCCTCTCACACACAGCCTGCTGCTCACCGCACTCACCCAACCTCACCCCCTGTTTGGTGTGTGGTGCGTGTGTGTATGTTGAAGTCTGTGTCCTTGTACCTTTGTGCATATAATCTGAATAATTTCAATAATTGAGAGAATGTGCTTGTAAGGGTGCTAATGAATGCATGTCTGACTACTGCACGATACAGTCTCCACAGTTCATTGGTTTTCTTTTTTAACCTTGTGAATTAATGACCCCACAATCATACCAAACAGGATGAAAAGTTTGTGATGATTATACATATTTCTGTCACAGAAAAGGACAGTTCCCATCATTTGTTTGCTCATATTAGCCTGTTTGTTGTGTATTGTTGTTCGGGTTGTCTTGCTGTGAGAAAGCCTTGCCGCTTGCCAGTTCACCCAAGCTTGGTTTTCTCTCTCCATAATTTCCCATTAGTTCCTGGCATGCCTATGCATCGATTTTGCCAATGGGAGACTTACAAGATAACCCAAATTCTGACTTTTGGTTCAGCATCTGCTCTTGTACAAATCCCAAAGCTTTGCCTTTGGTCATTTCCATGTAAAAGGACCCATCGGCACCGACATGTGAAGTTCATAGGAGCACGTCAAATTGGTGTCAGATGAAAGAGTCTGAAATTAAGGCATAGATACATTTTTTAACCATTTTCCATCTTAGACATGAGGCATAAGTAAAGGCTTTGATTTCTGGATTAAAACAGGTGGAAAAGGGATCATAGAAAACATCTAGCAGAAAACTTTAATAAAAGAAATACATCCAAACACAATGTTGATGAAATGACCACTGCCAACTAATAGCAACACTTATATTTAGTTTTGGAGAAATTGTTTACCTTGTGCCTTGTCATTCTGTTACCAAAAACCCACATCTTTAAGATATTTTCTAATTTCTCTCCCTCATGAGGAGAGAGGATAACAAGTTCACAGAAGTAACAAGTAATGGTAGACCTATCAATTAGTTATAGTGATTTTACTGATATCAATTTTGTTTATGTTCAGCTCATAACTGTTTTCTTTCTGTTGTCTGCTGGTCAAACCAAAAGTGTTCAAACAGTCTGATTCTGGACCCCCCCCCCCCCCCCCCCCCCCCCCTCCTTCTCTCTGGGCTCGTTCGAGTATATCACTTTTGTCGAGTCGTGTCCATTGTTGGTCACCGCCTTTCAAAGTGTGATGTATTATAGGGTTAAAAACTGTCCGGGATTAAAGGTCATGAAGTTTCAACTTCCATCGACTGCAATTTTCTGCAGTTGATCCTCACCAGCTGCAGTAATCACCTGCATTGTGGGAGGCTGTATTGTCAACCAATCATTAGTGTGTCTTTGTTTGATCCACCTGAACGTGACCAAAGACGTGACTGAAACAGGAAAAAACGTTTCGCATAAATGTCCAGTAGATGTGTAATATTGAATATTTCAGGCTCTCTCTCGCCAATTGATAGTACATTGTTCACACATTTTTAAGCTACAGTTTGAGTGTGTGTAATATGGGGGTTGAAGACATGTTTATTTCGACATTACACAGAAAACCTTTTATTAACAATGGCAACACTGCCATGTTGCACTGAGCCTTGCTGTTGGAAAACCACATCAGTGTCCAACTTCCAACTTTCATCTCTCCCAGTTCTTACTGACAGCTACCCATGAGCCCCCTCACCTTCCATTTACTTTAACCAGCATCCTCACCTATATCCATCCTGCCCTGCCTCTCTAAAGTCTTCGATAGCCAAGTTAATAAACAGATCACTGACCATTTCGAATCCCAGCGTACCTTCTCCGCTGTGCAATCCGGTTTCGAGCTGGTCACGGGTGCACCTCAGCCACGCTCAAGGTACCAAACGCTATCATAACCGCCATCGATAAAAGACAGTACTGTGCAGCCGTCTTCATCGACCTGGCCAAGGCTTTCGACTCTGTCAATCACCGTATTCTTATCGGCAGACTCAATAGCCTTGGTTTCTCAAATGACTGCCTCGCCTGGTTCACCAACTACTTCGCAGACAGAGTTCAGTGTGTCAAATCGGAGGGCCTGTTGTCCGGACTTCTGGCAGTCTCTATGGGGGTACCACAGGGTTCAATTCTCGGGCCGACTCTTTTCTCTGTATATATCAATGATGTCGCTACTGCTGGTGATTCCCTGATCCACCTCTACGCAGACGACACCATTCTGTATACATCTGGCCCTTCTTTGGACACTATGTTAACTAACCTCCAAACGAGCTTCAATGCCATAAAACACTCCTTCCGTGGCCTCCAACTGCTCTTAAACGCTAGTAAAACCAAGTGCATGCTTTTCAACCGTTCGTTGCCCGCACCCGCCCACCCGACTAGCATCACTACCCTGGACGGTTCTGACCTAGAATATGTGGACAACTACATATACCTAGGTGTCTGGCTAGACTGTAAACTCTCCTTCCAGACTCATATTAAACATCTCCAATCCAAAATCAAATCTAGAATTGGCTTTCTATTTCGCTACAAAGCCTCCTTCATTCACGCTGCTAAAGATAAGTTTCTAAAACTGTTTGAATGGTGTCTGTGAGTATAACAGAACTCAAATGGCAGGCCAAAACCTGAGAAGATTCCATGCAGGAAGTGGCCTGTCTGACAATTTGTGTTTCATCTTGGCTCTTTTTATTGAAGACTGAGGATCTTTGCTCTAACGTGACACTTCCTACGGCCCCCATAGGCTCTCAGAGCCCGGGAAAAAGCTGAACGATATCGAGGCAGCCTCTGGCTGAAACACATTATCGCTTTTGGCAAGTGGCCGATCAGAGTACTATGGGCTTAGGCGCGTGCCCGAGTCGACCGAATGCTTTATTTTCTTTCGTCTGTTTACCTAAACGCAGATTCCCGGTCGGAATATTATCGCTTTTTTATGAGAAAAATGGCATAAAAATTGATTTTAAACAGCGGTTGACATGCTTCGAAGTACGGTAATGGAATATTTAGAATTTTTTTGTCACGAATTGCGCCATGCTCGTCACCCTTATTTACCCTTTCGGATAGTGTCTTGAACGCACGAACAAAACGCCGCTGTTTGGATATAACAATGGATTATTTTGAACCAAACCAACATTTGTTATTGAAGTAGAAGTCCTGGGAGTGCATTCTGACGAAGACAGCAAAGGTAATAACATTTTTCTTATAGTAAATCTGACTTTGGTGAGTGCTAAACTTGCTGGGTGTCTAAATAGCTAGCCCTGTGATGCCGGGCTATCTACTGAGAATATTGCAAAATGTGCTTTCACCGAAAAGCTATTTTAAAATCGGACATATCGAGTGCATAGAGGAGTTCTGTATCTATAATTCTTAAAATAATTGTTATGCTTTTTGTGAACGTTTATCGTGAGTAATTTAGTAAATTCACCGGCAGTGTTCGGTGGGAATGCTAGTCACATGCTAGTCACATGCTAATGTAAAAAGCTGGTTTTTGATATAAATATGAACTTGATTGAACAAAACATGCATGTATTGTATAACATAATGTCCTAGGGTTGTCATCTGATGAAGATCATCAAAGGTTAGTGCTGCATTTAGCTGTGGTTTGGGTTTATGTGACATTATATGCTAGCTTGAAAAATGGGTGTCTGATTATTTCTGGCTGGGTACTCTGCTGACGTAATCTAATGTTTTGCTTTCGTTGTAAAGCCTTTTTGAAATCGGACAGTGTGGTTAGATTAACGAGAGTCTTGTCTTTAAAATGGTGTAAAATAGTCATATGTTTGAAAAATTTAAGTTTTAGCATTTTTGAGGTTTTTGAATAACGCGCCACGGGATTACACTGGCTGTTACGTAGGTGGGACGATTTGGTGCCACCTACCCTAGAGAGGTTAATCTGCTAAATTGTAATTATTTCGCTACTATGGCCTATTTATTGCCTACCTCCTCACACCATTTACACACACTGTATATAGACACTTTTTTTCTATTGTGTTATTGACTGTACGCTTGTTTATTCCATGTGTAACTCTGTGTTGTTGTTTGTGTCGCACTGCTTTTCTTTATCTTGGCCAGGTCGCCGTTGTAAATGAGAAGTTGTTCTCAACTAGCTTACCTGGTTAAATAAAGGTGAAATAAAAAATAAAAATAAATAAAAACTCAAAGTGCACTGACTGACACTGGACGTCCAAGTAGTTGAAATTTGGTCAGTCCACCCTGGCCTTGATGTTAACGTCCACAGACGAACCGGACTAGACCAAATCTGACGTATGTTTGTTTCACAAGTTTCGATAGCGCAGTGAGTAGAGCACAGTAGAGTACAATACAATACTGTAGTACAGTAAAGTAACGCTACTGTACTGAACTGTACCCTTCTCTTCTGTGCTGTATTGTACGGCACTGTATTCTACTGTGCTCTGCTGTACTGCGCTGCAATGTCCAAATTTGTTAAACATGAGGAGAATGACGTTCATATCCATAATTCTATACTTCTATGTGGTACAGATCAGGGACCCATGATGTAATGACGTTACCGTAATTCTGTTATCAGGTGGACATCCACTTAATTTACTGTAGTTCAATAACCAAAACATATTCATAGAGGGGACACCATTCATGTTGGAAATGTGTTTGCATAAAAACCTGAGGGAGATTTTGTCACGCCCTGACCAGGTGAACTCGGGTATTTTGGTCAGGGTGTGTCATGTTGGGTATTTTTCCTTGGTTTGTTTTCTATGTTTGCGTTATAGCCTTGTGTTAGCTCTATGTGGTTTATTTCTATGTTGGGTTCTGTCGATTCCCAATCAGAGACAGCTGTCGCTAGTTGTCTCTGATTGGGATCACATTTAAGTTCCTTTTTCCCCCACGCTGTTTGTGGGGTGTTGCCTCTTTGTGTTTTGAGCAGTTAACGTATCGGCATTTTCTTGGTTTTGTGTACGTGTTTATTTCAGTGTGAAGAATAAACATGTGTTCGCTCCCAGCTGCGCTTTGGTCCGCTTCCTCATCACCCGACGACGATCGTTACAGAACACCCCACCTAACCAGGACCAAGCAGCGGGAGGATAAGGAGCGCGAGAGATGGGCTCGCGAGGGGAAGGAGTTCTGGACCTGGGAGGAGATCATGTCGGGGAAAGGACCCTGGCGGAAGGATTCCCAGGTCGAGGAGGTAATGCCAGCCGGTGGACGGGGTCGCAGGCGGCGGTCGAGGAGGCCCGGAAGACACCCCCAAGAAAATGTTTTGGGGGGGCTAATGGGGTGGTCCGGAAGGGCAGAGGAAGAGCCCAGACCACTGCTCTCGTGGGGGATGACGGCGGAGGAGGAGACGAAGATGAGGCGGTTGATTGAGGACCTGCTGAGGGAAGATCTGGAGGAGGAGCCATGGGATGCGGAGTTGCGCGCTGTGTCGCCAGTGCGCCCGCACAGCCCGGTACGTCCGGTGGACATGCCCAGCACATGCCGTGCTAGGATGGGCATCCAGCCAGGACGAGTGGCTAAACCGGCTCCACGCTTCAGTTCACCAGTGCGTGTTCACAGTCCTGTCTGGCCCGTTCCTGTTCCCCGCACCAAGCCCACGGTGCGTGTCCACAGTCCTGTCCGGCCCGTCCCTGCTCCCCGCACCAAGCCCACGGTGCGTGTCCACAGTCCTGTCCGGCCCGTCCCTGCTCCCCGCACCAAGTCAGTGGTGCGTGTCCCCAGTCCGGCCCGGCCCGTTCCTGCTCCCCGCACCAAGCCAGTGGTGCGTGTTCCCAGTCCTGTCCGGCCCGTTCCTGTTCCCCGCACCAAGCCCACGGTGCGTGTCCACAGTCCTGTCCGGCCCGTCCCTGCTCCCCGCACCAAGTTAGTGGTGCGTGTCCCCAGTCCGGCCCGGCCCGGCCCGTTCCTGCTCCCCGCACCAAGCCAGTGGTGCGTGTTCCCAGTCCGGCCCGGCCCGTCCCTGCTCCCCGCACCAGGTCAGTGGTGCGTGTCCCCAGTCCTGTCCGGCCCATCCCTGTTCCCCGCACCAAGCCCACGGTGCGTGTCCACAGTCCTGTCCGGCCCGTTCCTGTTCCCTGCACCAAGCCCACGGTGCGTGTCCATAGTCCTGTCCGGCCCGTTCCTGTTCCCCGCACCAAGCCCACGGTGCATGTCCACAGTCCTGTCCGGCCCGTTCCTGTTCCCCGCACCAAGCCCACGGTGCGTGTCCATAGTCCTGTCCGGCCCGTTCCTGTTCCCCGCACCAAGCCCACGGTGCATGTCCACAGTCCTGTCCGGCCCGTTCCTGTTCCCCGCACCAAGCCCACGGTGCGTCTCCACAGTCCTGTCCGGCCCGTCCTTGCTCCCCGCACTAAGCCCACGGTGCGTGTTCCCAGTCCGGCCCGGCCCGTTCCTGCTGCACGCACCAAGCCAGTGGTGCGTGTTCCCAGTCCGGCACGGCCCGTGTCCGGTCCACCGGTGCCCAATCCTGTTCCAGTCGACGGCTCCGCTCCGGAGCCTGAGCATGCCGCTCCACAGTGGTCCAGTCCGGGCCAGAGGGGTAGGGCTAAGGTGGAGGCGGGGGAAAGAACACGCCCGGGGCCAGAGCCTCCACCGAGGGTGAGGCGCCCACCCGGGTCCCCCCCTAATAGACTTAAGTTTGGTGCGCCGGGAGTACGCACCGTTGGGGGGGGGGGGGTACTGTCACGCCCTGACCAGGTGAACTCGGGTATTTTGGTCAGGGTGTGTCATATTGGGTATTTTTCCTTGGTTTGTTTTCTATGTTTGCGTTATAGCCTTGTGTTAGCTCTATGTGGTTTATTTCTATGTTGGGTTCTGTCGATTCCCAATCAGAGACAGCTGTCGCTAGTTGTCTCTGATTGGGATCACATTTAAGTTCCTTTTTCCCCCACGCTGTTTGTGGGGTGTTGCCTCTTTGTGTTTTGAGCAGTTAACGTATCGGCATTTTCTTGGTTTTGTGTACGTGTTTATTTCAGTGTGAAGAATAAACATGTGTTCGCTCCCAGCTGCGCTTTGGTCCGCTTCCTCATCACCCGACGACGATCGTTACAGATTTGACCATTATTCCGTTACAAAGTTTGCAACTGCACAGTTCTTCCACTAAATTAGTTTTACTACATTTTTCAGTGGACATTTTTAAAAGTAGTCATTTTGCATAGAGTTGTATGGTTTGTTAAACATTGAAATCATAGTTTTTTGTTTGACATACATTTTTGTGAAAAAATGAGTCAAAGCTTAATTCCTTTATCGTGGAATTGCCCCTTTGCACTTGAAGCCAAAGATTACCAAAATAGAGGTACTATTGATTGTAGTTGATCATATCTTGTTGGTCATCTGTGTGTGACGTTGGAGCGTCAACATGGCAGTGCTCAGGATGTCTGGACCCTGAGAGGGAGGACACTGGTGGCTGAGTAATCCCCTAGCTAGCCCAGGCAGGCAGAGCTTGTGTGCGTGTGTGTGTGAGAGAGCGAGTATGGTCGAGCTGTGTGTCAGCAGTGTGTGCCAGAGCACATCGTGAGGCCAGGCCTGAGACTCGGTGGGTGAGGGGACTGCTGGGCATCACACACACTTTTCATGGGAGCTTGACAGTGGGGCAGCTCTCGCCTGGCACCAAGACAAATCCAACAACAAACAACAACAAAGGGACAGACTCTGAGACACAGTCACTTACAATATGCTGCCATTAGAGGATTTGAACTGCACTCGGATGTGAAAATGGCTTGGATGGGAACTGGGATTTGTTTAGTTTTTTAGTTTTTTTTGTGCTTCGAGTATTAAAAGGCATTGTATTTCACTGCATTGGTAAGGCAACAAATTGCAATGGCAGGCAAAATAAGGATTATTGGAGTTAGGCTAAACATTATTTTAATTTCAGAATGGCCCCTGCCCAAAGAAACTAATGAAAAGCAGGGAGTAAAAGAGAAAAGTGGGCCCATTTTTGTGAGCAAAGTTGTGTGAATCTTGTTCAATATTACATGACGACTTACAGCTCTCTGACAGCCCGGGGCAGGCCGAGCTACACTATCAGTAATTCTCAAGTGTCTGCTCTCTATAATTAACGCATTGCCTCAGATAACTTCTGTTTTGGTGACTCCTCTATCAGTCGTTGATGGGAATCCAGCCAAACCCCGGTGATAATGACACTTGCTTCTCTGATAAACCAATTGAGAAGATTCCAAGGGCAGACTACAGGCAGGGTTGTGATGGATTAGATGTCCTGTGCTAAGTGGAGGCAGCCTGCTCCCCTGCTCTCTCTCAATCTCCCCAGCTGGCTGCTAGCTGCTGTCCTGATAAGGACTGGTACCTTGTAGCATCGGAGATGCCCAGAGGCCGGCGTCAGGAGAAACCCAGGGTGAGCTCGCTGTTTTTCCTCCCTGACAAATAGCGGACTGGCAGACTATTTTTCTTCATCTGCCACTCTTAACTCTTCCGACTGATAGACTACAGAAAATTAGTCATGTGGCAAAGCGAAGCAGTACTTTGCCAGTTTGTCCACCTGTGGTACAGATTAATCTATGATTATGGTTGAGATGTAATCGTTTAGATTAGAACCAACAGGGATAATCTAGATTAGGAGGTGGTCTTGCACTGCCACAAACAGAGAACATACAGTACCAGTCAAAAGTTTGGACACACCTACTAATTGAAGGGTTTTCTTTATTTTACTATTTCAAAGTTGTAGAATAATTGTGAAGGCATCAAAACTATGAAATAACACATATGGAATCATATAGTAACCAAAAAGGTGTTAAACAAAGGAAGTGTGCCTTGAATTCAAAATAATTAAACCGACAGTGTCACCAGCAAAGCACAATCACACCTCCTCCATGCTTCATATGAAGAGATCATCTGTTCACCTACTCTGCATCTCACAAAGACACAGTGGTTGGACTCATCAGACAAAAGGACAGATTTCCCTCGGTCTAATGTGTTCTTTGCAGCAATTCGACCATGAAGGCCTGATTCACGCAGTCTACTCTGAACAGTTCAACTTGAGATGTCTGTTACTTGAACTCTATGAAGCATTTATAACGGTCTGCAATTTCTGAGGCAGGTAACTCTAATGAACTTTGCAGAAGAGGTAACTCTGGGTCTTCCTTTCCTGTGGCAGTCCTCATGAGTGCCAGTTTCAACATAGTGCTTGATGGTTTTGCGACTGCACTTGAAGAAACTTTAATGTCTTAAAGTAATGATGGACTGTCGTTTCTCTTCGATTATTTGAGCTGTTCTTGCCATAATATGGACTTGGTATTTTACCAAATTGGGCTATCTTCTGTATACCACCCCTACCTTGTCACAACACAACTGATTGGCTCAAATGCATTAAGAAGGAAAGAAATTCCACAAATGAACTTCTAACAAGGCACACCTGTCAATTGAAATGCATTTGAGGTGACTACCTCATGAAGCTGGTTGAGAGAATGCCAAGAGTGTTCAAAGTCAAGGCAGGGTGGCAACTTTGAAGAATCTCAAATATAAAATATATATTTTAATTTGTTTAACACTTTTCTGGTTACTCCATGATTTCATATGTTATTTCATAGTTTTGATGTCTTCACTATTATTCTACAATGTAGAAAATAGTCAAAATAAAGAAAAACCCTTGAATGAGACTGTACTTATTGTAACATGCTGCTGTAATCAACTCTTTCTTTTGAGCTTGAGCGGATTATGGTCTGAAAATATACAGTTTGCATCAGAGAGTATGATAAACATCGGAGGCGAAAGATCACCGTTGACCCTTTCATGTAATTGAAAAAGTAAGCCGTTGAGGCCATTCACCTCCTGACATCCCCTACTGTGCCTTACAAATAACACTATATTGTCTACCATAATTGTTTTTATGTCCACAACAGTTAAAATAGCAACATGGAGTGCTTAGGGATGATATAATTTGTTCCAATGTAGTTCGCTCCTCATCCCTGTGTACCACCCTCATCCCCATTTACAGAAAAATAAAACTTCAATCCACAGCCACATGTACTACTGTGCTTACCAGCTGGGTATTGGCTTTGTTCTAATCCAGTTTGATCTTCTGATTTAAAAGGTCATCAAACCAAATCTGTATCATGTGAGTCGGGTAGTCTCTGGGTTCTACCATTGGAGCAGAGAGAGGGGTCTTTGTGGATGTTGTGGAGTTGCAGCCAAGTGTGTTTAAAGCCAGCCAGTGCATCTGATGAGACTGTGGGGTCGAGGCACTGAGACACTGTGTCGTGTCACAGCGTCTCTTTTCCCCTAGACAGCTGGTGGCACTAATGAATTGAGTGTGGCTTTTCCCTTGCTCGGGGTTCCACGAGAGGCTTTATCATTTTTATGGCCTTATAAAATACGCTGGACAAACACAACACTTTTTCTAAGGCGACGTAATACCATGAAATGTGATGCTGATAGGACCCGACGTTTGGGGGAAGTTACCGGGCCTAATCTGACTATGGGTGACTGTAGAGAAAGCCTGTTTCAAAATCACCCCTTGGTGTTTTACTTTAAATCCAACTTATTGTTGGCAGAGTGCTAGATGCTCTGAGAAGATGACCTACACACATGTTGTGACAACCATTGTTCTGTCTACGGAGGGAAAATATATAGATTTTTTGTACAAGAACTAAAGGTGTTGATTGTCAGAAAAGTCACTACATTTTTCAGCATGCAGTAGTGTAATTTGCCATCTTTGTATCCTGACTGGAAATTATGATTTTGAAGTGGTATGCCTACAGAGTTGTTCCACCTCAAAAAACACAAAAATTTTGACACCCACCATCTCAGATTTTTCTGAAATTGTTTTTGTTGTTTTAAACAAATAAGATTAGCATTCCTGAAAAAAATATGTTTTAAAGATAAATTGAAGTCTCTGAATGTCCTTGAGTGGCCCAGCCAAAGCCCAGACTTGAACCTGATCGAACATCTCTGGAGAGTGTCACGTCCTGACCAGTAAAGGGGTTATTTGTTATTGTAGTTTGGTCAGGATGTGGCAGGGGGTGTTTTGTTTTATGTGTTTCGGGGTTTTTGGTTAATGTTCTATGTTAGTATATTTCTATGTTCGTTCTAGTCTTTCTATTTCTATGTTTAGTTTATTGGGTTGACCTTCAATTGGAGGCAGCTGTTCCTCGTTGCCTCTAATTGAAGGTCCTATTTAGTAGGGTTGTTTTCTCATGGGTTTTTGTGGGTAGTTGTTCCAAGTGTAGCTGTGTGCCTGACAGGACTGTTAGCGTCTTCGTCATTGTTTGTTATTTTGTTTTTCTGTGTTCACGTTTTCTTCTCAATAAATAAGAAGATGAGTTTACACATTCCCGCCGTACCTTGGTCCCATCCTTACGACGAACGTGACAGAGAGACCCCGACCCCTTCCCCAGCAATATTGCAGTTCTTGACACAAACTGGCACCTGGTATCTACTACCATACCCCGTGCAAAGGCACTTAAATATTTTGTGTTGCCCATTCACCCTCTGAATGGCACACACATACAAGCCATGTCTTAATTGTCTCAAGGCTTAAAAATCATTATTTAACCTGTCTCCTCCCCTTCATCTACACTGATTTGAAGTGGATTTAAGTGACATCAATAAGGGATCATAGCTTTAGCCTGAATTCACTTGGGTCAGTCTGTTATGGAAAGACGTGTTCTTAAAGAGGTGCTATCTCTCTGTCTCTCGAAATGTACATAGTGAACTCATACACATTGTAAATCGAATGCACTATTTCAGGACGTGACCTACCACTTGCATGTCAATATCAGACTAGGCAGAATTGACGTTCGCAATCACCCCCTATCTGTCAGCGTAGCCAATGACATAACACATTTTTGACATCTGACTTGAACCAACCAATAGAAATACACAAATATTGAATACATATTTCTGCAGTGGCAAGTGGAAACATAACCACGTCTGAATCATTGTTAAGAAGAGGTTTGGTCCAAATTGTATGTTGGGTACTATACTGCTCAAAAAAATAAAGGGAACACTTAAACAACACAATGTAACTCCAAGTCAATCACACTTCTGTGAAATCAAACTGTCCACTTAGGAAGCAACACTGATTGACAATAAATTTCACATGCTGTTGTGCAAATGGAATAGACAACAGGTGGAAATTATAGGCAATAAGCAAGACATCCCCAATAAAGGAGTGGTTCTGCAGGGGGTGACCACAGACCACTTCTCAGTTCCTATGCTTCCTGGCTGATGTTTTGGTCACTTTTGAATGCTGGCGGTGCTTTCACTCTAGTGGTAGCATGAGACGGAGTCTACAACCCACACAAGTGGCTCAGGTAGTGCAGCTCATCCAGGAAGGCACATCAATGCGAGCTGTGGCAAGAAGGTTTGCTGTGTCTGTCAGCGTAGTGTCCAGAGCATGGAGGCGCTACCAGGAGACAGGCCAGTACATCAGGAGACGTGGAGGAGGCCGTAGGAGGGCAACAACACTGCAGCAGGACCGCTACCTCCGCCTTTGTGCAAGGAGGAGCAGGAGGAGCACTGCCAGAGCCCTGCAAAATAACCTCCAGCAGGCCACAAATGTGCATGTGTCTGCTCCAACGGTCAGAAACAGACTCCATGAGGGTGGTATGAGGGTCCGAGGTCCACAGGTGGGGGTTGTGCTTACAGCCCAACACCGTGCAGGACGTTTGGCATTTGCCAGAGAACACCAAGATTGGCAAATTCGCCACTGGCGCCCTGTGCTCTTCACAGATGAAAGCAGGTTCACACTGAGCACATGTGGCAGACGTGACAGAGTCTGGAGACGCCGTGGAGAACGTTCTGCTGCCTGCAACATCCTCCAGCATGACCGGTTTGGCGGTGGGTCAGTCATGGTGTGGGGTGGCATTTCTTTGGGGGGCCACACAGCCCTCCATGTGCTCGCCAGATGTAGCCTGACTGTCATTAGGTACCGAGATGAGATCCTCAGACCCCTTGTGAGACCATATGCTGGTGCGGTTGGCCCTGGGTTCCTCCTAATGCAAGACAATGCTAGACCTCATGTGGCTGGAGTGTGTCAGCAGTTCCTGCAAGAGGAAGGCATTGATGCTATGGACTGGCCCGCCCGTTCCCCAGACCTGAATCCAATTGAGCACATCTGGGACATCATGTCTCGCTCCATCCACCAACGCCACGTTGCACCACAGACTGTCCAGGAGTTGGAGGATGCTTTAGTCCAGGTCTGGGAGGAGATCCCTCAGGAGACCATCCGCCACCTCATCAGGAGCATGCCCAGGCGTTGTAGGGAGGTCATACAGGCACGTGGAGGCCACACACACTACTGAGCCTCATTTTGACTTGTTTTAAGGACATTACATCAAAGTTGGATCAGCCTGTAGTGTGGTTTTCCACTTTAATTTTGAGTGTGACTCCAAATCCAGACCTCCATGGGTTGATAAATTGGATTTCCATTGATTATTTTTGTGTGATTTTGTTGTCAGCACATTCAACTATGTAAAGTAAAAAGTATTTAATAAGATTATTTCTTTCATTCAGATCTAGGATGTGTTGTTTAAGTGTTCCCTTTTTTTTTTGAGCAGTGTATATTTATAGAATATTATATGAATCCTATACATTTTATATTGCCAATTTGGGTGCAATCAATCAGAGTTCAAATTGTCTTTCAACAAAATAATGTTGCAGTAATGCTTATCTTATCTGATTATAACTACAGAAACTATTTCAGAGCAATCTGAGATGGTGGGTGTAATGACTTGCTGAAATGACCCTATACTGAAACATTGTAAAAAGCAAAAGAGTAATAAAGAACTGTACTCATTAGCCACTACAAAGCTTAAAATACTATGCCAGTGGTAAGCAGTAGTAAGCAGTCAGTACATTGCTGTAGTGCATGCATTTTCCCCTGGTCAGACGAGTGCTGGGCTGCTGTGTACCACTGTACTACCCAGGAAAGGCAGTCTGTCCTCCTGTGTCAGGCTGGGTGCTGAATGGCATGTGAAACGGAATGTGAAAAGGCAGTGCCTTGTAAAGACCTCTTTCATTGTGGGAGAGAGACGCATGGTCAGCCAACCAGTCCAGTCCATTTAAGGCCAGACAGAGAAACAGATAGGTTAAGGGTGAAGCATCTTGAGGGCATGGTGGAGCAATTACATCGTAAAAATTGTTTTATTATATTTTTGCTAAGTCAAAGGCTCGATGCCCTTTGGGCACCTGTTACACTCCAGGGTGTAACCTATGCAAGCACCTGTGGAATGAAGCAAATGCTAACACTACGTGGAAACATAATCTACTCTCCCTCCCCATGCAAACAACACATATCCTACTTTTGAATTTACAGCTCTATTTACCAGACTTAATCCATACCATCATCCATGAACATGTATTCTACATTATGCCATACATCAGTCCTCTCTCCTGAGATTCACAACCGTTTCCATGGTGATTCATGCCGCTGCGTCATTGTCAACACGACCTGTCATTGATATTCCACCTGTGGTTCTATTTCGGGCAAATGTCTGATTCCCTAATGTAGACCTTACACAATTAAGAGCCCACTGGCTGGGCCGCCATGCGTAAACAATAACCTGCAGGAGAGCGAGAGAGCGAGATCACTTCCTCTAAGCAGCATAACACTCCCTACCCTGCATACAGCCCAGCCCATTCAGCCTGTGTTCAGCCACAGATCCCACAGGAAGACTCACAGCTGGGGCTCTGCCGCCCTAGCATGTGTGTGGGCAACTATTAACTTCATTATGGCAGCCTTAGACATTACAGAAGCAAGATTCTGGCTCGTCAGCTGTGAGATCTCAGACATGGTCTACGCAGCCATCTCCATATTTATCATGGCTTCATATGTGTGGTGCTGCATCATAACAATCTTTAACCCACCAAAATATTTCTATCCATCCTCAAACTCACAACCAGAATTCCCTGTCGTCTCACTTGAAATTGTTGAAATGGATCAGACATGCATACGACATGGCTGACCTTAGAGCACAGGTGTCAAACTCATTCCACGGAGGGCCGAGTGTCTGCGGATTTTCCATCCTCCCTTGTCCTTGATGAATTAAGGTCACTAATTAGTAAGGAACTCCCCACACATAGTTGTCTCGGGCTTATCTGAAAATATAAAACAACCTGCAGACACTAGGCCCTCCATGGAATGAGTTTGACACCCCTGCCTTAGAACTTCTCAAGGATGTCAGCAGTATGTGGTTTGGGTGTGAACCACACAGCTGGATGAAAAGCTAGGTATGCAGGCAGAGGATGGACCAGCTCTTACATTCTCCTTTGAAGATGTCCAGGTGTGAGAAGCTGTTCAGTAGAAGGCAGACGCTAGCCCCAGGCATATCCCCTCAGGCCTCGCACTCTTACATGTCTCCTGGGCTTTTCCTTGTCTCTGTTACAGATCACATACTCTCTCAGCTTACAGTTTCCTCCTCTCTAGAATCCCCTGTGGCTTTAAGTTTGGCCCTCACTGTAGTGCAGGAGGACAGCCATTGGACACTCAAGTCCAAGGCCCTGCTGTGAAGCTTCCCTTACAAAACATATCACTAGAATCAAATCCTATGTGCTATTTTTTCACTATGTGGCATGTGATGAAACGTGGTTTCATTTCTCAAGGAAATTGGAATTAGACTGGATACAGAATGTAATATTCTTCAATATTTCTACTTTTATGTCTTTTCAGCATCCCTTTACGTTGGACTATAACATGATGGCGCCGACAGACATGGTCGCCGTGGTCCTAGCCAACTTTACAGTTATTTCCTACATTATTTGCTCAGAGCATTTCTTGCATTGTTACCAACAGCCGAAAATAATTTTGGGATGTTAGATTGCCGGTCACTCACCAGCATTTCGAACAGAAATGAGACTTTCCTGAATTGGATCCTTTGTTTGTACCGCTGGAGGCATTTACACTCATCCCAGGGGCTGCTCCAAGACGCCACTGACGGCGAAGAGGAATACCGCTTCAGAGTATATTACTCGCAAATGTTCAGTCCCGAGAGAATTCTCTTCGGTCATCGTCACAACCATGTATATTCCTCCTCAAGCCGACACACCGACAGCTCTCAAGGAACTACACTGGACTTCGTGCAAACTAGAAACCGCATATCCTGAGGCCGCATTTATTGTAGCAGGGGACTTTAATAATTAAATCTGAGGAAAACGATGCCGAAGTTTTATCAACACATCGCCTGCGCTACCCTCTCATCAATAATTTTTGACCATTGCTATTCCCCCTTCCAGGACAGCTACAAGGCCCGCCCCTTTAGCAAATCAGATCACGCCCCCCCCCCCCCCCCCCCCCCCCCATTCTACTCATCCTTTTCTATAGGCAGAAACTTAAACAGCAAGTACCCATGGTAAGGACTGTTCAACGTTGGTCTGACCAATCAGAATCACGCAGACTGGGATTTGTTCCGGGTTGCCTCTGAGAATAACATTGACGTATACACTGACTCGGTGACTGAGTTCATCAGGAAGTGCATAGAGGATGTTGTTCCCTACTGTGACGATTAGAACTTTTCCAAACCGAAACTGAAAGTGTGAACCACCACATTTAACCACGGCAAGGTGACTGGGAACATGGACGAGAACAAACAGTCCAGCTATGCCCTCCATAAGGCAATCAAACAGGCAAAACGTAAATACAGAGACAAGGTGGAGTCGCAATTCAAAGGCTCAGACACGAGACGCATGTGGCAAGGACTCCAGATAATCACAGATTATAAAGGGCAAACCAGCCACATTGCGGACACCGACACCTATGCTCCCGGACAAGGTAAAACCCTTCGCCCGCCGACACATAGTGCCGCCGACCAGGGCCACCACCGCTCACGAGGACTTTGAGCTCTTTATCCTGTTGGGGGTAGGGGGCAGTATTGACACGGCCGGATAAAAAACGTACCTGATTTAATCTGGTTACTACTCGTGCCCAGTAACTAGAATATGCATATAATTATTGGCTTTGGATAGAAAACACCCTAAAGTTTCTAAAACTGTTTGAATGGTGTCTGTGAGTATAACAGAACTCATATGGCAGGTAAAAACCTGAGAGGATTCTGAACAGGAAGTGGCCTGTCTGACAAGTTGTTGTTCATCTTGGCTCTTTTTATTGAAGACTGAGGATCTTTGCTGTAACGTGACACTTCCTACGGCTCCCATAGGCTCTCAGAGCCCGGGAAAAAGCTGAATGATATCGAGGCAGCCCCATGCTGAAACACATTATCGCTTTTGGCAAGTGGCCGATCAGAGGACAATGGGCTTAGGCGCGTGCCCGAGTCGACCCCATGCTTTATTTTCTTTCGTCTGTTTACCTAAATGCAGATTCCCGGTCGGAATATTATCGCTTTTTTACGAGAAAAATGGCATAAAAATGGATTTTAAACAGCGGTTGACATGCTTCGAAGTACGGTAATGGAATATTTAGAATTTTTTTGTCACGAAATGCGCCATGCTCGTCACCCTTATTTAACCTTTCGGATAGTGTCTTGAACGCACGAACAAAACGCCGCTATTTGGATATAACAATGGATTATTTGGGACCAAACCAACATTTGTTATTGAAGTAGAAGTCCTGGGAGTGCATTCTGACGAAGAACACCAAAGGTAATAACATTTTTCTTATAGTAAATCTGACTTTGGTGAGTGCTAAACTTGCTGGGTGTCTAAATAGCTAGCCCTGTGATGCCGGGCTATCTACTTAGAATAATGCAAAATGTGCTTTCACCGAAGAGCTATTTTAAAATCGGACATAGCGAGTGCATAGAGGAGTTCTGTATCTATAATTCTTAAAATAATTGTTATGTTTTTTGTGAACGTTTATTGTGAGTAATTTAGTAAATTCACCGGAAGTTTGTGGGGGGTATGCTAGTTCTGAACGTCACATGCTAATGTAAAAAGCTGGTTTTTGATATAAATATGAACTTGATTGAACAAAACATGCATGTATTGTATAACATAATGTCCTAGGTGTGTCATCTGATGAAGATCATCAAAGGTTAGTGCTGCATTTAGCTGTGGTTTGGGTTTATGTGACATTATATGCTAGCTTGAAAAATGGGTGTCTGATTATTTCTGACTGGGTACTCTGCTGACATAATCTAATGTTTTGCTTTCGTTGTAAAGCCTTTTTGAAATCGGACAGTGTGGTTAGATTAACGAGAGTCTTGTCTTTAAAATGGTGTAAAATAGTCATATGTTTGAGAAATTGAAGTAATAGCATTTCTAAGGTATTTGAATAACGCGCCACGGGATTCCACTGGCTGTTACGTAGGTGGGACGATTTCGTCCCGCCGGCCCTAGAGAAGTTATCTCCGTGGCCTTCATGAGTAAGATATTTTTAGCATGTTAACCCTCGCAAGGCTGCCGGCCCAGACAACATCCCTCGATGCGTCCCCGGAGCATGTGCAGGTCAGCTGGCTGGAGTGTTTAGACATCTTCAATCTCTCCCTATCCCAGTCTGTTGTCCCTACTTGCTTCAAGATGTCCACCATTGTTCCTTAACCCAAGAAAGTGAAGGTAACTGAACTAAATCACTATCACCCCGTAGCACTCACTTCTGTCATCATTACCCGATACCCTAGACCTACAACAATTTGCATACCGCCTTAACAGATCCACGGATGAAGCAATCTCCATTGCACTGCACACTGCCCTATCCCATCTGGACAAGAGGAATACCTATGTAAGAATGCTGGTGATAGATGGAAGCTCACCTTTCAACACTATTGTGCCCTCCAAGCTCATCACTAAGCTTAGTGCCCTGGGTCTGAACTCCGCCCTGTGCTATTGGGTCCTGGATTTTCTGACGGGCTGATACCAGGTGGTGGAGGTAGGCAACAATACCTCCGCTATGCTGATCCTCAACATGAACACGGGGTCCCCACAAGGGTGCATGCTCAGCCCCCTCCTGTACTCCCTGTTCACCCATGACTGCGTGGCTACATACGTCTCCAACTCAATCATCAAGTTTGCAGACGACACAACAGTGGTAGGCCGGATTACCAACAATGACGAGACGGCCTACAGGGTGGAAGTGAGGGCCCTGGCGGAGTGGTGCCAGGAAAATAACTTCTCCCTCAACGGCAACAAATCAAAGGAGCTGATCGTGGACTTCAGGAGACCGCAGCGGGAGTACGTCCCCATCCACATCGACATAGCCACAGTGGAGAGGGTGACAAGCTTCAAGTTCCTCAGCGTGCACATCACTGACGACCTGAAATGGTCAATCCACACACAATGTGGCGAAGAAGGCGCAATAGCTCCTCTTCAGCCTCAGGATGCATCATTGAGAGCATCCTGTCAGGCTGTAACACTGCCTGGTACGGCAACTGCGCCGTACGCAACCACAGGGCTCTCGAGGGTTGTGTGGCCAGCCCAATGCATCACCAGGGGCATACTGCTTGCATTCCAAGTAATCTACAGTATGGTTTCTGAACTTTAGTCACGGTTATTAGCCAGCTACCACACGGTACACAACCCATGTACATAGTCATTGAGCACTGGTCACTGAATAATTTTTACATACTGTTTTATCCACTTTAAATGTACACTGAACAAAAATATAAACGCAACATGCAACAATTTCAGAGATTTCACTGAGTCACAGTTCATATAAGGAAATCAGTCAAATTAAAATAAATTCATTATGTCATAATCTATGGATTTCGCTTGACTGGTAATACAGATATGCATCTGTTGGTCACAGATACCTTATTAATAAAAAGGTAGGGGCGTGGGTCCGAAAACCAGTCAGTATCTGGTGTGACCACCATTTGCCTCATGCAATGTGCCACATCTCATTTGCATTGAGTTGATCATGCTGTTGATTGTGGCCTGTGGAATGTTGTCACTCTTCTTCAATGGCTGTGCTAAGTTTCTGGATATTGGTGGGAACTGGAACACGCTGTCATACACGTCGATCCAGAGCATCCCAAACATGCTCAGTGGGTGACATGACTGGTGAGTATGCAGGCAATGGATGAACTGGTAAATTTTCCGCTTCCAGGAATTGTGTACAGATCCTTGCGACATGGGGCCGTGCATTATCAAGAGGTGTTGGTGGCGGATGAATGGCACAACAAAGGGCCTCAGGATCTCGTCACGGTGCATTCACATTGCCATAGATAAAATCCAATTGTGTTCGTTGTCAGTAGCTTATGCCTGCCCATACCATAACCCCACACCACCATGGGGCACTGTTCACAATGTGGACATCAGCAAACCTCTCGCCCAATTGACGCTATACACGCTGTGCCATCTGCCCGGCACAGTTGAAACCGGGATTCATCCGTGAAGAGCATACTTCTCCAGCCTACCAGTGGCCATCGAAGGTGAGCATTTGCCCACTGAAGTCGGTTACGACGCTGAACTGCAGTCAGGTCATGACCATGGTGAGGACAACGAGCATGCAAATGAGCAGCCCTGAGATGGTTTCTGACAGTTTGTGCAGAAATACTTTGGTTGTGCAAACCCACAGTTTCATCAGCTGTCCGGGTGGTTGTTCTCAGATGATCCCTCAGGTGACGGAGCCGGATGTGGAGGTCCAACAGGACAACAACCCTAAGCATATATCCAAGACAATGCAGGAGTGGCTTTGGGACACGCCTTTGAATATCCTTGAGTGGCCCAGCCAGAGACCTTAAAATAGCTGTGCAGCGTCGCTCCCCATCCAACCTGACAGAGCTCGAGAGGATCTGCAGAGAAGAATGGTGGAAACTCCCCAAATACAGGTGTGCCAAGCTTGTAGCATCATACCCAAGAAGACTCGATGCTGTAATCGCTGCCAAATGTGCTTCAACAAAGTACTTAGTAAAGGATATTCAGTTTTTTATTTGTAATAAGTTAGCAAAAAATGATAACCTGTTTTTGCTTTGTCATTATGGGATATTGGGTGTAGATTGAGGGGGGGACGACAATTTAATACATTTTAGTATAAGGCTATAACAAAATGTGGAAAAGTCAAGGGGTGTGAATACTTTCCGAAGGTACTGTAAATGGGAACAAATATAAATCAGATTGTCTCCAAGTAGCTGATGTCATTTGGACAATATATGTGGGAATAACGTTCAATGGATTGTGTGAGCAGCAGGTGATACAGAACACATCCTGTTTTTCAAATGAGGGCAGTGAGCATTTTAGCTGCGATCATCCCAATGGAAGAGAGACTGGAGATTGAGGTTCATGTTGACTGAGACGACACTCCTACGCTGTTGCTGCCTGGTCCCAAATGGCACCGAGTTAAAAGCACCATTCCCAGAGGACATTCCTGAAAAAGCCCTCCCTCATACGCAATCCACTCCCAGAAGTCTGGAAAAATAAGCAAGCTGCCACACTCTTGTCACGCAAACCTCCAGCTTTGTGCCTTGTGCTCTGTTTGTACATGGAGATTATTAACACTCACAACAACTCTGTACCAGGAAACAAAGCAAGAGGTTTGTGAAATGCTGACACTAGTTTTTATGTGCTTTATAAAGACTTAAAAAAATGATATGGTGTGCAGAGAGTGAAATAATAGGGATTTCTCCCAATGTGATGATGTCTGATGTTTAGAAAAAATATATTTGGTCAGACATAATTAAATGCTACGAGAAGGTGAATTAATTTTCTGCTGTGCAGATTGCCGTTTGGAGATGAAGTACAGTATAATTAGTATCGTGGGGTTGGTGTACGCAAACAATCTTTTTTGGTGGTGAGGTTGTCTGTAGGATACTTTTGTGCTGCACAGGCATAGTTTTGTCATCAAGATCGTAGCTATTCTCTTCTTAGAATGCATCATTCTGTGTGCAATAGGTAAGGGAAATAAATAAACTTATGACAGAAATATCTCAGATAAAATCTTACTTCTCTACTGGATTCGAGATCCAACATTGAGCCCTTGCTTTTTTAATTCCTCTCTCCCCATTAAGAGATGGGGACAGAGATACATGGGATTGCTACAACAAGTGATTTAAGGGCAGATTATACTTCACCTTGCTTCGAAATATGCATATTTAATGGGATATGCTTTCCCCAAAATGGCCCATTTAATTGTGGGTCCAGTTACAGCCCATCTATACAAAGGCGACACTAGCTCCTGCTGCTGTCGTCTTCCTGTGTTCCTCTGTCTGGCTATAATCAATCTTCCAGAGGCTCTGTGTCATTTACTAATGTTCTTCATGGTGCTTTACCGTAAAGGCCTATGTAAATTAAGCCTAAGTCTGGCATATTAACCCTCTCACTGCCTGGCAGCCCGATACTCATCCTTCACACCCACTTATAGATAATGAACTGTAGCGATTCCAGTACTCTGTCAGTTGTTTAGCTACAGTTTGTTGATTTTGTTGAAAGCTATTCAACTCTCCTCCAGCTTCTTTACAAATGTA
Source organism: Salmo salar (assembly GCF_965601325.2). Classification (NCBI taxonomy): domain Eukaryota; kingdom Metazoa; phylum Chordata; class Actinopteri; order Salmoniformes; family Salmonidae; genus Salmo; species Salmo salar. Next base: position 43,799,103 of record NC_138305.1, on the reverse strand, counting down.
TTTCTGTTTCATGTGCAAAATAGGCTTGAACCATTCAGTGGTTCAATGTATTTAATGTAAAGTAAGGAATAGTTACCATTCATTGCATTTTGTATATTTTTTTTGTACACTGTACTCATAAAGACCCTTGAATAAAAAGCATAAGCAGGGAGTAAAAAAATAAACTTGATGGCGTAAATTGTCTCCTTGGACTGTCCTTGTTGAAAAGTGGCCTGGTATTTTACTCAGGCGTTTGAGCCACCTATAGACACGGTCCCAGCAGCTCATTTTCTCTACTGTATTAACAGTGATCACACCGTAGGGGATTAGGGATTAGAATTTTAAAAGGATTTAATGCCGTGGCAGTTTTACTGCTCTTATATCTTTACCTGGCTGTACTCACAGACCAGTGCCAGGAAATACTCAGCCAGGCATAAAACTGCTCCCGCTTTGGTTTGATCTCTCCCTTGTTAGCATTCATAAAATGTTTCTTAGCATCAATAACTGATCATTTATTTGGAACTCGTTGAATCAGGATAGTTATTTTCCAGCAAGAGAAGTCATACCTTGTTGTAATTTATATACAATAGATACTAGGGCCGGGGCGAAGTCAATATAGCGATACTCGTTAGTATCGTAACAAGAAAACAAAACACGAAGCGCAATTAACTTCTGTAGGAAAACAGGCCTAATGTTGGAAACAAACCACATTTATGTTGTCAACCAGTCACATGTATTTATTTTCCAAGCTGTAGCGCACAATATTTTACACACAGCAGGTTTTTAAAGGACCAAAATATTGCGATACTGGTATCGTCCAGCCCTAGTAGATACAATAGATAAATACGGTGATCCTCTTCCTCACCACATAAATCTATGATAACCCTCCCTCTCAGTGAGTCATCATGGATCCCATGACAATGTCCTTCTCGTCCACTCCATTAGGGTAATTAGACTTTGTTCCGAGACGACCAGCCTCTGGCCTCACACACCCCCTGCCTGTTTGTACCTGCCTCATCTACCTACCGTTATGTACAGCACAGGGTATAGTTGTAACAGAGGCTGGGAGGGTGGGGAGCAGTGACCAGCGACTGATGTCTCACATCATTACATTTAAAGGGAGGCCTGTCCCAATTAGCCAGTCTGCTGGAATACAGGACATAGAGTGTTCGCCTTCATTAACCTTTACAGTGATTGTTTGCCCGGCCCAGCTCCACGCTGCCATCTGCAGACAGAACCCTCATTAAAGCACATCTCACCCAGTTCACACCAGAGAAAATAAGATCTACCCTCCCACCGCCCATTCAAATAATATCGATCTGATAAAAGGACTCAAACCTCTATACTGTACACTAGTATGTACTGTATATGCAGTGTTCTAGCTAGGTGTATATGTTGGGTTCGCTAAGCCCACCGTAGATTGTCTTTTAGGAGACCAGTTTAGCTACATGCAACAATAAATCAGTGGATAGATTGCCAGGTACTCAGAGGTCTCTCAGAGGAAGGTTTTGTATTCAGTTCGGAGACATAAAGAGCCGCCTCATTTGCAGCCCTTTTTTCAGGGTGATTATTAACTGCCTTACTTGAATTATTTTAGAAACTACTGAGATGTGTTCATACTTTGTATTGATAAACTCCATTGACAAAGCAATTATGATAGATGTTTCACTCCACTCCGTTCTTAGAGTGATTTGTATTTTGCTCAGCTTGTTAACAAAAAAGGATCTCTCCAAGCTATCTGTGACCGCTATGATATCTTGTATTGCAGTTTTTCTTTATGCTCAGTTAATTAGAATTAATGCTGCCAATTTGTAAGAATACAAAATCACTCAGCGAAAAATGGCTTAAATGTTTGCTGTTATATACCACTTCAATCAGCGACGCTTGGGGTTAGAAAGGAAAATGAATATGAAGGCTGCTCCTGTGAAGCTGTGCACATTGATGCATATATTGTGAATGAATGTCTCACCATGAAGAATGCCAACTAGAACCCCCACTCTGACAGATGGGGAGGAGAGCGAGCCGACTGCTGCATGGTGCTTCAGAGCATTTTGCTCCCCTTTCTATTCCTCTTGATTGCAGAACATTGACCAGTCTCGGATTTCAGAGCAAGGAGAGCTTGACAAATGTGCCTTTTTCATTTCTACCATGCCGGCTTTATGAATAACAGCCTGGCTTAGTCTACAGCTGTGAAGCACATACTGGAATACAATCAGACCTGCCGCTGGAGCACCGATCTCGTTTATTAAGGAGCTGGTTCACAGAAAAGGCATTTGAGTTGGGCTGAAGTGAGAGTGATTTCTGACTGAATGGAATCAGCAGGCCCTCTCACTAATCCTCTCCTTACAACATCGCTGCTCGTATTGGAGTGGCATGAAACGATACGGCCCTGCAGTTATGTGGCCCATGTGTCACAGAGAAAGCTGAAAATGGAGTCTACCTCTGTGCTTCTGAGGACACCTTTTTTATCTTCCAATTTTCCACACTGCAGTCTGGAGATACATTTATAAAAATAAATATGTACTTTTGAAAAAGTATCCACGCTTCCCGCCAGCATGATGCAAGAATAGAAATGATTAATTTGAAACCATAAAGAAATCCTCCCTGGCCTGTTTTCAGATCTGTTCCGGTCCCTGTTGTGCATTAAAGTAAGAATTGTAATTTCCCAACATGCTCCAGACCCATTTTAATAAACGGAATGAAAAGAAAGAAGTAAACAATGCGTCAGTGATCAGTCGGTGAAGTTTGTGTATCGAGTTGGATCTGTTTCCATCAGTGGACAGCATTATAATCCTTGCACGCTCATGCAAAAACAAGTTATGAACTGAAACGGTTGTGAATTCCACGCCACCACCTGCGGCACCTGAGTGCCACCAAATCCCACTCGTTAAACCTATAGACTGTGTCATCATTCGAGACCGAGATGGAATGTTATTTAAGCACTTGAGGCCCTTTGTTTGATCATCACTAGTTACCGCAGCCACAAAGTCATAATTAAATTGCCTATATCAACAATTTATCTTCTTAAAATCTGATTTTAAACCTTACCCTAACCACACTGCTAACCTTATGCCTAACCTTAAATTAAGACCAAAAAGCTAATGATTTTTTTAATGATTTATAGCCAACTTTTACTTTGTTTCTGTGTTAACTAGTGACAACCCTTTAGTCTCTACAGCTGAAGTCCAGGAAGTGTTCCTTCCCCTGTGAGGCAGTCTGCTTGTATTGGCTCCACAGACTTCTGGCCTGCTGCCCACTGGGAATGGAGTCATTAGTACAGTTCAAATCTTTTAAGGCTGATCTTACTTTTCCATTTCATATCCCTGGGCTGGCTGGCTGACTGCATGTCTCTGTGCCTGGCTGGGCTGGGCCGGGCCAGAGAGAGTCCTAGCTGTTAGATCTTTTATTGCCATAGAATGCAGGAATGAAGCCACTCAGAGAGAGAGAGAGAGAGAAATAGTGCAGGGTTGGAGTGGGCTTCCTGGTGCTCCAGTGAAACAGGGTTCTCAGATGTGGGCCATGGAGTTTCACAGACCACATGCTGGGTCTGGGTTAGTAGGCCCCTTGCTGGGCTATATGGAATCCCTAGTGGATGAGATCTCATGTGCTCGTTAAAGTCCTGCTCCACACTGATCTCCCACTGACTGCAGTCAGGCTGGACCTCTACTAGTGAGCTGGCTACTCCCTGGTGGGTGGGTCACGCCCATATGCTGCTGTTGGAAGACCCAGTCTCAAAGCCTACAGGGGAGTCAGCATGCTTAATGGTCAACAGGCAGGTAGGCAAGCAGCCTATTTTATTTCCTTAACACAGCTTTTCATATATGGTACTGAATACACTCCCTGCAGTCAGGATTCTTTCTTTCAATTCTTAAGTTCAGTTTTGACTACTCCTACAGGTATTGCACCACTATTCAATGATTATAATTTTTCTATAAACAATATACTGTACCTCATGATCTGTTTGAACTGCTAAATGTGGTGTCCAGCCCACGCACACAGTCAGTCACACTGCAAACACCATTACGTAGTGTCAGTATAGGAGAGAGCATCAAGTGTTGTTATCTGTTGAGAAACTGTTTTAGTTTTCCTGGCGTGACCTTTGTAAACGTCACAATTTTAGGTTTTACGGATCTCAACAGATGGTGCCGGAGAGAAAAGACAAACATACCTAAAATGGGAGTGTGAAAGTTTCATAACTTCATTGCTGTTGAGTGATGATGATGATGATGAAATACAAAACCTCCTCTTCATTATTATGAATGCAGTGAAAGATGCATGAGTCTCTCATAAATCTACCAGCGACTCCACAGTACATTTCTCTTCTTGGAGTGAGAGCCATAGTAGCTGACAGCGATGAAGTCATTTTTCCATTGGCTGATGACTCCACTGTATTTGGCCACTCAGAGACTCTCAGCATTTTTTCGTCCTTCAGAAGTTCTTATAGTTGATTTTCCACTCCCCTCCACCATCCTTCCCAGCAGGCCACTGTGAGCAGGCACAGTCTGAACAACACTCATAAAAGACAAATCATCACAGACGAATGGGCAGCAAGTTCACAGTGGCCGTTTAGTCTGTTTCACTTTGTATTTCGGGAATTAAATTGTGAAAAAAACACGAGTTCCTTTGTTGTGACATTGTATATTTGGACAGCTTGTCTGTCTGCATTGGCCCCCGCCATTACGTGTAGTTCTGACAGACCTAGAGCACAGCGTCGTGGTGCGGTGCGGACATTTCTGGCACCCTTCCTGACTCATTTTCCTGTCCGAGGTCAGCTCTTTGAACCGTTACTGTGTCACAGACCTCAAGTTGATGGCATCTGGCTAATGCGCAGTCATGTACTGCAGGTATTAGTCCATGGAGAAATGACAGTGGACCCCACCTCCACCCTCATACTGTCTCTTTGGCTCAGCCAAGGCTCTCTTTATGGGCATGCTGAGAGAAAGTGCTGGATGAAAGACATTATTACAGCACTGAGGCTCTTAATAGGATTTACAGGCGAGGGGTTTTGAGGAGGCACCGCTCTGAGGTCTAAGGCATTGGATAAGCACAAAGGCAGGTACAGTAGGCCAGCAGGGCCCAAGATTTTATGGGGAAACCAAGGAGAGTGTCTCTGCAGTACCTATTCATGGTTTCCTGTGAGGTGTGTGTGCGGCAGTGAGGCGCAGAGCAGTGACCCGTCTCTCAGCAGGCTCAGCCCAACTCTAACCCCTCAGCTCACTGAGGAGAACAGGGCTTGTTTAGGCGGAAACACCCTCAAAGTCAAACAATTCACTGGGATTTTCCTGAAGGTGGTTTTCTCACATTGGTTTAAAAGAGTTTTGTTAACATACAGTGCTGTTGTGTAACTCCTACGCTTGTCTCCACCAGGATAACAAAAATACCTACGTCTGTGAAAATTGTGCAATTCATTCTTGAATAAAGTATCACTAAAAGTGGCATTCCCATCGTTTCACTACTTCAATTTGCAAAGGCTGAAGCACCAAAATGCTACACCAACCATTCGATCAAGATGTCCATCCAGCAGAGAAACACCAAAGCATCCCTGTGGCCCCAAGCAGGATGACACAGTCTAACAGAGGAATCAGCCACACCTGCTCAGCCCAGTACAACACACACTCTGAAGCCTGTGACTCAGCCAGCCCTGTTAAACACACACATGCACACACAGAGCCTCGCGGGGACCGGGGTTAAAGCAGGATGAAATGATTCAGAAAAAGGGCCTTTCATTCAGACACCTAACCCTCCCAATACGAAGCATATGTGAATAATGCTCAGCTGTTTATGTATCTGTATGTTTGGCAGGGAAAACAGGCCCAAGCCCCCCATGATACCCAAGCAGAAATCAATCTGTGAAAGAGCACAGAGGCTTTAGTGATTCTCTGCCACGATCCTCCATGTCCCATTAACAAAGGAGTGACAGACAGAGTGCCTGCAATCCCTGCTAAGACCCTGTGCCTTTCTTCGCCTTCTGTGCGAGCAGAAAAGCCTGTGCTAAATACCATTGTAGGACACACAATGAGAACGTCCCCACTCGTGTTAGGAGAGGGAATGCACTATAGTCAGGAAATTCACTGCACCGAGTAGGTGACAATCTGAGTTTAATTGAGGGAATTGCTGTGGGCAAGTGTGTGTGTGTATGTTTGTGTGTGTGTACCTGTACCTGTACCATAACGTCTCTCTGAGGCAGGTTCAGTTCAATCGTCTACAGACTAATTTTCCCTGCTGCCATAGTGTTTGTCTTAATCTGTCTCTACACTGCTGCCTGCTGAAGTGAAGAGAGAGTTACATAGCTGTGTCCTCACCTGCCACCAGGGAGTTAGCCATCTATCCATTTACATGTCTGTCTGGCAGTGGATCAGTTTCTCTAGATTTGTATGTACTGTATGTCTCTCTTTATCCAAATGAAAACAGCTCCATCTCCACAGAAACATCGCACACCACTCTTATGTACAACACAATACTGCACAATAACTTGTTGTTTCCAAACATGGCCAAAGATGTCTTTGAAATTCCTCACTAAATTAGATGATTCTGTTTCCACCTTCTTTTCTCTTCAACCACTCGTTATTGCTCTGCCTTCACTGTTGTAAATTACCAAAAAAAAGATTGCTTCAGCTTACCTTCAGTTTCTATTTTGCGTTTGCCGTCTCATCATACCTGTCATGAAAAAGCATTGAATTGATCACTTCATATGAAGTACAGTGCCAGACAGTAAACCAGACTTTGAATAAACTCCACATTGTCTGGGTTGATATACAGCAGGGATCATCAACAAGATTCAGCCTCGGGTCGATTTATTTTCTTGAGCGGATGGTCAGGAGGCCAGAACATAATTACAAATAATTTGTAGACTGCAAATTGACCACAAGAAGCCAAAACAGATTTAATATTTGACTAAAACATAATAATTTCAAACCTTGCTTACATTTGTATATGGTCACATACTGAGTGTACAAAACATTTGGAACACCTTCGTAATATTGAGTTGCACACCCTTTTGCCATCAGAACTGCTTCAATTCATCGGGGCATGGACTCTACGAAGTGTCAAAAGTGTTCCACAGGGATGCTGGCCCATGTTGACTCCAATGCTTCCCACGGTTGTGTCAAGTTGGCTGGGTGTCCTTTGGGTGGTGGACCATTGTTGATACACACGGGAAACTGCTGAGCGTGGAAAAAGCCAACAGCGTTGCAGTTCTTGACACACTGAAACTGATGCACCTGGCACCTACTACCATACCATTCAAAGGCACTTTGATATTTTGTCTCTTGCCCATTCACCCTCTAAATGGCACACATACCCAACCTATGTCTCAATTGTCTCGAGGCTTAAAAATCCTTCTTTAAAACTTATTTGGGATAGGGGGCGGTATTTTGACGTCCGGATGAAAAGCGTGCCTAAAGTAAACTGCCTGCTACTCAGGCCCAGAAGCTAGGATATGCATATAATTGGTAGATATGGATAGGACACACTCTACAGTTTCTAAACCTGTTAAAATAATGTCTGTGAGTATAACAGAACTGAAATGGCAGGCGAAACCCCGAGGACAAACCATCCCAAAAAAATACAATTCAGCCTTCCACTGATTTCAATGACTGGCATTTTTATTATAAGGCGAAACCCTCCCAAATTGCAGTTCCTAGGGCTTCCACTAGATGTCAACAGTCTTTAGAAAGAGTTTCAGGCTGGTTTAAAGAAAAATGACGGAGAAGTTGTAGTTTTTCTAAGTGGCTCCCATTTTGGCTGTAGTGTTTCCCAGCCAATGGCCGAGACAGCGTGTTCTTTTTGTTTATCTCCGGTAAAGACAATAACGATTCTCCGTCTTAAATTGTATTGTTTATTTGCGTATTAGGGTACCTATTGTTTGATTATAAATGTTGATTGACTTGTTTGGATAAGGTTATTGGTAACGTTTGGGATTCATTTTGTATGCATTTTGAACGAGGGAAACCGAGTGGATTATTGACTGAAGCGCGCCAGCTAAACTTAGTTTTTATGGATATAAAGAAGGACTTAATCGAACAAAAGGACTATTTGTAATGTAACTGGGACCTTTTGGAGTGCCAACAGAAGAAGATCTTCAAAGGTAAGGCATATATTATATCGCTATTTCTGACTTTTGTGTCGCAACTCCCTGGTTGAAAATGATTTGTTATGCATTTGTGTGCTGGGCGCTGTCCTCAGATAATCGCATGGTTTGCTTTCGCCGTAAAGCCTTTTTGAAATCTGACACGGCGGCTGGATTAACAACAAGTTACGCTTTATTTTGATGTATTGCACTTATGAATTCATGAAAGTTTAATATTTATAGTAATTTAATTTGAATTTGGCGCTCTGCAATTTCACCGGAAGGTGTCGAAATGGGACAGCAGCGTCCCACTGATCCGCAAGAAGTTTTAACCTGTCTCCTCCCCTTCATCTACAGTACACTGATTTAAGTGGATTTAACAAGTGATATCCGTACAGGATCATAAACTCAGCAAAAAAAGAAACATCCTCTCACTGTCAATTGAGTTTATTTTCAGCAAACTTAACATGTGTAAATATTTGTATGAACATAAGATTCAACAACTGAACAAGTTCCACAGACATGTGACTAACAGAAACGGAATAATGTGTCCCTGAACAAAGGGGGGGTCAAAAAGTAACAGTCAGTGTCTGGTGTGGCCACCAGCTGCATTAAGTACTGCAGTGCATTGCCTCATCATGGACTGCACCAGATTTGCCAGTCCTTGCAGTGAGATGTTACCCCACTCTTCCACCAAGGCACCTGTAAGTTTCCGGACATTTCTGGGGGGAATGGCCCTAGCCCTCATCCTCCGATCCAACAGGTCCCAGACGTGTTCAATGGGATTGAGATCCGGGCTCTTCGCTGGCCATGGCAGAATGCTGACATTCCTGTCTTTCAGGAAACCACGCACAGAACGAGCAGTATGGCTGGTGGCATTGTCATACTGGTGGGTCATGTCAGGATGAGCCTGGAGGAAAGGCACCACATGAGGGAGGAGGATGTCTTTCCTGTAACGCACAGCTTTGAGATTGCCTGCAATGACAACAAGCTCAGTCCGATGATGCTGTGACACACCGCCCCAGACCATGTTGGACCCTCCACCTCCAAATCGATCCCGCTCCAGAGTACAGGCCTCGGTGTAACACTCATTCCTTCGATGGTAAATGCGAATCCAACCATCACCCCTGGTGAGACAAAACCGCGACTCGTCAGTGAGGAGCACTTTTTGCCAGTCCTGTCTGGTCCAGCGACGGTGGGTTTGTGCCCATAGGCAATGTTGTTGCTGGTGATGTCTGGTGAGGACCTGCCTTACAACAGGCCTACAAGCCTTCAGTCCAGCCTCTCTCAGCCTATTGCGGACAGTCTGAGCACTGATGGAGGGATTGTGCGTTCCTGGTGTAACTCGGGCAGTTGTTGTTGCCATCCTGCACTTGTCCCGCAGGTGTGATGTTCGGATGTACCGATCCTGTGCAGGTGTTGTTACACGTGGTCTGCCACTGCGAGGATGATCAGCTGTCCGTCCAGTCTCCCTGTAGCTCTGTCTTAGGCGTCTCACAGTACTGACATTGCAATTTATTGCCCTGGCCCTGGCATCTGCAGTCCTCATGCCTCCTTTGCAGCATGCCTAAGGCACGTTCACGCAGATGAGCAGGGACCCTGGGCATCTTTCTTTTGGTGTTTTTCAGAGTCAGTAGAAAGGCCTCTTTTGTGTCCTAAGTTTTCATAACTGTGACCTTAACTGCCTACCGTCTGTAAGCTATTAGTGTCTTAACGACCGTTCCACAGGTGCATGTTCATTAATTGTTTATGATTCATTGAACATGCATGGGAAACAGTGTTTAAATCCTTTACAATGAAGATCTGTGAAGTTATTTGGATTTTTACGAATTATCTTTGAAAGACAGGGCCCTGAAAAAGAGACGTTTCTTTTTTTGCTGAGTTTAGATTTAATCTGGATTCACCTGGTCAGTCTGCCATGGAAAGAGCAGATGTTCCTAATGTTTTGTACACTCAGTGTGCATCTCTTATACGTGGGAATACTTTAGGACAGATTTCCAAAATGTTATTCACTTGGAGCTGATTTGCTGGGGGTCGTATGTCCAACAATAAAAATAAAAATACATGTTTTTGGCTCAGAACTTGGTGGGGCAAATAAAATCACCCGTGGGCCTGCAGGCTGCCAGTTGGGGAACCCTAACTAGGGTTGAATATTTTCCTGGTATTTTACAAATGTTCCATCCTGAGAATAAATCCCTTTTCTCCCAGGTAACCCGGTATTTCCCTCCAAAACCGGAAGTGTCATTCAAAAGCATTATAAAGCATATACAGTACCAGTCAAAAGTTTGGACACACCTACTCATTCAAGGTTTTTCTTTATCTTTACTATTTTCTACATTGTAGAATAATAGTGAAGACATGAAAACTATGAAATAACACATATGGAATCCTGTAGTAACCAGAAAAGTGTTTAACAAATCAAAATATATTTTAGATTTTAGATTCTTCAAAGTAGCCACACTTTGACATGAAGGTCAGTCAATCCAAAACATTTCAAGAACTTTTAAAGTTTCTTCAAGTGCAGCCACAAAAACCATAAAGCCCTATGATGAAACTGGCTCTCATGAGGACCGCCACAGGAAAGGAAGACCCTGTCACAAGCGTCGTAGTGAACAGACCAGGGCGCAGCGTGTAGAGTGCTTATTCTTACTTTATTAAATGATGACACTTCAACAAAACAATCAAACGACAGCCAACAGTTCCGTAAGGTACTCAGACTATACGGAAAACAACCACCCACAAAACCCAAAGGAAAACAGGCTACCTAAGTATGGCTTCCAATCAGAGACAACGAAAGACACCTGCCTCTGATAGGAAACCCTACTAGGCCAAACATAGAAACGAAGCATAGAAAATGAAAACTAGAACAAATTCCCCTTGAACCAAAAAAAAACAAAACACACAAAACAACCCCCCTGCCACGCCCTGACCATTCTACTATGGCAAATGACCCTTTTCACTGGTCAGGACGTGACAGACCCAGAGTTACCTCTGCTGCAGAGGATAAGTTAATTAGAGTTAACTGCGCCTCAGATTGCAGCCCAAATAAATACTTCACAGAGTTCAAGTAACAGACACATCTCAAAATCAACTGTTCCTTGGAGACTGTATGAACCAGGCCTTCATGGTCAAATTTCTGCAAAGAAACCTCTACTAAAGGACACCAATAAGAAAATGAGGCTTGCTTGGTCCAAGAAACACGACCAATGGACATTAGACTGGTGGAAATTTGTCCTTTGGTCTGATGAGTCCAAATTTTAGATTTTTGGTTCCAACCGCCATGTCTTTGTGAGACGCAGAATAGGTGAACGGATGATTTCCGCATGTGTGGTTCCCACCGTGAAGCATGAAATGCAAAAAATAATTTGGTCCAGCAAGCTATTCTAGTCTAACTTTTCCTGCATGGGACTCTAGGAGCTAAGGAGCATTTTTTAAGAAAAGAGGCCAGCGGAGCACAATAGACAGAGGCTATGAGTTATAAGCTTATTATGCGTAACCCATCATTAATTAGCTAAATATAAGGCTGAATTTATTACCTTAAAGCGGTATGCTAGAACATACATACAGTGCCTTCGGAAAGTTTTCAGACCCCTTGACTTTTTCCGCATTTTGTTACGTTACAGCCTTATTCTAAAATGTATTCAATTGTTGTTTTACCACATCAATCTACACACAATACCCCAGAATGACAAGGCAAAACCAGGTTTTTAGAAATGTTTGCAAATGTATAAAAAAGAAAATGAAATATCATATTTACTTAAGTATTCAGAACCTTTACTCAGGAGATTGTTGAAGCACCTTTGGCATTAATTACAGCCTCGATTTCTTGGGTATGACATAACAAGCTTGGCACACCTGTATTTGGGGAGTTTCTCTCATTCTTCTCTGCAGATCCTCTCAAGCTCTGTCAGGGTGGAGGGGGAGTGTCGCTGCACAGCTATTTTCAGAAAAGCCTGCGCTAAATACCATTGTAGGACACACAATGAGAACGTCCCCACTTGTGTGGGGTTCAAGTCCGGGCTCTGTCTGGGCCACTCAAAGACATTCAGAGACTTGTCCTGAAGCCAATCCTGCATTGTCTTGGCTGTGTCGTTGTCCTGTTGGAAGTTGATCCTTTGCCCCAGTCCAAGGTCCTGAGCGCTCTGTACTTTGCTTCATTCATCTTTCCCTTGATTTTGACTAGTTTCTCAGTCCCTGCCGCTGAAAAACAACCCCACAGCATGATGCTGCCACCACCATGCTTCGCCGTAGAGATGGTGCCAGGTTTCCTCCAGACCTGATGCTTGGCATTCAGGCCAAAGAGTTCAATCTTGGTTTTATCAGACCATAGAATCTTGTTTCTCATGGTCTGAGAGTTCTTTTAGATGCCTTTTGGCCAAGTCCAAGCGGCCTGTCGTGCCTTTTTACTGAGGAGTGGCTTCCGTCTTGCCACTCTACCATAAAGGCTTGATTGGTGGAGTGCTGCAGAGATGGTTGTCCTTCTGGAAGGTTCTCACATCTCCACAGAAGAACTCTGGAGCTCTGTCAGAATGACCATCGGGCTCTTGGTCACCTCCCTGACCAAGGCCTTTCTCCCCCGATTGCTGTTTGGCAGGGCGGCCAGTTCTAGGAAGTCTTGGTGGTTCAAAACTTCTTCCATTTAAGAATGATGGAGGCCACTGTGTTCTTGGAGACCTTCAATGCTGCAGAAATGTTTTGGTATACTTCCCCAGATCTATGCCTCAACTCAATCCTGTCTCGGAGCTTTATGAACAATTCCATGGCTTGGTTTTTGCTGTGTGCCTCCCCAAATCATGTCCAATCAATTGAATTTACCACAGGTGGACTATTTTTTATTTATATATTTTGAAATTTGCCAAAAAATCTAAACCTGTTTTCGCTTTGTCATTATGGGGTATTGTGTGTAGATTGATGAGTGAAAAAAAAAATCATCCATTTTAGAATAAGGCTGTAAAGTAACAAAGTGGAAGAAGGGAAAGGGTCTACCGTAAATTCCGGACTATAAGCCGCAACTTTATTCCCAGGCTTTGAACCTCGCGGCTTAAACAATGACGCGGCTAATATATGGATTTTTCTCGCTTTCAAATTTTTTTCTTCCGAAAAAAACACATTCTGTGACGTGCTCAGTTTTTTGGCGGCATGAAGCTTTCATTAGACCAATGAAATTGCCGAACGGGTTAAGGTCAAACAACTTTTTTGTTTACTTTTTAGATTAAATCGAGCACTCTCAAAGTTCCCATAATTCTGATTATGGTAGTCATTTTGTCACCCTCATCATGGCAAAGACACGGAGAAATGCATATGATGCAGCTTTCAAGTTGAAGGCGATTGATCTGGCTGTTGGAAAAGGAAATAGAGCTGCTGCACGGGAGCTTGGTCTTAATGAGTCGATGATAAGACGTTGGAAACAGCAGCGTGAGGAATTGACTCAGTGCAAAAAGACAACTAAAGCTTACTGCTAATATTTTATTTTTTGTTACAAGCCGTGTTTCGTTAAAGCCTATTTATTTTTGTTACAAGCCGTGTTTCGTTAAAGCCTGTGTAAAGTTCATTTGTTTCAATGTACCGGTAGGCACCTGCGGCTTATAGACATGTGCGGCTTATTTATGTTCAAAATAATATATTTTTTAAATTCAGTGGGTGCGGCTTATGTTCAGGTGTGCTTAATAGTCCGGAAATTACAGTAAATACTTTCCGAATGCACTATATAGGGCTATATATTAATCTAGAACAGGATTCTCAATTTTGGATACAATTTAAATGGAGTTGGTGGAGAGAGGCAGAAAGGCTGCGATAGAGTGCTGATTTAAAGCAACGATATTTGAGTGATAGGCTGTTTTGAAAACTCTGAAGATGCAATAAAAAAAGACACTATTTTCAATTATAAAACAAGGTGCACCCCGAAAGCTGGAGATGGGTAATTTAGACGCGCATTCTGTCTTTATATTACTGTAGCATAGGCTATGCTGCAGCAAATGTAGGCCAACCTTACACAATAAAAAAAAGTTGCCATGATGAAATGATACGTACTGTAAGTCTACATGCATTGTGAACTGCACTCCATACTGAGATGGGCTTTCTGTCCCCACCCTGAGCATTTGATTCATCATGCAGAGGGCGTAGAGAAGCCATAATTAGACATTGCGTATAATTTATTTCATGCCATGCTGTTCATGTAAATAATTTATTATAATTGACCGGTTTCTCACAGTTAATTATTCCGGGAAAAGGGAGTGGTTTTGGGTGGTAAATCTCGGTTCCCGCCATTCAATCCTAACCCTGACATACAGTATGGTCTGGGTTGGAGAGACAGCCAGGTCTCCGTCACTGACACATTCTCATCACAGTCTCTCTGGTTGTGAGATAAGTGACCAGAGACCACTAATTACCTTATTGCACATTTAACAGCTATGAGGAACCGACTCATACAGCTCAAATGTGTTTATGACTCAACTCCTATGAGTCTCATGTTAAATGATAATACCCTCTTATAAAATGAACTCCCCCACATGAATGTGCTAGGTTTTATTTTAGGATCTCCAAAGCGACGCGTGTGTCATCAGTGTTTTGTTTCAATGCTGTGCTGTATTGTTTTAGTGCATCGCACCAACTCACATTAGTGCTTCACACTAACCAATGCTTTTAATGTGGGCTTTCATGGACTCGTAATACTAGATGGCTCTTTTGGTGAACCTGTAATTTGTGTAATTCCCAAGTGATATCAGGGCTTTATTAAACAGAAAAGAGCATGTGAAAGGCACATGGAGAAAATGGCAGCAGGAACACACTATACCGTTGTCACGTGCCGTGCTCACACACGCGAGCACAGACACACACACACACACACACACACACACACACACACACACACACACACACACACACACACACACACACACACACACACACACAAAGACACACACACAGGGGAGAGTAAGGGCGCAGCCTCAAAAGATACAGCAGGTGGTAATGCACAACAGCATAACAGCACTCGTGGCTTGCTAACCTCTACACGCACCTCGACATACTGAGGAAAAGCTCCAAGAGTCCTTGGGAGCCTAGAAAGAAACTAGGTGACAGCAGGGAGCCTCATTATAGTACAGCACAGAATCGGATGCAATCACACAAAGCCACACGAACCCCAGACTGTTTTTGTGTTTCTGATTCAACTCTATGGCTGTTTCTGATTCAACACTATGACTGTTTCTGCTTTCAACGCTGTGGCTGTTTCTAATTCAACACTATGACTGTTTCTGATTCAACGCTGTGGCTGTTTCTGATTCAACACTATGACTGTTTCTGATTCAACGCTGTGGCTGTTTCTGATTCAACACTATGACTGTTTCTGATTCAACACTATGACTGTTTCTGATTCAACGCTGTGGCTGTTTCTGATTCAACACTATGACTGTTTCTGATTCAACACTATGGCTGTTTCTGATTCAACACTATGACTGTTTCTGATTCAACGCTGTGGCTGTTTCTGATTCAACACTATGGCTGTTTCTGATTCAACACTATGGCTGTTTCTGATTCAACACTATGACTGTTTCTGATTCAACGCTGTGGCTGTTTCTGATTCAACACTATGGCTGTTTCTGCTTCAACACTATGGCTGTTTCTGATTCAACACTGTGGCTGTTTCTGATTCAACACTATGGCTGTTTCTGATTCAACACTATGACTGTTTCTGATTCAACACTATGACTGTTTCTGATTCAACACTACGGCTGCTTCTGATTCAACACTATGGCTGTGTCTGATTCAACACTAAGGCTGTTTCCGATTCAACGCTAAGGCTGTTTCCGATTCAACGCTATGGCTGTTTCTGATTCAACACTGTGGCTGCTTCTGATTCAACACTGTGGCTGCTTCTGATTCAACACTATGGCTGTTTCTGATTCAACACTATGGCTGTTTCTGATTCAACACTATGGCTGTTTCTGATTCAACACTATGGCTGTTTCTGATTCCACACTATGGCTGTTTCTGATTCAACACTATGGCTGTTTCTGATTCAATTCTGTGACTTTCTGATTCAACGCTGTGGCTGCTTCTGATTCAACACTACGGCCGTTTCTGATTCAACACTATGGCTGTTTCTGATTCAACACTATGGCTGTTTCTGATTCAATTCTGTGACTTTCTGATTCAACGCTGTGGCTGCTTCTGATTCAACACTACGGCCGTTTCTGATTCAACACTATGGCTGTTTCTGATTCAACACTATGGCTGTTTCTGATTCAACGCTGTGGCTGTTTCTGATTCAACACTATGACTGTTTCTGATTCAACACTATGGCTGTTTCTGATTCAACGCTGTGGCTGTTTCTGATTCAACACTATGACTGTTTCTGATTCAACACTATGGCTGTTTCTGATTCAACACTATGGCTGTTTCTGATTCAACACTATGGCTGTTTCTGATTCAACGCTGTGGCTGTTTCTGATTCAACACTATGGCTGTTTCTGATTCAACACTATGGCTGTTTCTGATTCAACACTATGGCTGTTTCTGATTCAACGCTGTGGCTGTTTCTGATTCAACACTATGGCTGTTTCTGATTCAACACGGTGGCTGTTTCTGATTCAACACTATGGCTGTTTCTGATTCAACGCTGTGGCTGTTTCAACACTATGGCTGTTTCTGATTCAACGCTGTGGCTGTTTCTGATTCAACACGGTGGCTGTTTCTGATTCAACACGGTGGCTGTTTCTGATTCAACTTGGTGGCTGTTTCTGATTCAACGCTGTGGCTGTTTCTGATTCAACATGGTGGCTCTTTCTGATTCAACACGGTGGCTGTTTCTGATTCAACTTGGTGGCTCTTTCTGATTCAACACTATGGCTCTTTCTGATTCAACACCTCCTATACTTACACCATGTTATCTTGTTTGGCCACTTGGTCATTTTTAGCCGGAGCATCAAAAACACTATGGTTACTATTTCATTCACCATTACCTGCCTCTGCAGACTTCAACACCATCAAAACGCTTTAGATATCTTTCATGATATCTTAAAGGGATGCAGTGCATTTGCTGTCGGTTTGATTTCATTTCATTACCATTGGAGCAGAAATTGTCAAATTTTGCGTGTCACTTCTATTTATGAAAAGACCTGGCTTGGATTGACATTGGAGTGTTGAGCCCAGGCACAGTGGGCGCCGAGGGATGAAGGATTTGGTGAGAGAGAGGGAGAAAAAAAAGGATAAGCCTCAAGAAGCCCTCTCATCTGTCATTTTGGGTTTGTGCTGGCCAGATGATAGGATTACTGTGAACATGGCCGCCAAATGACTGTTTTCCTCTTTGTGTTTCGAAAACAAACACATTTGCCCTGGAAGTCAGCAGCATTGGGACACCCATCGCCAGCAGTCAGCCCAGCAGTGCCGGGTGGGCTCATGGTTGGTTTGGTTGGCTAAGCACGTCTCCATTAGCTACTCTTCTTCACCTCAGTGTGAGGACACTTACAGCACAGTACCACCAAACACTTACCTCCAACAGGGCAACCCCTTCTGGGTTCTCCGCTCATTGGAGATGGGAAGGCTTTGATTTGAGATACTGGGTCTAAGCAGGCTATTAGAGTGGCTGTGTGTACATTTTCATGGAGAATACATGCGTGTGTAAGCACACACACACACACACACACACACACACACACGCACAGAGAGTATACCTACAGGGAGGCTTAGGGTACAGTATCAAAATGCTAGTACTCACTCAGATCATTTGCAACTTTTTTCTGGATTATTAGACCTTCGGTTGCTAATTGCCCTTGAGAAATACCACATCAAAACACATGAACTACCGGCTGATTTAAATATTGTGGCATCTTCATTAGGCATGGGTAGATGAAACACTGCAGATCATTTAACTGTGTGTCTCAGGGACTTGATTCATAATGTTGTATTCCAAGATGCAGTGTAGGCCTAGCCCAAAGACTTAGTTAATTTTCATCGCAGGGCAGGCGCTGACAAATTAGTCAATTTCTTTAATGAGATCTATTTTTCTTTGATAATAGCTGATGATAAAACAATGAATTATATTCCACATCGAGGTCATGCTGGTTTTGCTTGAACACATATGACTATCACTTTACATCCGTTCTCTAGAAACATTGGCTGAAACTGAAATAATTTCAGATATTTACATCATAAGATCTTTGTTTTATAATCACTGATGATGAAACTGCTAAATTTACCTGCTAGCGAACTAGCACTCCCAGCCAATGTAAACCACTGTAGAGATATTTGTGTGGTTTTGGATGGCTGCAGCACTCACTGGCTTTTAGCTCTCTCTCTGAATGTCAATGATGATTTAAATAGGTTTCACTTAAGATAAGCCTCATACAATTTTTTCCACAATAGACCTCTGGTGACTAGCTCCCTGGAAGAACCTGGCTGACCCTGTTACCCTGGCAGAGTAGCATTGCTTTGTCACACCAGTGAGCCTCGCCACACCTTGCCTCGCCTGGCATAGTTATAAATAAATAAAGGGAGAGGTCACAGTACAGGTGTAGAGCTCTGTAAATCACTGCTCTTATTGTCTGCCTGCTATCTACATCCATAACAGTGTCTGGCAGTGCCCCAGGGGCCCAGAGCTGCTGGCTTGGACTGCATGTACAGATGGAATCTGACTGTGTTCCGCCAAGCAGTAAATTACCTCGCTAACATTTGTGTAGGGAAAGAGCCCTCTCTAAATGGTTTGCGCGAGCTGTTAACCTCAGTGATGGCATTTGAGCGAAGTGGTTGTCCCCCTGCCAGAGTGTCCAGGGGTGGGGGACTGAGGACATGCAGGATCACATACCAGTTGGGGGTAGCTTTGAGGGATAAGTGGGTAACTCCTCTTCTCCCTGACGGTGCGTATGTTTTTAAAGAGGCAACCTGAGGAAGCTGTCTATATACAGTTGTACGGCAGCTTCCCCAGCTGGCAGTGGTGATTTTATTTGTTGGACATTAAAGACTGTAAAAACACCTGCATATCATCTCCACATCATAAAACAAAATTCAAAATCTGTTCCAAAGTATTCCCACGCATAATAGAGATGCACTAACTGTACAAACATTACAAACACCTTCCTTATATTGAGTTGCACCCCCTTTCGCCCTCATAACAGCCTAAATTCATCGGGGCATGGACTCTACAAGGTGTCGAAAGCGTTCCACAGGGATGCTGGCCCACGTTGACTCCATTGCTTCCCACAGTTGTAAAGTTGTCTGGATGTCCTTTGGGTGGTGGACCATTCTTGATACACACGGGAAACTGTTGAGCATGGGAAAACCCAACAGCGTTGCAGTTCTTGACACACTGAAACTGATGCACCTGGCACCTACTACCATACCTACTACAGTGCCATTCAAAGGCACTTCGATATTTTGTCTTGCCATTCACCCTCTAAATGGCACACATACACAATCTATGTCTCAATTGTCTCGAGGCTTAAATGTCCTTGTCTTCATCTACACTGATTTGAAGTGGATTCAACAGGTAACATCAATAATGGATCATAGCTTTTACCTGGATTCACCTGGTCAGTCTGTCATGGAAAGAGCAGGGTTTCCTAATGTTTTGTACACTCAGTGTTCGCGATCATATACAAATGTAAGCAAGGTTTGAAATGATTGTTGTAGTCAAATATTATATCTGTTTCGGCTTATTGAGGTCAATTTGCAGTCTACAAATTATTTTGAATGATGTTCTGGCCCCCTGACCATCCGCTCAATAACAAATCGGCCCGTGTCTGAATCTAGTTAATGATCCCTGGTATACAGAGTGTGAAGGTTACAGGCTAGTATGTCAATGTCACAGAAACATAAAGGAAGATTGTTAACATCACCATAAAGACGAGACAATGGCGTAAGTACTTGGTGTGGTACAGGACTTGTGTGTTGTCTCTGTATAGCAGGGATCATCAGATACGTTTAGCCACTGGACAATCTTTTTCTTGAGAGGATGGTCGGGTGGGTGGAACATAATTTCAAATAATTAGTGTGCACATATGGAGAATATTATGATTTCTTTCTCATCCATTCAGTGCAAATGGTTCTGCTTAGTGTTTCAGATCAAACTGGAAACCCAAACAGATACAATATTTGACTAAAACCAGTAACGGCCGTCGAAGGGAGTAGACCAAGGCGCAGCGTGTTGAGTGCTCATCATAAACTTTTAATAGAACCCTTTAAACAAAACAAGAAAACGAACGACAGCCAAACAGTTCTGTCAGGAACATGAACTAAACAGAAATTAACCACCCACAAAACCCAAAGGAAAACAGGCTGCCTAAGTATGGCTCCCAATCAGAGACAACGATATACAGCTGTCCCTGATTGAGAACCATACCCGGCCAAAACAAAGAAATACAAAACATAGAAAAAAGGACATAGAATGCCCACCCTAGTCACACCCTGGCCTAACCAAAATAGAGAACAAAACCCTCTCTATGGCCAGGGCGTGACAAAACCTAATCATTTCAAACCATGCTTACATTTGTATACAATCACGTGTCTCTCAACGCATGGGAATAGTTGGGAACAGATTTCCTAAATTAACATCACTTGGAAATTATTTCCTGGGGGTTTTACAGTATTTTGTCCGGCAAAAAAATGATCAGAAAACTTGGAGGGGGACAAGTTAAACCACTTTGGCCAGCGGGCCACCAGTTGGGGAACCCTGCTGTATAGTATTAAATACACTCACATTTAGAGGGGAAATATCCCCCCTGACCGACTTAAGGATATGGTTCAATAGAGCATAGTTTTGTTTGATTTCAGTAATCTTGTTCTATCTGTCTTGCATATAATGCAAGTGGAAGTTAGAGAATCACAAACCTGAACCGAGTGTCAGTCTGAATTTGCAGGTCTAATGGTGGTGGCTCCTCCTCACCAACTCAAAGACAGCAGCACCTGAGTATACATATGGAGAATATTATGATTTCTTTCTCATCCATTCAGTGCAAATGGAACTGCTTAGTGTTTCAGCTCGAACTGGATCTCAATCAAACTGAGCACCCTCACATTTTCTCCTCTGAATGTGTGATCTATAAGAGGGCTATGTGTCTCTGTATAGAGGGATATGCTAGGGATATGCTATACCTGGAAGTGCCAGGTTTTCCTGAGAAAGCACACAGGCACTGTTACAACTAGTGCCCTTTACATTGGCATCAGGGATGCAAGCCACATGCTTGCTATTTGGTGGTGTTCTCAGTAAAAAACATTCATGTGGCACATCACCTTATGTTCAAATTCATCTGGATGCTATCCTGTTGTATTGGCAAGAATACCCAATCAAATGAAAAATCTAGTGCTGTTAAACTTCAAGACAGTCATCAGTACATTTAATTAGTCATTCCTCTTGTCTAGAGTCATTCTCAACTTTTGATTGCTTCTTCAGGTGTTCAAGACGTCCAGCAGGATATTTTGAGAGAATTTGAGGGATTATATTTCCACACCATACCGTAGGTAAATCACAACTGCAGTTTTATGAGTAATTATTGTAATTTGAACAGCCGATTCTATCCGAATTTACAGCTTGTTTTCCAGGATATCCAGCTTTGCTCCGGAATCGCCGGACGTGCTGGATATCGGAAGGGTCAGACAGTTTTATTTAATGGGCATTTTATTACTTCCTCTTTCCAACGCCTGGGATTGGAAGATCAAACACTACTGTTTGCCCACATTTGATCCAAAGTACCTTGGCGTCATGCATCAAAAGACAAATGATACAGTAATATGCTTTTCACTTCAAAAACATTTTTGTGGGCATTGAAGGTGATGGAATGGAAATAAGCTGAAAAGCGGCCAAGCTTAAGTTATATCACTTTATTAAAAAGGCCTTCAACCGGAAAGCCCTCCCAAGCAGGGGCTTTTCTGTTTTCATCACTGTCAGAGAGGCAGTGGAGAGAGGTTGCTGCCTGCTAGCCGCTCTGTTAGACGTTTGAATCACTGTTCTCTCTGAAGACCTCTCCTTCAGTTTTGACTGGAATCAGGTGTTCTTTGGTGTCGGTAGATCAATCATACATGGGCATGTTGTAGTAGAATAGAGTAGATCTGTTGTACACTATGTGAAGTTCATTTGGAAATGACAAGTTTGACATGGCAATGAAACACAGAATCTGACCTTTTAGCTGCCTTGTAGGTACACAAGAACAGGACAAGTAGGATTGTGTTCTTATTCAGTGATGTGCAACCAATCTGCCCAAATAACCCTGTCACAGTGTTAAATACCTGCCGTCAAATCAATTTCACATTTCTGTCAGATGGGAAATCCCAGTGCACTTTCAGCTGCGTTCTCTTTGTTTTACCTCATTCTGTCATCATACTGTATCTGATTGCGAACATGCTTTAAGAAAACAAAAGCTGTAATTTTCCTGTGTTTATCTCAACTTTGTGATGGTCTTTGTTAAGGATGGGCATGAGTATTCGAGTACAGAAACGGACGTCAAAGCTCCATCTTTAACCAGAGATCACATTTTTTTTCAATTACTGTATAACTATTTGGTGAAATGTGCTTTGTGGCTGCCCTAAAGGGAAAGTGACAATTTTTTTTCTTGAAGACAACGTTAATTTGCTTTGACTATAGTGTACCATTTGCATGTGTACATTTGCAGGGCACAACAGAAAAGAAACCAAGCCAATCATCACACAGTTCCTCTCCCTAAATCCCCTTTCCCCTCCGTGTCTCATTTGCTCAATTGTGTTCCAACTGCTCCCTTTACACATGCGTGCTGACTGCGCACACAAGCTCCCGTTAGGCATCCAGAAATAAAGGCCTATAAAAATGTATCTAATTGATGGGATACACAAGCTACATTCCTTGCCAAATAACGACAGCTTTTTATCACAAATTGATTGAAGTAGGAAAATGTGTTTGAACAATGAGCTGAAGTTTTTGAATAATTGCGTTATGTCTATTTTCCACTTATCAATCAATCAAATGTATTTATAAAGCCCTTTTTACAGCAGCCAATGTCACAAAGTGCTGTACAGAAACCCAGCCTAAAACCCCAAACAGCAAGCAATGCAGATGTAGAAGCACGGTGGCCAGGAAAAACTCCCTAGAAAGGCCGGAACCTAGGAAGAAACCTAGAGAGGAACCAGGCTCTGAGGGGTGGCCAGTCCTCTTCTCGCTGTGCCGGGTGGAGATTATAACAGAACATGGCCAAGATGTTCAAACATTCATAGATGACCAGCAGGGTGTTGTAGAGGGTGCAACAGGTCAGCACCTCAGGAGTAAATGTCAGTTGGCTTTTCATAGCCGATCATTCAGAGTAAGAGACAGCAGGTGCGGTAGAGCGAGAGTCCAAAACAGCAGGTCCGGGACAATGTAGAACATCCAGTGAACAGGTCAGAGTTCCATAGCCGCAGGCAGAACAGTTGAAACTGGAGCAGCAGCATGACCAGGTGGACTGGGTAAAGCAAGGAGTCATCATGCCAGGTATCCTGAGGCATGGTCCTAGGGCTCAGGTCCTCCGAGAGAAGAGAGAGAGAGAAAGAGAGAGAGAGATCGAGAGAGAGAGAAAATTAGAGGGAGCATACTTAAATTTACACAGGACACGGGATAAGACAGGAAAAATACTCCAGATATAACAGACTGACCTTAGCCTCCCGACACATAAACTATTGCAGCATAAATACTGGAGGCTGAGATAGGAGGGGTTGGGAGACAGTGTGGCCCTGTCCGACGATACCCCCGGACAGGGCCAAACAGGCAGGATACAACCCCACACACTTTGCCAAACCACAGACCCCACACCACTAGAGGGATATCTCCAACCACCAACCTACTACCCTGAGACAAGGCCGAGTATAGCCCACGAAGATCTCCGCCACGGCACAAACCCGAGGAGGGCGCCAAACCGGACAGGAAGATCACGTCAGTGACTCAACCCACTCAAGTGACTCACCCTTCCTAGGGACGGCATGGAAGAGCACCAGTAAGCCAGTGACTCAGCCCCCGTAATAGGGTTAGAGGCAGAGAATCCCAGTGGAGAGAGGGGAACCGGCCAGGCAGAGACAGCAAGGGTGGTTCGTCACTACAGTGCCTTTCTGTTCACCTTCACACCCCTGGGGCAGACTACACTCAATCATAGGACCTACTGAAGAGATGAGTCTTCAATAAAGACTTAAAGGTCGAGACAGAGTCTGCGTCTCTCACATGGATAGGCAAACCATTCCATAAAAATGGAGCTCTATAGGAGAAAGCCCTGCCTCCAGCTGTTTGCTTAGAAAATCTAGGGACAGTAAGAAGGCCTGCGTCTTGTGACCGAAGCATACGTATATGTATGTATGGCAGGATCAAATCAGAAAGATGGGTAGGAGCATGCCCATGTAATGCTTTGTAGGTTAGCAGTAAAACCTTGAAATCAGCCCTAGCCTTATCAGGAAGCCAGTGTAGAGCATCTAGCACTGGAGTAATATGATCACATTTTTTGGTTCTAGTCAAGATTCTAGCAGCCGTGTTTAGCACTGACTGTAGTTTATTTAGTGCTTAATCCAGGTAGCCGGAAATTACAGCATTACAGTAGTCTAATCTAGAAGTGACAAAAGCATGGATACATTTTTCTGGATACTTTTTGGACAGAAAGTTTATGATTTTTGCAATGTTACAAAGATGGGGAAAAAGCTGTCCTTGAAATTCTCTTGATATGTTTGTCAAAAGAGAGATCAGGGTCCAGAGTAACGCAGAGGTTCTTCAGTTTTATTTGACATGACTGTAGAACCATCAAGATTAATTGTCAGATCCAACAGAAGATCTCTTTGTTTCTTGGGACCTAGAACTAGCATCTCTGTTTTGTCCAAGTTTAAAAGTTAAACTTCCTTATGTCTGAAACACAGGCTTCCAGGGAGGGCAATTTTGGGGCTTCACCATGTTTCATCGAAATGTACAGCTGTGTCATCCGCATAGTAGTGAAAATTAACATTATGTTTCCAAATGACATCACCAAGAGGTAAAATATATAGTGAAAACAATAGTGGTCCTAAAACAGAACCTTGAGGAACACCGACATTTACAGTTGATTTGTCAGAAGACAAACCATCCACAGAGACAAACTGATATCTTTCTGATAGATAAGATCTAAACCAGGCCAGAATTTGTCCGTGTAGACCAATTTGGGTTTCCAATCTCTCCAAAAGAATGTGGTGGTCGATGGTATCAAAAGCAGCACTAAGGTCTAGGAGCACGAGGACAGATGCAGAGCCTTGGTCTGACGCCATTAAAAGGTCATTTACCACCTTCACGAGTGCAGTCTCAGTGCTATGATGGGGTCTAAAACCAGACTGAAGCGTTTTGTATACATTGTATACATTGTCTTCAGGAAGGCAGTGAGCTGCTGCGCAACAGCATTTTCTTTTTTTTGAGAGGAATGGGAGATTCGATATAGGCCAATAGTTTTTATATTTTCTGGGTCAAGATTTGGCTTTATTACTGCCACTTTTAGTGAGTTTGGTACACATAGGGAGCCATTTATTATGTTCAACATAGGAGGTCCAAGCACAGGAAGCAGCTCTTTCAGTATTTTTGTTGGAATATAGGGTCCAGTATGCAGCTTGAAGGTTTAGAGGCCAATACTTTTTTCGTCAATGTGTCAAGAGATATAGTATTAAAAAACTTGAGTGTCTCCCTTGACCCTATGTCCTGGCAGTGTTGTGCAGACTCAGGACAACTGAGCTTTGGAGAAATACGCAGATTTAAAGAGTTGTCTGTAGTTTGCTTTCTAATGATCATGATCTTTTCATCAAAGAAGTTCATGAATTTACCACTGCTGAAGTGAAAGCCATCCTCTCTTGGGGAATGCTGCTTTTCAGTTAAAAAATACCATTTGGATTGTTCTTATTCTCCTCAATTAAGTTGTGAAAAATAGGATGATCGAGCAGCAGTGAGGGCTCTTCGATACTGCACGGTACTGTCTTTCCAAGCTAGTCGGAAGACATCCAGTTTGGTGTAGCACCATTTCCGTTCCAATTTTCTGGAAGCTTGCTTCAGGGCTCTGGTATTTTCTGTATACCAGGGAGCTAGTTTCTTATGACAAATGTTTTTTGTTTTTAGGGGTGTGACTGCATCTAGGGTATTACGCAAGGTTAAATTGAGTTCCTCAGTTAGGTGGTTTTTTGTAATCTGACATCCTTGGGTAGGTAGAAGGAGTCTGGAAGGGCATCTAGGAATCTTTGGGTTGTCTGAGAATTTATAGCACGACTTTTGATGATCCTTGGTTGGGGTCTGAGCAGATAATTTTTTTGCGATTGCAAACATAATAAAATGGTGGTCCAATAGTCCAGGATTATGAGGAAAAACATTAAGATCCACAATATTTATTCCACGGGACAAAACTAGGTCCAGAGTATGACTGTGGCAGTGAATAGGTCCGGAGACATGTTGGACAAAACCCACTGAGTCAATGATGGCTCCGAAAGCCTTTTGGAGTGGCTCTGTGGACTTTTTCATGTGAATATTAAAGTACTACAAATTTGAATATTATCTGCCATGACTACAAGGTCCGATAGGAATTCAGGGAACTCAGTGAGGAACGCTGTATATGGCCCAGGAGGCCTGTAAACAGTAGCTGTAAAAAGTAATTGAGTAAGCTGCATAGATTTCATGACTAGAAGCTCAAAAGACGAAAATGCAGTCATTTATTTTTTGTAAATTGAAATTTACTATAGTAAATGTTAGCAACACTTCTGCCTTTGTGGGATGCGTGGCGGATATGGTCACTAGTGTAACCAGGAGGAGAGGCCTCATTTAAGACAGTAAATTCATCAGGCTTAAGCCATGTTTCAGTTAGGCCAATCACATCAAGATTATGATCAGTGATTAGTTCATTGTCTATATATCACAATCTCTTTCAATAATGTCAGGAATGGAGGACGTCTTTATTCCTGTGAGATTGCTAAGGCGAACATCGCCATGTTTAGTTTTGCCTAACCTAGGTCGAGGCACAGACACGGTCTCAATGGGGATACTTTGCAAACTGCTAGTGCCATTTAGAATTGGATAATCTAGGTTATAACCCCCCTCCGCTAAAGATAGACATGTTCCACACTGAAAATGTGCAAAACATTTGTTTGATAAAGACTGTATTTTCATCAGAATCATTAAGCATATGCCAAATCGCCAAACCGATGTCGTGGCTGTAATTCATCACCATGCAGTGTTCAATGTGGAATTGTTCAACCATTTAGAAAATGAAAGAACATGCAGAATAAACTAAATCGAACACCTGTATATCAAAAAGAAGACAGATTTTGGTTTTATAGCCCTGAAATTATTTCAACTCGCCAAATTAATCCCCGTTTCAAATGATCTGTCACAATTGTCGTAAGGAGAAGCGGACCAAAGTGCAGCGTGTGTATCGTTCCACATTTCATTTATACTGCGAAACTATGCAATACATAAATACACTGAATTAAAAAACAACAAACCGTGATGCAGAGATGAACACATACACTCAAAATGTATCACCCACAAAACCCAGGTGGAAAAACACCTACTTAAGTATGATCTCCAATTAGAGACAACGAGGACAGGCTGCCTTTAATTGGAGATCATCCCAAACAAAAACCCCAACATAGAAATACAAAACTAGAACCTAAACATAGAAATAGAAAATATAGGAGAAAAAAAACCCTGTCACGCCCTGACCTACTCTACCATAGAAAATAACATCTTTCTATGGTCAGAACGTGACAGTACCCCCCCCCCCCCCCAAAGGTGCGGACTCCGACCGCACCTAGACAAAACAACAACAAAAATCCCCCCCCCAAAAAAAAGGAAGGGAAAAAAAGGGAGGGCAGGGTGGGTAACTTGTCTATGAAAAATGAAAATGAAAAATAGCAAAACCTCGATTCTTGCGATACAGGCATTTGGAATATCGTGCAAAAACATAAATTCGAATTTATCGAATTCATTCAATGTATCGCCTATAAAATAGGTGTGTCTTGACTGTGATAAGAGCTTTGGAAATGAGAGTGTCTTGTCTGCTAAATTAACAAAACAAGGCTATGCTATTGCACAGCCATAGGCTTCTACAAGCTACTGCTGTGGTTACTGCCTTTTTGAAGATTGTGTTCCACTATATAATATAACCAGATGACATTACGGTTTCAATAAATGTATCTTAAATGGGCACTTGTTTTTATTGACTGAATATTTATGGGGCCATTTAGCATCTGTAATGGCTATGATAAATTAGGCATTGTAGTGATCTATTGGCATAAATAAATGCCTTTTTTTTTCAAATTCAGCCCTTGTGCTCTAAAAATATATATTTTTTCCCCATTTCAGTACTCTGAAAAAAAGTAATGCGAGTACTCGGAACAGTCAAAATGGGAAATTGCCATCTCTGGTCTTTGTTGTGTTTCTTTGGCTTACAGAGGTTTCGATACTGCACCAAGCCAGATCCGTGGTGATGTCCCTTTGTTGCTGCGTGTAGCCGAAATTCTTCTGGGGAGAAATTGTGTGAAGCTGTGCAGGGGGTTAGGGGGAAACAGGTGTTCTCTGCGGATATTGAAATCCTTCAAGGTCCAACGATGGACATAACCACTCTTCAAAACCAAACTGCCAGCAGAAGTAGAATGTTTCTTCTCAAGCAATAAGGACATTAGTAGTTTGTATGATATTTCTTGTTTGGCAAAAAGCACATACATTACATTTTATGCAACTGTTGATATCAGCATTCTAAATGCTGCAATTCCCCAGTTAAATCTCTGACCTGAACAACCCTGTCTTCTGTAAAATAGGTTATCTATAGGTTTATATCCATGGCCACCTCTCTGTGACAGTCAGTCTGCCTTTAAAATAATCTGTCAGAGGGATGCCATCTCAGAGGGATGCCAAATAGAAGCGCCTGAAGTGACGATATGTCTCACAGGCAACTGGCATTCCCCTGATGCTTCTGTGTTATTTCTGGTCTACTCTCAAGTGTGCCTTTTTATAAAAACATTTTACAGGTGTCTCAATTTTATTCAAATTGACTGATTTAGTTATACATTCTCCTGCTTTATTGACTTGCAATTACTTCTAGCTCTATGGGAATAACAACTGGTCCTTATGAATGATACCCCATTCTAGTTTGACATTCATTAATTCATTCATCCATCCAGATTGTAAATGGCAGCACATTCAGGCATCCGGTTAATGCTGACAAAGTGGTTGTGGTTGGTGGCTCTGAACTTCCATTATGAATCTAAATAGAAATCCTCAGTCCCTTAGCCCCACTCTTTTTCACCTTAAAAAGCTGCGAGGTCACAATGGCCACTGGTAATTGAGTACAGAGTAAAGTTCATTAAGCACATTACCCGATATTTAAAGGTTTTAGGCTGCAGGCTAAGAAACACATTTCATACACCATTTAACTGATGTTGCTCTATTAATCTATTTTGCTTCTGTGCTTCCACTGATTATTTAATTCCTCTTATTTCCTCAGCAAATCAAACCCTTTAAAGTGCATGTCAGCGACGATGGGCTCTCGCCAGAAAAAAAATGTTGGGGTCACGAGTGACAAGGTTTACAAAACATCCTGATCCATGCCGGAACCAAACCCTCTCAGAGAAGAGCCTAGGCTATGGTAGTGCCCTGCAGCCAGACTGAGACCAGGGGTAGATGAACATTCATACAGACACCAAATAATCCCTTTACCTCTGGCAATGTCCTGGAGCTGTATTTTACACTGATCAGCAAATGGAGAAAAACTAAATTACCTGCGTTGATGTGCAGCTCCCCAGGTATTAGGGAAATGTTACCCTTTCCCCGACCCCAGAAAAGTGGGGCACAGCTCATGGCGCTAGGGGCAGCTTTGTTACCAGGGAACTGCTGACAGTAGTCTGCTTAAGGTGAGCTCTCTTGGTCCCATGCAAATGCTCTTAATAAGTAACACAAGTGTGCCAGATCCTATTTATTAGCCCCTGGGGCGCCAGGAGACCACGACAACTTGCTGAGACGACATTTTCCTCCTGCTGCACTTTCAAACTGCTGTCACTGTAGCTCGCAGACATCTGGATGTCAGGGGCGTGGGATGGGAGTTTTAATACATTTTAGGGTTTGATTGGTCCTAGACTTTCATGCGGCCTCTCGGGGGAACACACAGGGAAGAAAAATGTATATATAATATGAAACCCGAGCTGGGAATAAAATCAGGCCTTTAGGTGCTTTGAAAAGGAGCTAGATTGGTGATTTGTTTCAGATGCTCTGCTCTGCTTAGCATTTGCTAGTAATTAAATAACAGGCATTTATTGTGACCATCAGTCTTGTAGAGGAGTGTATTTATGTGAGAGTTTTGTTTATTCCAAGCTTGGGAAAGGCCTTAAAATGGTGAGGTATTTTTAACTAAGATTTAGTCTGTCCTTGAAATATACTGCTCAAAAAAATAAAGGGAACACTTAAACAACACATCCTAGATCTGAATGAAAGAAATAATCTTATTAAATACTTTTTTCTTTACATAGTTGAATGTGGTGACAACAAAATCACACAAAAATAATCAATGGAAATACAATTTATCAACCCATAGAGTTCTGGATTTGGAGTCACACTCAAAATTAAAGTGGAAAACCACACTACAGGCTGATCCAACTTTGATGTAATGTCCTTAAAACAAGTCAAAATGAGGCTCAGCAGTGTGTGTGGCCTCCACGTGCCTGTATGACCTCCCTACAACGCCTGGGCATGCTCCTGATGAGGTGACGGATGGTCTCCTGAGGGATCTCCTCCCAGACCTGGACTAAAGCATCCGCCAACTCCTGGACAGTCTGTGGTGCAACGTGGCGTTGGTGGATGGAGCGAGACATGATGTCCCAGATGTGCTCAATTGGATTCAGGTCTGGGGAACGGGCGGGCCAGTCCATAGCATCAATGCCTTCCTCTTGCAGGAACTGCTGACACACTCCAGCCACATGAGGTCTAGCATTGTCTTGCATTAGGAGGAACCCTGGGCCAACCGCACAAGCATATGGTCTCACAAGGGTTCTGAGGATCTCATCTCGGTACCTAATGGCAGTCAAGCTACCTCTGGCGAGCACATGGAGGGCTGTGCGGCCCCCCAAAGAAATGCCACCCCACACCATGACTGACCCACCACCAAACCGGTCATGCTGGAGGATGTTGCAGGCAGCAGAACGTTCTCCACGGCATCTCCAGACTCTGTCACGTCTGTCACGTGCTCAGTGTGAACCTGCTTTCATCTGTGAAGAGCACAGGGCGCCAGTGGCGAATTTGCCAATCTTGGTATTCTCTGGCAAATGCCAAACGTCCTGCACGGTGTTGGGCTGTAAGCACAACCCCCACCTGTGGACGTCAGGCCCTCATACCACCCTCATGGAGTCTGTTTCTGACCGTTTGAGCAGACACATGCACATTTGTGGCCTGCTGGAGGTAATTTTGCAGGGCTCTGGCAGTGCTCCTCCTGCTCCTCCTTGCACAAAGGCAGAGGTAGCAGTCCTGCTGCTGGGTTGTTGCCCTCCTACGGCCTCCTCCACGTCTCCTGATGTACTGGCCTGTCTCCTGGTAGCGCCTCCATGCTCTGGACACTACGCTGACAGACACAGCAAACCTTCTTGCCACAGCTCGCATTGATGTGCCATCCTGGATGAGCTGCACTACCTGAGCCACTTGTGTGGGTTGTAGACTCCGTCTCATGCTACCACTAGAGTGAAAGCACCGCCAGCATTCAAAAGTGACCAAAACGTCCGTCAGGAAGCATAGGAACTGAGAAGTGGTCTGTGGTCCCCACCTGCAGAACCACTCCTTTATTGGGGGTGTCTTGCTAATTGCCTATAATTTCCACCTGTTGTCTATTCCATTTGCACAACAGCATGTGAAATGTATTGTCAATCAGTGTTGCTTCCTAAGTGGACAGTTTGATTTCACAGAAGTGTGATTGACTTGGAGTTACATTGTGTTTTTTAAGTGTTCCCTTTATTTTTTTGAGCAGTGTATATATATAAAAAAAATGGTATGTTGGCTTTCATTTTCAAGTGACATTCACGGCGCATAATATTCCTCCAGTAGGGGTGCATGGGTAAAATTACCGGAGAAGACAAGCCAGAAAAAAAATACCATATTACAAACTATGTCTTGTGATAATTGCGGTGTTTGCTCTATAACTTGTTAGTTCATATGCCTTGCCATATATAGGCCTGAAGGCTGAGATAATAAGAAGACAGTGGCAGAATAAATTCAACTACATCTTTGCTTCATCACAAAACTGGAGAGCAACATCTGTCCACAAAACATATTGTTTGTAACAAACAGTCACATGACTACAGCATGGTCAAACAAGTTAATGTTTCTGTCATTTTTGGACTACTAAACAACTATTGATTTAGAACCACGGAGAGTTACCACAAGTCGCAAAGAAAACACTATTCCAGCACCATTTCAGCTTCAACATTTCAACATGATCTAATCACCTATGCTTAGTCTAATACAGTGACAACTAAAAGATACCAAAAACTATTTAGTCCAATCAATGTAAGTAAGCTAAATATGTGGCTGTCCATGGGACTGATTTCTCTGTGTGTGTGTGTGTGTGTGTGTGTGTGTGTGTGTGTGTGTGTGTGTGTGTGTGTCTGTGTGTGTGTGTCTGTGTCTGTGTCTGTGTGTGTGTGTGTGTGTGTGTGTGTGTGTGTGTGTGTGTGTGTGTGTGTGTGTGTGTGTGTGTGTGTGTGTGTGTGTGTGTGTGTGTGTGTGTGTGTGTGTGTGTTTGTGTGTGTGTGCGTGTGTGTATGTGTATGTCTGCACTTGCAGGTAGAAAAAACATGTAGAGAAACGCCAATGCCATCCTCTTTCATGTTGTCTAAACGGTCTATGACTCTGTCATACAGCACACAATTTTAGTTTTTGTTATCCTAGACTACCTGGCTAAAATGGCCTAACCCACTTTCTTGGGCAACGATTCGCCAGGCCAGCTAGTTAGCATTAGCCAACATCTAGCTACATGTTGAACTTCCATCCTCTCAGGCCAGGGACACAATGTATGAATTTATGGTTGGCTCACAATCGTTGTTATAGTCATTGGCCAGTACAGAGAATTAAATAAAACCACAATTACCCTATCTAGCAATGAGTTCTAGCCAATGAGCTTCAGCCCCTTGCCATTCAAGGGACCGTTAGCAGGATGCACACACAGCAGAGCGAGGGAGAGCAATGACGTGGTGCACATATCTGCACATATGTGAAGTAGTATGCCATTTTTGGGGACCATTTTTGGCTCCTGATTGCTACTTTCAGAACTACTGGCTACAAAGTATACAAAAGTACCGGAGAATCTCTTTAAATGCCTGAGACGTTTCTTTTTGGGTATTGCTAGGAGGACCCTCTTCATCCCTCAGAGGGAGGTACTGTACTACATAGCTCCAGAGGTCATGGGCCTATAGGGCAAGCTACAGGAAGGCTGAGGGTGACAGGATGAGACATGGGTTGACTGGGTGAGACAGGGTGTAACCAGGTGAGGCGGGGGTTAACCGGGTGTGGCAGGGGGTAACCAGGTGAGGCAGGGGGTAACCGGGTGAGGCGGGGGGTAACTGGGTGAGGCGGGGGGTAAGATAACTCTTGAGGTCCACTGAATAAAAATCTCACAATAATGTCAATATCAAAGCTACAGTTGTCCATTCACTGGTTCATATGTAAACAAAATGATCTGTCATTTGTATGTGTGTATGCATGTACATAATCATATGTATGTTCACACAGCATGGTGGTTCTCAGTGCAACCTAACAGATGCCAGCTCCAACCGGTTCTGTGGAGAAAGAGGAGATCTTAACATCTGGCTTTGTTTGAGTAATTAATATCGCTGTAGTTTGTTTCAGATCATTGTCATTAGCAGCTGGTGGGTGTTATGTCTGTGAGATAATATGAAAATATGTCTGTGCGTATTTACCTGTTACAACAGGGAGTGAACATGCAGTTGTTTTTTAACTACACACTGCTACACTGTTTCAGGTCTGTAAAAACATAGATACATCTTATTTAGCGCTACTGTATCTTCTCTGGTACGATTTACTGTAACTGCACTCTAGTCATTTTTAACAAGTCAATGAAATGTGTCCGTTTTTCAAAATCGAAGGATACAGACAGTACTGTATTCAAGCTGTGAAACAGAGGTAAAGATGGGAATGGACTGTGCAGCATCAACGCTCCATTCACGTCACCTCAGCATGACTCTGTAATGGCTGTGATAGCTGTGGCATGGAGGGTAGATACTGTACGTGTTACTGTGTTGTCCTTCCTCTTTTTGCTGGCACATCACACACTATGACAAGCACTAACCCCCAGGGATCATTCAAAAAAAAGGCATACGATGTGCTGCCATCATGTGTGGCTTGACGAACCACTTGAAATGTAAATTCTGTTGGAATCATTTCCCTGGAATAAGTGCAAGTGTTGTTTTTTAGCAATGGAAAATGTTGCTTTTGCATTGTCTCATGCCGTCTGTATTTAATGAATGATTTATGAGGCGATGATGCATTTTGTAAGCATTTGTGAAACTAGCTGGCACAGATGCTGTTTTCCTATCGTCTGGACAGGGTTTCATTAGGCAAGTTAGTTATCACTTAGATTGAGGCACAATGTCAAGAAAATCAACAATCATTATTGCCATGGCACATCGGTTTCCAGTCAGAGGTCTATCAGTCATCAGAAAACAGAACACGTGTATGGACTCGATTTTCCGACCCTCTCTGCCTTTAGTCAAACATAGGACAACTATTTTTTGTGTGCTGCACAGTTCATTGTTTGGAACATATGGTGAGTATAGGGCAGAGGAGATTGGAGACAGGAAGAGAAAGGAGAGACAGACAGAAAGAGAGATGGAGCAATACGGGCAATTCCACGATAACGGGATTACGATGAGATGCCGATTATCCACTTTAAAATGTCTGCCAAACAAAAACCATTGATTTAAAAGTTTAACGAACCATTACAACTCTATGCACAATGACTGCTTTGAACAATTTACTCAGTAAATACATTTTTTTTTAATTATTGGAAAACCTGCTAATTCAAAATTAGCAGAAATATTGTATAATCTTCCTCTAGTTTATTCTGTTACCAAACTTTGTATTTGCACAGTTCTTCCTGTAAATGTGTTTTTGTAAAATGGCCAGTGGAAATTGTTTAAAGTCCTTGTGCATAGAGTTCAATGGTTTGTTAAACTTTGAAATCAAAGTTTTTCATTTGGTATACATTTTTTTTTAAATAAAGAAATATGTGTTCTCTGCGTAATTCCGTTACTGTGGAATTTTCCATACATAGAGCGAGTTAGAGGAGTGAGGCTGTTATCTATCCGTCTGCTCTGTGGTGATGGCTCCCAGAGTGTTTCTCCTGCGAACGGTGGACCTGCTGATGTTGGCTCAGCGCCACCACAACACTCCGCTCCAGCCCAGTAAACACGCACAGCACAGCCCACTAAAGACAGGACAGGAGGAAAAACAGAGATGTCGCCCTCTAGATAAGGAAATGTTTTCCCCCACACTGCTCTCTCAAGACCCCCTCCTTGGCCCCACCACCATCACCTCCACCATCCTAATTGAGGGCCTATTGATTCTGCTGAGGACTGACAGGATCTGGTTTCTCCTGGTTTCAACCCTTCTCTACATGTGTTTGTTGGGGCGAGTGGGATCAGTGGTACTGTGTGTATCGACAGCTTGTTCGCTACAGTTCTGAAATTACCGGGATGCAGCATTGACATGATGCCACCACAGTGAACGTGATGAGGATGTTTCCATAGAACTGCAGTATCTGTTGTAGCTGGTAGTTCAGAGGCCTGTTCAGTACACTGTTCTCATATTTACTGTATGATCGCTGAAGAGATGCTGAGGGGTGCTGTAGTCTAACTCACTGACCTTTTAGTTGGAACTCTGAGCATTTCTTTTGTATTGTTTCAGATCAGATTCTACCTGCTGATAAGGCAGCATCTCCAGAGCAGTGATGATACTGCAGAGCCTGAACTACACTCCATTTACTCTGTTTTCCACCTAATATCTGCTGCCCTGACATATATGTAGGTATGGGTTGTTCCTAGTCTTTTACCATGGACAGGAATAATTCATGTTATGTTACTCATTACAGGTTACCTTGTGTAAGCAAATTATATCTTTACAAACCTGGATAAGATAATTATATCTTTACAAACCTGGATATGAGTTTAAAGTTGGATACTTACCTCCTATTAGATCCCATGTGTTGTTGGCTTGGCCCAGGTCTTGGCTTGTGGTCCTTGGTTGGGTCAGAGCAGGGTCCAGGTCTTTACACCTGAATATGGAGAGGTAGTGTGGACTTTGGACAGGACAGGACATGTCCCCAGGTCCGGTGTCCAGCTGGTGGGCCAGTTGGCTGCTTTGCTGACGGTGCCAGAAACGGCTCCATTGTCCCCGAACAGTGTCACCAGAGAGAGCTAATGAGTGATTGAACTGCCAGGTGGTACTCTGTAGAGATCACCTTTTGTATTTGAGCTTCACAAGTACAAGCCCTCCCATTCCTACCGTGAGGAAAGTCAGAAACATTATTTTTTGTATTGTGAAAAAACTTGTCTCTAGCCTATTCTCTTTGGGAAAATATCCCCAAGATGTTTCTTAATTGGTTAATTGAGTATAATTAATGTAAATGTTAGCCAGGTAATCAGTCATCTTTGACTGCATAATTCTATAAATGAATGTTCAGTTGGAACAGGCCCCTCTGTATTGAATTACATCCGGTATACTTACAGTATATACACAAATGGCATTTAAAGATCACTGGAAGGTTAATGTGACCCTCCTCAGAGAGGACTTAGATTTTTTTTACTCTTAAACATTAGTCTTGCTGATGTATAACAATCTAATGGGAATAACAACAATTGTTCCTATTAAACAAAGCAGTTGGCTAGAGGGATAATATCTTGTAATGACGGTATATCGATTTAAACATTAGTGAAGTATTCTCATTTTGAAATGAAATATGTAGGGTAAATTCTTTAAAATTCCTCTGGGCTAATTGAATAATCTGTTGCTACAAAACTCAGACATATTTCTGTATCAACATTGTAGTCTGAATTCCTCCTTTTATTAGTGGATATTTGAGGTCCAAGTAAAGGCCATGGGAAAATATTAAGACTTGGACTTCAGGGATGAATGGCTGTTATTGGCCTGTGATTGGTATCTTGGGTTGTGTTTCTGCAGAACATGGACAGCTGGCAGTTCTGTGAAGAGTAAGAACTTGGATTTGGACACTTTTCCATCCATCATTCTCTATCTGAAAGCAGATGACAAGTCAGACAGTGCTGCAAAGTAAGCTTCAATCAATCGACTCCATAATCCTTCTCCATTATAGAACTAATGATTATATTGAGCCTTGTGCCTTTGTAGGGGGATTTCAACAGCCAGCAGTAATATAATGGGTGTGTTGCCATGTCTTACGTCCCTCTGTCTGAAAATAAACCAGTGGTTACATCACGGCATGATGATTGCAGCCATCACACACTCACTGTTAAATGGGCTTAAGAGGTGAGATTATTAAACAGCTGTTAAAATAATTGTCTTAAAAATGTGTGGCAACATATGAAAGGACTTTTAAAGAGATACTCATAAAGCTGACAACTTCTCTCTTCTCTGGGTGGCTGAAGAGGCTTCTGTGATAAGTACTGCAGAGTGATGGAGTGTGTCTGGGTGCGTTTGGATTAGGTGGGCGTTTGGGGGTCCAATACGTCACCACTGACTTCTACATGCAGCATCTATTGAGCTTCTGAAAGAGTTCAAAAACAACAAAAATATTTACTATGTTTGAATCTGCTCGTGGAACATTTCATTCCAAAATCATGGGCATTAATATGGAATTGGTCCCCCCTTTGCTGCTATAACAGCCTCCACTCTTCTGGGAAGACTTTCCACTAGATGCGGAGACTTACTTCCATTCGAGCTTCACACCACTCCAGCCAACATTGGCATTGCGCATGGTGATCTTAGGCTTGTGTGCGGCTGCTCGACCATGGAAACCCATTTCATGAAGCTCTCAACAAACAGTTATTGTGCTGACGTTGCTTCCAGAGGCAGTTTAGAACTCGGTAGTGAGTGTTGCAATCGAGGACAGTTTATTTTAACGCGCTACTCAGTTGGCATTCCCATTCTGTGAGCTTGTGTGGCCTACCACTTGACACAATGCTTTGGAGCAGGTAGCGTTCTCCTGGCATCTGCCAAACCCAGATTCGTCCGTCAGTCTGCCAAATGGTGAAGCTGAATTCAGTCCAAGTGGTAGGCCACACAAGCTCAGAGAACGGGACCAGTGAGTACCGAAGTACATAGCGCGTAAAAATTGTCTGTCCTCGGGTGCAGCGCTCACTGCTGAGTTCCAAACTTCCTCTGGAAGCACAAGAACTGAATTGCTTTTTTCAGGAACAGTACACTATGTTAAACCGTATATAGTCTATGGTTGAAACCCAAACGCACGCTTAAACAGAGCCTCAGTTCAGTTGTGCACTGTGAGTGCTAACATCAGACAATTTACCAGACTCAGTTGACAGCTGACCGCAAGTTTCAATCATGTAGAATATATTCCATCTCCGGCTTACGTTCACACTCCTGCCTTCTTGTCATTATTATAATCCAAATTTGTGCTGACTGATCGACACCGGGTCAAGTTACTTTTCAGTCTGTTCCCAGAGAATCTGGAGTCGCCGTCCACAGGTTAAACGTAGTCAGGTGGTGCAGGTGCCGCACACGATGCGCCCAGGTAAAACAGCAACATCAGAATCATTGCTTGCGCAACCTTCTGTGCGCAGTCAAAAGAAGATGAAATACTTGTTAACTTAGTTAGCTACAGTTTAAGTCGGAAGTTTACATACACCTTAGCCAAATACATTTAAACTCAGTCTTTCACAATTCCAGACATTTAATCCTAGTAAAAATTCAGTTCGGATCACCACTTTATTTTAAGAATGTGAAATGTCAGAATAATAGTAGAGAGAATTATTTATTTCAGCTTTTATTTCTTTCATCACATTCCCAGTGGGTCAGAAGTTTACATACACTCAATTAGGATTTGGTAGCATTGCCTTTAAATTGTTTAACTTGGGTCAAACGTTTCGAGTAGCCTTCCACAAACTTCCCACAATAAGTTGAATGAATTTTGGGCCCATTCCTCCTGACAGAGCTGGTGTAACTGAGTCAGGTTTGTAGGCCTCCTTGCTCACACATGCTTTTTCAGTTCTGCTCACAATTTTTCTATAGGATTGAGGTCAGGGCTTTCTGATGGTCACTCCAATAACTTGACTTTGTTGTCCTTAAGCCATTTTGCTACAACTTTGGAAGTATGTTTGGGGTCATTGTCCATTTGGAAGACCCATTTGCGACCAAGCTTTAACCTCCTGACTGATGTCTTGAGATGTTGCTTCAATATATCCACATAATTTTCCTCCCTCATGATGCCATCTATTTTGTGAAGTGCACCAGTCCCTCCTGCAGCAAAGCACCCCCACAACATGATGCTGCCACACCCGTGCCTCACGGTTAGGATGGTGTTCTTCGGCTTGCAAGCCTCACCCTTTTTCCTCCAGACATAACGATGGTCATTATGGCCAAACAGTTCTATTTATGTTTCACCAGACCAGAGGACATTTCTCCAAAAAGTACGATCTTTGTCCCCATGTGTAGTTGCAACCCGTAGTCTGGCTTTTTTATGGCGGTTTTGGAGCAGTGGCTTCTTCCTTGCTGGGTGGCATTTCAGGTTATGTCGATATAGGTCTCGTTTTACTGTGGATATAGATACTTTTGTACCTGTTTCCTCTAGCATCTTCACAAGGTCCTTTGCTGTTGTTCTGGGATTGATTTGCACTTTTCGCAACAAAGTACGCGCATCTCTAGGAGAAAGAAAGCGTCTCCTTCCTGAGCGGTATGATGGCTGCGTGGTCCCATGGTGTTTATACTTGCATACTATTGTTTGTACAGATGAACGTGGTACCTTCAGGTGTTTGGAAATTCCTCCCAAGGATGATCCAGACTTGTGGAGGTCTACACTTTTTTCTGAGGTCTTGGCTGATTTCTTTTGATTTTCCCATGATGTCAGGTAAAGAGGCACTGAGTTTGAGGGTAGGCCTTGAAATACATCCACAGGTACACCTTCAATTGACTCAAATGATGTCTCTGAAGCTTCTAAAGCCATGACGTCATTTTCTGGTATTTTCCAAGCTGTTTAAAGGCACAATCAACTTAGTGTATGTAAACTTCTGACCCACTGGAATTGTGATACAATGAGTTATAAGTGAAATAATCTGTCTGTAAACAATTGTTGGATTGTAGCTCGAGACTTCCTTAGATATCGTGCACCAGCTGTTATTTACAAAAATACATAGTCCGCCGCCCCTTGTCTTACCAGACACCGCTGTTCTATCCTGCCAGTGCAGCGTATAACCAGCCAGCTGTATGTTGATAGTGTTGTCGTTCAGCCACGTTTCCGTGAAGCATAAGATATTACGGTTTTGAATGTCCCGTTGGTAGTTTAATTTTCCACGTAGGTCATCTATTTCATTCTCCAAAGATTGCACGTTTGCTAGCAGAATGAAAGGAATTGGGTGTTTATTCGATTGCCTATGAATTCTCAGAAGGCGGCCCACCCTCCGGCCCCTTTTTCTCTGCCTCCTCTTCACGCAAATCACGAGGATCTGGGCCTGTTCCCGAGAAAGCAGTATATCGTTCGCATCGGCCTCGTCAGACTCTTTAAAGGAAAAAAAGGATTCTGCCTGTCCATGGTGAGTAATCGCAGTCCTGATGTCCAGAAGTTATTTTCAGGCCATAAGAGACGGTAGCGGCAACATTATGTAAAATAATAAGTTACAAATAAACGAGAAAAAAACCACAATCGGTCGGGGGCACATAAAACGTCTGCCTTCTTCTCCGGCGCCATCTTAAAAGGTAAACAGTGTTTGTTTCTAGTAATCTCTCTTCCTTCAGGCTTCTTCTTTTTCTTTTGACTTTATATGGCGGTTGGCAACCAACTTTAAGGTGCATTACCACTACCAACTGGACTGGAGTGTGGACCTCGGTTCTTCTTTTAATCACCCATGTGGGTATATGCTCCTAAAAACCAATGAGGAGATGGGAGAGGCAGGACTTGCAGAGCCCCAAGCGTCACAAATAGATCCAAGTTCTGGCAATGCAGGCGCTCGTGAGGATCCCATGGTGCAATGATTGAATAACATGTTTGTCTACATTTATTTTGCAACGCTTGCACAATCGATGCAAGTGGTGTGGTCAGCATGTAAGTACCGCCTCTTTGGTTTGACGTGACGTGGAAAGGAGCTGACAAAATAGATTGTAATGATGCAGCCGACCACTGGAAAGAGCCAGATACATGTTTATTTGACAGAGAAGCCTCTGAGGTGAGAAATTAATGAAATTACGCTAGAATATTAATAAAGCTTATTAAACATATCAGTAATTACCAGTAGTCTTAAGAGGCTTACAAAGTCCATACAATCCAAGTACATGTCTATACATTAAACAGAGCAGTTCAATTGAAGTGGATTAAAACAAATAACCTGCCCTAACATGTACTAATTGATTAAATTTGTTTTTAAAAACAGTTTTTTCCCCTTAGATGAGAACAAATATTTGAAGAAAACAACATCTGTTCGCGGTGCGTCCCAGAGGTACTACAAGGTTAGGGCTGACAGGAAACACCTGAGAGCTCCC
This sequence comes from Salmo salar, assembly GCF_965601325.2. Lineage (NCBI taxonomy): Eukaryota > Metazoa > Chordata > Actinopteri > Salmoniformes > Salmonidae > Salmo > Salmo salar. The sequence continues at coordinate 43,757,410 of NC_138305.1, read as the reverse complement.
ATGGTGTGGTGGTGGCTGGGCTGCCTGGTGGCACTGTAAACAACACTGCCTTATTACTGTTGGAGACTCGGCCATGCAGAAGCCTGGCAGGTAACATGGTGTCTCCTGAGCACTCATGAATATGGGCATAATACGCTTTCACTGGTTGTGTTTGATGTTACTCTACCATGGTATTAATTGACATACAGTGAATCCTGATTGTGAATGATCATTCTAAGACCTAGTGTAAACAGTAGGGGTGTTTACCTAAGGCCATTGAGTGCTGTTTAATCAATCATTTGGTGACGTGAATATATTTAGCATAGTTTAATCTAAAAAGGATAAAGTTTTCAATGTTTTACAATTTGTATTTTTATGAAATTCACCGAGGAGGATGGTACTCCCCATCATCCTCTGAAGAGCCTCCAGTGGTTGAATCTTAGGTTTACCATTAGCAGTAAACGCTCTATGCCGCATGTTTTGTCGTGCCATACGCCACTGTGCAGAGGTGAGTCCCACACTACTAACGATGCGCTACGCCACTGGCATACATTCACCTCATCATCCATAGCAGAGGCCTGCGTGTGGCATCCAGAGAAACAACATCAGTTGAGCGGAATGGCGACCATGTTTGTAGGATGAAGGTTTGCAGTTCACTGTGGTAAATGTCAGAAGCTGGTGCATTTTTTTTTGCATTCAATTTCTGAAGGTCAAACGGCTTCGGTTTTGTTTTATTTTTTCCTATCTGTTCTCTTCATTCTTCCTCTATACTGTGCACCCACCACTCCGCTCCTGTTCAATGTTCCTTTTTCTTTCTCCCTTTCTCAGTACTGATGGCAACCACTGGGGCCGCAGGGCACTGACTTGTTACAGTGCATTGGTGTCTAACTCAAACCCATTTAGATTAAAAGGACTTTCAATATATATCCACATTCATTTTCACCATAAGGTAGAGCGTGTGAATAATACAGTATGATTTTGTATCGGATTCCTCTGCTTTTGCTTCATACATTTTCTGTGACTGTTAACTTGTAATGTTTTGATGATAATCTATATGACATCACAGTGATAACGACAGTCTTAATGACACACTCAGATGTTTCCAGGAACATAGACCAATGATGAATTACATAAGGTAATCAAATACAATTTCCTTCAGAAATAGTATGACCTTCAGTTCCATGTTACTGTAAGGCAGATAGATTTTTCTCCAGATTTCTAGTGCTGTATGTTTTTTGTTTTTTTTAAGGCTCTGGGTTTAATGTACTAAATGTATTCCTACTCACAGGCTCGCACACACTTATACATAGACACACATACAAACATGTACTCTCGCTCTTTTGTTCTCTCTTTCACACACACACACCCAAACACAGACACACACACAGGCAGACACACACGCAGGCAGACACACACGCAGGCAGACACACAGACAGACAGACAGACAGACAGACAGACAGACAGACAGACAGACAGACAGACAGACAGACAGACAGACAGACAGACAGACAGACAGACAGACAGACAGACAGACAGACAGACAGACAGACAGACAGACAGACAGATGCACACACAGGCAGACACACATACAGACACAGGCAGACACACATACAGACACACCCACAGACAGACATACACACAGACAGACATACACACAGACACATGCACACACAGACAGACACACACAGACAGACACAAAGACACACACACACAGACAGACACACAGACACACAGACAGACTGACAGACAGATAGACACACAGACAGACACACACACACAGACAGACAGACAGACAGACAGACAGACAGACAGACAGACAGACAGACAGACAGACAGACAGACAGACAGACAGACAGACAGACACACACAGACACACACAGACACACACAGACACACACAGACACATACACAGAGGGAGTGCGAGAGAGAAATCTGAACCAGATGTGCATACACAGGCTGTTGTTTCTACCAGCTGCTCCTCTCTTTGTGTCTGAAGTTGATGAGTATTTATTTTGTTGACCTCAGCTGAGGATTGTACTGGCCTGGCCTCTCCTCTGCAGGACACTACTACATGGGGATTTGAGGTCCTGAGTCTTTTCTACCTTTGTTGTGACAAATAATTTACAGCCTGTCTCCTCTGTTTCTAAACACAGATAGATGTCCTTCATGCACATTCAGGCATAATGTTTTATGTGGCTTTAGTTGTTTCCCATGCAAGCCCCTAGTTAGACACCTCTTACATGTTCCCATCATAGCTCTTAGATTTCTTGTTATTCCCATGACACTATTAAGGATAACATCTAATCGGCATTGAGGCTGGATGACAACGACTAAGTCCAAGTAGTTGATTGATTCATGCGCTTTGAATATGAATGTATTCCCCTCTAGCCTTTCTGATGTGCTGCCGTACAGCTCAAAAACATGAGCTGGCGCACACCCAGAAACATTAGTTTGTGTGGAGGTGCTGACTAACGGCGAATAAACTATAAACTATCAAAATAAAGAAAGTCGCACACTCCATATATAAACTCCCAGCAATTGAATGGGTATTTACCAACGTTTCGGCCTCACTGTGCCTTCCTCAGGGTCAGCTCCGACAACACTTAATGGCCAAAGTTGCCTGGATGTTGGTAAACTTCAATAATGATTACACCATAATGTCATGGCAGAATTGTCCTGAACAGCACATTCAAGATGTGGAGGTCATAGTGATTGACAGCACAATTAGATAGATTAATAAGTATGTTATTTCCAAATCCTGCCACAACTATCACTCTGAGAATTAGGGGCTGATTTGCATGGTGCTGTAAAGGTTACGTCCTCCATTGTCAGGAAACACAGGGTAATTATTTGTTAATATCCTGCATCCGCTCCACTCTGCAGAGGGGAGAAATAAAACTCTTTTGAAAGTGCCAGTATATAGAGGAAGTAAATGACAATGTAGCAGAGGAGAGAGGGAGCAAGCGAGAGGGAGGAAGTGAGGGTGATGCACCCATTAGGGGGTGTTGTTTACCTACGTTCCCTGCACGTCTAGGTTCACTACAATTCAGCTGCTCTGACGGCCACATGAACAAAACACCACCAGTCTCTCTTTCTATTTCTCTCTCTCCCACTCTTCCTGGGGATTGTCTGCGGAAGGCCTCTGTGTCATTGTAAATCAGGTGCTTATTTTGCCACGAGTCCGTCTGACTCATTCTGATAAGACTGTCTCTTTGATAAAGTGGCTCAATTCTCCAGTATGCCACGTAGGGAAGGGGGCCACACGCATACACTTGCTTTTGGTCCTTAAACACTTCCGTATGGTAGTCCAGAGAGGACTTATGAATAAAAAATAATTCCCTCGTTTTGTCGATCACTAAATCATTTTCTTGTGATCACGACTGAACAAAGGTTGTTTGGCGAGATCGCCAGAAACTCTATAGGAGAGGACATATTGATGATAGGTTGACATTATGGCTGAGGCGGCGAAGCCCACGGTGCATCAGCGCAAATCCGTTTTTATTCTGATTAGGGATTAACCCAGGCAGAAATTGTATTACGTCTGTCAGTTATAGATGGATTCCAGTTTTGTCTCCAATACAATCCAATTTTAAAAAGTGTGGTTGCACTACTATTTTAAATGGATTGAATGTGGAATGTTCAGTGCAAGAAAAGTTACCATTGAGGTCTGTGGTTGCAGACTACCAATGAAAGTTGACCAGACTACCAATAAAAGTTTATTTTAATCTCTTTAATAGTTTTAACAAGGAGGTTGGCCTGTCAATAGCAGCAAAAACAGTCACAAACAACAATTAACAAGTAGTAACAAGTAAAAAAAGTTCAACAGATCACATGTCGAGGTTTCTAAAGATTCCAACATTTTATGAAGGCTACAGTCTCTTTTTAATTTCAGCCACAATGGTGGGCAACATGTTGTGGTGTTGAAGGACAGCTTTGCCATTTATCCAGTTATAAAAAATCATCTCACTGACTAGACACGTACTGGAACGTGCAGTTTGTTTGGAATTTGTAATTACTCAGTTTGCCGTTGTTTGTCTGTTATTGCTGGAGCTTTGATAAGAAGGCCCAGGCATATACTGTACACTAGCACATGGCTACTTATAACAGATGTGTTCTAATCAAAGGTCTTCTGTCATCAATACGTCCACTCCTATTTATAGAGTTTATCTCCACAAAACAACTTTTAGGTGCTGATAATGAGATAAATGATGTTGTGATCTCAACATAACGAAGGAATAATTGTTTTCTTCATGTGTCCTCTCTCCAGGCAAATTGGGTCAGTGGAACAACTCTTCATTTTTTACTCTTAGAGTTTTTGTTGTTTGTCCTCCTGATGTCTCCTGCTCCCTTCTGTGACCTCACAAATCACTCTTGGAACTGCAGGCGGCATCGGGCCCCTGGCCTAGAGGCTCAGTCAGCATCTATTTGATTTGCCTTTTCCTCTGTTTGCTTTTTGTTTCTCTTGGAAACACTCTAGGATCCTAGGTTCCCATGATAATAGTGCCCAGCGTTTTGGGATGACTAATCTCGGCCAGGCTGTGCTAGCTGATCAATACAAGATGACACCGGCTTGTAATGGAAAGTTGTGCTCTTATCAGAACCTGATGCATTATGGCTCAGACGCAAACACCTTTTTTTCTGTCCCGGGCAAAATCCGGCAGGCCTATTTGAGGCTCCATTTCACTCAACCAGCGTTTGTTTCCAGGGCTAAACATGCATCTCCTTGGTGACAAAGTGAAGGCAAGAGAAATATTCCTCCTCCACCTGAAGGATTCATATGACGCTGTTACCACCAACTATCATTTCTTATTCTGAGCCAATGCCCAAGACCTGAGGAGAGAGAGCCACATACAGCAAAGCACAGGGGTAGTGATCAAGTCTCTTACAATCCCTTTAAAAGCATTATTGTCAAGACTAATCAAGTTCATAAAAGGGGAGTTTGACATTGATGGCTCATGAATTGTCTATGTTTCCTGCATGTTCGGTGCTGGCTGGTTTCTCTGGGGAGGCAGTCTGCTATGACAGGGCCAGTCACAGTGAAAGGTAAGGGGTGGCAGGAGATAAAAGTAAAATGTTGTTTCTTATTAAGCAGGACTCCAGTACACTCCACAGAGCACAGAGGGAGGAATTCAGGCCTCCACTTATCCCAGCCGCTGTATGCATGAGAGGACTTCATACAGATACCATTACAAAAGTGTCATGACTGTCCACGAGAATCCAAGTAGGTCAGATCAGGTTTGCAATGAATAACTTCAACCAGACCCCCTCTCACCCGCAGAGGGGGGAGGAAAGAACTAGTGGTGATTAACAACTCACGTCCTGTCATAAATCAAGAGAAGATTCAGGTCTCCCCCTCCAATGTTCACCAGAGGAATGTCCTTTGTTTCAACAGACTTTTTCCCGCTGAACCTCTTTCACGTTCTAAAGCAGATTTTGGAACAATATTTCTAACATAGAACATGGGGAATGGTCAGAGGCGATCTATATAACACTAATGTAATTTTGTTTGTTATTTTGTGATGTCATTAAAAATGTTACAAAGGAAAGACTGTAACTTGGAAAGTATACCCACTACATGTATGAAGTGTCCATCCTATGTGTTGGGCATATAATATGAAAAACGATTAAAGTGTTTTTGTTATGAGAGGGATGTGATTTTAGGAGCCATAAGAGATAATTGTTTTACATAAACTTTACACAGTGACAAGTCACACCCCTGAGTGATATCAGAGAGAGTGTCAGCCTGACGGAACCGCCCTTTCAAACAAACTGTCTAAAATTATGGGTTAAGAATTAACATATAAGACCAGAGAGATGTAGAGCTGCAGCTATACGTTTAAAGTGGTTTGAACTCTGAATCTCAACATGAGGTAGAGACGATAAACTTACCTCCGGACAGTCACTGGTGCGGCTGATTAGCTGTCCTAAGTAAAGTATCTTTGAAAGTGAATTTAAGTTGGACCATTCTACTACTCTGTTCAAACCATCATATTACACTACTCTCATCACCCCACTGGGAACCATCGACACGGATGGCTAGCCTATCTTCAAAGAAGCATCTTCCAGAGCGAATGGAAAGAGAATAAACTCTGTAGTTCTGTTCAGGACTACACGACAAGTCACCGGGTACCAGACGACTGCAGAGGAGAACAACAGTAGAAGACTCATTGGAACCCTGTTGAACAATCAGAGCCTTACAAGTGTGCCGCGAAAAGGCCCAACCCCCTTTCCAAGTTGGTCCGGTTCCGAGAGAGATACACGGCGAACCAAGGCATTTCACATAAATACATTCATGATTTCTTACTCCAAGCGGGCGGTGGTTTGTGTGCGAAGTATAGGATTAATGTAAGTGAGAGTAGTTTCTAAATGTTCCAAAGTTAAGTGTCTCTGTCCCTCTCTCTCTCGCCCTCTCCATATATTTTGTAGCAAGCAACCATATTGTTGTTAATCCACTAGGGACCTGTTTTTAAGGTATTATGCGTCTATGTTTATCCCCAGATCCTAATTAGTTAATTGTTACATGATTAATTTAATCAGCTAAATTAACATAGTCAGTTGATTAGATAAATAACAGTCATCAGTTTGTTAAAGTCAAGTCACGATGTGGAACCTGTGAATAATTGATTAGAATAGAATAAGAACCGTTCACATCATCTACATTAGCCTGTCGGATCAAAGTGTTCTCTGACATTTTGACGATGAGTGAGAACGTGTGAAGATGAACATGTGAAGATGAACGTGCTAAAACTAAAGGACAGAGGATGAACGTTGCCCTCACATAAGCATGGCTAAACACAAGAGTGGTTCTCCATGCATATGCCCATGCTCAGGAGAACCTTGGTTATGATATATGGCTTGCTTAACATTTGAGTGTCTCTCAAAAGCAGGATTCAGAAATAGAGATCAAGGACAAATCCAGCCTGTTCTGTCTTAAAAAGGAGTGAGGCATATTATTTTTGGTAGGACAGAAACAGATGTAGACTGTCTCAAAAAAAGTTAAGGTACGGATTAAGTAGAAAAGTGGGATTTATGTGCTTGTTTGAGATGGAAATAATGGTTGAGATGAATAATGTATTATCTCGGAGTAACTTATACTTGTCATGTTCCACTTTTTCCCAGTGTGGCCTATCATAATTCAATCGAAATCTTAGAAACTATGTCTGTAAGGAATTATTCCACAGAATTGCAATAACTTCTCAAGCCAAATCCAGGCAGAGTTCTAGCGCTTCCAGCTGGTCACCTGGTTCTTGTATGGTTGCAGGAGACAGATGCTAGCTCCTAGTGAATGGTTTGAATTCCCTAGTACATCCATGGCTCGGCCATCTTTGATTCATATTGGGATGTATTTGTACCATTTTCTTTAAGGGCTTGGTAAAACAATAAATCTTTCTCTCCCCCACTCTTTTTCTCCCACTCTCTTCTTTCCTTTTCTCCTCCCTCTATTTCTTGGTCGCACAGAAAAGATTGATCTCACCACGTGGCCCAGGCTACCATTATTTTCTCTTTTTATTCTTTTTTTTTGTTGGGTTTTAACTGGATGGCAGAAGGGCTCCCACTGTGGAGACCACCCACTGTGGAGAGCACCTCAGCAGCCACCTCTGAAATGAGACAAATGTGTGTTCTTTTAATCTGGTCACGTTTGCGTTTAGCCAGCCTCCTTCCCTGGCTCTGGGCTGCTAAACTGCTGGAATGATGGATGAGTAATCAAATCAGTGGCTAATTGGTGGTGGCAGCACCTCCTTACAGTTTAGTCCAACAGGAACAATATTGATGCCTAGTGTAGCAGGCTGTTCTAGACGTACTGCAGGTAGGTAATGAGGTAGACTGTTCTGTTAAGATCGGCTGCACCAACATCGCCATCATCTGAAAATCAGCTTTAATTTTGGCACACGATGACGGCATGTACAGTTGAAGTCGGAAGTTTACATACACCTTAGCCAAATACATTTAAACTCAGGTTTTCACAATTCCTGACATTTAATCCAGGTAAAATGTCCCTGTCTTAGGTCAGTTAGGATCACCACTTTATTTTAAGAATGTGAAATGTCAGAATAATAGTAGAGAGAATGATTTATTTCAGCTTTTATTTCTTTCATCACATTACCAGTGGGTCAGAAGTTGACATACACTCAATTAGTATTTGGTAGCATTGCCTTTAAATTGTTTAACTTGGGTCAAACATTTCGAGTAGCCTTCCACAAGCTTCCCACAATAAGTTGGGTGAATTTTGGCCCATTCCTCCTGACAGAGCTGGTGTAACTGAGTCAGGTTTCAAGGCCTCCTTGCTCGCACACGCTTTTTCAGTTCTGCCCACAAATATTCTGTAGGATTGAGGTCAGGGCTTTGTGATGGCCACTCCAATACCTTGACTTTGTTGTTCTTAAGCCATTTTTCCACAACTTTGGAAGTATGCTTGGGGTCATTGTCCATTTGGAAGACCTATTTGTGACCAAGCTTAAACTTCCTGACTGATGTCTTGAGATGTTGCTTCAATATATCCACATAATTTTCCTACCTCATGATGCCATTTATTTTGTGAAGTGCACCAGTCCCCCCTGCTGCAAAGCAGGGGGGACTGGTTCTTCGGCTTGTAAGCCTCCCCCGTTTTCCTCCAAACATAACGATGGTCATTATGGCCAAACAGTTCTATTGTTATTTCATCAGATCAGAGGACATTTCTCCAAAAAGTACGATATTTGTCCCCATGTGCAGTTGCAAACCGTTGTCTGGCTTTTTTTATTGTGATTTTGGAGCAGTGGCTTCTTCCTTGCTGAGCGGCATTTCAGGTTATGTCGATATAGGACTTGTTTTACTGTGAATATAGATACTTTTGTACCTGTTTCCTCCAGCATCTTCACAAGGTCCTTTGCTGTTGTTCTGGGATTGATTTGCACTTTTCGCACCAAAGTACCTTCATCTCTAGGAGACAGAAAGTGTCTCCTTCCTGAGCGGTATGACGGCTGCATGGTCCCATGGTGTTTATAGTTGCGTACTATTGTTGAAAGTGGTACCTTCAGGTGTTTGTAAATTGCTCCGAAGGATGAAGCAGACTTGTGGAGGTCTACAATTTTTTTCTGAGGTCTTGGCTGATTTCTTTTGATTTTACCATGATGTCAAGCAAAGAGGCACTGAGTTTGAAGGTAGGCCTTGAAATACATCCACAGGTACACCTCCAATTGACTCAAATTATGTCAATTAGCCTATCAGAAGCTTCTAAAGCCATGACATCATTTTCTGGAATTTTCCAAGCGGTTTAAAGGCACAGTCAAGTGAGTGAATGTAAACTTCTGACCCACTGGAATTGAGATACAGTGAACTATAAGTGAAATAATCTGTCTTTAAACAATTGTTGGAAAAATGACTTGTGTCATGCACAAAGTAGATGTCCTAACCGACTTGCCAAAACTATAGTTTGTTAACAAGAAATTTGTAGAGTGGTTGAAAAACGAGTTTTAATGACTCCAACCTAAGTGTATGTAAACTTCCGACTTCAACTGTATATAATGGCGTGTGGTGCAGCAGGGTACATGTGATTTTGTGACACGTCAGCCGTACCGCTGAAGCCAAACTGTATGTGTGTTTGTGTTTGCGTGTGTGTTTCCGTGTGGAGTGGTGGCTTTTGTGGCGCTACAGTTGATATGTTTATAACACCCTGCTGGATGTCCTGTGACAAAGTATAAGTGTGTCAGGAAAAGGAGGATTGACATCAGTACCATTCAGCTATGATGTCTATTGACAACGATATAGACCTATCCTCTGATTGTATCAAAGTCAGAGTCCATAAAGGTTTCTCTTACACAGATGAGAATTAAGATACAGTCAGCCCCTGAACAGGGAGTCTCTCATTGGAGGGCAGTTGGATGGAGATAGGCTTGTTTTTAGTTTCCTGACAGATGCAGGAGTAAAGGTAGAAAGCAATCTGGCACTAAGTCCCAGAGCAGGGAGCCAATGCTTTTTAGAATGGAGGGATCAGGAGCCTCTGCTGTTATTTGGGAAGCCGGAGTGCAACCTGCCTGCCTGTACGTAAGAGCAGGCTAATCCCCAACAAGATGGATTGCCATAACTCTGATAAGGTGTATTCACCTTGCTCTACTGTGCTGGTGACCATGTGTGTTTAGGGATTGGGGTTTGAAAGTGTGTGGGGTAGGTTGGGTGTATGATTTTATGTGTGTGTTTATACTCTAAGTGTTGCCCAAAATGTATTCAGTAGATATACTCTATATATGGATGTATATATTTATAACAAAAGTTGCAGCTGAACTTGATGGAGTTATTATTGTTATAACTCTGCAGGCTCACTCTTAACTCCTCACTCTTAACTCTTAACTCCTTAACTCCTCTTAACGCACGTTAAGGATAGGGGGCGCTACAGCGAATTTTGAAAAAAATACGTGCCCATTTTAAACGGCCTCCTACTCAAACTCAGAAGCTAGGATATGCATATAATTAGGAGATTTGGATAGGAAACACTCTAAAGTTTCTAAAACTGTTTGAATGGTGTCTGTGAGTATAACAGAACTCATATGGCAGTCAAAACCCCGAGACAGATCCTAACAGGAAGTGGAAATCTGATTTGTGGACTCACCTTCAGCACTTTGCCTATAAAACACACCATGAGTTAGGATTCATTGAGCACTTCCTAAGGCTTCCACTAGATGTCACCAGTCTTTACAAAGTGGTTTGAGTCTTCTATGGTACAAACTGACCCAAGGAGAGGCTTTGGAAGTTGGTCACAGGGGGAGGGCCATTACCATTATGATGCGGGCGCCCCTGGCTACCCTCCCCTTTCGAAACGTTTAGTAAGACAATGCAATCGTCCCCCTTGAATATTATTGATGCTCTGGTTGAAAAAGGCCCTAAAGATTTATGTTATACAACGTTTGACATGTTTGAACAAACTTAAATATTTTTTTTTGCACATTCGTGACGACAAGTCCCGCGCACTACGGTACATTTTGAGTAGCCTTCGGAACGCGCTAACAAGAAGAAGCTATTGGGACATAAATTATTAACTTTTTCGAACAAAAATACATTTGTTGTGGACCTAGGATTCCTGGAAGTGCCTTCTGATGAAGATAATCAAAGGTAAGGGAATATTTACAATAGTATACAAGAGTATATTTGATATTAGATTGTTCCAAGATGGCGCTAACCTGTATCGTCTAGCCTATTTTTCTGAGCATAGCATCCCCTTTTATTGCAAAGTGTGATTTCCCAGTAAAGTTATTTTTAAATCTGGCAATGCGGGTGCATTCACGAGATGTTAAGCTATAATTCTTTGAATGACAATATTACATTTTAAAAATGTTTTCGAACAGTAATTTAGTAAATTGTAGCGCTGGTCCACCGGATGCATTTGAGGGAAAATATTTTCTGAACGTCACGCGCCGATGTAAAATTCTGTTTTTATATATAAATATGAACTTTATCGAACAAAATAATGCATGTATTGTGTAACATGATGTCCTAGGAGTGTCATCTGATGAAGATTGTCAAAGGTTAGTGCTGCATTTAGCTGTGTTTTGGTTATTTGTGATGCATGTGGTTGGTCGGAAAATGGCGGTGTGGCTATTTTGACGATGTACTCTCCTAACATAATGTAATGTTTTGCTTTTGCTGTAAAGCCTTTTTGAAATCGGACAACGTGGTTCGATTCAGGAGAGGTGTATCTATAAAACGGTGTAAAATAGTCCTATGTTTGAGAAGAAAAAAATTATTACATTTTGTTATGGTTCGGTTATGAATATGGCGCTATGATTTTCCGCTGGATGTTGATCCCGCATGCGGGACGAGCGCTTTAAGAGGTTTTAATGTGCTCAGTTGTTCTGACTGGACTGACCAGAATACTTCCTTTCCAAGCAGTGGTCAGCACTAGGGTTGAGTATTTTACAAATGTTCCATCCTGAGAATAAATCACTTTTCTCCCAGGTAACCCGGTATTTCCCTCCAAAATCGGAAGTGTCATTCAAAAGCATTATAAAGCTATAAAGCTGGAAATTCAAGTCTGATGCTACCTGAGCCTGATGAACCCTACATTAAATACATTTTATGAGCCCTACATTAGACATTTAATGAGCCCAAGCCCAAAAAAGCCCAAATGATTGTGCCATTATCCAATAAATATATGATATAGGCTACTGCACATGACAGAAAAACAGAAAAGCCCATAGATGTAGCAAGCTACAGTCACATTCTGTTAAAGGTCCCCAAAGCACTCACATCCCTGGGTCGCGCCTCTTTTCAGTTCGCTGCAGCTAGCGACCGAAACGAGCTGCAAAAAACCCTCAAACTGGATCATTTTATCTCCATGTCTTCATTCAAAGACTCAATCATGGACACTTGTTGACAGTTGTAGCTACTTTGTGTGATGTATTGCCTCTACTTTCTTGTTGCTACCATGTTGTTGTCATGTTGTGTTGCTTCCATGCTGTGTTTTCATGTGTTGCTGCCATGCTATGTTGTCGTCTTAGGTCTCTCTTCATGTAGTGTTGTGGTGTCTCTCTTGTCGTGATGTGTGTTTTATCCTATATTTAAAATTGTATTTTTTAATCCCAGCCCCCGTCCCCACAGGAGGCCTTTTGCCTTTTGGTAGGCCGACATTATAAATAAGAATTTGTTCTTAACTGACTTTCCTAGTTAAATAAAGGTTAAATTAAAAAAATTATAATAATATGATTTCCTCTCTTGGGTAAATAAATGGAACTAGCTCCAGTAGGCTAATATCTTTTAGCGTGAAATGTATTACTGTACTGTACTGTATTATATGGTCTGGAATTATGAACATTGTTCAAACCATTCCTTCCTCGCTAACATGAAATTCTGGTGCAGAACATGCGACCTACAAAGTTGCAAGTATAGGCTAGACAATTTCATTTTAATTTTGATATAATAGGGCCTATTTGTATAATTAGTAGGCCGATGCATGTACACTTTTCATAACATTTCCCCTGATGTTATTAGCCTACCTCTTTCTCTGTTGTTGCTTCATTCCTTCCTCGCTTTCAACGCTTAAATACGTTTTGTTGTCCTTTTCATCATTCTAATGACATCCTTGAATAATATAGGACTAGAATTAGATGCCGAAGGCTTTCACTTCTCTTCACTACCCCCCACTATAGCTTACCGCCATCGCACGTTCGCTCTTCTATCACACTACCCCTGAGTTCTATTGGCTTCTGTATTTAACATTCATCAAAAAAGAGCTTGCGTCCCTCTTCAAATAGTCTGTTGGTATAAGAAATGCTAAAAAAAATTATGTCCAGCAAGGTATTCTTGTCTAGCTTTTCCGGCATGGGACTCTAAGAGCTAAGGAGTGTTTTTTAAGGAGAGGCCAGCGGAGCACAATAGACAGAGGCTATGAGTTATAAGCTTATTATGCATAACCCATCATTAATTAGCTAAATATAAGGCTAATACTGCATTGAATGTATTACCTCAAAGAGGTAGTCTAGGACATCTATATATAGTTCTAAATATCAATCTACTGTATTACATATCAACAAAATGATCTATTTTGGATGCTGATGGAGTTGATGGAGAGAGACTGCAAGAGTGCTCGCACGTGCACTGATAATTTAAAGCAGTGATAGGCTCTTTTTAAAACTCTGCAGCTGCAATAAAAAATACAAATCTTTACAATAAAAAAGGTGACCCCCGAAAGCTAGATGGAGATGGTTAAATTAGACAGGCAGTCAGTCTTTATATTACTGTAGTATAGGTTATGCTACAGCAAATGTAGGCCAACCTGTCACAAGAAAAAAAGTTGCCATGATGAGATGATAGGTCTACATGCATTGTGAACTGCACTCCATATTGAGATGGGCTGTCTGTCCCCACCCTGAGTGTTGACGATTCATCATGCAGAGACCGTAGAGAAGCCAGATTTAGACATTGCATATAATTTAACAGTTCCATTTCACCCCATGCAGTTCATATTAATAATTTATTAGAATTTACCGGTTTCTCATAGTTATTTATCCCGGGAAAAGTGAGTGGTTTTAGGCGATAAATCTCGGTAACCGGGTTCCCGCTATTCAACCCTAGTCAGCACACCATTAATGGCTGTCATCTGCTACACATACTGTCTCCCCAGCAACTCCTGCCAAGCACACAGAGTGGGCTTACCTACCTTCCTTCCTACATTTTTACCTTCTTGTGGTCTTCCAGCAACCAATTCAATGTATTCTAATGAAGAATATCACAATACTGATGGATACCCCGTTTCTCTCTTCCTTGCAGTTATGTGTTGCGCTCTCTCCCCCTCTCTCTCTCCTCTCCCGCTCTCTCTCTCTCCTCTCCCGCTTTCTCTCTCTCCTCTCCCGCTCTCTCTCTCTCTCCTCTCCCGCTCTCTCTCTCTCCTCCCTCGCTCTCTCCTCTCCTCCCTCGCTCTCTCCTCTCCCACTCTCTCCTCCCTCTCCCCCTCGTTCTCCTGGATGATTAAACTTCATTCAGATTTCAGTGTTCTCTGCCCTTCATCAATATTGTAGTTCCTTTGCATTGTAAATTCCTAATGAGTGCCGTGCCTTCTGCCATGTCAACCACTGAGGTCGAGCCCGGACCGTCTGGAAGGGCCTCATGTATAATGAATCAGGAGTGTAATTAATCTGTTCAGATGATGCCAGAGGAGAAGAGTGGTAGGCTCTGGAGCTACATACCTGGGCCTGCCTGTCCAGGGTTAAGCACTGGTTAGTGGCACACTGCAATCAGCTGCTCTATTAGTCTGCCCTGAGATTGGAATGCTGCCTAATTCAAACCACCCCCTGCAGAGTACGGGTAACTCTGCTGTGTGTCGTTGCATTGGTGTTTACTATGTGATTGTGAAGAATGCACTGGAGATATGAGAAGATGTGACATAAATCATGAGATGGAGCCGTCGATATCTGATCGATACAATATGACAGGCAAGTGCATTTTGCAGCATGAGGCTGAGGTAAAAGTAGAACATTGTATTGCCTCAATGTGTAGAGGTCTACCTCAATGTGTAGAGGTCTACCTCAATGTGTAGAGGTCTACCTCAATGTGTATAGGCCTAGCTCAATGTGTAGAGGCCTAGCTCAATGTGTAGAGGTCTAGCTCAATGTGTAGAGGCCTAGCTCAATGTGTAGAGGTCTAGCTCAATGTGTAGAGGCCTAGCTCAATGTGTAGAGGCCTAGCTCAATGTGTAGAGGCCTAGCTCAATGTGTAGAGGTCTAGCTCAATGTGTAGAGGCCTAGCTCAATGTGTAGAGGCCTAGCTCAATGTGTAGAGGTCTAGCTCAATGTGTAGAGGCCTAGCTCAATGTGTAGAGGCCTAGCTCAAAGTGTAGAGGCCTAGCTCAATGTGTAGAGGCCTAGCTCAATGTGTAGAGGCCTAGCTCAATGTGTAGAGGCCTAGCTCAATGTGTAGAGGTCTAGCTCAATGTGTAGAGGCCTAGCTCAATGTGTAGAGGTCTTGCTCAATGTGTAGAGGCCTAGCTCAATGTGTAGAGGTCTAGCTCAATGTGTAGAGGCCTAGCTCAATGTGTAGAGGTCTAGCTCAATGTGTAGAGGCCTAGCTCAATGTGTAAAGGCCTAGCTCAATGTGTAGAGGCCTAGCTCAATGTGTAGAGGCCTAGCTCAATGTAAAAAAGGCCTAGCTCAATGTGTAGAGGCCTAGGTCAATGTGTAGAGGCCTAGCTCAATGTGTAGAGGCCTAGCTCAATGTGTAGAGGCCTAGCTCAATGTGAAAAGGCCTAGCTCAATGTGTAGAGGCCTAGGTCAATGTATAGAGGCCTAGCTCAATGTGTAGAGGCCTAGCTCAATGTGTAGAGGCCTAGCTCAATGTGTAGAGGCCTAGCTCAATGTGTAGAGGATGCTGTTCCTCGAGCACCTGTGTTACTTTGGACTCAATTTGTCTTCAATCTCCCTGATTGGTCTCCAGTGTTAATATGGGGTTGTGGTGTTGCAGAGTTGAGGGATAGGCCTACTGACTGAAAAAGAGATCACGAGCACCAGCCACAGCAATTAACCTTTTCAGATGCATTGCCTAATAGGGGGCTGGTACAATATCAACAATTACCAAGACAGGCAGAGCCAACTCTATCCTAGTGTAATTTTACTCAAACAAGAAGATTACACCCAGCTAATGAGAAAAATGTGTTTATTCAAGGGCGGGTAGTTCTGGGATAAATATCTTCACTCTTTTTGGTGTGTGTGCGTGCATGTGCATGCGTTAATTATGAATGTTCTGCAGCAGCCCCTGTCTAAGGGGCGTCTATATCATCCGAGGAGAGAGAAGTGGAATAGAAAGATTTGGTTTTGTGTCTTGGAGCTAATATCTTCGGCTGAATTAAGATAACACGAGCGGGATTGTGGCCAGCTTCAGCAGAGGATCTGTGAGGTTAGTGCTGCCCTCTACAGAGCAAGAGACACAAACATCCGTCTCTCTTCACTTCTTTCTCGATAGCCCTCATTTACACACAGAGCCCTACAGCACCAACCCTAACTTAAGCTGGGATTTAAGGGAACAATATTACTTAAGTATTTATTTACAAAACCTTGCAAGCTCCGCTCATGTATTATTCAATTTCTGATATACGGCATGCTCTGTGGACAAGACTTCCTGATGGACAAGAAAGGAAGTCAATAACTCCATGATGGGCAGAAATCGTTGGGCCTATCCAGTGAAGACCCATGTAAAGTGATCAGCTCACCAACTGCTGAGGAGTCTGAAATGGATTCCGACAGGCCCGGCTCTCACACAGGCCCGGCTCTCACACAGGCCCGACTCTCACACAGGCCCGACTCTCACACAGGCCCGGCTCTCACACAGGCCCGACTCTCACACAGGCCCGACTCTCACACAGGGCTGGGAGCTGTATTTGGTGTTTCTGTGGTTAGCTGACACGATGCTGCTGAGATTCATGTCTTTCATTTCCTCTTTGTCCTCAGAACAGGTGAACAAAGATGTTCATCTCTTTTTTTCTCACTTGTCTTCCAACTTCATTTTCTCCAGCGCTCTAAAGGTCAGATTAGGTCCTACTTCATTTAATTCTCGAACATCTTGAAAATCCAACCACCATTATTGTTCTTTTGATGTTGGTACTGTTATTGGCCTATTTATTGCCTTAACTCCCTTATCTTACCTCATTTGCACTCACTGTATATAGACTTTTTGTTTTCTTTTTTCTACTGTATTATTGACTGTATGTTTTGTTTACTCCATGTGTAACTGTGTTATTGTATGTGTTGAATTTGCTACACTTTATCTTGGTCAGGTCGCAGTTGCAAATGAGAAGGTGTTCTCAACTAGCCTACCTGGTTAAATAAAGGTGAAATAAAAATCAATTGAGTCTGAAACCTTTCATGGTTGTTAGAAGATACTGATTATTTGTTCTCTATTGACATACTCTGGATTAACAGTGTAAGATGTAATTTAATGTGGGAAAGGTTTCCCACATTAAAGGTCCTGCTCC